>NC_064884.1:756601-1356601 GCF_929443795.1 Astur gentilis | reverse complement strand
TGCTCACGAGGCAGCTGGGGAAGCCTGGAATTAGTTGCTTTGTATTTCGGAGGCACTAAGAGCAGGCGTGCAGGTAATTCGAGGCGATGAGCTCCTGGGCTATAAATTCACATATAAATTTCTGCCTTATCGCAAACTACCTTTTCACTGCAGACAAGCCTGCAACAGGGCCAGGGTTCCCAGGTTAGCTGCTGCACCTTACTCAAGCAGCCTGTGCAAGAATCCTTCTTAGCTGCTGCCTGAGCAACAAACCCTCCAGCATCATAGCATACCCCAATGCTGCAGAAATATATTTACACTGTAGCAGCAGTGCTTGGAGGGACAGGGTCATTCACTGAGCCACAGAAGTATTTCTTGCACTTTTTCTGTCCTATGGCCTTGTGGGACGGATCTAGCAAAGATGCAGCACGGCGCTCAGAGCTCTCTCATCTCCCTAGTTAGCAGTTGGTCAAAAAATCATAGCCAAAACCATTACACCAACCCACAGAGAAAACCGCCAGCTCCCATCCCCATTAGGTGACTTCCTTAAAGAGATGAGACTCAAATCCTAAGCCCTGCTCAGTGCTGGGTGGTCAAACAGGGCAGAGAGAGACTAACAGCCTGTGACCTCTGCAAAAGTCACTAATGGGACTGAGGGATTAACATTGATTCTTTCATGCTACAGCGTGGAAAGGGAAGGGGGGGCGGATCTGGGATGATAAAGCAAATGCCCAACTATAATTCAGAAGCTTGCAACACAATCAATGGCCGCTTGCAGTTCCGCAGTCCATTAGCACAGCCACAAACCTACACAACTTTCTCCTTGGAAACAGGAAGGTCATTTTAAAACTATCTCCCTTCAATTGCTGGTTCCTGTCGAAATTCGGCAGGGTCTCCTAACCCTACTGTGCCTGCTGAAAGGAAGCACACAGGGCTTCCCGTGACACACTCATCCTTCTTCCCTCACCTCCCTTCTCCACAGCGAACACGGAGGCTTTTGCCTGCCTCGGAACCTTTGGCGTGTCAGAACAACATGGCTCATCTTCCATTTGAGAGGCATTTGGAAAGAAACGATTTCTTTTCCTCTATTAGCATAAACCCCCCATATGCCAATCCAATAAACCCAGAGTTATTACAGCATTGCCCAGGGAGGTGGGATTTGGCTCTTAGTTTTGTCTCTTAGTGGGTTAGGCAAGGGCTACATCTACCAGTTTGTCCAGCGTCTAGTCTAAGCCTGGTTCTGACTCTGGCTTCCCTTACGGCTCAGTTATTTTGGCTCACCTGCACCTCGGCTTGCTCTAGAGGTGAGATGAAAATAGCTGCCTACTTTTGGACACGAATCACAAGGCTCATGTAGTTCACAGGCTAAATACAGAAATGGCACAAGCACCGATGCCTGAGGTGCTGGCGAAGTGCAACTCACACCAATCTGGCAGCCTGGTGTGCATGCCTGGGGAAGGTCATTTCTCCTAATTTTAGAATCACCCAAGGGCCAAACCCAGCCCAGATCTTCTCCATATGAAAGAGAAGTGGAGAAGCCAAACAAAAGCTGGAGACAGAATTAAGCCAACAGTTCCACAGCCCAACTCAAAAAAGCAGTGAACCAGTAAGTCCTCGCAAGCACCTACGAGTGCCTCCCCCTGCTGCCCAGCTCCCCAGTAGCACTCACCAGCGCCTGCCATTTCCAAAAGCATCTTCATCACTTGCAAAAGCTTGACCTGCTTGGCCAAGCACCATCCTGCCACCAAACTAGTTGGGACAGAGGGAAATATTCCCTGTGGTATGCAGAGTGTCTCAGCACCAGGGAACTCTAACCTACAAGTGGCTAAAAGCACGCACGTGTAATCCGACACAAAGAGCGATGCAGACACAGCTCATGGACAGACAGACTCCCTTCCAGGGTTTTACTTGCAAGGTGAGGAGTGAGACAAGCCCTTGGGGAGTTCTGAGAAAGTGGAGGGTTTTGTAATGGCTGCTCTAAGAATATTGTAATCATGCAGTAATTACAGTGCATCTCAAATCAACCAGGCAAATTACATCGTTATTATTATGACTGTCACCAACCTTGCGTGGCAGGGACAGAGAGGCAGGCCATCCCTTGCCCAAGGAGGGAACAGGGTAAGGAGAGCACCAGCAGAGCTACAGCACTGACCCATCGCACTCCCTTCAGGCCTGTCCAACCCACGCGATGGCAGCCTGGTAGCTTCCTCACGTGACTAGGACTGCATCTGTACTTTCCTAGGCTGTATCTCAAGGTACAACACTTAATTAGTCGGGTTGATTTTACCTTTTTTTTAATTAAACAAATATCATCAAGCACAAGAGCAGCCCTTGTCATTTGATTGAAACTGTCAGTCTTTCAAATGTCATTCTTACAGATGACTAATCTTTAAAAACAAGAGTTACTAAACTCTTTGACTCAGTTGATAATGAGCCAGAGCAGTAAGGATGGTTGAGACAGAGAGGGAGAAATCAGAGCTGCCTGCACTCAGAAGGGCTCAGTGCTGCCTGTGGCTCTAAAGCCTTTTTGCAGCTCGAGGGACTGGGGCTTCCTGACAAACGCAGAGTGCAGGCTATGAAAATGAGGGATGCGGCATGTCTGTGAGGACATCTCGGCACACTTGCTCCTCCGAGTTGCTGTCATGTTGACAAAAAAGAGAAGAATTTCCTCTTTCAGTCTTCCTGAATGTGCTGTTTCTCTCAGTGCAGAGTGAAGACCTCATTTCATTCTGCCTCCTCTGCAGGCTCCCTTTTGAACAGGCTTCCCCGGATGCCCTGATCCTCCATTTTCCCACATCTTCCCAATGTAACACCGCTTTGGGAAGCATCCCAAGATTTACAAGCCAAAAGTGCACCACAGTGTTAGCAGCAGAAGGGTGCATGTGCTGATCCCAACCTGAATGCAAACACTCGCCTACTCTGCAACCACTTTCCCCCCACAGACTGGGGTCTCAGCCCTGGATTGGATTGTTGCATAGTTCGCAGTTTGCTCTGTAAGAAGAATGACTCAGGCTGTCGGGTAAGTTATTAACTTCAGCAGCCAGAGTCTCTTCCCATTAGAGCGTTATGGTACAAGATGCCTGCCTGGGTGAGACGAAAAGGACTGCCAGGCAGAGCACAGAGTGCACGAGACAGCGATGAGAAATAATGTTGGCAGCATTATTAAAAGATAAATTGGAGGAAGAAGGGAGGTGTATGTGTGGGGTGACAGCTTCAGAGGATTGTAACAAATCCTTTGCCACCAGGGGCTTCACAGCCGTCAAATTTCCCAAAGCCAGGGGACGGGGCAGTGGCAAGGAGACAGCTTAGGTCCCCCTGCTCCACAGGTCAAAGCACCCGTTCCACACACCTGTCTTGCTACTGCAAAACCCCAAAGGTATTCAGCAGCGATACGTTTACAGCATGCAATGTCTTCCTGACCCCCACACCTCTTCACATGGTTGTGGTGACAATAATCCCAGCACTCTCACAATGCCATGGATAGTTACTCCTCCACAAAGGGCAGAAATTGGCAGCTCCCCCTCCTACCATCCTTTGGCCTTTATTTATAGAAAGGCACCTTTTATTGCCATTTTTGCTTCTTCCTGAGGCTAGTCTGCCAGGCTGGAGGCAGAGATAGTATCTACACCTCCAGGATCCAGACAGCTCCACCTTGCT
This sequence comes from Astur gentilis, assembly GCF_929443795.1. NCBI lineage: Eukaryota > Metazoa > Chordata > Aves > Accipitriformes > Accipitridae > Astur > Astur gentilis. The sequence continues at coordinate 1,352,965 of NC_064884.1, read as the reverse complement.
GCCAAGGGATTCATCCTCGAGTAAATTTATTCACAGTTACGCCTGCCAGGCCCCCTTCACAATACTCTTGGCTGCATGCTGGCTGCTTGCACTTGGAGAATATCAGAGCTAAAGTAACTAATAACTTAGAGTAACTAACTCCTGTCTAAGGTAGATGTGACTTCAAACTGAGCCACCCAAGAATGAGTTGAACTCTCATCACATTGCTTCACAGTCTCTTTTAACAATCTCCTGCCGCGCCTGAATCTCGCTGCTCAGGCCGAGCTAGCGCATACGAATCTATCAGCATCCTTCCCGCTGCCCGAAGAGCCTACCACTGTACAGACACCTCACGTGCACGCCAACCGCTTCCCACGCAGGTAGAGTTGTCCTGGCCCCCATCCTTACCACTCAGATTCCACCCAATCTTTTAAATGCTCCCAATTGTAGCACTTGCCATTTTTTCCTGGTAAAAATCATGCCAGAAATGATGCTCATCTAGCTGACAAAGAGAAACAAAATACTTCCAAACCCTCACAGGAGGTCATTCCAGGAGCTGCACACTCTCTGAAAATGAGTATGTTAGAGTCATGCCTTGTGGATGTGCCACTATTATAAGAAAGACACTGGAAGAATTATTCATTAGTAGTGACTTCTGTAGCTCTAATCTCCATAACCAGCTGCCGTTCATCCAAGTGGATCACAGCCCATCTGAATAAACCTTTGAATGTCCATACAACCCCACAGCCAAAGTCGGCCTCTCCTGGGGCATTGCATCCCTGCAGTTACTGCAAGAGCTGAGGAAGGGAAGGACAGAATATTCCTGTATCTCACCAAGGCTGTAGGGAGCATGCAGACATTGTGCCATAAACTGGCTGGCAGCCTTTCAAGGGTGGCAGGCTTGTGCCAGATTATACTTCTCTCTCCCAAATTAGAAGCAAAACGTGCCACTAGAAAGTCAGGTGAAAGCTGTCTCTCAAGGAAGCAAGAGACTGCCTCTCAGTACCACTGCGTGAGGCAGCATCTTAAAGCATCCTGCTAATCTGAGCACAGCCATTGCCTCCCAAAAAAAAGCCACAGGTCTCAGGGTCCAGCCTTGCTTCGTGCTGTCCCAAACCTGCCTACTTGCCCTGGCAGACACACGTCATGGGTTGCTGGCCCCCACCATAAACTGTGCTAGGATTTAATCACAGCACCATTCTCCTCCCATTCGCACAGTCACACCAAGCCCCTCACAGAGACAGATAAATGGTATCATTACAAATATTTACCTTCCTCGGCCCCAGAGCCTGAGCTAGGCAGTGGTAGAGACCGACTGCAGGAGATGTGAAAAGACCTCTCTGCCTCAGTCACCCGGGTTTACTATCCAAATGCCATCCCTGCACAGTCCTGCCAGGCTTACGGCATCCAGCAAGCTCCCAGTTCAGAACAGGACTGCAGCTTACTCCATATGTCTCACTCCCTCCTTCAGAGACCCAGCCTACTCACAGATCTGCCTCTCAGCAACCGTCATGTGCATCTATTATTCAGAAGAAATATCAACTTATTCATGAGCCAAAATAGGTTCCAGGTACCGCACCCAGTCTCTAACAAAATTCCTCCTGCAAAGCTGCTCTTTTCTCAGCCTGGACTAAAGTGAGAAGAGTGCAAAGCTGCTCTTGCTTTGATCCCTCCAGAGGGTTTTACAGCTTTGTTACAGTGAGGGACAGGAGTTAACAACCCTGTCAGGCCTCTCCCTCATCATCTGGTTAATGTACCTCGTTAATGGCTACGGCACAATATAGCTCACCTCCTGTACACTCCACAAACTCCAACCTTTCCCTTGGGCTTGCAGTTACAGTTCCCCACAGGGACAGAGGGATGGCAGGACAAGGAGGGCATGGGAAGTGTTGTGGTGCCCACAGGAGGACAGTGACTTACGTGGCATGTTGTCACGGGCCCCTGCAGAGCTATTCACGGACCAGGGAGGCGTCTAGCTACAGCAGGCACACAGGGGCTCACACAAAATAGCAGTTACGGGTCCCTTCCATCAAGTCAATCTGAATGTGGCAGTGCCGGACTGCTCAGGACAGTGTAATAGCTACCCCGGGTTGGAGGATGGCTCCTATGCTCAATGAGACAGTATGAATGATTTCTTTCAGCATTGCCCCTCAACTACACATACAGAAAATCTTTCCGTAGGTGCTACTCCTTTGCTGATGACAGGCAAGGCTGGCTGGGCAGGCACAGAGAGAAGGAGGCAGGAGGAAGCATGCACGCTCAGTGCATCTCTTGTTGCACTGTGAGCACCCGCAGCCGTTCTAAAAATGAGCAGAGCACGTCAGTGCAGACTGCAAAAAAGGCCCCAAATCCTGCATTGGAGCACCCAAAAAAGTACAGCACTCTGATGTGCTTCTCCTGTGCAGGGATGGGCCGAAGACCTTGGGACAGTGGTTCCCACAGTACTAATTCCTACCATAGGACTGTTGCATCAGTACAAGGGTGGCACTACATTTTTGTGGTTGGATGGGGAAGACATGAGCGGAAGCTGGAAAAAGCTCACTTGGATGCACTAGGCAGAAGCGCTGCAGGGCCATCGGTGTCTCAGCAGAGCTCAACGTTTACTCTCCGTGTCACAGTCTATGGGATTCAGATGGAATAATCACTGAAGATCATCTAGCCTGGTCCCGTGTGGCCAGAGCAATGTCATTCCCCATCGCTTGCTGGCTTTTGCTCATTCCCTGAGAAGCTGGACTCCCCCATTGACTTTTTCACGCAGCCTCCAATAAGTACAGTCCTGGCACCCACAGGGCCACCTGCGTTAAGAGCAATGCACTGGTACACATCTCTCCTTTAGCTTTAGAAGCCACTAAACAGATGGAAAAACGAAGGACAAAATCTAAGGTATTCAGCCAGAATGCTTCAGCACCAAGGTGGTATTTACAGACAAGCTCGGGTGTGTGTGTGGGGGTAACCCAGGCACCCGCTCTACTGTCTTGAAACTTGCGTTTCTCTGCAAGAGGCCACGGTGCGCTGCTCTAAGGTGTTGTTACTCGTGCAGGTTGCTCAGCACCCACACACGTATGGAACCAGACCCACTCATTCACAGCAGCACACAAAAGCATCTTAGCCCTCGCTTTGTGCCACCAGGACAGGGGAAGAGTATGGGCTATGCAAAACTACAACTTATCAAAAGTGGGATCCTTCTCCTACTGATGGTGGTAAGAGTTACGCTTTTTATTCACTGAGAGCTGGAGTGGGCCCCGAATCATGCTGGCATTATGTTATGATAATGCTGGAAGTATTATAAACGCTTTGCATGCCAGACAAATCCTGGAGCAGGCTTCCAAATCCCCTCAAAATCCCCACTTGCGTCTCTACATTCATCCATTCATGAAATCCAGAGCAGAGCATCAGCACCCATCCTTTTGCTCCTGGTCTCTTTCCAGCTGAATGGAAGGTGAAGCAGAGTCGAGGTATTTCTTCTGGATCAGCGTTCTTTTGTCTTTCAGGTGCCAAATCTGAGGAAAGAACTGTGCTAGGGCATTTAAGAATGACATCCGGGAAGGCAGCTGAGGCAAATCCCATGCCCCTTTCTCCTGTCAAAAAGTGAAGCGTGTCTCATTCTCCACGAGCTCTGGCCCCTGTAACCACAGCGAGCTGCGGCACTGCAGAAACTGGGGCTCTGCCGCTCACACAACGTGACGCGCGGCGTTCAAGAGGCTGGAGGAGCGAGACCTTGCAGCTGGCCGGGAGGAGATCTTTGTGCCGCAGCTGCAGTTGTGGACGTCTGGCTCCAGGTGAATTTCTACTCACAAAAGGTCAGATGAGAGCTGCACCGGCCTCGCAGCGCCCATCCGCAGGGCTCTAGGGTGGGAGACACCCACCCCTGCAGTGCCCTAGGTGTAGATCCCCCCAGCAGAGCCCGCCGTCTAGATTCTTTTTGCAATCAATAGGGAGAATTCATTTGGCCTATTTGAGATGAATGCCTTCAGATGAGATTAGTTGCACCCTGGAAATGCCCATTTCTCTTCACTATGCAGCTGAACCTACACAAGCCGACATCTGCATCTTCAGTACACTTAAACAAAGGGTTTCCCACCTTTCTGGGGGGGTAAGCAGACTTTGTTCTCTGAGCTACAGCTTTCAGTTCCCTATCCGCCGGGCTTTGAGAGAGTTCCCAGATGGCAGACAGCACAGAAGAGCAAGTTCTTCTGACAACCCAGCCCACCGATCTAGACTGCACAAGGCAGGAATGGAAGGACAGAGTCTGAACTCTACTTTCCAGATTGCATTAGCAGGGCACCAGCTGTTGTTATTTCAGAGAAGATAACCAGTCTCCAGCAGACACTGTGGAAGGAACTCGGGGATCAGCAGACATCTCTCTTCTGTGAGCTCTGCAGTGCACACATGTCTTTGCAACAGCCCAGAGCTGAACGGAGAGAATTCTCAATCATGATGTGAAGATGCAAATCCCTCCCCCTGAGGTTTCAGAGATGGGCTTTTTTAATGCCTTTCTGAAGATTGTCCCATTCTAACTGGCATAATTTCTTCCCTGGGTTCCCATATCTTTGCCAGGGGACTCCCTATGTGATCACAGGCCAATTGCCTTTCCCTTGACAGCATTTGGGTACCCTTCCATCAAAACCAAGCATGCAGTATTTTCTTTGTCCATCCTGTTTACTTACATAGTATGCTCCTGTGCAGAGACCAGATGTTCACAGAACCAAGGACTCTGGAGTATCAAACCACATGTCAGGAACTAACAATAAATAGTATTCCAGGGCAGTGGACAGGGTGGAGCTGGGCCAGCAGTGACCAATGCATTAACACACCCTTTGAGAGCTAATACATCCCCTGCTCTTACAGAACAGCACAAGAAGAGCAGGAAGCCTTGTACAGAAGCTTAGCTTTTGTCCCATCTTTAGGAAAATAGCTCAGATCCAGGCAGGAGGGGGATCTTGAGCATTTCCTATTTATTCTGCTGTCACTGCCAAGTTATATTCCATAGTGACTAATACACTGTATTACTTAGAGCACTTGGGGGTGGGCCATGTGTCTAGATCAGGATATGAAGATTAATTATGGGCCACACCCTGTGATCTCCACTCAGCAAAGCCCTTATTAGCTTCTGAAGGTGAATCCAGCCCTGACGTCAACTTGCCAAAGCAAACACAAACAGTGGGGTCTCACCTGAGAAAAAGGAAGAATCTATCCTCACTCTTCAGACATTATGCTTGGCAAAGATCGCTTCTCTTTCCAGCAGAGAAGCAAAACACCAGCAGGTAACCAATTCAGGATCTCCACAAGCAAAGCATAAAAGACAACACGTTACAGAGAACAAGGACCCATGAAAAAGACACTGTAGAGGGCCCTTCCAATGTTATTGCTTCCAGAAGATGCTTTGCCTTCGGGTGCGTTGAGGCCACACCAAATGCACCTCCAGCCATACCCCCAAGCAAGACTTACAGCTACAGCCCACCTTACTTTTCAAGGCTACTGCATGTAATGGAGGGCTGCAGAAAAAGTGGAGGGCGAGAAAGCCACAGAGGGCATCACCCACAGAGAAAGATGCTGACCAAGGCCTGCAGGTCCCCAGAAGTCAGAGATCTTGCTGGTAAGCCCATATGAAAAGCAGCCCTGGAAGCCAGGCAGCCTCTGGCACTGCTCATCCCTGCAAGACAAAATGCACAGTGATGCAAGGAAGGACCATATCCTGTCTTCCTATGGATTCAAATCTGCCCACTGGGTTTTGTTTGAAGAAAGAAAACTGCTTTTGTGCAACTTTTGTTTGAGCTAGTAGAAACAGAACAAGGGCAAGAGAGAGCAAAAGCATTGCAAAAGGCAAGTCTCCAAGAAACACTAAAAAATGAATTGCAACATTTGCCCTAGTGTCCCTTAAAAGACAGTTCTTTTAATTTCCCAAGGTTTCTGCTGTTGCAACGTGAGGGTGCTGGAAAAAGATTAAAAGGGCAGACACACTGTTTTCCTTTCAGAAAGCATTATTTTGACATTGAGCAGCCAGCTTCGCACAAGGGAAGAGCGTGTGCTCACACTTCGTTACTGGAAGATTTCTTTGTCAGCTTAGAAGAGACCTCCCTGCTAACAGCAATTGTTTGCCAGAAAGATGCAGTATTTGTGAGCATGCTAAAAATGGACAAGGCCCTGCACGTTGGAGGTGCTTGGTGCTCTTCTTGCCTCAGAAGACACATAATTGCAGAGCAAAAGCCAGAAAGATGCAGAACACCACTGCAGGTCAAGGGAGGAAAGAGAGCAAATCCAGGCATCGGTGTAGTTGGTTGGAGCTCCTTAGGACACTGCCCTGATGAGGACAAAGCCACAGGAGAACAGAATTGCTGGCCCCAGTGGCACTGCATCAGGCCTGTGACACATCCAAGGTGACAGACCCTTCCTAGGGTTGGGGCACTATCCCCACTTTGCATTCACTCTCCACCGTGAGCCACCTCAGTGGGTCAGGAAACATTGGGATGCCAACTAACGAGTGGGAAAGCTCTCCCCCTTTCCCTCCTTGCTGACACGTGTGTGTGAAGGGACACCTTTACCGATACCCTCTCACTTTGCCGTCCTAGAGAACCGAAATGACACGAGGCTTGGGTCCCCTCTTCTGCACCTTCCTCCGATCAGCCTGGCTTGGAGGGAGCCAGCTCTCATTAAAGCTGTTACTGCGTTGCTAACGACTCCACAGTCCTCTGCTGGAGAAGTGGAATGCCTATGGGGCGTGCAGGGAGGGATTTACAAGTCAGCTGCATGAAATGGGAAAGTACTCAGAGCCAACATCACCAATTTCATTTTTCTTCCTCTGTCTTTCACACACCCATACATAATCAACGAGGAAACTAAAATGATTGGTCAGCTACCTTCCCATTCTAGTAGGATCCACTGTCCTGCTGACTTTGGCCATTTCCAAAGCTCTTGGCCCCTGTCACAGAATTAACCCTCCTGGGAGAAATATCCTTCTTTTTCACTGTCTAATTATTCAACTCCTTCACCAGAACATCCTCCACATTCCTCAGTGCTTTGAAGCTGACACGGAAAACAGAGTTGGGTGCTACCTACAGAAAGAAGATCTTTTACCCTTTTTTCCCAAGTGCCTCCATTTTTCCACACCTTTTTGTTCCCAACTCTGTCAGGTAAGTCAAAAAATCCCAGCCACTGTCACCTTCTAGCCATATCTTGGTCAATTCATTCACATTGGAGATCTGTGTACAGAGAAGGACTAGTTACATGAACAAGGCAAGCAAGATGCATCTTGGGTGAGTTAGGAGAATTTCCTCATACGAGCAAGCATTACTCACAAAACAAAAGAAGGGCTTGAAGCTCCACTGTGCTTTTACACAGCCCTTCTTCCATATTCCTGCGCACGCACAAACACACCCAACCCCACTCTTTTATACACAGTTGGTGACACCTCACTGTAGATAGTCAGGGACACTAGCAATTTAGACAAGTGCGTACAGACCTATGCAACAGACTGCATAGTCTCTTCCAGTCCATAACACTGGACCATAAGCTCCTTAGATGCATATACAAGTTCTTATGTCAATTGATGGCACGCTGGGGCTCATGACTTTCTGCACTGTGTGCACTTAAGTGGGGACTTCTGTGACACGTCATTATCTAAGTAACCAAAGCAAATACTGCCTAAACCCATTCCAAGACCCATCAAGAAGCTCCTGAAGGCAAGGGGAGGAGGGGGTATTTGACGGATAGCAAAGAACAAATGGATATTGCAACAACAAGATCCTGCCAAAGATAGTGAGGGACGCCCAGCCAAGACCTCTACTTGCTGGGATTAACTGGATATGGGCTCCGCAGCTGTAAACATCAGGTTCTCCTCAGTGCACTCCCAAACATCTGGGCTAAACCATCTCCCAATACTATTTGAAGTTGTGCTTTCTGGTCTGACTGAGAGAAATTAGGACCTTCAGGGTCAGAGACCCAGGAATTGAGTCAGAGAGAGGCCCAGCAGGGAAAAGGAAAGCATCATTTGTGGACAGCTTCATCGATCACCACGGACTTTCTCCCCCATAATCACTATTTTTCATCCCCACCCACTCCCACAACATAACATCACACAGAGATCACTCCTCAGATGGCAAAGCATCGCTTGGCCATCTCCTATCCCTCCAAAAGATAGCACTCAGAAAGCTTTTCCCTTTAAGCAGCCTCAAAGTTGGCTCTCACCACTGCTGGCACGGATGAAAGGGATTTCAGTTCCCCCTCCTCCTAAATCCCATCCCTTTCTGTTGCAAAGAAAAGGCACAGGATGACCAAGGGAAGAGAAAAGCAACTCTCAGTCGCCTCTCACCTCCCTCCCGTCTTTCTGCACAGATGCACCGGTGGGATGGAAGGGCACTGGGCTGTTGTAGTCCCCACGCAGCCGCACACAAGCCCACGAGGGGAGCCCCACAGCAGGTGCAGGTCTGGGAGGGCAAGGCTGGGAGCACAGTGCTCCTGGAGGCGAGACACGGGCATATTTCCCCATAACCCAGCCAGCCTTCCCCCGGCAAAGCAGCTTGGTGTCCTCAGGCACCCAGCCTGAAAAAGGGGGGGTGGGGGGGGCAAAGTGATCTCCAGTACTGCAGCCCCCGGGACCCATTCTGCATTCTTTAAATACACTGGGAGGGGTAGAAAAATCGCTTTGAGTCTTCCCTGCTTCCTCCCACTCCCTGCCTCTGCATACACACATACACCACCACCCCCCAGCCCTGTGCATAAAGGATCTCTGTCCTGCTCAGCTCAGCCATGCAATGCCTGCAAGAAGCAAGAGTTACCTTATTCCCATAGCCTGAACCGCCTTCTCTCTCCATCGTGGCTGGGAAGCTGCTCCCATTCATGCTTTAATCCCTGGGAACAGGGGTACGATTCAAAGCGGCTCTTCACCCACCAGAGTGGGCTCCCCCCCAGCAACCTCCTCCTCCTTCTCTCCTCCCTTTTTCCTCGTTTGTTGGGTCTGGAATTTTTAATTTTTTTTTTTTTTTATGTATTCTTTCTTAATCCAGGCAGCAAGCAAGACACTCCTTCATCGCCTCTTTGCCTCCTCGTTTCACTTGCAAAGAAACAGCATTGGAGAGCTCCTTCCTCCTCCACTGCCTCTGTGGACCTCCGGTTCCCCAGGTCTGCCTTTCTGCAGCGTGGCGTTAAGGGAAAGAAAGAGAGTGAAAGAGAGGGAGGGAGGGAGCGTGCAAACAGGGAGGAGGAGGAGGAGGCCAACGGGGTGCGGGAGGAAGGAGCCAGAGCGTGGCTGGCTGCTTTGTATCCAGAGCAGTGCCGACAGTCCCCTCCCTCCTCCCTACCAGAGGAGGACCTGCGCTGCTAATGGTCTGTACCAATTTATTCCACTTAGGCAGGGGCACTTCTCCCTGCGACGGGAGGAAAAGCCGAGGAAGGCTCCGAGATGGCCCCTTAAGGAATTGGTTCCTGCTCTCCTTGCTCCACGGCATCACCCACCGAGTTTGCAGCCACAGGCTGGGGGGGGATGCTCTCCCAGCTCAGCAGGCAAACGGAAAAGTGTCAGGCTAGGAAGTGCTGGGCGTTAGGGAAGGGTCTTGCTGGCGAGGCGGCTCAGCACCTCTCTGAGAGAAAGCAGTGACCATATGCGAGGTGGAAAGCGAGGTTCCCCTCCAGCCTCTCAGGAAGGCAAGCTGAGCTCTGCTCCGCTTTCTGCACGCCCACTTTAGTGGATCACCCTCCGCTCCTCATCATGCATGCCTCCGTGCCTGGACTGATGGCTCCCCAGCTGAAGCCACTTGGGCTCTGCAAGTAGTGGGTAACACTCGTTAGATCTCGTGCAACTCCCCGTCTGTCTAGCACCATGTCTTTCAACGGCCCTGCTCAGCCATCCCTACCCCAACAGCAAGGTATCCCCACGTCCATCCTGGCAGCTGACGAAGGGCCCTGGCACTGGGCAAAGGACAGCAGGAACGTGCTTCCCCCCCACGGGAAGGAGGCTCTGGGTGTCACTAGGGCTGTCCCTAATCTGGGGACAATTGCCCCAAGCCCAGCGGGCAGACAGGACACTTCTGTGACCTGCAGGACCCTAGAGATACTCCCTCCCTTCATAGGGACCACCTGGAGGATGAGGGGCTTGAAGGGGCTGAGGAGCAGAGTAAAGATCTTACCTTCTGATACTGCCCTTTAATAGTTAACCCAGGCAGGGCTGACTCATGCTCAGCAGCAGATTTCTCTGAGAAGGCTGAACACCACGTATGTCTCTGAATGCCACGCTCACAGCCGTATAGTTTAACAAGAGCCAAAATTCAGTCCTGAGGTTGGGGGCAAGTTGCCTTTTACCTGTCCTGCTACTGCTGCCTGCTCACCTGCTTCCAACCAGGTCAACCCCCTCCATATACCACCATCTCTTCCTGGCTACATGTTCCACAGTGGACACGCACAGATCCACAGCTACAGCTACTCCCTTGTTACTCCCTCTCTTCCAGATCTGGTAAGGTTACAGCGCCATGGTAACCTGGAGGTATAGACAGATTTACTTACGCTTTACCAAAAAAAGGAACAACAAATCAAAACCACAACCTTCCACTTACTGTGAAAAGATTCAGTACTCAGGGAGCTGAGGTCCATATTATGGAGCAATCTCAGTGATCTTCACCTGTGATTCCCACCATCTTCCCTGGGCTTTTTGTTTTGAACCTATAGCATTCAGACCCCAGTTTTAACTTGTGCATCTTGAGGGGTACCTGGGAGCAGGGATGTCTGCTATGTAGTCTGGAAGTCAAAACATTACCCACAAATTAGCAAGCATCAAGATGCACTGACAAATCCTAACTGCATCGTCACCGTGCCAGGGACAGCAGCTCCCATACTCTTTCCTCCTGAAGTGAAGCAAGCCGGAGGACTGCACGCATGGCCCCAAGCCACTGCCTCAGGTGGAAGTGAGCTTTGCTGAGACTGGCAAGGCCTGCACTGGACAAACCAGCGAGATGATGCCTCCAGGCCAGTGCTGAAGAACTGCCCACGGAGGGTGATGCTTGAAGGAAGGTCCTTTGTAATAGCCTCTCCCCTCAAGCTGCGCCTACTCTGTGGATGAGCAAGGATGAACAGGGACTGCCAATCCAGAATCCTTCATGCACAGCTAAAGAGACTGCACAGCTGGGCTAGCTTCTGCTCGGCCACCTCCTCTGCAAAATAGTTCTTGCAATCAAAGGGAACATGGCCTTTTTTGTCCTTGGTCTCATTTTCTGCAAGGTACCTAGGGAGAGATCAGCTCCAAAGACTACTTGTCTGGGAATTTTGTGCCAATTCAGCTAGTACTAAGGGTTTCACTGAACTCTATGTGTATTAAAAATGCATAATGTCCACTTATATCAAAAGGGCGGATTCAGACCCAGCGCTTTTCCAGCATGTCCCAGGCTACCTGCTGTTACGGCATTCAGGAGATGGATAGGAAGGAACTGTCCCTTGAGGCCTATATCAAGAGATAAAAAAGGGCACATTCATTGACTATTTCAGGGCTGGGTGAGAGAGGGGAAAACGAGGGAGAAGAGACATAAAAATGCTCCTGCCACAAAACCTAAACACATAAAAACTCAGGGAGGAGGGAACAGAGATGTGCTACACCTGAGATTTATAAATATTATGGGTGAGCAGTAACATTACAGGCTCAGCCCTGCATCAGTGTCTCCGAAGACTCGCAAAGGTGAAAGGCATCGGGAGAAGTGTCAGAGACGCTCAGGAGGGACATAGACATACAGAGAGGCATTTCTCCCTCCCTTCCCTGCCCCCCCAACTGAAAATTAGAGCCTGACTCACTCAGAGCTCCTTTTTGTGATCAGAGCGGTAGAACAATGGTGCAGAGACGCTGCTCTGACATTTTCCAAGGTTGTCCCTTTGAACCTTAGCATATCGACTTGTTTGCATGCTGGGTATGGAGTGTGCCACATTCACCAGAGCCAAATTCCAGGAGAGGGCAAGCCTGCCAGCAAGAGGGGTATGGGAGGAGAGGCTCAGACAATCCTCCCGAAGGATCTCGGGATAAAGGGGGAAGGGTGTTGTTTGCCTGGAATCCAGAGTGCTTCACAGAGAATGCGAATCTGAAACACGCAGCATCGCTGTTGACAGCAGTGTATATAAACAGAACAGTATTTTCCCGCTCCCTCCCCCTTCTTATTATAGCACAGAATACCCCGAGTAAAATACATACACACAACAATCCACTATAAAAGGAAAACAAAGCCCCAAGCGTGTGCACACAAACACACACACACACATAGATATTCTTCTGGAGAACGTAGCATATATTCAATACCTTAAATGTCATTTTTTAAATATTAAAGCTGTGCTTCTGGCTAGGTTTATTACCACAGGATTGGAGGCACAAGAAAACCTAAACTAGATGCTCACAGCCTGACGCACTCTGCCTGCCCCAGCCATCCCAAGGCCCACTCCTTGATCGTGCTCCGTCTCCCCCTTCCAGACTCCAAAGCCACGCAGCAGCAGAGCCGGGGCAGACACACTCCCACCAGGCTTTTTTCCTGGGAAGGGACAGAGCTGCAGCTCCCTTTCCCCCTCTTCCCCCTGCTCGCAGCTCGCCATCTGGCACTGTCAGGAGGATCTCTGCTTGGAACCACGCTGCAGCCAGGCACAGACACGAGCGGATGCCTCTCTCCGGCTAAACAATAACCTCATTAGCCAAGGCAGCGCAGGGCAAAAGGAAGAGAGTAAGGGCAGATATTCGGCAAATAGCAGGGTATGTTTCAGCGGAGCACGCACAAGCCCGGTGCTGGGCTGCTGGGAGGGAGCAGCAGAGCAGCTGGAGCAACCCAAGGTCTGATGTGGTCCACTTTTCCCGTCTAACCTGGCTGGCAGCCTCCCCTGCTACCCCAAATCACAGCTTCACTCCCTCCAGCAGAGCTGTCTTGTTTTCAGGCCTCAGGCAGCCTGAACATGGGAACTACCTCGCCTCAGGCTTTCTAGGGGTTTCCTCCACTTGTAGGCTGGGCTCCAGATTACTACCGCCTTGTGGTGCCGGACTTGAGATACGACTATCTACAGAAACAGGACGAGGAAAGAGATGGGTCAGTTTTTGAAATGACAGGCCTGAGTTCTTCGGAGCCAGCCTGACACTAGGAAGGGAGAACCTCATTTGATAGTCCCACTTACCTTGTCATGCAGATGAGAGGGACCCTAGGGTCTGGGAGAGGTCATGGAGGAAAAAAACCCTCAAAGTTTGGCCCCTTCGCCAACCTTAGACAATTCTCCTTCTTCCCACAGCAGGGCTGAGCAGTAGCTGCTCATAACCACAAATCAAATTAACCACTCGTGTTAACCCTCCATGGAACAAAACCCCTCAACCTATCTATGGTGCTCCCTTTAAGTACCACTGTCCATCCCATACTCTGGAAAGGATCCTTGCTCCTACTTTGGTTGACATGTGCATACTGGGCAAAAAGATCCTCCAGCAAGCACCCACTCGCCCAGTTATTATTCTCCAAGTGCCAAACAGAGGCCAACAGGTTTTCAAGCGGAGCATAAGCTTCTTATGGGGTGGAACAACATGTTCTGCTATTTGTGCAGACTTGTTTCCAGCAACTATTGCCCTTGTTGCTGTGCTACAGAGAGCAGTTACCAGCCTTTTATTCCGTTGGGTTTCAGTGGGGGGAAAACTGGCAGATAATTCTGTGACAAATCTATTCTGAAGCCAAGGTTTCTTTTTCTTCTAGTAAAGGTACAGCAAGCAACAATAGAAGCTGTCATCCCATCCAAAATCTCCTTACACTCCACTCAAACATTCTATCTCATAGGCTTCACCTACATAAGCTATCAGAGATGCTTCCTCATCACCCAGCTCGACTTCTGCAAGCAGCCTCCAAGTGAGCAGTGGACAGGCACAGACTGATCACGCAGCATTTCCCAGCTGGGCAGTGCCCTCAGACAGATGCATGGGACCGGACACCAACAACAGGCTTTGGAAGACAGGCAGGGCACTGATCCACCTGATAGGATGAATATCCAAAAGGACCTTTGGAGGAAAACTAGTCCCTGAGTACGGCCCGTCTTTACCTTGAAGCCAAGACAGGGAGACACTCTTTTCCTGGCAGCACTGCCTGCAGGAGCTGTTTCACCCCATCAAGGCTCTGTAGGAGCATGGAGGGCATTTATACACCCTGACGTGTGGATTCAGCATGCCCTCAGGGTGCTTCACAGATATATGCAAAGCACATTTGGGAACAGGTCAGAGTAAGCTTTGGGGAGACCAAAAGAAAAGCCGTGGTGAGGTATCAGCAGGTGGTGCTCTCCCCTTCAAATCAGCAAACAAGTTAAGCCCTAGCCTGGCATTTTATCACTGGGATTTCCTCCAGTAAAGATACCTCAGCCTAACGCAAGACCCCTCTTCCCTGCACTGCTGAGAGAGACAGAGCCTGCATCAGTTCAGAGACCAGGAAAGGAGAGCCACACATTGCACGGAGCTCCCCTTGGAGAGTGGTGCTTCTTAACATCTTGGAAGAAACTCTTCATGAGCTAAAGACCCATTGTATGTAAACCTAACTCAGGGGAACATCTAAAAGGAAATGGTTTAGCACATTGCTGGGAGTTGGCAGGAGTGATTCAATAACCCCTGGACTCCTTGTCCAGCTATAGCCTTTCTCTGATCGTTATCTTGGCCAGAATTCAAGGCAGAGATTGTTCAGAGACTAGCGCAACCCAGGCGGTGCTAAATCACATACATCCAAACTGTTCTCTGAGGGATTTTAATTTATTGGGAAGCACCCTCTTAGAAAACAAACATAAACAGCAATCCAGCTCTCTCCACACTGCTTTGTAATTAAACTCTGTTTCCAAACCCTCTACACAACCCCCCACCCCCCCACCATACAGGTCAGAAACTCTTGTCTTTGCTCTGGATGCCACAGCTTGAGACCAGAAGAGAGAAGAGGAAGCAAGAGCATGCATGCACCGCTGGAATTATTGCTGGGTCTTTCGGTATGGTAAGTGAGACAACCCCAAACGGGGACTCCCATATGACAGAAGTCACAGGCGCTTTTTGTTTTTAGGGTTCAGGAGACTTACCACCATGTCTAAGCCAAAGGACTGCACTTCTCTCTGCCTTAATACTTTAGCCACGCTGTTGACACATGCTCTGCCCCATTTCCTGCTGTTGTCCCCACATTTTCTACCACTGCTTCACCAGGCAGCTTTGGATCTTACTGAGAGAGAACTTCCTTCGAGAGAAGCTGGTGACACTCTGGGATTCCAACACAACGAACTGATAAAGCGAGACATAGAAGCGCATAAATAATCATAATATCTCACATGTCCCAAGATCACACAAACAATTTAGACTCTTTTTTCATGTCCCGTTTATAAATATTCATTTCAGAGCTCTTTTAAACCAACAGAGCCTGATGCAGAATTGTTCCAAAAGCTCGAGTAGCCTGCCATTCCCGTGCAGTGTGCAGGCAAACTGTACCTCTTTGCAACCTCACCTCACCCTGCCAGGGTGAGCATGGCCCTGCTGCCTCTTGCCTACAAATATTCAGATCATGACAGCACAGCACAAAAGAACCAGCAGCAAATATCTCACCATCTCCTACCATATGCCCATTCCCTGCTATTAACCTCCATCTCAAAACTATTATGTGACAACATGGGAATCATGTCACCTTGTCTGGGTTTACCCAGCTGCTGCTAAACAGAATCACTCAGATCTATAAAAAAACTGTTGTGTTCATGCCTGGAAAAGAAAAATTAATATGCAAACACAGTGATAAATCCTCTGATGTGCACATTTATGTTTTTATCATGTAGTTAATCAGGAAAGAATATGTTCAGTTTAGATACAGCTCCACACTTTGCCTCTATAATCTGAATCCCAGAAGGGCCTTATAAAACCATAATCTGCAATGCAAAATCGCAAAGCATATGGGAGTGTCTATAGATTTTCCAAATCACCTGTGCCCTAATTTAATATGAATAACAATTAGTTTACTCTTATCAGTTAATTGTGCCCCTTGTGGATTCAGCAACACTGCATCTCGTCACCAAACGCCTTTGTCTGAGCAAACTTTAATTACACTTCCCCGCTTGGCCCAGCCCTACTTGCAGCTTTGGCAACAAAGGCAAAATTTCTGTTAAACAAAAAACCCACCGCCACTGACAACAAAAAAGGAGCGAAACACACTGCTTTCTGATAGAATCAGAGAACTAAACGGAAGCAGTCCAGGGCTAATAGCAGGGACCGTTGCTCCAGTCCCTGCAACTTGGCAAGAGCAGCCAACATCCCCACAGCTTCCTAGATGAGCAGCACAAGCAGTTCGTCCAGCCTCAGTACTGACAGCCCTCCATCCCTACCTCGGCTCCAGACACTCCAGGAGGGAGGAGACGTGCCTCTGAGCCCTGGGCACTAGCAGTAGAAGATTGGAGAAGGCTTTCATTCCACCTCCGGTGCTGTGATTAGCAGAGGATTGAGAGCCAAAGCACCAGGGTCCTATTTCCAGCTCTGCCGCTGACACCAAATGTGCGAGGCGCTTACCTCTGAGCCTGTTTCCTCACCCATTTCAACCGCAACAACACTGTCCTTGATGAAGCTGATGGGATGTGCACACCCCCCCAGTGCTTTGGTATCAATCGTGCACTGAAAACACTGTTCATGCACCAGTAAGCATTGCAACATTTTATTGGCATGGGATACGCGTTTTCTTTTCAAGGCCCAGAAGTCCCCTTGTGAATCATACAAAAAAACAGATTGAGGATGACTGTTTCCACTTCCATTTCAAACACTGCAGGGTTTTGCACACACACAGGTCTTAAATCTCAGTTACACCATCACCTTGGCAGCAAAACGTTGCCTTCGCATCCTAGAGGATGCAGGCTACAAACCCTTTGGCAGAGATGGAGGAAGAAGCCTGCAGCGTGGCAGATAAAGCCGCTGGTGTTAGGAATGTTCCCAACCCACTAGATTCAGCCCAGGAATGGAGAGGCATCGCAGCAGCAGAATTAGATGCTGAAGCCACAGAGGATATGCATCTTCACACTAAGGATGCTGAAAGCTCCAGCATGCTGCCGCTGCTCTCTCTCCCTAGAGGACTGGTACCACCGCAGGGATTTGGTGCAGATGCTCGTTTTCCCTCCGCAGCATAAAGAAGTCCTGCAGCTTCTTGCCTCAGAGCCTTCAGAGCAGGTGCGAGGGAAGGCTTCTTCATAATCTATGCTGATTCCTGCTCCTGCATCACCCTGAACACAGACAAAAAGGACACTTACCCTGCTCAAGTCAGGGAATCCATCACCTGCCACATCGAATATGCTCATCATCTTTCTATAGCATGACCTCTGTTCCTCTCTACAATGGCTATCTCCACCCTTACAAAGGAATAAGCTGCTGTGAATGCTTAATTGTTTTTATTACTCTCCTGTAATTGTTATCATGACCTTTCCATGCGCTATTTTGGTGTGCCTCTCACCAGGTCATTATTTCTGAGCCATAGGCTCCAATGGAACAGAAACATTAATCTCCTACAGACAGTAGATACAAAGCTCATGGTGTTCCACCTCTCCTGGTAAAAAATGATGCCACAAGCTAGACTAGGTTGAGCTCTGGCATTCTGGCAGTGCCATGAAAGTTCTCTGACTTTTCCCAGTGGATCTTCTCGCCTCTCTGTTTGATCACCTCATTAGCTTAGCAAGCGGCGAAGAAAAAGCAACTACAATTACAAATTTTAAATAAGGCCAAGTGCCACTCACTTGAGTATCTGGAACAATGCAAGCGTGGAGTCCAAGCTGCAGTAACCAGGATAATCCTGCAGGCAGCACGAGCTACTTCAACAGCAGAGTGAGTCACTCCCTGAACTAATTCCCAGCTAAAGAGAGAAATCAGGCTTTGATTCTCTATGGACGTTCAAGCAACAACACCTTTGCAGTACTCATTTCTGCTCCAAGCCATCCCACAGAGCACACTGCCAAACACATACAGCATCAGTCAGGACTAGCTGGCAGGCAAGAACAGGGCCCGTCTTTGGACCGTCTAGTGCTTCTCAGAAAAAAAGCTTGCAGCTCAGGCAGGGCCACTTTGGCTGAAGGAAGAAGCTAGAAATACAAACCAAACAAAAGCTTATTCTGCAGATCTGCCAAGTTTGGCAGTGTTCATGCAGGTCTGACAGCCTCACCCTGTAAATAGATTGTTTCTCGTGAAAGCAGAGGAGAGACCTCATCCATCTTAGATACTGCAAATCCATGTATGGCACGGAATTGAACTGGCCTTTCTGAGGCTGTATTTTATTAAGAGTGTTGTTTAAATGGCTACCAACTTACCAAACAGCCTCTTCCTAAACAGAAATTTAACATTTACTCATTATTGATGTTCCTTTCGTCTTTCCTCTCTTGTCTCACAGCTACTCGTTCCCATCTAGAAAGACAGAGACAAACCTCCTAAAGCAGACCAGCCAAAAGCGAGCTGAAGCCTTGCTCCACCTATGAACAGACCACACTCCAGGTGAGGGACTGCCCAAGTCCTTTCAGGAAGGAAAGCAAGCCCTGGCTGAAACCTAAAGGACTACGGTGCTTGCAGGAGCACACAGACTTAGAGCGATCTTATTCACCGCATACACCGATGACATACGCACAGGCAGGAAAAGGCACAGCATCTGGACTCAAGCACAGGCGCGCACAAGCGCACTCTTCCTGCAGGAATACGGATCTGAGCTTTGCAAGTCGGGCCGTCTCCAGCACGTAGAGCATTTATGTCCGCGGTGTCTGCGGACGTGCGGGCTGTGTGTGCCATTCACATCCTGCAGCATCCTCTGCCAAGGAGCTGAGTCCACCATTTCAAAGGAATGCACTATTATAAAAACAACAAACATCTCACTTCTAAATAACCACTTTGTTGCTGAATCTCAAAGCCCTATTGCACAGCTGCTGCAACGCGTCTTTCACACAGGCACGATGGCAGAGACAGGAACGAGATCTGGACTCCTCCTTGGGCCACAGGGCTCCCCTCACACAGAGGACGTTTTCAAACTGGCCCAAAGTGTCCCTAGAACTAAACAAACTTGTGTCTGCAAATAGCCATTTTAATGCTGTGTTCGACGCTGACCCAGTTTCTCCTCCCATCTCTGTTCCAACAAATGCAGCTGTTCAACGCCAGCCTAAGACGAAGAATCAAAACAGCAGGGCTCAGAGGCTTCGATGGTCACGATGCTTCACCTCAGGCCTGCGAGCTGTAGCACCAAGACACCATGCTATGTTTTTGCTGCTTGTGACAGTTCAGCAACTCACGCCTGTTCAGGTAAATTCAATATTGCCCTGATTAGTTCCGAGACATGCGAGCATTCTCCACCAGCAGCTGAGAAACAGGCAGGACAGGAATAACATTTTTCCCTTGCAATGAAAGGAGAAAGTGCAGTGCTTTACTGGGAAATGGCCTGGTGAAGACAATCGTTTCTAACCTGTATGATGTACAGTGGCGCTCCCCCTAGGGAAACTACTGCCATAAACACATCTGGATTAACCAAAGGGGGCTTCTGCCGCCAGCCACTCCTGGGAAGGCTGTTTTTCAGTCCGTATCCTTCCTGAGACCAAGCTCTGGATCCACCCACAAAGTTGCACGCACACGCCAGCTTGTGCCTAGGTTGTTCACAGTGCTGCCTTTGTAGGCGAACCTTTGCTCACCCTTACACCATGGCCTCAGGTGGGAAGCCTGATGGATTCCCGCAGGTACTGGCTGATGGAGGGAATAGCCACTGCCCGTCAGAAAGCATCAGGCTCAGGAGCTGTTGCCTGTATTCAGCTCCATCCTCCCTGCCGCCTTCTTGCTCTGAATAAACACTCTTAACTTTCCTTTTCAAGGGCGCATCTACCCTCAGGCGATACTGACGGGTTTCATATTCTAAATGGTATGATTATTATTTTATGGTAAGCTGGATAGATGCAAATCTTTATGAAATGGGCCTGCTTTTCAGGCGACCTACTCACTTGAAGGACGTCACAATAAATCTGTGATGGAAGGAAAATATTTGGAAGTATCCAAATGCCTGGGATAGAGGATGCTCTTCCTCTCCTCTCGTCTCCTCTCCTCACCTTTGGTCCCTCACCCTGGGGACACAGCATTTTCTGTTTTAAAACAGGGCCTGTCCAAAACCTGAGTGTTTTGCAAAAAATTAATTTCATTGCCCAGACCTATCTCCACGAAGCAAAGCGAGAAGGGCAAGCTTTAGACTTGCAGTGTGCTCAAGCTCCCAGAATAGGTTAGTAATGAAACCCAAGCCTCACGGTTGCCAGGCACTGCTCTGACCTACTCTTCTGAGACTTGCACAGCTCTGGACAAAGACCATACACATATTTCAGTCTTACAACTCAACAAGCCCTACCATGCTCCTTTTCTAAAACAAGAGGGGTAATCTCATCCCTCTCCCAAGCCACACATATAGAGGAGAAGCTGAGTTTTGGAGATACCAAGTCAATACATAGAGCAAGACATCTAATACATGAATAATGGAAAAGTCTGGAGCAGCTCTATGTTTAAGTTTGCACAGACACTTGCACTTAAAGCAGACTAAAATCCCTCTGCTTCACACTTCTCTGATTGAATCCAACATCCAAACTCAGTACAGTAACTCCAAGGGCAGTGAAACGTCCCATGCAACTGAAGTAAAACATTAACTTACACATGTAGATTATTTCTTTTTAAATGTCCATGAAACACTACTCTGTTGTCCTGCATCTTTTAGCTCTCCCCTGGCTAAAACGCCAGTCACACATGCTATCTCAGCCCGGGCTGCATCTGAAGTAGCAAGTGCCAGCACAAAAGTTTTTCCCCTATTCTTCCTGAGATAGTAACAGCTCAGAACACTGCTAAAAGCCTGCGTGTGCAACTGATCGGCTTATATGGAAAGAAGAAGGACCAAGCTCTACAGTATATGCCCTTAATTGCCACTCTTTGCCCCAAGACAGTGTCCTCAAGCACCCTAAAGTCCAGTGGCTATTTCATGTGGATCTCTTTCTTCTCTCCTCTGCTGACTTGCCCGCCCAGGGCATCTCTGTTTACAGGACCTTGGTTGTACCCTGGTGTCAGAGCTGTCAGTCGCTTGCAGCAACTGACAGGCAGCCGTTTCGTTCGGCACAGTTGGGTGAACAGCCCCTTCCAGCACATTTTGTTATTCACATGCTTCGCCTGCTAATTGCTTTCTGAAATGGGGAAGAAACAGATGATGAGCAGAATGCAGCTCCTGACAAATTCCCCAGCACTGTAAATACGACTCACCTTGCTGTAAACAAGGAAATGCTAAGTGGCGGTGCTGGTTTGTGCTTAAATTAACAAAAAAAGAAAGAGAAGAAAAGAAAAAGGAAAACACAGTATAGCAAAGAACCCTCAAACTCCTATGCCACAAAACAGCCTGCACGAGGGCAAGAACCCTAATTTATTTTGTGTGTTTGAAGACACCTGTGAGCCTCCGGAGAGCACATGCTAAGACCAGCACAACTGCAAGCCATTTTGCCAACGCTGATTAGTGCTCAGCAACCTCTTTGTCTTGCTGAAGATACCCAGAATCAAGCTCTCGCTGGCAGGCTCTCTGTCTTCAGAACTACATCCACCAAAGAATGAGAGCAAGGAAAGGTTTGAAAACAAAGAAAAGAACTTTATTTCGTTCAGATTTTAAGCATCTCTGTATCAGTTATGTTAGGTGAGCAGAGGCCTCTGCATTTCACAGGGCACGGCTTCACCCCAGAACCAGGGATCTGCTGGCTCTTTGCAGGTAGTATGTATCTGCTATTTTAAGGGAAATATAATTTGCTCATAAAATTAATGAGATTTAAAATTAATAAGCTTGGGGCTTTCAGCTTTCTGGATTGTGAATCTGTAGGCTACACTTTTAATACACTTCCAGATTTCTTCTCTATAGTCACAAGGCCTAGAAACTTATTTAAAAACAAAAGCTCAAGGTTCCTATGTTTCCAGGAAGAGAGGCTCTACAGAGAAACATTAAATACCATTAGATCCACAATCACATTGCAAAAATTGACAAGTCTAGTATATAAGCACATAGTATTACTACTTACTTCCTGATCTAAACTATCGTGCAGTGATTTGGTTCAACAGCATGAGTCATTCCGCCCCAGAGGCAACTGCATTTCAATACTAGTTGTAGATGCAATACAAAAACCAGGTGCACACTCACAGCTGTCATTCTTTGGAGACAGAAGGTGCTGGAAGCACTAAGATTATATAGGGCTGCAAACAATGGGAAACTCCAAGAGCAACAAATAAGTAAATGCTTTCTATGCATACTTTGCAACTCCTTGTAGAAAGATGTAAGTAGAAGAAAACTTCCACGTGTGGAAAATAAACTATGTTACTGTTCGGGTCACAAGGACACCAGCTCTGATAGAAGATATCAAATAAAGTCAAGCAGATTAGGGAAAACGACCATGGAAATTTTAATTCACAGGATCCTTTTTCTGCAGACAGATGGTCATTTCAGCTTTCTATTCTCTCTAATCCCTTGTTCTGCAAAGCAAACATCCTAAATCCCAGATAATGTAGGTTTTACCATCTCATACATTTCCCACAGCATTATGGCTGGCCCCAGCGATAGGATACATATGCTGAAACATCTGCATGCCTAAGTAATTTACAGCCACGGGAGTCTCCTACCTGGATTCAGCACAGAGGTGATCTCTGCATCCCGGCCTCCAGCCCCAGAAGCCAGCATGGGCCCCTGATAAAGTAGTCACCTTTTCCAGTAGGCATCATGGGGATTAAAGGGAACCTTTTGCTGGCAACCGCCTTTCTCCGGCAAAGCCAAGATTCCACAGCCGCGTCTCTAAAGAGGAGCAAGGTTGACCACGTTTTACAAGCTGCCATATTACCACCACTCAGGAAAAAATACCACGTAGCCAGCAGCACGGCAGGAAGTTTGCATAGTAACTGCCTGGGACTTCTGAGAGACACTAAGACTTAAGATTATTCTTTTCCCTGTCATTTGACTTAAAGAAGAACTGACCTGCCAAACTGCCCTTTTGGAAACAACAGCAAGTAATCCAGGTTGCAGGCAGCAAGCAGTTCAGCACAACACTGCACGAATGAGGTTTTACATGGCGTACTTATCCACCTAACTCTGGGGGTGCAGAAACTATGGGGAAGTATCAGGCAGAAAGGGGCTAGAAACTACCCAAAGCCAAAAATCAGACCTGAAACTGTGCTGGAAAGAAATCAGGCGGTCTGGCTGCCAGACCTTGGCTCCTGGAGCCAGGCAAAAGAGCTAGTTTCTGAGGGAAGAGGGAGATGAGCAGGAGGCTGAAGAAGGCTTAGTGCTCAGAAACTCATTACCAGTTTCTCAGTTTCCCTGTTTGTTAGCTCAAATGATTCACAAGGAGCAGTAAGCATCTCATAGCCTGACAGAGAGCGTTCACAATTAAACAGATATTGAAATGAATTTAATGAAATGTGCATATTGTTTCCTTCCTAAAAAAACCTTGTTTAGATGAGACCATGAGAAGAAGAGAAATTAAGGATTAGATCAACTGTCACTCTCCATTTACCCTCTAACCAAAGGGATAGTCTGTAAGAGTTCTAAAAGAGGTAGGAGCACCGGACACACTCTGCTGATGTAAATCACCGTATTGGGCAATAGTCCATAGCTCTTTGAACCCGTCTGTCATCCACGCAGGGCAAAAATCTCAGAAAATGTTTTACTGCCACAGAAAAACCACACCTACACTATTAATAAGCAGTTGCATCAGCAAAGGCCCAAATGGGACTTCAAAAGGTGTTGCACAGCGGCACTCTTTACAAGCTCCAGAGGCAAGAGAAAGTCTTCGGGGAGCACAGGAGCTGCGGAGAAGCCGACAGCCGGGTAACGGGGCCGCTCCAGCCGCGTTGCGAGAGCAGAGCTCAGTGGCAGGGGTAGGAGACGATCCCCCTGTGCCACCCAGAACCCAGCACTGGATTCTCTTCCCCTGCTGTAGCAGCAGGATTGAGAGCCTTCCCACACGGTTTTCCCTTGACTCTCCTCCCACATCGTTTTGGACAGGGGAGTAGCTTTTCATCCCCTAACGAGGAGGAATCACCCTCCTCACACACTCAGCGCTTCAAACCTGCAGCCTCTGCGCACGGCAGGATTTGCTGCATGAAAACCTACGGCACAGACGTGGGCATAACCTCCCTGATGTAGCACATCGCATCTCGGGATTGTTGTTTCTGACAGGCTCTCTCATCTCGCATGGCTAATAGCTCATTGTTTGTATTCATGCATGAGAAGTAAATTCTTCATTATTGGAGAGATCTGACATGTACAAACAATTGGAGTAAATTGATTGTATTTTCCAAATCATCACACAGACTCTAATTCTATCTGCAAGGCGCACTAATTTGCACTAGAATTACCTCCTAAATTAGGAATTAGAGCTTTTGACAGAGAAGAGCGATGACTGTCCTTGTGTTGCAAGGCTAGCAGGGAGAAGGGTGCAGGTCCCTTCCCAACTCACACCGCAAGAGACCTTTTGTCTACCCTCAGAGTTTACAGAAATGTGGTGAAGGAGATAGCTAATTAAATGAGGTTCCAGCATTTTTCAGAGAGCTATCTCACTGGTTTAGGTGCACATTTAAAAGGAACAGAGTATTTGAATTTAATTTTTCTATACCCAGAGCCTACCTTTTTCTCATGCAGGAAACTGGTACTCTCCTGATCCCTTGAAAACTGGACATAGAGGGCTCTGCACATCTTTTTCTTAAATGAAGATGCTCAGTACAGAGCACCACTGAAAATCAAATCTCAAAACATCCAGAAAGTGCATTTGTTCCTGCTGGAAGCAGACGAACAGGGTGCACTATCCTCTTCCAGACATGAGGTCATCTGTGCTAATCCCAGAGGGTATGCTGTAGCAGCAAATTTAGATGTAAAAGAGACTAAATCATTAAGTTAACTTGAATCATGCACCCAAGACGCATCTCTGTCTCCAGGAAGGGAAGGGATCAGAGTGTTCAGCACGTTCCAAAATGCCAGACACAAGGTGTGTTTCTTGGATGTTGCCTTCTCTATCTGAACCACAGCGAAATTTATACCACTTCCAGTCCTCAGATGCTCCTTTATCAGGGTAAAGTAAAACAAATAATGTGATAGGCGTCAGTTATATTGCTTAAACAGTGAAAGGAACACCATGTAAAGATATAAGCTAAATATATAAGCCTATTAACACTCAGGTCACTCTGTGAGCAGCGGAACCAGAGAACTCTATATTTTCTATGGAAATGAATCAAGGTTTAGGCGCTGTTGTTTAGCGAGATGCATGCTCACAAAGCAGCTTTTCCTGTTCTTGGGACATCTGCAATGTCTCCCACACAGATTTCTGGTTTCTAATAGGGGTGACCTTACAGTGCAGCCCCCAGTAGGGGGATTAACAGAGTCTTTTCTCTGGCCACCTTTGTTTACGAAGCCTATAGAAATATAGGATTCTGCTAGTCCCTTTGGCTAATAAAAATAACATTCTCTTTGAGTTCTCTTTGAGACTGACACACTCAGGAGAAATTTGTTTGAAATTTGCAAATGGTTCAAAAGCTATCAGAGGGCCAAAACCAGCAGAATCTCAGAGGCCCTGTCTTGTTTGCAAACCCAGTGAAAACTGTCTCTGAGGAATAAATATAATTATCACCACAGCCCAGAGAATGCTCCCAACTTAAGCTGGACCTGACACAAAGGAACAGACAAATAATGGAGAGGAAAGGGGGAAGGCAACTCCGCCTCTCTTAGATATGCAAAAATATCCAGCTAAACCCCAGGGAGTCACAAAACTGACTTTGTAAAGGCATGATTAAAGACAAAACAAACACTAGGAGTTTTTTTTCCTTTGCCTTTCAACTCCAGCAATTATAGAAACTTAATGTGAAGCACACTCCAACTGCAACCAGTTGATCTACATAACTATTTCTGGTCTTAATTTGGACGAAAAGCTGAGATATTCATATACTCGTGCAGTGCTAGAAACTGAAGGTTCGCGGAGGGAAAAAAGATACTTCATGGCTCTTGCAATGTTTGATGAAACAATAAGACACTGGGATGGGGAGAAGTACCAGTGATAAGACTGCAGCAACAACACACAGCTGTTTGGGTCAGGAGAGATCACGTATATTCAGCAGCTATTTCCTTGGGCGCCTGAGTGTCCTTTCTCTCCTACACCCCTTGTCAGGGAATCGCCAGACGTGGGTTTCCTGGAGGGTTCAGTTCCAGCCGATTGCGGTGCTGTAGGCGCATGTACAGTGTTTGGGGGATGCGCGTAACACTGCACCCCTGGCAGATGTTGCTGGGCTCATCGCAGACAAGGTGCTTTCTGACAGCCCAGGCCCCTTGCACACACTGACTGCGGCAGTACTGGCTGCCAGAAACGAAGATGATGATGGAGACTGAGTTCCTACGTGGAGTGTATTGTTGGATGACAATGTGACAGGACTGATGGTTTCTTTCTCTGCTCTGTAACACAAATTTCCTGGGATGAATAACAGAACCACGGAACTAACACCTGAGGTCGGTCATAGGACTGGTAAAGTGTTAACCTCTCTGGCAACATCTCTCTAGGATGTATACCAAGTCACTACATACCCTAAGATGCGCCAGGATAGTACTTCAGGAAAGGAGGAGTTTCACCTCTGAAACCAAAGTTTAAACCTGTCTTTGGTCCTGTGCCACCCACAGTCTGTCTTCAAGATCATTCTGAGGAAGCATGGATCTGCATCACAGTTCCATAGGACAGCTACATAATTACTTCTACACTCACAACTTCATGCAACAAAGTGCACTTGAAAAAAAAGATTTTCCCAGCATTTTACTTTTTTTGGTCTTTGGAGTGTGCATTCCCAAGGTTTTTCCCTCTGCCCACAACCATGATGATGTGATGCTCGCTATGGGGACAGGGGGTGGGGGAGAGAAAGAAGCAACACTGAGATTCTGAGAAAATAATGTAATTCCAGGAACAAGAGTTTCTGAAGAGAAAACAAACTGCACAGGTGATGCAGATGAGAACCCATTATTATGAATCACAGTTCAGCAAGCTGTTCTTAAGTGACAGCAATGTAGCTGGGAACAGTGGAGTGCTCTCAGGCAACAGGAGACAGGAAAGTAGTAGTATACGTTCCCCTAACTTTTGTTAGAACAGTTCCAACCCCACCTCTCAAAGGGTGCACAAAGGTATTATACTCAACCACAAAAATATCCATAAGCAGTGCACTTGTATAAATATAAAGGTAACTGATTAGGTGCTTTATGGGGTGAGCGTGTTAGTGCCCTGGCTTTATTGCCTGTTAGCAGTTCGGCTCGGTTAGGATCCTGCATTCTTCTGATTATGCAGATACAATCTATCATATTGTTCCGGAAACTTGGTTAGAGCTGTGCTCGAAGAGATGGCTGCAGCTGCAGCACACTCAGAGAGACACACATCATTGCTCTCTTTTATGAGAAGGAAAATTGGCCATTGCTGCTCCTGCAAAAAGCAGCTGTTATTTGTTGTTTTCGGGGTGGTTGTTGGTTTTGGGTTTCTTATTTTGAGCTATTATGATGAGTTTGCCTTCTCTTCCCACTTAACCGAATTACACAGTGTTTATGTTTCCGATCCTCTTGTGGAGATAGACTAAGCTGGCACGCCTGCTCAGGGCCAAGGGGGGGTGATGCTTTCCTCTCCTCAAGCAGAAACACACCTTTGGCAGGAAGGATGAGCCTGTGGCTAAGACTGGGAGCCTTAGCCAACTACCTTAACTGCACCCACCGCCTGCTGTGCAGCTTTATCTTTCTGTGCAACAGCAAGAACAGCAAATTACCGTGCCTGGATGAAAAGCATCCAGCCTCATGGCTCTTGCAGGAGGAGTGCAGCGCTGGCTTCAATCCACTTTTGTGGCTCATCATCTGGGCCATCGCAAGGCCCGCTCTCCCCTTCAGGGCTGATGCAAAGCCCTTTGCTACCAGAACCGAAGACCTGGTAATGCTCCTAGCAATGGTGATGCAGAGTGGTGCCCAGATATACAGGTGCACCCTGAACTCGGTGGCGATACATTTGACATTTGATTGCTCCCCTCCTTACCCTGGGAGTACTGGTACTTGCTATCACAGCAATTTCTACACAGCAGAGCAGAAGGGGAAGAATTTACAATTATCCTAAATGCCAACTTTGCCTAAGATCAGTTTTCCACAAGGTCAGTCTCTATTTGGGCCAAAGAAACACCTTACCTTTGTCAACAGCTACTACCATATGCTTCACGTAAAACTGCAGAGCATTTGTGTGTGCAGACAGAGCCTAAACTGTCTCCATAGAAAACCCAAATGACCAAAGCCTAGCCCCTGCTTTTCAAAAAAGGGGGTGGGGAAAAAATGCAGATTTGCCTTATACTGTAAGACAGAAATACAGCCACTGTTTCCCCTCCCAAATTGTCTTTTTTAATAAAACCACCTGAGCCGTTTCATAAAAGCAACTTATTTTAAAATAGCACTATTTTTGCATTAAAAATGTTTCCCCTTCATAAAACACCACTGCTACATTTTTAATATAATAGCAGTTCATACTGTCTAGAAATATGCTGTAGCTTATATTTAAAGGGATCTTAAAGATGTTTCTAAGACACAGTTGCTACTCAAAGGCATCCTTCCTCTTTTTCTCCGCACATAGGGGATAAAAAAGCTTTAAAAAAACCCACAAAAGCTAGCAAAGGATGCTTTCCTTTTAAATCACAACTGTACCAACCTTTCAATCAGGATTATACAAGTCATCAGTGTCCAACCCACGGAAGACAGAGGTGTGGAGTCCAAGCTACCGAAAGTTTGATTTCCTCTCTGTGTCTTCCTAGTTGAGTTCCTGGCATGTCCACCCAGATTACTCACGGTAATCGACACTTCCACACATTTTGATAAAAGGCCAGCAAGTAAGCCCTAAATTCGAATTCCAGATCACACACAAAAAAGGCTAGACAAGTGAAGAGTCTCAGGTCCTGATCCTGCAATCAGCTTCCTGTGCCCAGATCCATGCACAAACTTTAATGGGGTATTATGCTGACAGACACTGGCAAACACATACACATTTGGCTGGAAATCATGGTCTATTCTTTTCTTTCCTAAGCAGCAGGATGTTTCATTAACTAAAAGCAAGTCATTAAGAAAAAAAAAAAAAAAAAAAAAGATAAGAAATGGGAAATCCAAAATAATTTTGTTCATTTTCGAATAGTGCTGCAATCACTCAGATGCGCTGCAAAACACTGGCACAAAATAAATGTTAAAATAAGAGACTTACCCTCTGCTGCCAGCTGGCTGCAAACCTCAAGTCTGCTGACAGCAATGTCAGAAGCTGGTTGTATCTTTGCACTTGGTGATGGTCAACCCACGTGTCCAAGACAATTCTAGCTATTATCACAGAACTGCTGTTCCCTGTGAGCCTTAGGCTTCTTAATATAAAATTTCTCACTCGTGTTTTAGATGCTTCAACTCCTCCAGCCTTTTAAGTAACAGCCCCTTTGCGTTCACCTCGCTTGTATGTATTTTCTACTTGTGAAACCTCCCTTCTCTGGAACTAAATCCTCTCTTATTGTCCCCAGCCCACACACCTTTACAGGCATTCTTGGCTTTGACTCACATGTCTGCACAACCTGCACCAAACCCAAAGCTCCATTTCTATTAATACCATTTTAGCCATCCCCCAACATTTTAGCTCAGGTTTTTCCCTATGCAAAGTCCATCCAAGCCACAGCACGTTTTTTTGAAGACCCTGCAGAATTGAATGCTCAAGGCCCAGAGAATGGTTGATCTCTGTACAAAGATCTGGGACACTAGGAAAGGGAAGCAGCACATGTTATCAGCAGAGCCAATTTGCTGCATGTCTGTAGATAGAACTATTGTAAACACACAGCAGCAAGGCAAACCTAGCCAATTTGCACCTGTAATAGTAGGAAGACATATCATGGGGAAAAAATTGTGTTGCCAGCAAATTGGCAACTCTTTCCACCATAAATCCTCTTGCTCACTAACCTTACTCACACACCTCTTTCTCTTTGGGCAGTTTGCACAACTGAGTCCCACCGCATGGCTCGCTTGCTGGGGTGCCTCTCTGCATAAATGAGCAATCAACAGTTAGGCTTTACCTCATCTTGCCATGGACGAGAAGGCAGCTAGACATCACTGTCACACAGCTAAATGCCTAGATGCTTCTTCCCAGATCTCTTCTTCTTTTGTCTTTTTAAAAGGAGTGGGGCAAAGCTGGATATACTGATATTTATTTTCCCTATGGGTATATCATGAAGCAGAAAGAGGTGAAGTGATTAGCCTAAGGCAGCAGATCAAGTCAGCAGCGAAATGAAAAACCGAGTGCGTGACCCTTGACAGTCTGATGATTAGCCCACCTGACTATGCCACCTCTTGCCTGACCTGCAGCACGTTTATATCCCAGCATTGTTAGTTTGTTGGTTTTACGCAGGCTGAATTTACACAGCAGTGAAAAAATGAAAATATTTAGAGAAAGGGATATAGCATTTGCTACATGGGGATTCTGTATTAACTAAGCAGGGATATGGAATTTATCAGACACAGATAAGCATTCGAGGAACTAGGGAAGAAGTATTCATTAGCTGGCGATATGTTTTCCCATGCAGCAGAAATTTTTTCCTTCCGATCAGCAAATCACACCTTTTGCAGCGGGATTAGTTGATGCCTTTAATGATAATGTAAGAAGATTATATTTTCCCTTTCTCTTCACAATTCAAAGCTCTTAAATAGAGAGAACCAGCTTTCTTGAAATATCACTGCGGAATTACCACTCTCCTCACATAAAAAGCTAGAGAGGCCATCAGAGTGGAGCAAGGATATTTGCCTTAAACGTATTCGCACAACAGCTCAGCAAGAGAAAATAGCAGCAGCAGATGAACGCTTCAGATCACATCTCCGCTGAGGGCCTGTCAATTGCCATATGTCCTGATCCAATGACAGCGCTCAAGAGATTAACAGATGCTCTTGGCTTTCTGATGGAGACCTAAGATATGACTCCATCCAAATACTAAGCAACACCGCCCTTTTGGATGCTTCAGGGCCATCTGAGCTGTAGCCAAGGCTGAGGAAAATGGCCATTGATCATGGGAATTGGCAAGCACGGGAAAACTGCATTCTACACTACGCAAGCTCTGTCCCTAGCAGCTTCTTCTTGTGAAAGGATTTGTAGCTTTAAGCTCTGGTATCCAGGGGATATTTATATTGGAAGATGCAAATTAACGAACATTTCTCTAACAGAAAATTCTAATTAGCAAATAGTCCATCCAGGCCCGGTTACCAATTTCAATTGACTGACAGAGCTGAGTGGGTCTTGGAAACTGAGCTGCAGCATTTTTTAATAGCAGGAGGCCTACCCTTTTAAAGTTTAGATACAAGGGAGTTGAAAGTAAGACAAAGTGAGGAAAGAAGAAAGCAAAGGTATAATAAAAAATTGGCCGGGGGTGGGATGGGGGAGCTTTCTATGAATTAAATGATTCAACTCAGTCACTTCAGTCCTCTCAAACTTTCTCTTTCCTGTTACTGAGTAACAGGAAAGCATCGCACTTTGATTAGTTTGGGCACCCATGATTAGGGATTCCTAATCCATCCCCTTTCCCAATGTATCACCCACCTTGCCAGGGAAAGGCTGGCTGGCACAAAGAGTGAGTGCTCTCCTTAGGTAGGCATCTTTAATGAAAACCTGTCTTGAACGACAAAAGGCTGATTCAAGAAAGCTTTCGCAGGACTTCTTTCTTAGGAAGAGCCTCAAACGCAAAGTGGTGGTGGGACTGTTTATAGCTCATGAAACATCCAGCCTTTCCATCCCAGGGTAATAAGTACATCAAAAGTACCAAGAAGACAGCTGCTTATGGCAAACTTAATAGAGAGAGACTATTTTTCTCTACATTTTGATCCTACTTTTACAATCTTTTATGGGAGACATTATTCTCTATTAAAGTCTAGTGGATGATTTACAGGTATAGAAAGGACCTAATCTCTATAGAACTACATAGGTTTTGAGTTATTGCTAAAGAACCCTTTTTAATCCCATTTTGGTTTCACCCTTCTGAAATTCCACAGGCCTCTCTCAAGACATCAGTATGGATTTGTGAGGCAGACAAACAGCATTTTTTAAAAAGCAGTAGGACAGAAACAGAGCTGAGTACTGGTACAGTGATTGTGGTCGTTCCCTACTGAGCAACAGTAATGCTGTTTGCTACATTGCATGCCAGCCGCTGAGCCTAGGAGAGGCTGGTGAGCAGTATTGCTGCTTTCATATTTGTACCAATCCACAACTCAAGGGAGTCCAGTAAAGGGAACCTTCGAGAAGATTTTCCTGGGTAGAAAGTACAAAGACACACTGGAAAACAAAAGGAAGGCTGAATATGTTTTGATGCTTACTGTTTGCATACTGCCCACAGTGTCCAAAGTACTTTGCAGATATGCACAAAAGACCGTGGCAAATCAGGACGTAAAGAAACAAAGGGCTATGTTTCTTCTTTCATGCACACCTGTGTCAGTCTGAGGGCTTTGATTTCATTGTCTCCCTGGACACTGGGATTTCAGAGATGTGACTGTCTGTTTCCACTGATAAATGTAAGAAACTGATCAGTCTCGGAGTTTTCTTGGGGCACTGGCTGGCTGAGAAAACTGACAGTGGGTTGTGTATAAATTGAAGAGGGAGCTACAGGTAAAAAAAAAGAATTGTTTCTACCACAGCATCTGGAATAAACCCAAGCTCAACAAAGAGATATAATTTCTGGGAAGCCAGACTGGTTTATTTGTCTTCCTATCATTCATCTTCCTTGTTGCTGTACCTCCACCCATGTGTTTCTGCTGCTCCCTGAGCCAACGGAATGAATAAAAATCCCAGGTTGAGCCTTTATTAGCGTGTGTAACGCAAGTCAAGCTGCTTTGAACATCCTCTTGTTGGGTATTAATGCAGCATGCCATTTGTTACACAAGTATTTTGCTGTGGCAGACAGAAAGTGACATTTATGGGTCTATCATGAGAATGAATTTCACCATCCATTAAAATGATGTACAGGTAAACACTCTGTTCATTTTAAATCTATGAGCTTTCGTTCTTTCTGTGCTCTGGTAGATGGGTCCATCAATACAGCTACTATTAGCCAAACCATTCGCTGGGAAGTGAGAACTACCAAAAAATGTTACAGGCCTGTAATTAAAGGTATTGTAGCTTGAAGGGAGAGTACAGGAATTAAAGTTATTAGTGAACTCTCCTCTTACAGATCTGCATGTGTGCAGCAGCTGTGATGCATCTCTAGAGCTCTACTGCTGGAAAGGCATTGTCCTATTCAGTCACAAGGAGACACTGCTCCTGGCTCAATCATCTACTAGAACCAAACCCAGGACCAGGAGATCTACAAAATATATATTTACCATTCAAAGTAAAAAAAAAAGGACAATGTCTGGAAAAGCTATAAATCTGACAGCACAATGGATTTATAAGCCTCTTTGTGGGGTACAGCCACTAAAAGAAGACAAGAGAGTGTAAGCTGTTGACACGGGTTCCTCGGCTACTAGCTGGAGTTGTTGCCTGGTAGGGCAAGTTGGTGTAAAACAGTCACCATGTCCCACCCAGGAGGTGGCCACAGCCGAAGGGGAAGCTCTCAACACAACAGGTTACAATGCTTCAGAATCCTCTGCGAGGAAGGATTTACATTATGTAGAGAATTGCTACAAGAAATGTGCAAGGTAGAAAGAAAACGTGCTATAAATGTAAGCCACATGATTTGGAAAATGAAGTACCGTTGTTTATCCACTGTAATTGTAGAAATTAAGGTAATAACAATTACAATTAAGTGACTCATATGTACTACTGTGCAATTAATTTAGGCTTAGAGGCAATGTTATTGTGTATTAAATAAAAGCCAAATGATGATATATCAAGTTGTCTCTGATTC
This sequence comes from Astur gentilis, assembly GCF_929443795.1. Taxonomy (NCBI): domain Eukaryota; kingdom Metazoa; phylum Chordata; class Aves; order Accipitriformes; family Accipitridae; genus Astur; species Astur gentilis. The sequence goes on along the minus strand of NC_064884.1, from coordinate 1,319,121 downwards.
AGACAGTTGCATTGCTCATCTGGACCCAGAACCAGGCCATCTGCAGTACAACCTGATGTTCAAGGAACCTGTACTTAAGGAAGAGGTCACGCTTCTTTTGATGCAACATTAAACCTGACGACCTTCGATGCTTTTTGCAAAGTCAAGTTCTTCATCTGGCTTTCTTGGGCAAATGCCAGCCTAAAAGAGTTGTATTTGATCTATTTGAGCGTCAGTCATATTTGTTTGCCATTCCTGTTCTTTTGGAGAGTGTTCCTACCCTCAGCTTTCATAGTTTCAAGCAAAATGTTGGTGCCAGGTTGGACTTCCTATGTAGGAATCAAATCTGAAGGTCCTTTGTATGGTATATTACACAGTATTATTTAGACAGACTCCTTAGGGTTGAATTATGCGAGGACCTCACATACTGGTCCAGCACGAGCAGAGTCACTAGTTCAGCACAACACAAAGCCAGGAGCCCTCTGTAAAACCACAGTCATGCAAAGGCTCCCCCTCTACCCACAGACAGACAGAAATTACGCAAAGGCTTCAAAAGAAGAGATAGTTATCTCAGCTGTTTACTGACAGTGAAACATCAGGTTAACAATCACGGGACCTATAGTCTTAAGGTAAATTGCCAGAGTTCCACACACACTTGTTGCATTTATGTGAGTGCTTTTCCTGCAGGGAAGCTACAAAGAGGTTTTGCAAATATTTTGAGCCACTGAATCTCTAATCTCTGCCAGCTGTTAACTATTAACTTGCTGGCACTCACAGTAAAAATGTGGTTGTTCATATTAAAATGTGTGTCTAGACCCACAAATCAAAAGAGAAGAAAATGTTCATATGTCTCTTTTCTAATTGAAATTGCTACATTTCCACAGTCTAAATATTTCTAACTTGAGTTTATGATTTATTGCCTGCGGTCTCCCACTCATCCACTAAGAAGCAGAGATTTAGAAGTTATGGCAGGAAAACCTTTAAGAAAGAAACATCTTTCTTTCCATTATGATATTCTTAAAATAAGTGAAAAAAGATCACAGAAAAATCAATGCAAAAAAAATTATTTCTAAGTAGGATGTGTTATAAAATACTCCTAGAGGCATCAGCAGGTCTAGTATCCCCATAAATATGTTTTCCATAATCAGCCAGTGTTTAATTAACACCCAGAAAATGCCTGACAGAATCTAAATGGAATCTTTAAGACACTTAATTTAGAAAGTGTGGCTGAAATGTATTGGAAGTGGTTCTCCTGGCCTGGCCATCCAGTTGTTTCTTTTCCCACAGATGCTAAAGCTTTATCTCATGGGCAACTTGTCCGAGTTTGGGAAACCTGAAAAGCTACAATTCACTTTCAGAGTGGATCTGTTTAATTCATTCTCCTCTTTCTTTCAATTACAGCCCTTTCCCTGAGGAAATGAAACCAAAGAGAACCTGTTAGCTGTGGCTGAAACAAGGAATCAGAAAGCAAGTAGGTAAAAAAGGGTATTTACTAAAAACTGCTTTAGGAATAATTACTAAAATTGCACGGCTCTTGTTATATCACACATATGAATTATTTTCAGAGTAGTCCTCACTCTCCTTGCTAATTTCTGCTCATATTCATTTTGACATGTATGTCTTCAACCACCTTTGTATCAGCTAAGCTTTTTCTTTGATCTCTTTAGTAGCAGGGGTCCTTGGAAATATATTTTTATTAAAAAACATGCCCTGGAAAATGTTCTATTGTAAAATTAGTCCTGGTGTGGCAATCACTGCCTCACAGTTTTCTGAGCAAGGGTTAAAGCATGATACTTCTGTTGAATACTGTCAGAGATTTGCTAGCATTTTCAGTGGAAGAAGGAGAAGGGTTCAATTTGTCTGCAGAGCCTTACCAAATCCCAGTAAAATCCACCTTGCCAAAGATACTTTCCCTCAGAGTGGGTAAAACCAAACATGAAGGAAAAAGTGTAACCAGAGGGCAAGCATACCTCTTCCCCACACAATCTCACAGCCTCCAGAGATAGGCATTTCAAAGACTTCTTGATTCACAGGTGGCATCTTTGTCTTTCACAGACCATGAAGGATTTTTTCTTTTTTTCCCCCATTAATTTGTGCAGGCATACCTGTGTGTTTTGCCATTTTCAGATGACCTAGAAAAATCTTGCATTTCTTCCTGGATTCTCACTCCCTCTTCCAAGTTTTAACCTGAGTGAGACACTTCAGACAACTCACACCCTTCTCCAGTACTTTGTGTTTTCGACCGCTGTGTTTTCGACCCCTCATTTTAGATGGGTGGGAAAGGGAGGAGGGAGTAGGTGGTGCAGAAATCATGAACACTGGAGAAACACAGCTCCTGTTTGCATGTGGAGGGCCCCTGCAGCATGGCTAGCAAAGGGAACAGAAATGCCAGCTGACATGCATGCAGAACGGTCCCTAAATAGAAGACTTTTCAGAGCTCCCCCCTAGGCTGCAACAGCTCTTTACTAAAAGGCACTGCAAAAATGTTGGTGAACTGAGGAGTCCCTGCACTCCTGGACAGCGGGCTTGATTCCCTAACACGTTAATGCAGTGTGGCTGGAGTTATCCTTCCCAAAGCAATACGTGTACTCCAGCATAGGGGTTGACACAAGTTGGAAGAGAATCAGGGCCAGCCTCTTCTAAGCCCCGTTTCTCTCATTATTTTACCCCCATGTTAGCACACATTCTTGGCACTAGAAAAAATACTGCTCTGGTGGGCATTTGAAATTCTGGGTGCATTTCATACTGAAACTTTAGCTGTTTTCTTTGGCTGATTTCCCATCTCATCTTCAATTTCCATTGCATGCAACCTGTGTGTTAACGTGACTCTGCAGCTCCAACACAGACGAGCTACCAAGATCATGTAAGACAGAACAACATGGCCACAACAGACCTCCAGGACACGTTTAACTTCGGTAAAGGTCCAGAGTAGCTCCTAAGGTTCCTGGGCTTTTATGCACCGTTGCAATGCAGAGGGTATTCTTGTCACATGAAACTGTCTGGATGCCCTGCCACAGTACCTTCACAGATGTCATCTCTCAGAAAAGCAGGCATCGCAAAAGCTGCAGCTGTTCACTGGTGGCTGAGCTGTTTCAGGCAGCTGTGCTCAGCCCATTGTTTCCGTTGCAGACAAGGGATGTTTACAAATGTGTTCGAATTTCCCCAGCCGCAGCGGATATATCTATGCTAGATTTTTAACTGATTGTAATGGACACAAGATAATTTACACATTATAAAGGTTGGTCTACAATGAAGGATGATTGTTTCTACCCTTTGGAGTCAGGGTTTGAGAAACAGACATTTCTTTTTTGTGAACCAGAGGCTTTCAATCCCATTCACAAAGTGGCTACAAGTAAGAACAAGCCAGTGTCAGCTGAAAGAAAATTACCTCAGAGAAACTCATACTGGCCACATGTGCTTTTTCACTTTTTTTGGCAGCAGGATATGAGACATGCTGCTCCAAGCTCAGAGCATCTCCCCGCCACTGAAAGCAAAGTCAAGCCTAATCTCAGCCTGTGGGCTCAATTTGTCAGCAGATCTTGTTTACACACTTAGCAAAGCATAACATAATGTGGACTAAATGTCCAAACCAAACTGTTCACAAGGAACCTTTCATACTTAGGGACAGAAGGGGAAAGTACTTGCACAGCAGCATTCAGACCAAGGATACGGAGGTGATAGGGCAATTCTGAATACTGGGCATTTGCTATTACTTTGGGAGCTAGGACTTCAACTCTTTCCAGTCCACTTCCTCAGCAGTCTTGCATCACTTGAACAGGTAGGGTCATTAGCAGAAACCATACCCTCACTGTGGTCTAGATATTCACAAAAAGAAGACATTTTTGGGCAGTGAAAGAACCCAGAAAAATGGCTCAGAAAGTGTCCCTAGAAAGATTCTGCAAGACAAGGGCCAGTACATGCAGGAGGTAGGAATAAATGGACGCCTGTAAAGTTGAAAGCAGACGACCTTTACTGCTAAAACACACACATATTTATAATCACATATTCTGCAAAGTCACTGTACACGTGCACAAGCATAAAATATGATTGGTTATATCAACTCTGTACACACGCATAAACATAGGACATAATTGGTTGTACCAACTAAAACATGTGAAACTTGTCTCAGTCTAATTGGTCAAGATAATCTGCCAAACTGAGGTTCTTTGTGCCAAGTTCCCTTTATCGTGGAATGCGTACCTGTGTTCTTCTAATTGGCATCTTTCTTTTTTTGTCTTCGTGTTTATTCTGTTCAAGGTCTTCTAAAGGCACCTGGAATGCTCTTGCGACCGTTAGCTAAATATGTGTCCACAAGTACACTTCGCTCAGATGAAAACATGGTGTGCTCAAGGCCATGAAAGGGTCAGTGATTTCCTGCATCACTCGGTGATGAAGGTACCCAGCATCTGCCAGGGGTGGGTCCAAATACCCTGTTTAAAGGACAAACAAAAAACTTTACTCCCAAAGGTGCCGAGATCACACTTGTATGACAGAAAATGCAACTTCATCATTAATTAATTCAGTTCTGCAGAGTATTCCAAGATTCTTACATAAAAGGTACCAAATAAATCCAAAGCATTATTAACAAAATGTTCAGTCTTTCTACAAATTAATTAATTTGTGATACTTCCTTAATGAGAAATATTATCTAATGAAACTAACACACTACATCAAACAGACGCATACTATTCAACAGCTAATCCAACAAGAGAGAGTGATAGAAAAAATGTCTTTAGGGTTTAACAGGGGAATAACAAACAAACAGGCAATCACATATGTTTCATTTCACTTAATATCTGGTATCTGTGTGTGAATAAACATTTCATATCACACCTTTTGATGGCTGCCACAACAATATTTCAAAGAGATAGCTCCTTCTTCACAAGAAAGTGGAAGTTGCTCTTCTGTGAGAAGAGATAGATGAAAGACGGCTTTGCAATGTAGTTCCAGCATAGACCCAGACCTTTTGAACCGTTAGGATTTATATGTCATTAAATAATTAACTCAATGATGCATGACAGAACGTAATGCGACTCTCTGTAAAAGACCTCAATTAATTGCTTTCATTTCAGCAGACACCGAGTCTTCACGATGAGATATAAGTGAGGTGAACTTTATTTCAGAGATTGTCTGATATATGCAGTCATAAAAAAAGTGAAAAATTACTTGTTCAGATAAGACTTTTGTTTGCTGGAATGTTTTTTTGTGTTGCTGTGTCTTTGGCTTAAATTAACTGACATAATCAGGTGCCAAGCTAGGAGCCTTGCCCTTGTGCTACTCCATTGGCTTTGTACTGTTCTCTCTCCTCATGAATTCCAGGGACAGTAAGAGGCATATCAAGGCATGTCTGAACTATGGATTTTTAATTAATTTATCTGCTGCCTTTTATCTTTCAGTATTCACACGCTGGTATAAGCAATTTGGTTTAAACTGTCTGCCGCATTCTGCCACCTCTCTTGGGATTATCATGTAGTCTAATAGGATATAATTCCTGATAGTGTAAACCTCTCTGTGCTTTATTTAATCCCGCTGGTTTTATTCAGACTTTACCGCATCACCCTTAAGCCCCTTCCTATCTTGGTATCCACAGCCTTCCACAGGCTGGTCCTGCAGAGACTGGAAGGAGGAACTGGAAGGCCCAAGTCTTAGACTCAATCCTCAGGGCATCCCACTACAATAAATTGAGTAGTTAGACAAGCCATTGAGTAGAAACAGAGAACAGTCCACAACCAGCTCTCTGACCCAGCCTCTTACAAGCCTAGGGCCAGCTCCAGAGGTCAGGCAAATGTGATTTCAGCTAAATTTAGAGTAAGGCTCTTTCTTGTTCTTTCAGACTGTTGCAGATTTGGTGTGTGGGGAGAAAACCGCTAGTGGTAAAAAAAGGCAGCAGTAGAATATCCACTAGTTTAGGTTTCTGGTCAAAGGTCACTTAACAGAATGGATTTCCAGCCATGCAATTTGTGTGCCAGTGACCATGCCCTTACCTCAGCCCATGGTGAGATAACCTGCACTTAACCCTGAGGAAGATTAGGATTATATGATCCAGATGGGGCTATTTTAGCCAGGTTGCTGCTTCATTATTTAAAAGGTTACAAAAAAACCCCCAGCTAATCTGGTGCCATCTGCTCAGGATGAGGTGAGAAGAATTCTGCCAGCATCTTATGTTCACCCCTGTCCGCTGGGTTCACAGGGGTATCCATTCCCACTTAATTACATGCTGTCACGTTTACTGCTGTTGCCTTTGAACTGGCACGCGAAGGCTGGAGAGTGGCTGGAGAGAAATGCTCTTCTCTCTTCAGCAGATGGCACAGCCTTGGCCAGCAGGAGACAAGTTGTGGAGAGTGTTGAATGGATGCTCTCTGCCCTGTTTCCAGCAGTTCCCTGCTGAGAGGATCAGGTACTGCAGGCTGTTTGGGAAACTGGAGCTCTCACCACCGGGAAGACTTTTCTCCAGTATGATCTCGAAACAAATAGCTTCCCAATTTGTGTGAGGAAGCACAGCAGGCCACTACCAGGACTGTACTGTTTCTGCTGGGGATGGTGCAGTAGGAAAAGAGGCGGAGAAAAGCTGATCCTGCAAGACTTTTGCACACAGACAGGAAGGAGACACCAGCATCAGCCTACTGCTCCCAGACTGGAGGCAGCTGTCTTCAAGCCGTGGTCAAGAGGAGAAGACACATGCCTCGGATCAGAATGACAATTTCGGAGCTGTATATCACTGTGTGGCGTAGCGTTCACCTGAGGTGGGAGGATACACACAGTAGCATGAAAAGACAAATGCTCAGGTTGTTCTTCAGAGCTCAGATTTTTCAGCTGTCCCCAACTCTGCAAAAGGAGTCAGGTCCTAGCCTTCTAGGAAGTGTGTATTGTCAAGCATAGTTTAATCTCTCACCTTGGCCACTTTACTAGTGGCTCTGCTAGTAGGCAGCATTGTCAGGTCAGGAATAATAAAGTCATACTGTGACTACCAGATAGTCACTGCTCACTTTCCACAGTCTCTGTTTCTGCAGTAAAGCTAGCTACTTGGGAAGACAAAAATCACCTTGATCATGACAGTGAAAGAAAAGGGTGCATCTAATGGGCTCTTAATTGGGTGGGATTGACAGGCAGTTGAGGTTCTCCCTGCTTGAGGCTTTGGAAACCAAAAGGAACGGACTCTCCATGCAGCCAGTAATATCAGTTGTGGTCTTCACACGGGCTGCCTGGAATGAGCTTCATTAATGTTTTCCTTGGTATAATCCATCATCCTTTCAACAATGCATTTCTGACAGTTAATTAGACTCCACAGAGTGGAATAAGTAGTGTCGTGTTTGGAATTATAATCCATTACCAAAAAACAGATCATATGAGGCATATCACCAGCCAGAACTCTTGGACATCTTAAGTAGTTTTTATTCCAAAAGCTTGGTAAACTGGGTTTAGTAAACAGTTCTGCAGCATACTTGAAAATGGTTTAATTACAAAGAGGAGTCAGGAATCAGAGCCCACCTGTTTATTAGCAAAACCCAAAATAAATAAACAAATACATAAATAAATTCAGCCCCTCTGAATGAAGATGAAACCCAAGTATCATTAATCACCCTGGACCACAGTTCATTAGAGATTAAATCCTTGTCCAGTTGATGCCGGTGGCAAAGTTCCTGCTGATTTCAGTGGGGCCAGGACCTGACATGAGAAGTCAGTTATATGGACCAGACCATAAGAAAGATGCAAAATGCCACAGTGGTGACCTGCTTCATCTGGATTACCTGGGACATTTGTTTCTTGGAAAGGTGCTGTTATTTACTGGCTATGCAGAACAAAACCAGGAATTTGGGACTGGCTTCTAAGCAAAACTGTGATAAAAATGATCACACTGAATAACACTAATAATGATGAGATTGGATTCATAATATTAGTGACTTGGCTAGGTTAGGAAATCCTAAGACAGGACTGCTCCTGTGGATGCACAGCAAGGAAAGTAATGTTAAAGGAAGGACAGAACTGGGTCTATGATGAATGGTATGAGGCAGGAGAGATGTTCTTCTAGAAGTACTTTGTCTGGAAGTGCTCAGGTGTCCGCTTGCCTCAGACATGCAACAGTGCTGCTACCTTGAGGCCCCTGAGCACAAGCACACTGTTTTTACAGCCGGCAATCAGATGAAGTGTGACAGTCAGAGTATCAAGTTTAAACAGACCTAGACCACTGCTTTCCACACCTGGCATCATTTCCCTCTGTCTTCTCATTCTTAACTGGTTTTTAATTTACTGCTTATCTAGGCAGCATTTGAAAGATGTCCCAGACCTCTCTGGATGCAAATAATCATTTGAACATGACCATGAATCTTCTGTTTGGAAAGCTTATACAACCATCTGGAAGTACCCTTATTTCCAGATGTTAAAAGGAGAGCCAGTGCCTTCACCTTCTTACCCAGCCGGTCTCTTACAACTATGCCCACATATCATTTGTGCTGAACAGAAAACACAGGGGAGGCTGCCTCAGGAGCACACTGCCAGGGCTACTGCTTGGCATCCTTGGTTTTATCAAACCAGAGGCGTGGCTCTGTGTTGTAGTTACAGCAGCTGCCAGGACACATAGCTCCTACTTCCAGTGTTGAATTTAAGTTGTTATGAGACTTGGGCAAGTCACTTAGAAGAACAAGGGTTCCCAAAGATCAATTGCATGAAGATCAGATGAGTGATCCCTGTGTCTTTTTGTGGGCCAAGCCTAAAATGATTTTAAACTACAGTCGTTTTCTTCTTCAAAGATATCCGTTCCCTGAGGCAGAGATGCTCCACCTGTGAATGCAGGCCATATATCACAGAGAGACAATTTTCTGGGCAAAAAGCCTGCTACTGATGTCCCTCTTTCTAAATGGTCCCTCAGGTGTCAGAGTAAATGAACTGTCATGGTGAACCACAATCTTCCCTCCTGCTGCATAGTGAGCGTGTTTGTTTAGATGAGCAAGTAGTAGCCACCCCCAGCAGCTTTTTTTTGCAAAGTGCTTCTTGAATCCAAACAGGGAGCAGGATGAAGGCTTTTCAACTGTACATGGATAGTTTAGCTGATCTGCACACACAGAGAGAATCTGGCACTGCTGGGATACATCAAACCTTCTCTGTGTGCACAGATCATGTATATTGCTTATGCAGCTATGGAGAGCTTTGGTGTACATTCCTCTCCTGCCGTTAAAAAGACGATCTGAGAGCTGACCAGCCAGTTGCCCACTGAGCAATTCGCTGAGAAACTGTGGAGCATTGGCAGAAGGCTAAAAAACACAGCTTGTTAAAAGAAAACTAACGAAGCAAAAAAGGGCACATTTTAATATTATAATTTGTTTGCTGCTACAGGTTCAGTGGCTAATTCTCATTTCTTCTTAATCTGAATTGCTATCGCCAGCAAGTCATGAAGAACCTGGGTTCTGCATTTATACTTATCTTCTTTTTTATGTATTAAAAAATATGTTACAAAATATTTTTGTAATAACGGCACAGGCCACAGAAGCTGACACCAAGTGTCTGTATAAGATAAGCTATTCCAGAAAACTTAAATGAGACTGCACCTTAAACTTTGAATTGGATTTTTTTTTCATTTTATTATGCTCAACTTCTAGACATTTTTATAACAATGTAAGTTGTAGCACAAGCAGTAGAGAAAAAAGTGAACAGAATTGGAGCAGAATATTAGATACATAGCTCTCAATGCTCCTGATGGTTATTCATTGATTATTTTGGGCGTAAATTGTATTGATTATGGTAATGAGAAAGCTCAGTGACAAATGACAAGCTCAGTGATAGGCAAGCTTCCCAGGCCAGCATTTGTATGTTTAAATGCTATTTGCAAAGCACTGCTGGAATTCACACAATTATGAATTGATGCAGTTTCCATCCTTGAATATCCCAGTACATCTGGACCACTAATGAGAGTGCTTAATCAGATAGAGCTGTGCATTTCACACATGGAAAAACTGAGGCAGAGGAAGACCTGCTTTGTCCAAGAATATATAATATGGAACTCTCTGGCAGAGCCAAAACTGAACTCCGATTTTACAACTCCCTAGCCAAGGCCTGTTACAAAAAGAGCATCTTTCATCAATACTGAATGGCTCCAATCACATTGTTTTCATACTGGGGGAAACCAATTTTCCAGTGTAACCTTTGTTAACAGTGAACTGATAAGGGTCTGATATCGGAAAAGTTATGAACTTCTTCTTTTGCCAATCTCTATTGTGACTCCTGGAAAAAGGGGTCAGCAATTTTTCATGGGGGTGTTCTGAGGACAGACACATGAAAGATTATGAGATGCTCAGATACAACCGTATAAGATAGCAAATGAAACCCAAAGTGTAACAAATATTACCATTATTGTATTTCTTGTGTATTTTTCTGCTGCACCCAAGGATACCTGATATTTCTCTTGAAGCCCTAGCTCTTGCATTCATGTCAGTAAGTGTGAATTCAGCTTTCAACTTCTAACCACCAACATATTAGAAAGAAAGTGCTTTAGCATCTGTTATCATATTTTAAGCACAAGAGAAGAAAGACCTGTAGCTTTGTCTTTACAATGATGGTACATACTTTGTGCCTGTTTTACTTACCAGAAGGTTACACAACATTCGTGCAGAATGAAAATGTCACGCCAGGCAGAGAGACAACTGTGGCTTCTGTACAAATTCTTTCCACACTATAAATATAGATCTTCCCCCATAATTGCAACACAATCTCGATCTGCCTGTGGTGATAAAGGAGAAAAAAAACCCCACTGCTTAATTTAATTAGAGTCCATTTGAAACCTAGTAGCATGAAATAATTTGATATACAGAAATAACCCTCACCAGCTACAGACACCATTTCATTGTGTCTTATCTTGGGATAACAGTAACTGTTACATTTCAGACCTTAAACTGTATAAACAGTGTGACTAGAGATAGCCCTAAGAACATTTAAAATGACGTCAGAATATTACCACTTACTCAGCTCCCTGTTCTCTGTCAGGCAAAGATGCTAAAAATGCTGCTAGAGTAACATTCACCCTTGAGGAAATTTATAGCTAATTCATGTCCATCCACTCAACAGCAGTTATCCTAATGTAAGCATCTCCCACTAAAGGCTCCTTTTCTTGTGGGTAAGACCATTGCTGTCATAAGGGGGCAATGCTACATGAAGAATGCCCTAAAATTATTTGTGAGGTATAACATTAAAACCCTTTTGATTCATACTACAGCAGGTCATTACTAGAGGTACAAAAATGTAGGACTAAATCAAAAGTCTACGGACAAGCTGGCAAAAAAATGCTTATTGCCTTTTTGACAAAAATCTTGAGAGAAAAATACTCCCCCCTCAAATTTCCTTTAAATACTTTTTTCACTTGTTTGCTTACTGCTTTGCATATTTTGGTCTAATGAAAATTGAAAACCCTGAAGAGAACAAAGTTGCTGCAAACCAAAATATTATCTGCAATTAAAAAACGAGCTTTTCGTTGTTTTTACTAACACATTGGGCTTCCAGTACCATTTCCTAGTTTTGGAAAGCAGAGAAACAAATACTATAAGCATACATTCTTCTATTGCTTTGGCATTTTTTCTTCCAGAAGTAAACAGTACAAAAGAAAGCACAACCTTTCTTTGAAGGTAAGAGGGAGCCAGGTGATTATCTAGGACAATCTCTTGTATATCAAAAATGTTACATCTACCATGATATACATGGCATTTACCTCTAGTAAGTCCAGTAATTTCAGCTAAATAAAAGCAGTTCCACCTCCTAGGGCCAAACAGTGGTTTGCCACAGCAGAGTTCTGCAGATCTTTTAATTTGACTTCTAGTATTGTAAATCTAGGCAACCGGCTCCCACACTTCTTACCTTTCAAAAGGAGCAAAACCTGCTTCTGTGTGACACCAGAACTAAAGACATAGGAGCATGCTTTCATGTATGTGTGTATGTGAGAGGTTATTTATAGATGGGCACGCTAAAACTATAGGAACCTGCTCAACTGTAAAGCAGATATACACACGAGCTAAATCTATAAAAACAGCTTGTGTGTGCATTTCTGTATATGGGTATTTGCACGTGCAAGAAAGATAAGAATCTAAACCTATAAAACACTGCCTCTGTGTGTGAGGAAAAGACAAGGGAAGGTGGGGTTAAATCTATTAAAAATACCTCGTTTAAGAGAGAGGGATAGAGAGATTCAGAAGTAAAAACAAAGAACCTTTCTTCTGTATGTCATAGGAGAGATCTGGCAATCAGCAGCCTCTGAGACAGATGAATTGTCCCTCCTCCTTGCTTTCTGCTCCCATCATTTTAGTGTGTAGATCACTTCAGTGAAATCTCAGATGTTTTTCCTCTTAGGGATATTTTCGCCACAGAGCATTATAGCATTAGGAATTCACTGATTTCCAGACATGGTCTAATCTCCAGGGACGTTGGGAGCGTGCAATTTAGAGCCCTGTGTAGCAGACATACATTGACGAACACACTGGCAAGGGACTGAGACTCTCCTTTTGCAAAGGTTTCATGTAACCCTTATGATCTAAGGTCCTTTCGCACACTTACCCAGAACTGCCTTTCTAAAGGTGCTCTAAACAACCACAGGGAACTCCCTTTCCCAAACAGCCAGACTCTCCCTGTGTATTAGCCAAGAGTGAATAAAAAGGGGCACAAACATGGCTGAACTGAACATCTGTACCGAGTCTGAACAAAAGCTTGCAAATGCTGTTTATGAAATACTGAGCCATCTCCTGCCACTGCCTGCCAATGTGAATGGCACTGAGCAAGGGAGAGTTTCAGATAGCTACTCATACACTATTATTACTTATTAGTATTTACACTGTGATTAGAATCCGGCAGTCTTAGCCAGGGAACAGAGATTCCACTATGCCATCTCCTGCTACAGGTGTTTTTATACCAGTCACAACATACCTTGGGTAAAGGGTCTGAAATGCTAAAGTGGATCCACTGACTTGCTGGATATTGCTGATTCCTGGTTTAAAAAGAAAAAAGAACAACAAAAAAAAGGCCATCAGTCATACACTACTTTCCCATGGGGAAAAAAAACCCAACCAGAAATTGTATTAATATCTACAGACCAGATGGGGGTTGACAGGACTGGGTGATCATACAGTTCTTCTGATCTTGATTTGCAGTGATTCAAACCCTCTCCCAAGGAGATGGTTCAGAAGAAGGTTCAGGTCAGTACCCAGATGAGGAGAGGATACAGCACAGAGCAGGCTGGCGCTATTTATTATTTCTGTTTTGGAAGAGCCCAGAGGCCATAATCAGCATCAACACAATCAGAACATGACCTGAGGGAGCATATATGCTTTGCAGCAGTGCTGTGGCACAGCTGGCATCAGGTGTGGCACAAGGGCTGAAAGTGGACGCCAGGTCCAGCTAACAGACAGTGCTTATCCCACCTCTTCCCTCTCCTTTCCCAGTCTTCTCAGCCAGCTTCCCAGACCCTTTGGACCTCCAGTGCAATTGCAATACCTCCACACACAGTCTGCAAACGTGACTTATTCCTCCCCGCCTCCTGTCAAGTTGCATCTACATAAACCTGCATTTGCCTCTGATGATAGCCCAGTTTTCTCTCTTTATTTATCTACCTGTCGACTCACTTTACAATCTCTCTCTGGACAGCCACAGAGCAAGAGACAGAACCAGATGCTATGGCATGCACTGAATGCCAACTAGCTTGGTGGAGTGTGCAAGTGTCCTCATGCAGTGGAAAGGTCCTTTTGTAAACATGCCTTGTGATCAAAGGGCTGATGCTTGCTGATATTTTCAATATTAATAATCTCCCAGCTGCCTCGCTCCATTCTCTGGCTCCCTATTTACCTATCCTTCATAGTTCATAGAGAGGCAGAGCTGGCTGAAGGAAAGTAAGGTTGTTTCAAACAAGAATTCACATGAAGAATAAACCATATTGACATTGCACAGAAATGCATCAAGTATGTATAAAATCATTGGATTGTCATATACTGCACCTGGCACAGACTGAGAGGCATCTAAAAATACGTGCACACATGCATACAAAAATATTATATATTCACATCCAAGCTCCTTCAAAATCCATGTACTGCATATGCTCATGTGCCACACTTCCTTTCCTATCCACTACGCAGATATATATGGAATTAGAGAATCAAAACATTCGTGAGTTTCATCAATCAAACAGGAAAATTACTGCCAAAAATAAATGCACATGCAAGGTACTCCCAGAAGATGACAAGTAGTTGGCTATTTTTTGTCATGGTTTGTACATTGGCAAAAGAGTAGCAAGAAGGCTAAGGAAGCCAAGAGAGAAGCTATACAGAGGTAGGAATAGCAGCAGTAGCATGTCTTTGAAAGACAGTGAAGGGAGAATATTTGGGCCAAGTGTTGGCTGAGAGAGACCTAAAGATGCAAGGAAAGGACGTATTTTCTGTTGTTTGACTCCTGCTGTGCTCTGTGAAGCAGGACACGGTACGTTCTTAGTCAATCAACAAGATGGCATCAAAGACTCCCGATTGCATCGCCAGTATCTCCTCCTAATAGATGTCCTTTTGCTCAAGGAGAAAGGTTTAATAAAAGCTGGTTATAAACTATGCATACACTAGGAAAATGTCATCTGTCACTGAAATACAGCCAGTACTGGCATGGCAAGCAGCAGACCTTACAGCAGCACACTGCCAGACAACCAAGCAGTTCGGCAGAGACTGTAAAACATACCACATCTGTCTGGAACTGCAGGATTGATTTACAAGTGAGTGGAAGGAGTCCAGCCAGACCACAGCAAACACACTGAGGTAAGCCACATCTCAACGGACAGGCCACTGGGCTCTTCAGTGTCTGCAGGTTGTAGCCAAGCCAGTTCTTTAACTCACAAGCAGCAGGACACTTCCAGCAAGCACAGCACCTGCTAGTGGAAACCCCTGGTCCTAGTTAGGGTGACCTGATTTGCCTGCTGAGTCACTGGGTTTTCTGAGTCCAAGTGCCCATGCTTAGGCTGTCCCAGCTGCCACTTTGTAGAGCTGCATAACTGGGAGCTGTTTAGACAAACAATATCTCTACACCATCAGCCACCCAAGCTAGACCCACAGCAAGGCTCTCCAAATGCCATACAGTCTATTTACACATACTGTAATTTAGGATGCTGCTGGGAAATTGGTGCAGTTTTGCAAAAGTACCATATTTTGAGCCTGTCATTTTTTTACCTTTGAAATGTATAAAATAAAGCACATAAACAAAACATGTAACATCTATACAATTTTATATCATTTTTTTACATTCCGGAGACAAATTGTGGCCTACTGCACAGGTACCTGCTTGGAGAGTCAAAGCTATTGGAAACAAGGTCCATTTTTGTTCCATTAGAGCCTGACAATGTCACAAAAATAGAACTAATACTGACTTGCCAGCAAGGGTGAAAATTTATCACTACAAATATTTTGCTTTCCTTCTTTCTGGTACTTAAGGGCTTTTTAAACTCAAAGGTCAGAGGGAAACTGCTGAGAGGAATCACAATCAGAGAAAATGTTTCCAAAGGGGTAGAATCTTTCTGCAGGAAACACATGCCCAGACTGACAAGAAATCATGCCCATGGCTTTATACAGTTCCAGGACCATGCTATGTGCTAGCTGGAAAAATGCACTCCATTTTCAGATCCCATTTTAGTAGCTGCATTTCCTAGCATAATCCACTGGGAATTTGAGGCTATCTAAATGCCTAGTTTATCACCACATCCCTAATATATGCAAAGCACAGCAATTTTATCTATTGCTAGAATATTGAGTTGTATTGCTAGAATTGCACTTTAGAAGCCTGCTTATATAGGTTAGGGTTTCACTTCCTTCCTTCCCTGCACAAATAAATACCAGCATTTAAATGCAATAGGTGTCATGTCAGGACATCAGGACCAGGATTTTAATTCCTGATAGATGAGGACGTGGGCATTTCAGACGGGAAACCAAAAGCTTCTTCCTCTTGGCCTCTTGTACACAAGACGACTGCAGACAGTCAGGCACCAGGACTGTGATTCACACCATTAGTCCTTCAACACTGGAGGCCACAGACTGACGGTCATGTTAAGTTTCACAGAACTGGCAAAGCTCTGGTCAGTGGTCTTTGATCTACCCCCTCTGCTAAAGACAAGGCTGGAGAAACTCAGAATTGCCTTGCACAAGCAATAAATCCTTGCAGCTCCCCAGCATCCTGTCCTCAACACCAGCACACATCCATCAGCTGCCCCTGGTATTCATAGGACGTTTTTTCTGGCTTAACAGAGGCTGTTCATTAAGAATCCCCATTGCACTTATTGGTGAAAAATCTTCTTGCAGGACTGGCAGACGGGGAGGGAGGAGAGGTGCAGTGTGAAATCCAAACATCTGCTCTGTTCTTCTTCACCCATGCTGTGCTCACAAGACAGACCCCATAGAGAGAGGGAAGGAGAGGATGCTGTTGACAACAGTTTTCTCAAAGATGTTTAAAGCACAGAAAAGTGGAGGAGCTTGCTTGGGAATGAAGGTAATGGGATTTTTTTTCTTCAGATGAATTTCATCCTGGTGAAAGGCCTCTGACTAACAGCCCAGGGTCAAAAATGTGATAAAACTGCAGAATTGTACAGAAAAGGCAGAGCTAGCATCTCCCTGGCCCTCACAAAGCTCCCTCTGCAGGTGAAAGAGGAGCCAAGCTCTTTTTGTAACGCTTTTTTCATGTATGGAAAACGTTGCATAAATCCCCAGTGACCAAGTGCACAGAGACGCATTTACAGGGAAGAAAAAAGGAAGCTGCAGCCCTGTGCATATTCATCTTTCACCATGGCATGTGCTCGCTGTGCCATACACAGCAGGCACCAAAGAAAACCCTTCTAACACATCCACCTTGCAACAGCATCCTGTGATGAAGATGTGTGAACCTGTGAATACATAAAATATAGTAGTGGGGGAGGGGAGCGAGGAAAGGGCAACGCTTTTATGATGAATATAGGTAAATTATTACTTTTTTCACGTGCATAATTAAGCTGTGGAATTCACTACCAGATAAAATGGAGACCAAGAGGATTTTTAAAAGAACTAATATAAATACTGAGCTTGGCCTCAGCTGCCATAAAAGATAAAGAAAAGCATTAGAGGAAAGATCCCTCTTTGCAGCTGAGTGCATGCCAGCCACTTAGACAGCACAGAGGATTAGCTAGACTCTTCCAATGGACTTGGGTAGCACTCCTTATGCTTCTGTTTGCTACTATGCCCACCCCTTCCCCAGCGCCTTTGCTGGGTGATGCTAATAAGGAACCTGATTAGCATTCAAGGACCAGTTGTGCCAATTAGGTTCTGGCACACACTGGGGCTGGGTCCAAGCGCTCACACTGCTTCTCCGGCTGCCAAGTGCCTCGTGGTCATGCTACAGAGCACAGCCACAGTGTCACTTTCCATTAAGAAGGAGCAGAGGACATGCTCCTGCAGCCGGCTAGGGGTGCAGAAGGGCTGGGTGGGGGACACAGCTCTGTCCCATTTGATATAGGCTGGATCCCTGGCAAGCTATCAGGGTTTGACCTGTGCATAAGAGCATGACCGGCCTCTGATGAGGCACCTTGTGCATCTTCACAGAACAAAAGAGGCGCTGGTAGATGTGTCTGTGCTATTTTGTGGGCCTCTAGGGCACTGCTGGATGCTGCCAAGTCCTGGTCAGGCTCTGAGAGGCATAGCCACGCAGGAAGATGAAATCCCTTTGCAGTTCACAGAGCAGGAGCATAGCAGGAGTTAGAAAGGCAGCCTGGTAACCATATTTTCTGGCCTGCCAGGCTCCTTGTGGCAGAGGCATAGACGACTCCTGACAATGAGGCAGCCACCGTCTGCTTAGGACCTGGACAGAACCGCAATCCTCACAGCCAGCCAAAGATGAAAGTCTTCCTGGCTTGCCAGATAGTGCTGGCAGGACCAGGACATGAAAGGAGGAAGGACAGAAGATAAAGAGTTCTCTAAATCAGCTATAAATTATAGCAGACACAAATCTTCGGTGATCTGGAACAGAATTTATCATCTCCAAAGGAAAGAAAGGAGACCCCATCCTTCCCGAATGGTGGGCGAGGAGAGGCATGGCTGCTGCTAGCAATACTCTTTTCTTCACTGCCCTGGCACTCTGCAATCATAGGGATATGTTGGGGAGTGGAAAAGAAGTGCAGTCTTCAAGGGGCAGGTGAGGATATCTTTACATGTGCCAAGACCAGTAGACCTCGCTGGATGGAAACACAGCTATTTCCTCACTCTTGAATATGAAACAGAGTGACTATCAGAGTGGTTATACCACAAAGCAACAGAGAAAGTCTGTGATGGAGCAGGGAAATTGAATAAACAACAGGTATACTTCCTTGACATTTCATTTTGATTGCAGAAAATGAGTAAAAAAAAAGTGTACTATGATCATCAGATTATTTTTCTTTTCAAATCTTCTTTCAGCCAGCAAGCAAACAATTAGGCCTTTGCACAGAACTAGTATCAGAAAATGATATATCCCTGTCCTGCTTGGGTGAGTAAAATATGTCCTGAAATAGCTACAGTCTCACAGCTATGGCTCATCGCTATCAAGAATGATGGTCAGGGTTAAATCTCTCTTTCTTTTCAATTATTTTTTCATAAATTAAAACCCAAATGACAATAAATCGTGCTATAAAAATTAAAATGTCATTTGCTTTTATCAGAACTAAAATTAAGCCATACACACACTGAAGATAAAACAAAGAAGGAGAGGAAAAGAGCAAGAAAAGGATGATAACTAATTTTTTTCTTATATTTTGGTGCAGTTGAGATGAGTCACAAGGTCTGCATCTGAAACTGGGTCACAGGACTTTTTCAGACTTAAAGTTCTGGTCTAGACAATTAAAAAGAAGCCCAAACTGAGAATCCTTAGCAGAAACCGAGTCTGACTGAGAGCAGTTCTCAAGACTTTCTCTGAACCACCTTAGTACCCTGGAAGAAAGGCACTACAAAGCTGCCTCTAAAGTTTCCAGTTCTGTAAGGCTCTGGGAACTTTGCATATCGTTTTTTAGAATCTGCTTGCATTTAAGGAATTGATAAAATTTATTGCAACACTAAAACCTGAATTTAAAAGACTGAACTTTTTACTCTTTCCTTCCACTCCTCAAATTGAAGTGCGACACCTGTCTCTGACCTTTTCATACCATTCCCATTCTGTCTTCAAGCAAAGCCGAAGCTGACTGCATGCATTTGGGTACATGTGTATGTGAAAGGTTGACAACCAAACTACACATTTTCTTCTACATAAAACTTAGATGAGTCAGACCATAAAGACCATGAACTTCAGGCCTCAGTCCAGGGCTAAGCTGTACTAATGACAGTGTTATCAAACCAAAAAGAAAGTCTGGGGTTTAGTCCAGGACTACATCATTACAACAGCAGTAAGCCTGACAGGGCAGATTTTCTCTTTGCAGTGTAAAAATGGAGTGATGCTCCTTTCCAAGAGCACAAAAGACCACAATGCCAGACAATGTTAAGCAAGCTGGTCAGTGCTCCTCTTCAATTGTTTTATTCAATAATCTTCCCTCCTCCCACATTCTGAAGTCTACAGGAGAAAGAGCTACTTCAACTTTAAAGAAAGCATGAAATGGTATTTACATTTTCACAAGGCATTAACCTTGAATCACAGGACATCCCACTGCCTGAAGGAGGTGGTGTATTCAGTGAGAGGAAAGAGTGAAAACAAATTGCATCTGCTTGCTAAAAGGCCAAAAGTGGCCAGAGATATGGTTGCTCATTAACTCCAACAAGAGCTAAGGCATCGAAATAGACCTGAGCTGCTTGAATTCTCTGCCTGGCTCTGCTCTGTACAGTAATATTGGGAGAAAAATTATGAAAACATAATGGGAAAGCAATGAAATATGACCAAAGTCTTGTAATGATGAAATATAATGACTTGTAATGAAGAAGAGGCAGAAAGAAAAAAAAAAACAACTCATGTGAAACAAAAATAAGAGCCAGGAAGAGTAAGCGAAGGAAGGGGGAGTGAAGGAGAAGAGAAAGGAAGCAGCAGCTGGAAATGACTTTTAGCTTTTCCACTTAGTGTTTTAAAACCAAAAAGCAATTACTGCCAGGCTGGTGTTGCCTTTCTGCACATTAATTCCCTATTATGAATAAAATTAATGAGTTTAACAAACTCCTCATCCTCATAAAGTTGTGCTCTTCATTATTGGTGTTAATAATCCACCAGGGACTCTGTCTCTAAAGCTCAGTACCATGCCCTGATTTTTTAAAGTTTAAAAAAAGAAAACAGAGATAAGGTGGGGAAGACAATTTCAAGAAACGGAAAATGATAATGGGACTTGACCCAGGCTGATGCACTGCTGAGTGAATGTCATTTTTTATTCAATGGCCTATGTGGTAAAATGGCAGTCTGACCCGATGAGGAGGATACTTCTACTTTTGCCGCAGTGGAAACCATGCAAGAACCAAGCTCGAACCACTCCAAATGCTACATGGCAGATTTAGAGTGCTTGAAAGGTAGGCAGATCAGCAGTATTTTGCTGTCTCGTCTCTGCCTTTCATTTGGAAACAAAGATATCAGGGAGGGGACACACATAATTTAAATGGCATACAGGTGGCAGTGGAGAGAAACCTCCTCCAGCTACAGAAAAGCCTACAAGGCTTTACACAGTGGCAGATGGTGCAGATTGCTAACTATTGCCATGCGGGATCTCTGTCTTGCAATAAGAGATTCAGAGCTGCTTGATTCTACAGCCTGAGACCCAAAGCTTACCAGGCAGAGTGCAGCATCCCACGTCCCAGGGCTGAGACTGTGAGAAGCCACAGAGGAAAGGATGCCAGTTACTGAGGATGCTGAACTAGGGCTGTGCTACTGTAAAGCCGTGAGATTTCTTCCCAAAAGGCCAGGTGGCTGTAATGTGGAAATTTCTGCAATGGCAAGTGAAAAACCCTCACCTATCTACCTGATTTCACTGGGGAAACCTGCCTGAGATGGCAGCAATTCACAAAACAAGACCTGCAAAACTTGCTATGAGATTTATACTGATATCACACTGGGAGGGCCCTGCATTTGCAGAGGAACTTCAGCTAGCAGGCTGGCATCCATGCCACAACGCCTTTTCCAAAAGATGGCCTTTCTACAGACCAGCTGGAGCAGTTTAAGACATTGTTTCCCTACCTCACAGCACTGTTATTGCCCTTCTGTCAGAAGTTACCGTCCCTCCAGCTCAGCAGACAGATTGCTTCTTGAGAGCATTCCTTGATCCACTTCAGTCATAATCGGTCAGCTTAGCTCAAATGGCATAAATGATATGTTTGCACTAACCTGGCTGAGTCTGATGGAAGCAGCTTAGAGAGCACTCATGTGAAACATTCCTCCCACAGACAAGCAGACAGTAATCTTTGGTAGAGATATGGGTTACAAATAGCTGGGGCAGGGCTGCAGCATTCAAACCTACAGAGCTCTGCAAAATAAACATGCCCATAGGCTTACCAGCATGAGGCCCTTTGCATCAGACATTTGAGGAACAACTATCAACTGTAGGATCCTACAATATCCATATTTTAACTTGCAGACTCCTGTCCCAAACTCAGGCAGGATGCAGATCTGAACACAGTCCAAGCCAGTATAGCTATGTACACTGAATATGGACTGGGTTTTCTAAATACCCTCAGCCAAATTTACAAAAGCCAGTTTTAATGTTACCAGTTTGGCATTGTCTTAAATTTTCCATCCTCAAGGTGTAGGTGTTTACTTCTGAGAAGTGAACAAGTGTAGCACAGATCCTTCACGGATCAGAGCACAGAAACACATTTTCTTTTCAAAGCCTTCTGGGCAGAGGACTCCCAATATAAAAAGCTGAAGTTCACCAGGTAGTGGCAGGTTTAAGTCACCTACTTTGTCCTCTCTGCACATTAGAATTTAAAACCTACAATAAAAAGGCTGAAAGGGGAACTTTAATAAAAACATTTTAAAAATCTGTTTGAGATTTCAATTGATTCAGCCTCCTGCACAGCAGCTAAGTTTATACTGCACTTTCTGCACAGATTTAAGCACCATCGATACCCTCAGACACTTTATTTCTTTTAAACAAATTGTCTTCTTTCCTCAGATCTGTTATTTCCTAATGGTATGAGAATTTCACACCCTCTCTCTCTTACTAAACAACCAGGGCAGGACTTGGACCTCCTGAAGTCAATGGTCTTTGCCAGAGGGTGAGTGTAAAAGAGATTAGAATTAAATTCAGATGCCAGACTCCCAAATGTCACCTGCTCCAAGCTACAGATAACCAGGTCCCAATCCTGTATAAAATCTGGATTGGCACTGACTGATGGCGGTTGGGTAACGGTATGAACTGAGTTTGGTGAGGCTCAATCCCAGTGTGAACAGATATGTCTCTATAACAAGAAATCCCCACTTCAGGTGGCACTAACTCAACTCTAGTGGTTTCTGCTGACCAGAAATGGGAACCATTTCTCAGGTGCAGAGGCCGGAGGAGGACGTTTGAGGCATTGTGAGGGTACAAGGTGTGGAGTGAGAATCTGCTCATTTTGTTCCCCTCCTGCAGAGGATTCCAACCACTATGACTGCTACACTAGCACCTTTCATCAGCTCTGATTTATTTATGAAAGTGTTTAAAGCACACAAAGGCTAAATTTCCATTCAGTGCAGACATCTCTCCTGGAAAACGTCTTTTCTTTCTCTCTTGGGAAAGGAGAGAGCTCAAGAAGCCATCAAACAAGAAGCAAGATGAGAGTTGGGTCTCATCCATAGAAAATCACTATTCAAAATATAGTGACCAGGAATCCATTACTATACCCAGGCAAACATATTCAAGGCAAAAGGAGTCACAGGTCAACTGTGGTGGAGGGTGACTTATGCCAGTGATTATAGCACCCTGTTGTATTGCTTGTTCACATTTATAGTCCCTCTCTACAAGTAACTAAGAGACAGCAAGTGTTATTGATCAAAATGCGCCGGGTACAAAAGTATCCATTTAAAGGTTTGGCTGGGCAGGAGAGGAAACATAAAAGTGTTGTAATCCCACAAGCAAAGCACGCAGGAAGAGGAATAAGGAAGTCTCACGTAACGTTCTTGTTCTTTTCCATTTCCAAAAGTGAAATGCTGCTTTTATTCTTGAAAAAGCCATAAACTGCTAACCACTAGGTCACAATGAGCTTTTAATAAAACTTGGGTTTCAGACAGGATACCAGAGGTGGGCTTTTTCTACTAGAGATCACCAGTGCTAAAAATTAAAAGAACCTATCAGATTGAGACAGGGGAAGAAACCCTAACCTCAAATACTACCTTTAATGGTCAAGTTCCTGCATGCAAACATTAGACAATTTCAGAACCAAGATTATGATGATAAATAGATACATAAGATTCTGCTGTGCTCATCAGGAGAGTTATGAAACATTGCAAACCAAAGCAAAATGTAACTCTGTCCCCTTGAAATCATTTCCATCCTTGGTAGCTCTCATTTCACCCAATCTAACATAGCGAAAGTTTAGAGAAGAAAAATCCTGTACTTCTGAGAAGAACCTAAGTCTGGAAAATGGGGACTTCAGTTAAAATGAAAATGTTGAAGGAGATGTAGTCCACAGGTGCTGTCCCTGTGAACAGACTTAGTGCCTTGTCCTATTTTTTTTTTGTAACATGGTCAGTCCATCAATGAGGGATGCTGTAGCTGTCAGTGCATGGCTTTGTGCAGTGCCCATGGAGCTGGGTACAGCAGGACAAGCTCCTGCACAGTATCTAACTTGGTATCAGAAATGTGTGAACATGGCCTGGGGGCCTTCCATCGTACTGACGACAGCCGGACAGCTCCTCTGGAGCTGGATAGTAAAGCACGCTGTGATGCCTGCATCTTTCAGTGACTGGATTTTAAACTTGCTGTAAAGAACTGTAATCTACATAGCTTTCTCTAAAATTTCTTTGGAGGCCTGCTTCTCTTTTGCCCTGTAGCTTCTTTACACTTAAGGGGGCTGAGATTTGGTCTAGCTGTAATTCACCTCAATTTTAAACCCTATTACCCCCTCAGCACGGTGCTGTATAAATGCAGTGCAGGGCCTTTAATTTTCTAGACAAAGGTATTATTTGAGTTCCTTTCATAGCCTAATTATTACTTAGCAAATATCATGTTGTGGTGAGTATTTATGGATAATTCTCAGATAATACCTAATTATATGGTTAATACTTATAATGATGGGAAAGCCTCAAATATTCAGAGTCCAGATTTTTTAGACTATCCCAGAACCCCAGATATTTCCAAGCACTTGTAAACTGAGCTAGGATTTATGGGTTTTTTACTATTTCTAGCATATAAAACAGCTCTTGCTACAGTATCTCAGACTGGTCACTGGAATTTGGATTCACACATAGGTATGGGCTGCTTTGAACTTCTGAGTGACCTGACATAGTTCTAAACCTGATTAACTCACCAGATAGCCTGAGTCTGTGGATAATTTATATGACTGAACAGGCAGACCTTTCAGGGAATATACTCTTAGGGGAAAATGGTCTGTGCTAAATGGAGAAAAAGGTTTGACTCAATTGAAATTTCTGATTTTCAAAAACATATGATGGGACAGATAGGGCACGGAGAAGAGAAACGGTTGTGGGGGAGAAGTTAGTTCTGTTTCTCTCAACCCTTGTGAATTCCTAATTGTTGTTTGCTGCAAGCACTTCCCTGCACTGCTGTGATCTGCAGCATGCTGAATTGCTGCACACAGAATAGGACCAATCAGATACACAAACTGTGTTTCCTGTGCGCTGGCGCAGAGCCAAGCTCCAACCTTCATAGTTCACGAAGTTAGTTCATTAAACCACCCGTGACATCTTGGGCAGCCCCAAATGAAGTTTAGTCTTATCAGGTAACAAACAAGCTCTTGGCCTCCTGGACTTGAATCTATGAGTCAATACCTCTCCCAGCTGAGACTGTAGACATAATGATTAATTCACTGCTGGCTGCTTGGGTAAATGGCTACATAAATACAGAAGAAATGCTGCCTAGACAATCAGATACTGCGATCTGGAAAGACACAGAAATGCAGAGATACATGGAGAAAGGGAAGCAGACGGGCATAAGATTGTAGGAACTGTTTTCAATGGGTCAGGAGAAAAGCCTTGCTGGGTCACAGCCCTGACAAAGACCAGTAGCAAGTGTTTAAGGAAGAACAGGGTATGTTCAGAGCAGTCCTGTACCTCCCTTCAAATTCTGGCAGTCTGGCTGCAGTTAAATCATTGTATTTTATCATTATTAGTGAACCCGTATTTTGTGAACCATCTCGCGAAGACAAAGAAATGGACAAGGCCAAAGCTTTGGCGACTGTTTTTATCACCTCCTGGTGTGTAAGTGTCAGGGGGGAAGCCATCATCCAGCTGGGGCATTGCAGGGAAGGCAGGAGAGCTTGAGAACCTCACTTGTGGGGGTGGTTGCAACACACGATTTGTAACTGGGAAGCCTGGGTTCCACTGGCAGCACCACCTTCGACTCAAGCAAGTCACTTCATATCTCTTAGCCTTGATTTACCCCTGTAAAATGAGTTTAACAGACTACTTCATGAACTAGTCTCAATTAATTAGCATTTGTAAAACTGCTCTGAGATTCCCAGATGAGAGGCTGGCCTGGAATGGCAAATTGCTAATGATAATTAATAGTTGTTCATGATCTCTTTACAGAATTCCAAATTATTTTCTGAGGGGAAGAAAGTAGGGATAGAGGCTCTCAAGACAGAGATCACTAAAAAACCCCATGACAGCTATACCTCCCTGCCTTGCCCCACCTTCTTCTCCAGCATTAATAAGAAGAACTGACACCTCTTACGAGCAGAGGAAATGGAAAGTAATAAAGGCCCCAGGTGCTCCTGTATTCACTACACATTCTTCCTCTGGCACACAACATAGCTGGAGAAGGGTACGAAGGGCGAGTGAGACAGCAGGAGTGGATGAACAGGGGTGTTACATTTCTCCCTCAAATGGATGCAAAGGCAGCCCTAATTAAACAGATGCTCTTAATAATACTCTGACAACTGTCCCTGCTTTAATTTGCTTCAGAGTAAAGATTAATATAACAATGCAACAGTACTTTACAAGGGGAGAAAAGGGAGCCGAGCTAATAAAAGGCAGTAGCTTACATGGTATATTATTGCTTTTCTTTCTGCTTGTCTAGCGAATATTTACCTCCTCTGGGAGCAGTTTTCATATTTATTTGATCGCTCCTCCAAGCTAAAGCTGACTTTGTGGTACATTGCATAAGGATTAATGTCAGGGCCAAGAGGTGTGCTGGGTGCACAGACACATCAGGGGTCTCCATGGTGATTCTCCAGCTGGAGGAAAGATCCCAGTGGCGCTGAAGTTAGCAGCACTATTAACCACAAGCTGTGGCAGCAGAGAATGACTTCCAGGCTCATGTAACAGGAAACTTCTGAAGCAGTAGCAGGCAAGTCACAGAAGATAGGAGACTGCTTTTGGGCTGGTCCTCAGACCATAGAAGGATTTTCTCCATACTGCATAGTCTCAGTGTCATACACTGACATGATGTCCTGGTTTCAGCTGGGATAGAGTTAACTGTCTTCCTAGTAGCTGGTACAGGGCTATGTTTTGAGTTCAGCATGTGAAGAATGTTGATAACACTGATGTTTTCTGTTGTTGCTCAGTAGCGTTTAGACTAAAGTCAAGGATTTTTCAGCTTCTCATGCCCAGCCAGGGCACGAGAAGTTGGCACAGGACACAACCAGGGCACCTGACCCAAAGTGGCCAACGGTGTATTCCATACCATGGGACGTCCCATCTAGTTTAGGAACTGGGAAGTGGGGGGGCAGGGGACCGCCGCTCAGGGACTAGCTGGGTGTCGGTCGGCGGGTGGTGAGCCATTGCCCTGGGCATCATTTGTACATTCCAATCCTTTTATTACTACTGCTGTCATTTTATTAGTGTTATCATTATCATTATTAGTTTCTTCTTTTCCGTTCTATTAAACCGTTCTTATCTCAACCCAGGAGTTTTACTTTTTTCCCCCGATTTCCTCCCCCATCCCACTGGATGGCGGGGGAGTGAGTGAGCAGCTGCATGGTGCTTAGTTGCTGGCTGGGGTTAAACCATGACACATGAAAAGAGCAGAAACGGAGAACCCAGGCAAGCAGGCCACAGAGAAGACTGTTCCTGAACTCTTGGGAAGGTCAGGACTTCTGCGCAGCTACTCTCATCTCACATATCTGCACTGGGTGAGTTTAAAATGAGAACGGCTGTACCTTTGCACCTACTTTCCTTTATGCAGGAGGCCAATAGCCACAAGATAAGACTGTCACATCGCCTCTTCTGATCATCCTGAGTGCAAACTCCCATCCCAGTGGATATGGAGTAACCAAACCTCCAACATCACATCCTAGCCTTAAGACACAGTGAGACATAATCCCGGAGCATTATATTAAACATATACTCTCAAATTGCTCTGCACTTGGATTATAACTCTGGGTTGGCTTGTTAAATAATAGACCAATCTTTGGCTGAGCAATGCTCGCTTTTGCCCAGTTTGAATTTCACAGAATTTAGCAGCAAGAAGGAAACGAAGCTCTCTCAAGTGGCAGAGCTGTCTCTAGTATCCATAGGTGAGTCTGTAGCTTTTTTTGGTTCAGGTCATTCAAAAAGGGACCTTCCCACAAACAGGAACAGACTGCAGATCTTTGCTTTTGAAAATAAATTCATGCCTGAAAATGATGACTCATATCTAACAATACAGCATCTTCTAATATTATGTGTGGCCCAACAGGCTAGCCCTAAGAAAAGAGAGACAGAGCACCCCTGGATGAATTGTCATCCATATCCAGGTACTCCTCAGCACAATATGTTATTATGAGGGGGCATGGTTTTGCTACCCTGTGCCTGAACCAAAATAGCCTGCAGAAATTATTTGGCACCTCTGCAAATAATGTCTGTTACTGCTGCGTGTGCTCTTCGATGTCAGCTGCTTTCCTCTGTCTGAAAGGTGCCCTGCTTGCAGATCTCCTCCTGGCAGCTTTATGCTGGGCATAGCCTGGGGTGGGGTTTAGCTTGAGTTTAGCTGTGACCCTGGGCTACAGCTCTGCATCTCCCAAATCATACATGAGCAAAAGCACGTGAAAGTCTGTGTGTGCCACAGAGCTTCACTCTGACACTTTGTCCCTCAGTTTGCCAAGTGGATATACAAATTATCTTGTTCCAGTGAGAAACAAACACAAATGGGAAACAACTGGCTTATGGATCACCTCATTCAATTTTCCACCCCAATCTCTCCCTTCCCAACAGGTAGGAGAATAACTGTGCTAAACACTGGAGGCATTGGGAACACACACATGCTGTCTGGCATAGTGAGAAAGTGAGACAGAAAGAGAGAGACAGTGAGAGGGCCAGAAGCAGAGAGTAAGGAAGACATCAAGGGAGCAGAGACACAAGGTGAAGTGGGAGAAAGAGAAAAGGAGGGATCTATGGCAATGGAAAGAAGGAAGGAAGAAAAAGACTCGCTCCACGGAATATGAGTTACCTACTGTTCGACTATTCTTTAAATATTTTAAAGCTCTATTTGTTATGCAATTTGTGAAGCTGTTTACAATAATGAAGCCCTTAGACAATAAGGGGGAAAGCTAACGAAAAGAGCAGAAGCTGGCAGCTATGTACATTGCCCTTTGCTGGAATTAATGAAGCTTGTTTACTTTCTGGCTTTTTACAGCTTTCTGAAATGTCAGATGCCACCCAGACTATCTTGGCAAAAGCACGTCATCAGCCTCCCCCCCACCCCCACCCCCTATACCTGCATGTCTTCATCCCTCTCCTGACTTTCCACTCCAACCCTCTGTCCACTGATGGACCTTTGAATGCAGTCTCAAAACATTTTTCACACTGGGGACTGCAATTCTCACGAATGGCCTCATTATTAGGGGCAACACATCATAATGGCTGCAGCATTCCTGGAGTTGTTACACTTAATGGAGTTAGCAGCACACGATCACCACAGCTGAAATGACTGTTTACAGGAGAAAGCTCTTCAGACCTTTGCAGCTAAGAGGTTTCCTTGGTCTCTTCTCTTAAGCAGGGACAAAGTTGTGCATGTCTGCTGGGATTACCATGGCTGAATTGATGGATGCTCCAGGCTTGGACTCACCTGGTATTGCCCTTGGCAATTATCTTGCACTGCTCTGGGCTCCCTGTTCAGCCAAGAACTATTCCCAACACTCCCCACCAGCACCATCTTTCTGCTGCTACTCCAGTTGCCCCTTTCTTTTGTACCCTTCTGCCCCAGCTCAGCTCTACCGTCCTGGGTACAGTGAGGAAGACGAGCTTGTCAAGCAACCATCCTAAGCCCATACGCCCCAGGCACACCTCAGCCCTGGTGACAGAACAAGAATTAACACAGCGTTGCAGGGGCAGACTGAATTATTTAGTTGCCCCATAAATCAGGTGGCTGGAGTGGTCTCTGCACAGCAACAACACTGGACATTGCTCATTATTCTTCTCCTTGCTAGGGCTGCCAAAGCGGGTCTCAAAGGTTAATGACAGAAAGTCAATGCCCCTTCCCATTCACAGATGCTTTGTTTTCTGCTTCTAATCATCCTTCTGTATTGCTGCAGCTAGGCTGATTCAAAGCTTGCAGAAACACAGGCCTTGGGGGTGGCTGAATCATGGCCTCCCACACTCACTACTAGCCCAGACCTCTCAGTCAACACTGGGAAAAGATCTCTGCTCTTTACTCTGGCCCAGCCTTTCAGCCCTGTGTGGTTACCATAGCCTCAATGGGTGGGAAGGCCTGAACTAGCTCCTCATCCCTTTTTTTAGCAACCATTTTGACACTCTAACTCCTATTTCCCTCCAGGTACTTGTCATATTTCTCTGTGTGGGCTGACTCATTTAATACATCTTCTCCTGCCCGTGTCCTGTCAGAGGTATGGTGGCCCTTAGTACAAATGCGCTCAGCTCCACGGAGACCCCATCCTACCAGCCTTCCCTGTCCCTGTGAGCAGTGATGCTCAGGCTGTCCCTGCAACATAGAATCATAGAATGGTTTGGGTTGGAAGGGACCTTAAAGATCATCTAATTCCAACCCCCCTGCCATGGGCAGGCACACCTTCCACTACACCATGTTGCTCAAAGCCCTATCCAACCTGGCCTAGCTTACACAGCGCTGTGGCACATTACATATGAAATGAGGTTTCATGTTAACAATGGGGTTAGTATGCCAGCAGAGAAAAAACATAAACAAACCTGCTGTACGTCCCTCCCTTTTCAGGGCACAGGTAAGCCTCATAACCTAATGGAAAGCCCTAAAAATACGCAGCCATGGTGTTCTAACTCTACTAAGAGATATGGCAGATCTGTCCCTGACTGTGACTGTTGACTGGTAATGAACAGTCACGTCTCTAGGTTATTTAAGGGCCTCAAAGAGTTTTATGGGTATAAATAAAGCTAGTTCTTTTAATTCCAGAAAGAACTCCCCAGACACACACTGCTGCACTGGGCTGTTTCTCTTATATTGTCTGTGCTGTCCATATGCAAGTCCCTTCCAACATCTGCAGGTGTGGGATCACAACGGAGAATGTGAAATTCACTCAACATCTTTAAATTATATTGAGTTACTGCAGGGTCTAACAGAGTTCTGCAAAGCACTGGTTCTAACTCAACATTATTCAATTAGTCCATTTTGCTGATTACCATCTGGGTCACTGTTGTCAGGGTTACAGCTGGCTCAGTATTCACCCATAGATCATATTTGAAAATACACCTGGGGATATGGGGATATTAAAAAATAACAGACCTTCAGTGTAACATAATTTCAAAACATTCCCATAGCTGCTTTACTGATCCTAGAGTGAAGTTTCGTTCATTAATTTTGTCCACCTTACGTAAAGTAAAAATAAAAACATGTTTTCATGTGATCTTTGCACTGACAGTGCATGTGTGATACAGAGGAGGGTGGCCTGGATAACTTTACCTGTTGGAGTATTATGCACTAGTGTTCACACAAATCTAATGATTTCAAGGAATTGTGTCTGCTTGTGCCAGACAGACAATGTCTGAGGGCTTGTGAGACTTTGATTGTGGAAACAGGAGATCCAGAGTACATATGGATGAAACTGACTGTGTTTGTGCTATAGCCATGTGTAAAAATAGTACAAGAAAGAAAGTATGAATATTAGTATTTTGAATGTTACTGTTTGTGAACTTGGGATTATGTGTCTGGCTGCATCTACAAGCAAGAAAGCGTGTGCCTGCAGCAGCCTGTGTGTTGGAGAGATTTAACCTGCATGATTCTGTTTTTAAGATCGTAAAAATTCATGTAAGTGCAATGAGATGGGACTAGGAGGAGAGTGAATTGGCTCGTATGAATTTGGGATTGTGTGATTGCATGCCCAGCTGTCATGGTGTGTGTGTGTGACTGTGCATTTGCTAAGTAGCAGCTAAAGGAGGTCAGTTTGGGACAAGCCTGTTGCAAAAATAGGATCATCAGGAGGCCAGAGATTCAAGTGACAAGAGCACTGACATCACTTGCAGTTCAAGCCCAAAAAAGCCCATGTCACAGAAGTACAAAGGGTTTGCAGCTGAGCCCTGGCTTGCATTACTCTCCGGCCTGTGGTCACAGGGAGTGTGTGCAGCAGTCGTATGGGCACTGATTGTGTTATAGTCCAGAGAGAGAGTCAACTACCAGACAAGTAATTTGTTTTCTAAAAAGGCTAAGTCCTTATTTCCGCTGAGATGTACCACTGGCCTGAAGTTCCCAAGGTCTAAGCAAAGCCATCAGTCACAGTCAGCTGGGCCCGGACTCCAGAAAAGAGGCAGTCCATATCTTTTAGAGACAAGTAGGTACATAGGGACGAACTGCTGACCTGGTAGAAAGGCAATTGCTCTAAACAAATGCATAACAGAAAGATGTAAACTGGCCCGTATTTCACTTTCAAGGAGAGGACAAGCCAGCTAACTACTGCTCTAAGAGAGAACCTCCTTCTTCACTGTCTGTAGATGCATGAGCCAAAGACCATAATTGGAGATACTGCAGGAATAATAAATGCAAATTAGGTGGCATTTCCCCAAGCATTCAGTGCTGCCTGACTGTGTTTTGGAACTGATTTACCATACAAGAGAACCAGACAAACACTGAGCATGTGTGAACGATCCCATCAATTAATTGCTCTTGTATCCTTCTTCCCTGGCTGTTCAGGGAAGCTTATACCCTAGATGAAATTGGTCCTGTGCATTTAATGTACAGGGTCAAGACAAAATTCCAACTGATGTGAAAGTCCACCCTTTGCATTGTGACTGGTGCCACTGGGTACCAGCCCATGGCGTAAATGAGTATGACCCAGAGGCACTCCAGTAGTCAGTAATACTCTGAGGAGGAATCTCAAGGATGTGCCCCCTGCAGGGCCATGGATGGCGTGATACAGATAGCTACACCAGCTGCATGTGCTTCTGGGAACCTGTCTGCAAATGGATAATCCAGTTTCCCAACTGCTTTGTGCCACAGAGGTAGCATAAATTGCTAGGGCATGGCCCAGAGCTTAGCCCAGTTTCCATGTGATCTCTCTCCTATACAAAAACTGAAATCACTTTATCCACCACTGAAATGCAGCAAATTCCACCTTGGGTAGAATATGACAGCTATTTAAGGATGATGCTACAGAGTCTGAGATAGGAAGTGAAAGGAACAGTAACTCGTGCGAATCCAAGGGGAATACAGATAGGAAGAATATTAGGCTGCAAATGGGAAGACATCCCAGATCACTAGTACTCAGACATTCAGTTTTATATCCAACCAAATGGCAGTGACTGATACCACCCTCTGCGACCATACTCGTTTACCAAGAACCTGATTAGAGGTACTTAATACACTGATGATCTTGTTGAACAATACCCTTTCTAGCAGTACAGTATCTTTTTTTTTTGAGAAGTCCTACCCTAAATACTGATCAAACTCAACCTGCTTAGCTCGATAACAGCAGCTCCATTAAAAATCTGTCTCATGCACCGATTTTGACTTTCTCTATTCCCCATCATGAGCTCATCAGTAAACAGCTAAGCAGAAACTTGATTAAAAATGTGAAAAAAGAAGATTTTCTCCTCTACAGGAAGATTTAATGCAGAGCTGTTTTAAGCTCCTTCCCACAACAGGTTTTCACAACTTGTTGCTTGAAATCACTCACACAGAAGGCTATCTAAACGCAAGTATATTGGGTTTGCATGGCAAGGTTTTGGTAGCGGGGAGGGCTACAAGGGTGGCACTTGTGAGAAGCTGCTGGAAGCTTCCCCTGTGTCTGGCAGAGCCAGCGCCAGCCGGCCCCAAGACGGACCCTCCACTGGCCAAGGCCGAGCCCATCAGCGATGGTGGTAGCACCTCTGGGATAACATATTTAAGAAGGGGGGAAAGTTGCTGCACAACAGCAACTACAGCCACAGAGAAGAGTGAGAACATGCGAGAGAAACAACCCTGCAGACACCAAGGTCAGTGAAGGGGAAGAGGTGCTCCAGCCACCAGAGCAGAGATTCCCCTGCAGCCCGTGGGGAAGACCATGGTGAGGCAGGCTGTCCCCCTGCAGCCCAGGGAGGTCCATGGTGGAGCAGATCTCCACCTGCACACCGGGGAGGACCCCACACTGGAGCTGGTGGATGCCCAAAGGCGGCAGTGACCCCGTGGGAAGCCCGCAGTGGAGCAGGCTCCTGGCAGGACCTGTGGCCCCGTGGAGAGAGGAGCCCACGCTGCAGCAGGTTTGCTGGCAGGACTTGTGACCCCACAGGGGACCCACGCTGGAGCAGTCTGTGCCTGAAGGACTGCAGCCCGTAGAAGGGACTCACACTAGAGCAGTTTGTGAAGAACTGTAGCCTGTGGGAAGGACTCATGCTGGAGAAGTTCGTGGAGGACTGTCTCCTGTGGGAGGGACCCCCACATTGGAGCAGAGAAAGAGGAGTCCTGCCCCTAAAGAGGAAGGAGCAGCAGAGACAACATGTAATGAACTGACCACAGCCCCCATTCCCCGTCCCCCGGTGCTGCTGGGGCCAGAGGGGGAGGTAGAGAATTTGGGAGTGAAGCTGTGCCTGGGAAGAAGGGAGGGGAAGGTGTTTTAAGATTTGGTTTTATTTCTCATTACCCTACTCTGATTTAATTGGTAATAAATTAAACTAATTTACCCAAGTCAAGTCTGTTTTGCCTAAGATGGTAATTGGTGAGTGATCTCTCCCTGTCCTTATCGCAACCCACCAGCCTTTCGTTATATTTTCTCTCCCTGTCCAGCTGAGGAGGGGAGTGATAGAGTGGCTTTGGTGGGCACCTGGCATCCAGCCAGGGTCAACCCACCACAGCAAGCTGTGCTACCCAGTCCAGTTTCCATTCCTCCCACTAATACATCTACTTATCTCAGCATTCCAGCATCTTTTCAACTGTTTTAATACCTGGCAAAGATTTATGCAGAGGTGACTCATGGTCAAATATCAACAAGCAATTTACAAGCAACATTTCAAAGAGATTCTTGGAGGAGGCAGACATCTCAGTTTATGGCACGAGTGTTTGATTACTACCCTCTCAGCATAGCCCCTTCAAACCAAAAGAAAACTAGCAGATGTAGAACTGAAGGCAGAAAAGCTCAAGAGTGGTTGTAATCAGCAAAAATCTACTGGTCACAAAAATCTGTACTAACATAGAATTAGAGAACTAATCCCTCTCTCTGTGTGCACCAATACCCTCTGAGGAGGGCACCTAATGCATTTATTTTGTTTTTTTTAACTACTGCTGCCAAAGCTTCTTCATTCACATGCTGTTATAAGCATGTATGACTAACGTACAGCATCTTTGGGAGCCTTCAGGGCTCTCTTTATCAGATCCCTGTACCAAACATGCTCTGACCACTGAATTTGATGAAACTTGCTGGAATGAAAGGTTTATGAGACCAGCATTCTAAGGGTTGACATTGTCTTGGTAATGATAAAAGAAATCATGTACATATTGGGTTTTCTCTTCTCCTTTGAAATGTAATCCTGGGGCTCTGTGTAAAGAAGTAATTGTATTTGAAAAAGAGAAATGGGACCATGTAAAGTCACGCTTTGAGAAGCTCTTGGCACAGGCAGAGAAGATTTGAATTGGAGTCTGAGTCACAGAAAAGGATTGACAGTGAGAGACAGAAGACAAAAGGTGAGCTGGAGAAAGAGTCGCATAGGTCACTAGAATAGCATCATAGACAGAGGAATGAAAGGACAGAATGAGAGGAAAAAACATATTAGAGAGATGTATGCACTCATCTGCATACACATATTTCTACATATTTACCTACCTGCACTTAATCTTGTTTTTATATGCTCATCTGTCTCCATGACAAAACTGCTTCCCTATTCTTTCTCTCCTAGCCTCCTGCTTCTCTCTCTCTCCACCTTCCTCTCTTTCTAAACTTGCACTTCCAGTGCCTCTCTGCTTCCAATGAAAAGTGTTTCTGCCTCCTCTCATCCATTCAATCCATCACAAGCCACATTTATAGCTATCTGGACACAATGAAATTCCAGTTCCCTGGTACATAAATAATCACTTCTTTTCACGTAATCTCAGGATTATTCATTTCAAAGGGAGGGAAGTAAATTTAATGAATTTTTATAAATGCTGATATTTTAAAAATAAGTGACGGGGTGCAACAGGACTTTATTAAAATACAAAGAGATTAGCAAGGTCTTATTCCCTTCAATTATTAACAATGTACTTGTTCTCCAGAAAAGTACCCATGAAAATTTAAAACAGATGAAAATGGTTGTTCACTTAAAACTGCTCAGTTAATCTGTGAGAAATGTTTTATTCAAAGGCATTAAATGAATACTGCAAGGTTTGATATGCAATAATCCATCATTCATGTGGCACAAACATGGAGATCGATAAAATGTTGTGTCAAGAGGAGAGGTGAACATGGCATCTTCGGAGGATTTCTGCACAGAAGGCTTGTTTCAATTCATGGGATGTCCAAAATCAATATTAAGTCATAGATTTTACAAAGTGGATGCCTTTTTGTTTTTTCATTTATAACTCTGTAGCCTCAGCTCACATTCGGAGTCTGAAATGGCATGAGTTGAAAGCAGAAAACTGTCTCAAAAGCTTTGGTATAGATTTTCACCAAAGGCAAGGAGGTAGTTTTTGGCATTGAGTTTGGGAATAGCCAAATCACTGAGGTTTTAGGATAACCACTACAAAGTTAGCCCGGAAGGAAATTTGGATGTGGATTATAGGTCATATTGGATTTCTCTCCAAAAACAAGCTCAAAGTAAAATTAAAAGGTCTGGTCTAGGGCACAGTAAGAATGGAAAACCATCTAGGAAACACGCATCTAGATCTGTCTGCTGCAGCTGACTGCAGATCTTTGGGTCAGGCGTTTCCTTGCAAGCTACAAGCAGTATTAGCAGGACTGTGCACCTGCTTGAATCTAGTTGGTTTAGAGCTTGAACTCCAACTTGAACAACGTTGTTTTTATTGCTTTCATTGTTTGCATTAGAGCAGGGTCAAAAGACAGCCATCTGACACCAAGGCCATCAGAGCACACGGATGTTGCTTTTGTTCTGAGAAAAGAAGAGAAGGCCAAAACATGGAAAAGAGAGGAAATCTAGTATAAAAGCAAAGTGTTTTGCACATGGTGCCCATTGTACCAGTTAAGCTTTGAGTACAAGGGGTTCTTTTACCCAGTGTGATCATTCTTGAGCCCATGCATAAGGTTTATTTCTGTTTTTATTTGAACAAAAGAATTCTTGTAAAAGACTGTTTCCTTATGATGCATGGTATAAATGCACAATACTCAGAAAAGATGTGGCTAGGAACCAGTGCAAGCCCACAGGCTCAGAGGGTAGAATTAGAGGGATACGTTCACTGGGTTTCTCACTCCCTTCCTCTTTACTTCCTTTCTATGTTTCTGCAATTACTCTGCTTTCCAAGGTGAGATTAGGCAAGAACAAGGCTGCTGATCTAAGCACACAGATTAGTTTTATCTCTTAAGGATAAGGCTACTCAGCTCATGATAGTCTCTTATCTGTATTCATAATGAGCAGAGATGTAATGGAGAATCACCAGACTGCAGTGAGTAGCCAAAGTGAATTGTAAGCAGTGTCTGTGTCTCTTTGTTTAGCTTGCTCTGATAATACCAGACCGGGCAAAGAGACGCCAAGTAACTCCCATTATAGCAAGGACACAAAGCCACACATTTGGGCCACTGCAGCCAGGGGCAGATGCAGTTGGCCTCAGCTAGTCTAAGCCTAGGAAAAGAAGAATGAAATGGTGAGGAGACAGT
This sequence comes from Astur gentilis, assembly GCF_929443795.1. Lineage (NCBI taxonomy): Eukaryota > Metazoa > Chordata > Aves > Accipitriformes > Accipitridae > Astur > Astur gentilis. The sequence goes on along the minus strand of NC_064884.1, from coordinate 1,281,919 downwards.
CATTCTTTACTTAAATAACAAGACTGGTAACAGAGTACTGAAATACGGACAAGCTACCACAAGGTAAGATGCAAGAAAAGACCATGTCTGTTCATATCTTTATAGAGCTGATGATGGAAACAATAACTGTTATGTCAAACTGTCTCAAAGGCAGAGGGAGCCAAGAAAGAAGATGATAATAAAAATAATTTTGTTTCTTTCTAGGTTACCCTGAACAGACCTGCATTGTAGTGGTTTGCTGGGTGAAACAGGGGTCTTGGTAATCTGACCTTCCAGAACCTGCTTAAGCATTACACAGCTCTTTATACCTCAGTTAATGGAATAATTCCTTCCTGGTGCATAACAGCCTAGATACATGTTTTAAGTGCAAAAGCTAGGGAATTATTTGCAGGGAAGAAGCAGATTCCTTTGTAGTTTCTCTGATTCGGTATTGAAACTGCTACCATGGCTCAAAATCGCACTATGCTGGCATGTAGAGACTGTGAACTGGCTGCTCTCCTCCAAATCTGGGCAGAGCAGCAATATGGAGAAAAGAACAGCTAAAAGTGCACAGGGCTTTTAAGTGTCTGTAACAGCATCTTTGGTTGATTAAAGAAGTGTTCACGTTAATCATATCTTGTGCTTAATGAACTAACACAAATTGCATCAAGCAGTGACTCTCTTATGTAATATGCTTACCCATGATAGAAACCTCTGCAAGAAAAATAAAGTGAAACAACCATCTGAGGCATCCCCTTCCTTCATTTGAATGACATATCTTGGAAGGTTAAAATTAACACAAAGTTTCAAAGCTACCAGTGAAACACTTATTACAGAGGCTACACACCTTCTTCTGATGAGGCGAAAGACACAAACATATAGACTAGGAAATTAGAAAAAAGTATAGACAAGAACAGTGTAACAAATGTAAGAATATCCATTTTATCAGCTTTTCTTCATGCACACAGTGAATCCTAGCTCTAGTGAGTGTCGTACCTTGTAAAGAGGCAGCTTCATTTAACTAGTGAGTCTTGGGTTTTATCCTGACCTTTCATCATTTCTGGTATGTTCATTGCCAGTCTATTCCTGGCTCTGTTTCTGACTCACAGCATGAATTTGGATACATTTATTTCATTTTCTCTATGCCTCAGCTTCCTTTTCGATAACATTTAACAAGCTGAAATCACAGATATGTGTGGAGCACTTTGAAATTCCTGGATAAAAGTAAGAGACTAGTTTCTGCTATAAAAGATGATCAAATTTGTGAATGAATAAACCTAGGGTCAGATAACATATTGGAAAAATATTTGTAAGAGATAATGGAGCATTTATTTATAGAGCCATCAGAAGGCCAGACCTGGTCCTTTTGTAAATGGAAGCAACAGTCCAATTCTTTGGGCTCCGGGCCAGTTCATACAAAGGCTGACACATTATTAAAAACAGAAAAGGCCTATTTTCCATTTCTCAAGGCAGGCTTTTTCATTGCCATATGTTTCTTCTTCCCTATCTAGCTTTTTTTCCAATGATCTGATATGGTTCTGCAATCTATTACTGTGTTCTCCAGCTAAAGAATCAGATCCTAAAAGGATCAGGGAGAATTTCTCATGCTTCTTGTTGTCTTTACACAGGCTTTTCTTGTCATTTTTTGCCCTAGCACCTTGGACACTGGTGGCAGACAAGTTTTTTGCTTGTTTGTTCTTTCTGTGGCAAGGAACCACCTAGTTTTCTCAACAACTAGTTGTTCTCTGAACAACTGGTCCCCTTTTAAAACCAGTTCAGTGAAACATAAGATCTGTGACCTGCAAGGTCTGATCAGTTGACCTTATTATCCTAAATGAATGCTCGGTGTTTAGAGTAGCTAAGAATTCTTATTCCTCAGTACACAGCTGTGGATTTGCCTAAAAGCAAATGCCTAAGGACATTCTGTCTCTCATGTTTGCCTCAGGATCAGAAGTATCCAGTGGGCAAGGATTATCAATAAACACCAAGCTGTGGTGCTGTTTGCTATCTCTATCAATTTTTGCCTACTTTTGCTGGTGAAGTTGCATTGCTAAGTAGCAATAAGTCCATTAGACAAACATGACATTCCATTAACCCCCATATCTTCTTTGCCTGGGAATGTGAGAAGTGGTAGGACGTTACAAGGTTTTGCTGTTTTCCCCAGGCTAAATCACTAGCCTTTGGGAAGCAAATGGATGGCTTGGAGGGAAAAGGGGGATTGCACTGCCTTGTAGAGCACTTGCCTTGCATACCACTGGTTTGTACTTGCTCAGTGATAGAGCACCATCCCTAACTCCTGGGTATAGGACAGCCCCACTGCATTAGTTTGGTGACATCAGGGACATGAAAAAGCACAGAGCTCTTAATTTTATCTAGGGTCCAAAAGCCCTCATGGAGGACCTTTCCTAACTGAGAACCTAAGCATCCAGCCTCACAGTCAAAAGACCTCAACTGACAAGTGAAAGCGGATAAGAGGAAGACAAGTGTTTCCACACTGCATATTGCAGTGTGGAGCTGAAAGCACTTTCAGGGCTGAGCTACAAAGAAGGAAGGTGCATGAATCCTTTCAGATGGAATGGAGCAGGCAACTTGCTCCTATAGCTTTTGCAGTTTTGCTGAAGTCCTCATAATTTTTCCAGGCACTTCTGCTGCAGTGCAGCTATTTCAGCCTGGTCAATGGCTAAAAAACAGCCTGATGGCAACATATTGTGGTGCCTTTGTTTGTTTCAGAGAGGATTTTTTCCTCGTTATATTCTTATTGAAAAAGAATGATACTGCACAATATCCCTCGATTTAGGAAAATCTGTCTGCCAATTCAGTTCAGACTAAGCCAATCCAATCTCCCCATCCATATGCAGAGATATTCAGGAACCCACTTGAGAGCTGGAAAGTGAGAAAGTAATAATTTTCTGACCTGCAAAGATGTTGCTGTGAACAAGGTTAACTGAAAGAATTCATCTTCACTGAGCAATGTTTTACTCATGGAGTTTTCAAGGTTGGGGACTGGGCTGCCTGGACACTGTATCATTTTTATCATGGCACTTCTTCATTTTTCGTTTTACTGTTAGCACTTGCCTCTTTTCCCTCCCTCTCTTTTAATTTTCATCCTTTTTGTAAATGGTGCTGATTTATTTGGCCTCTCTGTACCTCTCTCGCTCCTCTCCTCTCCATTTAACTCTCCATAGGAAGAATGAATCTAAAGTAGTAGAACTGCTTTTACCCTGGACAGAAGGGTTGTGCAGTCAAAATTGGTTAGTGATTTGGAAGAGCTCAGATGCTATGGTAACAGAGGTCACAAAGGTATTCAGACAGATATGATAGCTGTCAGTTTCTTTTCACTCCCCATTCCATATACCTTCTTCAGCAAGGGCTGCCTTTGAATTTTGATCTCAGGAAACCCCAATTTTAAGTGCATGTGGTTTCATGTTACAGGGGGGTGGGTGCAGCTGCGTTTCTTATTGTAAGTTTGTGTGTCCGAATTATCAGGCATTGCAAACATCATAAGGTTTAATTTTCTTCTAAACAAGCAAAACTGGCAATCTGACAAATTTCAGTGATTTCCATATGAACGGATGTTCTTCAAAATGAAATCTAATGGGTAAATTCCATGTAGCCTGGGATTCTACTGGGAGCTTACTGCACATCTACTGTATCTGTGAACACCTTTCATCTTGTACAAAAAACCAGTCACAGACCTTAAATGCTTTTACTGCTTTTTATGTGCACAGGAAGATTATAAGAATGACTGTAAAGAAACTAAAACTTGACTAAAAAAGGAGAGCAGATCATACATCAAACTATTTGTTCTGAACCCTTGGCTGATTAGAAAGTTTGCACATTTAACCCCTTCCAGTTTCATAACTTCCTCAACCAGAAGAGATTCTCTGCTGAGGGATGTAATGACTTACAGTACTTATGCCTCATAGAAGTGTTGGCTGAGTGCTCCAAGCACTCAAAGAGCATTTTGTTGAGCTATCTAATAACAAACTGAGTTTTTAAAGTTCAGTTAAACTTCAAAGAGGTTTGCAAGTAGAAGAATAACATTTTTTTAAAGTAATTTACCTTGAATTTCTCAAAAAAGAAATTAATCTGCCCACTCACCAAACTTTGCTGGGGACCTTCCCTCAGCTTCCCTCAGCCTTTACCTTTGTAAATCCTTTTCATATCAGCTTTGACAGTGTTCTCATCCTAGCTGTTACCTGAATCCCCCTGGAAGTTGGACAGCTTTAGAAGCTCGATAGCACCTGAGTTGAAGTCAAATCCCTGTCTCAAAATTCTCCCCAGCCTCTGCAATGGATTAATGAAGCTCAGTATAAATCCCCAGCACCCTGTGCAAAGCATTCTTCTATATATTTTGAACAAGAGTGAGTTAAAAAAACAGAGCTGAAATTCCGGTCTTGCCTGTCAGCCGTTGGAACAGATTCACTGCTTGGGATAATTCCTCTGAATTGAACAGCACTAACCCAGGGATGAACCTAGCCTACAAGCCATATGATGCTATGGACTGTAAATCCCCCTTCTCATTTCTTGCTCTGGCTCCACAATGTTTATTGTCTGGGCTAGTGAGGCAAGGAGCAGTGTCACATGTTCACGACACAAATATGCTGTCAGGAAGCCTTATGTCTGGTGGTCTGGTTGACTAGAATGGGGACTCAAATATTAGCAGCTTTTATCTAAAAGGGGAGGGAAAGCTCCATTTCCAGGACAGAAGGCATAATATTGAAATGATCCATCACAGCTGATGTACCCAGATGGCTTTATGAATGAGAGAGACAGGAAATGGATTGCCCAGTTCACCACATTTAAAGCAACAAAGCTGAGAAGTAAATCCTTATGCTATTGGATCCTGTTGCCTGAACAGGAGATACACTGTATCTGCTGCTTGGAAAAAAAGAAGTAAAATAAAGATAAAAATTGGGGGTTGTACAAAAGACTTCCTCATATGACTTTAATCATAGTACTGTACACAGCTAATGAACAAGACAAAGACCAAGTGGATAGATGGACAAAGAAAGAAAGAGTTAATCTTCAATGCCTGAACTAAACCAGAAACTGAACTGACCTCAGCAGAGAGCAAGCACTGGTAAAGCACATTGGTATACAGGTTACATTTTCACGCATTCTCATTTGCATGAAGTGAATCTAGACAGCTGATAAAATGCTTTGAGATCCTTCCCAATGAAAGCTGCTATGGGACCCTGGCAAAATTGTCACTACTGCCTTGTCACGCTTTAGGTGCTTTTTAAGGTAATTTCCTGCTAAGACTCTGGTATTAAACAAAATTGTACTAAGCACCATCACAAGGTCACCCTATATATTTAATTCTTCACATTAAAATTCCTCATCTGCCATGTCTGTTGATTGGTTTGTCTGTTTAATTAGTTACAATGACTATATGAGTTGGGATTCTGTTGTCTGTCAGCATGACAAATTAGCATATCCATAATGCAAATGACAACCTCTCGTCTTTTAGGACACCCACCACATACAAATGTTAAGTGACAAACCCCATAATTACATGGCAATTGCTGTCTCCCTACTCCTGGCTTCCTGCTCTACATCCTCCTGTCTTGAACCATGTCAAAGACATGTCTACAAATTGATTTCAGATTTAAATCTACTCCGGCTGATACAACTACAGAAAATTTTCAATTCCTATCAGCCTTCATTAAAGTTCAGCGTGTCACAGGTCACAACCAGGTTATCAATGTGGGCACTGCCGTACTAACCAGAGCATGCCAATCTAGCTCAAATCTTCTTGCTGGCAATGGCCAAGACTCAGAAGCAAATGCAAGAGAGTAATAACAGGAAATTATTGAATAATTGGACCACAGGATAAGCATCTTCCTCAGCGCTGCCATTTGGATGCTGGCTGATAACCTGAGGCACAATACTGATACAGTGACAATAAACTCTGAAAGAAGTCCTATTCTCTCCACAGGGAGCAATGAACCGTCTGCCAGGACTCTGGTGTGATATGGCTGGAACTGTAGGCTATGTCGATAATATCTGAAAATCGCTATTGGCTAACTCTCAGAAAGAGATGCTCTCTCGTGTAACTGGGAATTGTTAAGCTTGGTATTATTGTCATCATTTATCTAGCAAGGGAAAAGAATTACTCAGTTATATGAGGGAGGCCTACCACAGTGTTCCCTTCTGGCTTTAAATCACACACATGTAATAGCTATGCCTCCTTTTGGTTTGGCACCTCATGGTGAGGTCTTCGAATGGTGAGTTGGGAATTGTAAGATCTATTAGAAGAACTGTGCTTTACCTCTGCATCTCTCTGTGTAAAAATGAGGGCAATGCTCATCTTGGTCACAGGATGTTGATGAGGATTCTTTATTTAGTTAAATAATTAGGACTAGGTCTTTCCCTCTTGTAGCACAGAGTTACACAGACAGGTAAGTCTTAGATTATTATTGTCATCACTTAAGATCATAAGCACTCGGGGACAAAACCTCTTGTACTAATTGCAGTAAGGTCAGTGGAGTTACGATGCTGATGGTCTGGCCCTGTGTTCAGCTCCGATGCTAAGCAGTCTCAGGTCTCTACGTGCACTGCCTGCAAACCACCCTGCTCCTTATGTGGTGAGGTCCTGTACAAAGCATTTGTTCCCCCTGCACTTGCCTTCAGTGCGCCACTATTTTTGCTCACTTGGCACGCCCTCCTGCCTGGCTGCTCCCTGAGCCTCTTCTACTTCACCACAGTGCAAGCATTAAAGGAAAGAAAGAGATATTTGCAAATCTTCCATGTTTTCCGAGTTGCCTGAATTCCCCCAGCACTAAGGTGTATGTGTGCAGATGCCTGTGTTTCCCCAGCATTCCCTTCAGTGACTACGCTCAGCGCTTTTCTAGCACAGAGCCAAGGATTATTCTAGTGGAATTACAAGAGACGAGGCAACTCCGTCTCTGCAGAGAAAACAATTTCACAGAAGACTACGCTAGGTTAGGATGGGAAGCAGGGACACAAAGGCAGTGAAAAAGAAGCTGATCTCTCTTTGGCTTGCCAGAATGAAGAGCCAATTAGGGTAAACCAGCATCCAGAGTATTTTTTTTTAAAGGACAGAAAGGCATGGAAGCGTGAGGTGATTTGATTCCACATAACTTTCTTTGCCAGCTTAATTACCATTGTATCTCCATCAATCACCTTCCTGGGCACTTTATTCTTAATTTTGCTTTTCACTGGTCCCACAGAAAGCTTATTCTCTTTAGATGATGAAGGAATGGGATGTGATTCAAAGAACACGGTACACAGATATCTGCGGAAGCAGGAACAGGGAAGTCTGTGCACCTTAGCTACTACACAGCTGATTTTAAACAAAATACACATTCTTTGTACTTAAGAAGCCCAGTGACAGAAGGGATGGGCTTTGCTGTGGTTTTGCAGAATTGAGATCAACAGGAAACCAGGCTAACATAGGTGGGAAACAAACAGTGGGATAAGAAGTGTCAAATATTTGACCAATGCAAAAAAAAAAAAAAAAAAAAAAAAAAAAAAAGCAGCCCTATGAAATATCTTGCTTTTATACTGCACATCAGACTGCTCAAAGCACAAGTTTGGAAAAGACTGATAAATCCCTTTTTGATGGATTTCCAGCTCAAGACATGTGTGATACATGTAACTTAAATATAGAGGTATGCATGCAAACCATTTCTTTTGGCCTAACGTAGCATCTATGATCCAGAGGGACAGAAGCCTATAGCTCTATATCATCATCCAAAGCTCCAAGTTGTCTACCATTTATGCTTTGCAAACACAGGCAGCTGGTTAGCTGCAGGCTTCATTCACTCTCCAGAAAGTTCCTGAAGCAAAACTCAAATCCTACCACAACATCCAGTATAGCTCTACGCAACCAGGTTGCACCAACCTGGTCACAGACAGTCATGGACCACAGCATAGCAATGCTGCGGATGGTAAATGTGTGCTTCACAATTCTCAGCCTCCTTAAACCCAACAAGGAGCAACATTTCAAATGGCTGTGCAGCCTTAGCCTGACTTCTTCAGGTAGTTAATGCAGACAACTAGAAACACTCAGAGATTAAATTCTCAGCATCTGAGAATGGCTTAAAGAAACCTCAAGTGAATAAAATCCCTCAGTGCTGGAAGAGGAACCAACAGTGTTTATAGGGCATAAGAAAGAAAGAAACACACTCTGTTCTCTGTCTCCCTTGCAGACATTACGTGCATGATTTACTGACATACAGTTTGCATGAATGAGTAGAAAACTAGACCCAGGACACTAAGCCTTACCTTTCCAAGTAAATGAGGAGCAACTCAAGTGAAATCAATGAAGTGTGAAACATACATACAAAATAAATCAGTATTTTTGTATTTGGTTTTTTCCTTTCTTTCTTTCTTCTTTCCTTGATGTTATGAAGTGAAATACATTTGAAGAAGCACCTCACTTCTCTAGGGTTCCCACTGGTTCACACTGCAATGACATATAGCTGGAACATATTTCTTCTGTGTGTATACAAAGCACAAAATAAAGCTTTGAGATGGAAAACCACATGACAACTGATGACCTACAATAACAGAGAGAGCTCAGGAAGCGGAAAGAATGCAGGGACCTTTGGGAAATCTGTTTTCTTCCTCTATTCCTTGTACCGTGGTCTGCCCAGCAAGACCCTGATCTCAGATTCACCCTCTTCTATAAAGGGAAGACAATGTAACCTGGGTGGCAGAGTGCTATTCTACATCTCGAGAAAACTGAGCTCTTTTCTCACCTCTGTCTGGGGCCTGCTTGCCTTGTGCAAGTTAAACTTTCCTCTGTTTCTCCATTTGGAGAATGAAGATAATGCTCCTGACTTTTACGTAGGTGTTCGCAGCAGGTGGGCAGAACATGTGATCTAAAAGCTTGGTAGTACCACTGCAACACAAATAATGGTAGTAACAACAAGACATTTTGTTTTCCTCCCTTCCTGACCTTCCTCCCACACACCATTCATGCCAGACTCTCTCCGTGCTCTCAGCTCCTGCAGCTTATCAGTTTCTAGCCAGAGACACTGACAACAAAAATAAAACATTTTAACACACGCGATCTCTCTCTCTTCTCCCCTCCCACCATCCTTTCACTGCAGGAAAGAATGATCGATATTTGAAATGTACATCTCCACCTCTCTCCCCAAGCTGCGACGCTTGCTAGCAAAGGAAAGGTTGTGATGAGGCTCTAGCGCCATTGCTCACAGATGTGATTGATGATGACTGTGCTGGAGACTGGGCGAAGATTGGTTTCTGGGGCTGATTGATAAAGTCTATCATGCAGCATGAAACAGTTGGAGAGAAAAATAATGGGCCATCTGGTTCTTTCTAACTGTGAATATTTAGTGAGAAAAGCCTATTGAGGGTTTTTCCTGATTAATTTGTAATTATAGAAACTTGGGTTTAGATACGAGTATCACTAGGTCTTCCCTTTGTTAAGCAAGATTATCTGACCAGTGCATTAAGGCAAAGGTACATTTATGGGATATCACAGGAAGCCACAAGCATTCCTTTCTGCCCGAGTGGTGAGCTGGACTGTTCAGGCAGTCTCGCTTAGCAAAGGGAAGACACAGTCAAAGAACCCATTTCAGGAGTTCACTCTTCCTGGTAGCAAAACCCCATGAATTAATGATTGGATGGGAGACAGATAATGCTGGGATTGAGGTTTTAGTGTGTTTTCATGTATATTTCATAGACCTGTTTGCTTTTTGATCTTTAAAGCTCTTTGATTATTCTTTTTAATCCTTTCTTCCAGATTTTCTTAAGTGCCAGTTGCAGCCCTGATTTCAACTTGTAGGCTGGAGCAGGTAAGCTGTTCTTCCACAGCTAACAAAGAGACACTATGCAGAGGACAACAGGTGATCTTTAGACATTCTTTAAATTTGTGACAGTAGCACATGAGGTTCAGTGATCTGACAGTGGAATCACCTCAACTGTCTGCTGGAATGGACTGGTCACTTTATGTAGCTGAGAAATGCAGACCAACTCAGAGGAAAACTGCAAATGTTGTTGTCTCTTTCAAATTTACTTTCATAATGTAAATTTCTGCAGAAAGATCCTAACTGTACACACAAATGTACAACTAACAGTCCCTGTGTAGTGGTATAAGTGATTGCTCACCTAACAGCGCCACCTAAAATGTCTTCAATTGCTTTACTAATACCCAGTTTGCGGCAGCTGCTTACCACTCAGACATGAACTTGGCAATTACAAACGGAAACAAAATTTCCATTTTGCCCCTGGATAGGGTGAACTCTGAGCAAATAGGAACTCAGTAGCTGTGTTGCACTCAGCCTCAGAGATGCAAAAAGCAGGAGGAATTACCAAAATCAACAAGAAACTAATCTCTTTAATCCTGGAAATTTTTTAAACAAGTTTAAATAATTGATACACTGTCAGAAGCAGCCTGAATCCATGGAGGGGAAATTAATATTAAATGAGAATGCTTCTCCCTCTCTGTATGGGAAAGGATGGCAAAGTCATAAAACAAGTCCTTTGCACACTACAATTGGCATAAGGTAGGTAAAATGCTGGTGAAATTGCTCCAGTTGCTTCTTCACTCCAGATTTCAGACACAATCCGACCACTGGTGTGGTGAGGAGAGAATAGGTTTCCCAGCTCTGCCAACTTTGTCTTACAGGAGATAGGAACCAGGAAATATTGGAAACAAAAGGAAAGAAACTATCTGAAAAATCTATATTAATAGTGTCCCTCTGTGACCCTGAGCTTTATGAGTATTAAGGTTTGGCAGCACCCCACTTGTCCTCTCTCCTGTGCTGCCCCCGCTTCCAGCTGACAATTTCTGGCTTCCCTGCTCCGTTCGGCCTTTTGCCATGTGCTGGGCTGAGAAGCGACTGAGACACCCACCACACTGGCACCACCGTGTTGCAAATCTGTTGATCGTGGCATTTGGCCAACCACCGAGAGACAATCAAAGCCGATGGCTCCAGATTGCCTTGCGATAGTTTCCCAGTGATGATCCTTCAACAAGATATGGTACAGCTCTCTGAAGCCAGGAGGATCACAGGAAACACAATTCATTAACCTTGCCTGGGGCAAGGCTGGCAACACATGCAACTCATAATACAAAATGGCAGTTAACAGTGGAAAGTGGAGACACAACCCCAGACAGAGCATGTACAAGTGTGCTAACGCTTCACTTTTTCAGTCATGTTAATTCAGATTAAATAAGGCATTTATGTCCATATCTACAATGGTATTTAGACGCTCAAACGCTGCTGAATTCACCATCACTTTGTCATCTTTGTGAGCCTGGGTCTTAAGCCTTATTCCTGCAACTTAATGCAATATGCTTAATGCTGAGAAGGTCACTGTCCATATCAAAGTTGCTACATTGCTCACTCTCTTACCAGTCATGATGCTGCTCTGTCTTCATATATGGTCCTCATCACAGTAGTATCTGAAGCTTTTCATGCGAGTTAAAAGCCAGCAGCTCTGTCTTTGTCTCACTCTTATCACCCATTCAGAAGCAGGTTCATTATCTTCAGTACACCTATAAAAATAAGTACTGTGAGATTAGTCAGGAAAAAAGCAGGCTCTCTCTATGGTAGGTAGCAATACCAGGTCAGACTAGCAGTTACAAAATGCAGCAGAAGAGAAAGGAAAGAAACATATATCACTGCAGAATCCCAGCCTGATGCTCAGGAGACATGCTGGAACATTGCCTTGGAGGTTTGTGCCAAACGGATGGGTTTTGCTAGGACAGTGAGAGGGATTGTGCTAAGGGTAATGCTTCCCTTAGTATTTAATGTAAACAGAGTTTTATTAACCTGCCCCCTGAGGTATCTAATAAGGATCATGTCAGAGAAGAGAAGCAATAAGGAAGTGAATAACAACTTACTGTATTATATATGCATGATGATAATCAATACTACTTTGCACTAAAATAGCAGTTGGCATCCAAAAATCTCTAAAAAAAAAAAGCAGTAAGAATTCATTCATCAATGAACAAGTCTTTAGAGGCACTTCAGTATTATTGCATGCTTTGTTCAGCTGGGGGACTTTTGGGACCACAGGGAAAAGACAAGACTTGCCCAAAGACACATAGCTCACAGCTGACAGGGTTGCAAAAAATAGCCCAGGGTCCTGCGTTCAAAGTCTCATAGTGATTAATGCCTAGTGGAAGCCATTATGTTCATACCACTTAACAAAGGCCATCAGCTTTAAGTCTGCGATTCCTAGATCAAGTCCAGTAATTGTGCTTTCTTTAGTGCTGGTCTCTTGAAGAACTAAAGATGAATTAGATGGCAGAACAAGCCATGTGTTAGCTCTAATGGTTGTGACCAATCACTCTGAAAAGTGTCCCTCAAAACAGGATTTCTCTTGGGTTGGGAGGCAGTATCATACATTGCCTTTAAATCCACAAAAGGCATGCAGCACGGACAATGCAATAACAGCAGTATGGAGCAAGGCTGTTAGAGAGTGATCTGGCAAACCGTAATTGATACCCAGTAGCAATTTACAAGCATAGGCAGCCACTCTGGTATATTTGATTCAACACAACACTGATGCTGCTGACTGCTGATTGACAGCCTCCTCCATCATGCATGGCAATTGCTGGGAAACTTTGCAACCATGTGGTTCTTGCTGCTTGCCATCAATCTCTACTGTAGGAGGCTCACAGTACATGCACAAGATCCTTGTGCCAATGGAGAAATCGGCTCCCAGGTCAGAAAGGAAACAACACAGAACCCGCCACAGGTAGCAGAGACTGACATCACTGGGGAAGTCACCAAACCGGCACTGAAAAATTGTAAAGAGCCTTAAAGTCTCCAGCAACAGCTGAGCAACTGTGCTTTCGGTGTAGCTCTGTGCTTCCCTGAGGGTTCCTAAGACACCATCTCACACACATCCATTAAATGGGCTGTTATTACAGAAGGCAGGGAGATGGAGGATACTTGGCCCTGGGTTGAGAACATTATTATTTCCTGATCATTAATACATTGAGTGGCTTCTTACAAGCTGATATATTGCAGAAAAATGTGAAATGCATACGGAACAGGGCACAAGTTCACTGTAAAAAATTTTTCACCTGATTCCAGGTCATGTGGTTTATGGGATGTCTTAAAGATACAAGGGTCTGTTCTGTAGACATATGTAATCTGCCCAAGTCTCTCTCCTATACATGGACACCAGTGCATGCTTCATACTGGAGATCAGCTTAAGTGCTGAAATAGCTCTTCTGGGACACACTTTTTGACTGCAGAGTTTCCAGTGCTTATAGATGTACTGTGTCTGGCAATATTTGGTACTTTTTTTCTAAAATGCCTTAGCTCCCAGAGTCATCAGATTACCTGAGAAGTTCAGCTTTCAGGCAGAATAGCTTACCGTCACAAACTCTGGAGATTTAAACCTCTGCAGGTAAATACCAAAGCCCTGGCTGCTTCTTCATCTTCTTTTTTTAATTTTAAGATTAGCTGGATCATATAAAAAGCCTGAGTCATGATTTTTCAACGCTTCAGGTTAGCAGCTGCAAAGGTCCTTCTCACATAGACTGGCATGTGCTTCTTAAATGCATCAATTAATTGCAGCTCATGGGTGTCATGCAGGGAAGGACATGGGCTCTGAAGCAACCGTGGCTCTACTCATTTTCAGACAAAAACGGATGCCCGGCTGTCCTGAAGTGGCACTGAAGTCATACACACTGAAAATCCTGCAACTGTGATAGAAGAATAATTGCCTGCTCTCTCAGTACTAATATATTTTTGGTTTCTGGTCGGCTGCATTTGCATCTGGCTTTGCAGACTGCCTTCCCCTGAAGCGTCTTTATCGGATTTGCTTGGTCTCATGACTTACTGCATTTTTTAAAGTTCTAAATAACTAAAAAAAAGCCCCAGGATGGCTCAGTTTGCTGGAGCAAACCAAGGTACAGACAGGAGCATGGGGTAGATCCAGGCAGCCCAGGTGTGACACAAAGAACCTGGAATACACTCCAGGCTGAAAGATATGTCACTGAAAGTGTTGGAGCTCCTCTTCCCTCCCTTGCAGACAAGCAACAGAGCCTTGAGCACAACCAAAGCCCATGGAACAAACACTGTAAATAACATTAATGGGGCCACTGCTGATGACATCAGAGCAGAAATTAGCGAGACTGGCAATGGCAAAGCAGCAGTAAACTGAAATATTTTCACCCCTAGTGCTTTCTGGAAATGGTCTTCTATCTCAGAGGCAAGTAAGGGGGCAGAGGACTCACCCCCACTCAGCCTGCTATTGTGGGACTGTCAGTTCTGTCTCACTTCAGGACAGAAGGAATTTCTGGGAGCCGTTTCCAATCCCCCACCTCAGACTATGGCAATTTTCATTTTAGGACAACATACATATTCAGATGGCACAGGAAAAGTGATTTCTGTGGGTATTTTTCACTACACCGAGTCACACTGTGGGGTGTGTGGGAAGGAAATGGTGCCAGGCCTTTAATAAAAGCAACGTCACGACAGTCCCTGAAGTGGCTTGTCCTCAATATGGTAGGCATTGCAATGCTGCCACCAGAGCACCACTTCTCTATTTCCCCATAGCATCTCCTGGGAAGGGAGTAGCCTCATTGTTGCTTTGTGCTGCTCCAAAATTAGGACACCCTAACCTGCATCGTCTTCTGCCAAGTGGGGCCAGAGTAGCCTGTTCAGGACTTGTCTCCCTTTCTCAGCAAACACCTCCAACAAAATCTTAGTAGCAAAACCGTTTTACTGCCAAGGTGTCATTCTGCTGGGATTAAAACTGCTCCTAGCCTTTGGATGGGTCGTCCTGAATAATAAAGCCTGTGTAATAAAACAGTCTGTTAATTTTACAGCTAGAGTATAAGTATGAATTGTGTAAGAAAGCTCTTGGAAGCAAACCAGACTTCGCTGAAGTGGCCACGAGTGCCTTCAGCATAGCCATGAAATAGCCAGAAAGCTAAGAAAGTGCAAATTGCGCAATGAATACCCCAATGTACAGTATGCTTCAGCACTGCCACAACATGACAGAGACACAGGCTTGCTTAATCTAGGTAGACTGAAGAGCACAGAAGCTAAGGACAACAGCTAGCAGCTAATTTTCCAGCGTCTCAGGCAGGCTTGTGCTGACCGTACGGAGGGCTGTGCTACTGCAGTTTTGATTTTTTGGTGCCCAAGCTCTCTAGCGTAAAGATAGCTCGAGTACATCCAGATGTGCCGCATACACAGGCCCCAGCTGCAATATCAGCATGGCTTTTAATAGCCTTCTGTGGAAGACAGAAGTGCTGACATGTAACTCCCTCAATCATCTGAGCTCCTCTAGGTGTGGGTGACTTGCATCTCCAGAACCTGATACTGGTTCCTATGTCAGGCTACCAATACAGTCCAAGAAGTGCTACTCCCAGTCAAACCACACCAGGGTCAACCATCCACATACACGTTTGCTTCTACATTGGCACATCAATGGCAGACAGTGAAACTCCTTATTACCAGTCTCGCATTGGATACCCAAAAAGGACAGAGTGCCTGGCCTGAGGAGATGGTAACCAAGCTCCCAAGAAGGTGGCAGAAACTGCATTCATGCCCTGTGTTCCCCAGGCAAAGCTGTTCTGTAATGCCTCCAAAAGAAGCAGGAAAGAAGTGGGAATCCTGCAGAGTGCTGATTCTACCATCTGAACGAATCCCAAGGCACTTTGTAAAAATAAATGACAAAGGGATAATCAGCAACCTGGCCATTAATTGAAACGGCCATCAATCCTTTCTCTGGAATGAGTTTTCATTGTTTTGAGACAGACTCAGCCTTTTGCAAAATGTGGCCAAAGTTCCAAAATCCAAATTCTCTTCTTTGTTGGAAAAACAGACATTATTTGTGTTGCTTCTTCCCAACTCTTCTTTCCCCTGGCCCTTTCTGCTGCAGTTCACGTTGCTCGGCCAAAACTTGGCAGTGCAGGAGAGGAAACATTCATCAGTGGCAGAGGAGGGCTGGCTCTGACCTTTCCTCTCGGCTGTTTACAACAGCTGTCGAGCTGTTTGTTGAAGTCCCTGACAAGCCGTCTCGCCCTTTTCTACAGTCTGAGATTGGGTCATCAGGGATGAAGCTCCTGTCTGCAGACGAAAGCAGATGTTCAGAGACAGAAGGCGACAGCATGCAGTGCAACAGATAGCATCACAGAGTCTGATACACTCCCTAGTGAAGGGCTGCAAGGTGTCAGGGTATGCCTGATGGCAAAGAAACCAAGGTCCAAGACTTGATATCACTGAGACATCACAAAAAGATGACACGGAGGGAAAGCTGTGAGGTTAGTGTGTTAGCAGTAATAAATTAGGAAGCGCCAATTAAAAGTTAACAACTTGCCATCTTACGCTTTTAATATACTGTCTGGTATGTTTGGATTAATACTTATCCTATGACAGGGACTCTGCTTTGGGAGTTGCTCCAGCCTACCTTTGTAAGCATAATCCCTGCTTTGAAGAAACTCCTATCCCATAAAACTAGGTAGCTAATGCTTGAAAATGAGAAAGAGGCACAGGAAAGTAAATGATTTTCCATCAGGACAAGAATAAAAACTTGCTTGCCTGTCCCCTAGGTCACTACTGTCTTGCTACTGCTTTGGCACGTGACTCGGCACCAAGAACAACAAATGGTTATTCTTCTGTCAGAAGGACTCTAATGTTCTTGCAGTTTAAAGTAGAGATAGAACACATGGATAAATTCTAACTTCTAGGCAGATTCAGACATGGGTTTGGATCCAAATGTTACCTTACAAATTCATGTGGTCCAATGCACTCCTCTGCATTTCTCAGGTTAGATTACATAGGTCCTGCAACAAGTACAAGGTCTCTGTTCACAAGTTAGACAGACTTGCTTTATTTTTTCCTCATAGTTTTATGTGCCTGCTGCTGTCCTTAATGCAGGATTAATGCATGCAATGCTTTGTGGTTGGTTTATGTAAATTGCTGGCAGCAAACAACAGTCATAATACACTTTGTTGCAATGAAATGCAGTTTGTAGTGAAATCTATTATAGTTCAAATATAAATTAATTATAATCCCTTCTGCTGTAGTGAACCTTCATGTATAATTAACATTTACTGTAGGGGGAAAAGTAAAGGAAAAATCCCCATCTGAATGTTTTAATGTCAGTAATAATTTCCACTTCCCTAATGTCTCTCATAGGAAGGTATATTACAGTTTACCTGTCCCCCTACACGACACAAGTCACAGCTGTCTTTAGCTGGAGCCAAAAGACACTGCTGCAGCATGAAGAAAACATGAGCAATTTCAGATCATGCTGTGTTCTGGTCTCCAGGAAATATGGACAGCAGCTCTTTCTGTCTCTGCTATATCCAGTGCAGGACTTAAGAGAAAAGAGTGGTAAGAAAAGGCAGCCTTGTGGCTATCAGCAGCTATACCACTTCTGGTAAAGATGTCAGACTCAGGAACGAGTTTCCAGACCCAAGCTGCTGGAGTCCACGTGGCACGTAAAGGCTGATCTTGTCTATGTCCCACAGGCACAATCAGACACCTATGGCCCAACTCGTTGGTCCAGCAAGGAGCTCTGTACACAACTGCACTCTAACACTCCTGGACAAAATATTTCTACTGCAGTTGAGTTTGCTCAACATGGCAAAATTCGCTGCTCAAACACTGTAATAATAGCACTGCAATTTACAGGCACTTCATTCAGTCTGGATCATGTGCTTCAAACGGAACTAGTTACTGACTGATTAAGGACTTCTAAAACCAGACTGAAGGAAGGTGAGAAAGGCTCTTGTGAAAATAGGACAGAAATGTTGACGGCTCAGTGTCTGAATTTGTTCAGGGTATGGGTCAGCATAAACTCTGGGAAACTAAGGCTGGTAAATGAAAGTTTGGAGGATCCTTCCCCCTTATGACAAAGCCTCCTGCTCCCAATCTCTAATGAGAGTCAATTGCTGCTGATAAATTTTACATAGTAGCTTTTTGCTTGTTCTGCAAATTAAGCAGAAAAATTGCCTATTAAAAGGAAAAGTGGGGCGATTCTTAAAACTTGGTGTAACCTATTTAGCTGCTTAGGTCAGATGCAGGGCAGAATCCAAAGTCTCCTTATTAATTTTCTGCAGGGAGCAGCAGTTTGCACTGCTGAAGCAATGTCTTGCTTCAGAGACCCAGCAAGAGCTGATTTCAGAACCACATCAAAGCTGGTTGGTACCAGAGGGGCTGGATTAGTTCCTCTGCTGATGCTTAGGTAACTGTCCTTCAGTGCAGCACATTGGTCTCTTCCAACCATTTTCTTGCTGGCTGACTGGTCACCCACGCAAGATGTATTTCTTTAAACCAGCAACAAAGACGGGAAATGCCAGGCTTGAGTCTTAGAGCCTCTTTTTAGCCACGACCTGTCACAGCAGCTCTTTGCTTTCCAGTGCCTTTCTGACCCAATCCTGCCCTTCAGCAGTCATCTCCATAGTGACATAGACTGCATCAGGCTTATTTAACTCTGAAGCTGAAACCCACAATGCCTAGCAGAACTAATCTTTTGGGGGACGTGAGCACCACCTCCTGACTCATTTCACTCTGGGGCATAGGATGGCACCAACTTTTACTTACTGCTGGGCTTGGCTGCAATCTCAAAGTGAAAGAATGCAAGCTCAGCCTCAACACACGCAGATATCCAAGCCTTGTTAGAATATCCCCCCAAAGCTTTCTTACAAATCACAGTTGTATATTCACTTTCCATATCACTCTCTCCCTGAATGTTTATCTCCATTCTCTGTACGCTGACCCTGTACAACTCCCTCAGCTGCATTTGCCTCCTCATGTTCATCCCTCTGTCCTATCACTCCCACACAATGCATATTCATCCTTCTCCATATCCCTTCCTGGTCTGCACAGGCTCCACTCCACTTGCTTTCTATTCCTCTCCCTCTGCAGTGCTTCACAAAGCAGGGCTCAGAGCTCACTGAAGACCAGCCTGGTAGACCGTTAATTCTCTTTGCCAGGACCCATTCCCTCCTTTCCATTATTCTACCTTTGTCATTGCATGATTTTTTAAAAATTCACTCTGGACTGCAGACATTTATTTGCAGTAACAGCCAGAGAGCTAAAGCTACCAGCAAACCAGCAGCAAGAAGCATAAGCAGTTTATTGGTTGAGCCGGGCTGGAGAGCACCGAACTGTAGGTTAGGAACAGCTGGTCACTCTTTTGTTGCCCATTTCATCTGCAGTTATCAAAGGTGACACCTTTTTTTTGGTTTTACTTTTAAAGTATCTGCTTACTTCATCCTCTCTCCTCTCATTAGCCCCAAGTAGTAGCAAATTTACAGAAAGCTCCAAATAAACTTGGCCGCGAGTCCTTCTTATTTCTCCTAACTGGTTCATTTTTCTTTCTCTACCCAGACAACCACAAGACAGCCTCAGCTCCCCCACACCTTTAAGAGGCCATAAAACACTAGCTTGCCCTGGCAATGCTGCAAGCTCCTCCAACTCAAGATGCTGACCAGTGATGTCAGCATTACCCATCAGTGAGGTCAACAGCTCCTTATTCTTCCTTCCACTGGTCTTGCCAGTAATTGGACCTTATATGTCCTGTCTCGCTGCTGGGCTTCATGCAGAGCAGTGCCAGACCTAATCATGAACACACACACTATTCCACCATATTCCTGCATTTGCATCCATCGTGCCTGCAGTCTGCTGCCTTTACCATCCCCCCCGCTCCATCTCATCCATATGAATAAGCAAACGTGCAGAGATGCAACTGAACTTAATGCAGTTGATTCCGTCTACTCCCCTACTTACTGACTGCAGGACTTAACAGATCATTTATCTGCTTCTGATACAGGTCCCTTGCATTTTATTACCTTCATGGGATCCCCACTTAAACTCAAGGTGTGCTTTTCTTCCTGCTCTCCCCTGGGTGTCTGAGCCCTGCTGAAAAGAATTCCAGGTGTCTTAGCTAATCAATTGTATCTCCCAGCCAACCTCATGCTCCTGACACATGTGGGCCCTTTGCTTATCCTTCCCCAGCTGAGAAAGAATTACCTAGAGATTTGCTCAACCCACAACGTGCCTTCAACACAGAACCAAGGCAAAAAAAAAAAAGGAGGAGGAGGGGATAGGGGAAGGGGGGGAAGGACAAAAATATCAGTAAAGGTTGCCAGAGCTAACCTTGGTCTGCTTCAAAAGCTACTTGTCCTTCAAGAGCAGCATCCAGAAACCACAAAAAATAAATGGTATCTGGACCTGCATAACAACATTAACAGAGTCCCCTTCAGCATTAATAACGATACAGGCATTGTCAGCTTCAGCAGCTATCAGGTCTCGCAGGGATAAACGCAGTGGGGACAGATATTGTTTACATCTTTTGATTCTGGCTGAGTCTGCACCAGCGCTCTGAAACGTCGGAGCCTTTTCACTTTGCATACACACAGAAATTAACTAAATAACCTCTGCTAGCACTGAATAACCACTAAGCCTTGGAGAAAACATTCTTAATAGACAAGGGGAGGTGGTTCTAGTACAGATTTTATTGACAGACATACACAGAGGGACTAACACATGTGACACAAATTTATAAATTCTTTCAACCAAAGAAAACAAATTAGAAAAAGTGAAACATATTTTCAGTGATTTTCTTTTTTTAAACCAACCCTTGCTTTTTTCCATCACCAAAATCTTTTGTTTTAAAAAAAATGCTAAATTGTAATAGAATGGATAACCTCCCCCCTGCCCCAAAACAAATCAATGTTTCATTCAACCTGAAACACATATTTCCTTCTTCGTTTTCCCTCCACCCCCTGGGAAAGTAACAAATGCTTCCTTCCCCCAAAGTGTGCTTTCTGCTTTTCAGCACATTGCTGAATATAAACACTGATTATTTACACAGCTTCATTTATCACTTTTTTTTTTGTTAGGGAAACCAATGCACAGCAAGGCAAACCTGTTGCACAGTTAGAAAAAAGCTGCACAGCAAGCTCCAGTGCCCCTCTCTAGTGGCAGCTCTACCTACCAAGCTAGCTGCTGATTCCTGGCTGTAGCTCTCCCACACACCCTGTATCCACTTGCCACAAACAACGGTCAGTCTAGCCACTTGCCACAAACAACGGTCAGTCTAGTTTTGAATCTCATTTGCGGCTCATTTTCAGAGCCCTAGGAGCACAGGAAGAAAATGCTCAGCATTCCCAGGGCACAAGCTAGATAAGCTGAGTTTTCACAAGCGAAAAATGGGTATCTATGGTTTTGACAAGATTAGAGCTAAAACCAGAGTATTTTCACTCTGACATTTCTGCCTCTGGTTAAGCAGAGAAGGAAGACTCACTTATGGTCATTCCCTCCTACCCCATTCCCCAGTTTTTATACCTACTAAGCTGTACCAATTGATGAATGCTCCTCCTGAATCTATGGCAGAGATCTGGCAAGGCTTTTCTAATGCTCTCCTAGCTCCATGCTACCTGAGCACATTCCTGTACAATACCAGGTAATCAAAATCTCACAATACATGTTATATTTATGACTACCCCACACGTTAGCACTAATTGGTGAGAGAAGCAGCATAATTCCTGGCAGCCAGTTCTGCTGATTACATAGTATATTACCAGAAGTAGCCTCATATTTGTATCACTCTATGAATTAACTTTATCTGTCTCATATCCACAGACACAAAACATTGACATAAAGTGAGAAGCAGAGCTTTGGAACCATCTACAAGAATAAGATAACTACTTCACCCTGAGTTTTAATTAAAATGGGCTTAGCCACTTCATTTTATTTATTTTTTTGACAGCCATCTTCCATTTTCTTCCTAAATACAAACTACTCCCATTTTTCAGTGCCATTGTAGGGTCAGTGACCAAAGTACAGAAATAAAAATCACATGACTGAATTACTGCATTTTCCAAACACTTAGCTTTTTATTGCTAGTAGCTAACTGCCTTCAGAGAACATCTGCTTTCAGTTCGTAGTGCAATCTCCATCTCAAACTGTAGCTATAACTGTTCCTGAGGAGCCCAAAGAGACAGGCCATAGGATGAAAGACTGATCTACTTCCATCAAAGAATTGTTATCACCTCCTTTTCCTTTTCCCTTCTTCCATTCACGTGCAGCCTTCCCTTCCCAAACTGGCTTCTGTTTCCAGAAAAAGCTGCCACCACATGGACCTACATTTACCTGTGACCAGCAAAGGAGGATAAACTGGAGGCTGAAGGGAATGGCAGACTTGCAGTAACCTCAGACTATGAAGCCACAAGTTCAAATCTACACATGTGTAATTTAGCCCTTCTCTCTTCCGAACTTGCTGAAATGATGAGCAGACCTCCTTGGAGGTCTCAGAGAAGCCCTTAAGAACACAGGGCTAACTCTCTCCCCGTCTTCACGCTGCAGGTAGACTCCTGAAATCCTCATGGATTTCACTGGAAAGAAATAAGCTGCCCAATGTATCCTAGTGTCTTTAGCCAAAACTGTCCCTGTCATAATTTTTGAATGGACTGGATATCTGTATGATGAAAGTAAAATACCTCCCAGTTCTGGAAAAGCATTCCAGCTATTCCCTTTTTTTTATTCTGCATTATAAACTCAAATGCTAACTAGCCAACTGGCAGCCATCTTCACAAAGAACAGCAAAGCCTTTTCTTTATTTAAAGGCTGTGAATGCAGAAAACAGAATGGCGTATGCAGAAAACAGAACAGCATTTCAGTGTAGGATTCCTGACATAATGAGAGAGCTGGCAGTAAATAAAAGACAAGATGAGAATCAATAGCTTGTGAAAGAGAAAAGGAACATCAAAGGAAATGCAAGAATACAGAGAGCGAAAAGGTACAAAAACCCCCTTTTTTCTTACAGAAACTAAATTTGTAGGGGTGTGGGCTTAATCCAAGGCTGAAAGAAAACTATAGCACAGCTGTCAGTGATTTCACCACCCTTTGGATCAGGTCCTCTGTTTTTATATTTTAATTCAAACTTACTGCCTATACTTGTGAAATAATACGCGATACCTTTGTAAAGGAACAACAGCAAATCCCCACTTTCCTCCCATGTTATCAGCATAGCAAAACCAGGCTGAACAGGCTCAACTCTACCACTGAGACAGTCCCTAAAACAGCAGTTCACACATCTCAGCTCTGGGTTCTTTCCTGGTACTGACAACCTGTAGCACAAAGCAGGGTCCCTTCTTCGCAGTTCAGTGGTAATTGCAATTAAATGGAAGGTTTGCAATGAAAGCAAACACAGTAATGGAGTTAATTTTAGCAAAACACTAATGAGCAATACACCAGCCTCCTTTTTTACCCTTATGGCCAACCTCCTAATGTGCCTTCTCTTGCTTTATCGAAATCATTAACAACTAACCTGCTGTCCTCCTTTTGGAAAACACATTTCTTCCAGATTCTGCTCCATGGGGATCTGAAAGAGCTTTTCCAATCAACAATTCATTGAATGAAGTCTCCAGAAATCTGCTGTTGTCCTTTCCATCCTGGGCTGACCTTGAGCTATTTAAACCTAGATGGATTTCAACTCCATAGTCCTAACAGCCTACAGATCCTCCTCCCCGCCCTCCACCTGGGATAAGAGGCTTTTCAGAACATGTTAGAGGAGGTCTGCTAAATGATGCATTGAAAAGAGCTGGAGGGAAAAACAACTTTATCATCTTGTGGCTTGAGCAGAAGGGGATGGGGTTCCTCAGTGCTTTAAAAGATAATGAAAAAATAAAAAGAACAGGCAGAGAGTGATGCAAAAGGGAGAATTAATACTTTTTGATGGATGAATAAAAATGGGTTCAAGAGAGAGCAAGGTCCCAGGAGAGTCCTAGGCACTGTGTATCCAGATTAATTCCATTCTAGGACAACTTTTCCTTGGAATACAAAAGGGTAAAAGGGTTCAGGAGAAAAGCTCTGTCCAGCTCCTGAGGGGATATGCTATGAAGGAGCATGGGAGCAAGACACTGAAGAAGTTACTGTTCAGAATTTAGATTCAGCAAGTTAAATAGTAGAAGTTATTGTGACGGTCGAGACTACGGTTCATTCAGTGGTCCCTGAACTGAAGTTTACCATTTCTGATCTGGATTCTGGTGCAGATGTTTGTAGTAGATGCAAGATGAAACAAATGCAATAGCTCATGAATGCAGTATATCCTTGCAGCTGCTCACAGTCTCCAAGCAGCAGCAGGAACTTCAGTGGTGGGTCTGGGTACGCTGGCAGAGCTCCAAGGGAAGGGGTTATATACGTCTTCATTGTTTGGTCTGAACACCAGCGAGCAGCTTTCACAAATGCCATTGCATTCCGCCAAAACTACTGCCTCTGCCAAAACACTGCTAGAAGAGCAATTTATCCACAAACCATCAACATCAGGAAACTTGCCAAATGCCCCACACAAGGTCACAACGTTAGCTGGACTCTATGACTGCAGGACAAGAGATCACAGAGAGCGGAAGCCAGAGAAGCTGTTCCATTTGCTTGCATTAAAGATCACAATTTGCCTAACCCTGTATGGTGGATCACAGGAGGAGACACTATTGAAAGGAAAGGAAAGGAGGTAAAAAAAAAGGGGCAAAACAGGATAAACCTTCCCAGCAGCATCCTCCTCCCCTGCTGAGCAGTTATGCCCTCCACCTTTGGAAACATGCAGCTGCATTACTTAAAAAGAGTCAGGTCAGCATCTCTCAGTGGGGCAAGCCTCCTTAGTTCAGACATTTCTCAAGCGCTCATTTATTCAGATCTTTGCCCTGCTGGAATAACAACTAGCAGAAGAACAGTTTGTGCTCCTGTACCACCCTGTGTCTGAAGCTATTTAGTTGCTTTAGAAATCTCAGGAATTAAATGTAAATATTCAAGGAAATCCCAAGATAATGTGGCACCCTACCTCCAATCCTCCTCCAGGAGATGCTGATTTCCATTGTTCTGGGTCATTGTGCTTTTGTATTTGATGAATATTTATATAATAACATATTAAAAGCCAAAGGTAATAACTGTGCAAGAAATGATGAAAGTACAGTGCTGGGTACAGTAAGCCAAGCCAGCAATGCCATTATACACCCGCTTCCTAAAAACATAAGTATTTTAAATCTTTCTTAGTGGGTGTGAAAATTAAGGAACTAACAAATTTCCAGAGCTCGCATAGACAGGAGCAGAGTAAACTCCTATCATACAATTCAACATGATTATAGTTCAGTATTATGAAAGGTTATAAATTCCTATACAGCTGTGCCAGTGCCTCTGAATCATATCCTGCCACAGCATGGTTATTCCACAAAGCTCTGCCCACATACTACAATTTTTGCCTGCAAGTAGCCCGCTGGCTCTGAATTCCTCCGAGAGCCCTGCCCGCTCAGCCCACACCTTTGCACCAGCATCATATTTGGCCCACATGTGTTGCCATATCCCCTCTCACCTTGCTAATGGAGTCACTCTCCACACCTCTTTCCTGGCTCCCTTGTGTTTCTGGGGTGCCAACCCTATTCTCGCACAAGGCATCAAAACATCCAGTGAATGCCAAGCAGCGTTTTCCAGGTTTCCACGATGTTTTCTTGTGCTCTGCATTTACGTAAGTTCCTGAAGCTTTCCTTTTATCATACAGTCTTTAAAAACTGTATACCAACCACCGCCTTACAGGACAATCCTCGCATAAGTTCACCTTGCACACAAGCTGTTTTCTGGTCACTCATGCAGACAACCCTCCTCCATATATGTATTTCACATAGCATCAAGGCAATTTATTCACAAACCCAACGACTCGAAGACTGAGACTTTGCTTAGTATGCACGAGAAACAGCAAACCTCACCCAGTCACACTGCTGCAAGCACCCCTGAAGCAGCAGCAGTAAATTTTTGCCTCAAGCCCTTCTGGTCACAAGCCTGTGTATATCAAACAGGGCCATTGGACAGCACCCGGCAACTTAAGAAGCAATAACATTTCCAGAAATCGATTGCCACGTCTGCTTTAGGACCACAGCTACTAAAGGCCCCTGATCAGGGGAAGCCACAGGTCTGGCAGGTGTCCCCCTCAGACCTCCTCCACCCACTGACCCCCATTGTCCCCCCAAAGCCCAGAACCCTTACCGGGGTCCTTACCAGCTCCTCCTACCGCCCCTCTGCGCTGTCACCCAGCAGGAAAAAATGCCCGCACTCCTCTCCTCAGCGGCAATGGCTTCTGACAGAAGACGAAGGCCTGGGGGAGCTGCTCTGTGCCGCACCACCACGTGAAAGAAACACGCCAAAACTCAAGGGTTTTTTTCGGTTTGGGGTTTGGGTTTGGTTTTTTTTCCCCCCCGCAGGCATTCACCTCACCCTTCCCAAGCTGCCCTAAGAGTGCTAGGAAAGGGAACAGCCCCCAGGGAGAGCCACTTTTGAGCAGGCACCGGCCGGGGCCGGGCAGCCCCGCCGGTTCCCCACACGCTCCATCGCTGCCGCGGGCACGCGCTTCCCGCCCACCCGTCGCCCCGCCCACCCGGCCGCCGGGCGCGAGGCCCCGCCTCCCTCACGCGCGGCAGCTCACTCCCGCCCTGTGCCCGCCATGTTGAGAGCGGAAAATAGCGGCCGGCGAGGGCAGGCGGTGTGGGGTCAGGCCAGGAGACGGAAAAACGAGCACTTGAAGGTGGAAGAAGCACCTGTGCCTTCATGGGAAGTGGGAGGGTGCAGATATGCTGGCAAGCTTTGGGTTTTTACCTCAGCTGGGCGCTCCCCTTCCCGTTTGGCCCTGTGGCCTAGCCTGCACCTTTTTCCTGCCTCTGGAATGTCTTCTACTGGCTTGGGGCATCTCTCCTCTGCTAGGCTGCACCTCCGGGGTGTCTGGAAAGCACTGGGGAAGTTAGGGTGCTGTGGGGATGCCCCACGGAGGTGGCCCGCCAGAAGTGAGGATGGATGGAGCTATCAATCATGGTGCTATTTCTAATCAGCTGCACCCCGGCTGGTGAACAAATGGCATCTAATTTGCAAAGCTTTTGCTCTCTTCTCTCATTAGCATAAGTATTGTTTTCCATTATCTGTGGTGATTCACATTAAACTAATGCAAATTCATCTGTCATCTGAATATATCTGAGTAAAGGGCAACTCTGAATTCAATTAGTGAATATTTGCCCCTCTCTTACTTATTGACTAAAGGTGCACAGTTTCCTGTGGAAGTTGCCTGCTGGTGTGGTTTGAATCCTGCCTAACTTTACTACAGTGGAAGCAGACTTGTATCTTGTTTGCTACATCAAATTTGAACTTGTACATATCGATACTGATAGCATTAGTAATTCTGGCTTCCAAGGTAACTTGGGTTTGTACTGCAACTCTCTGGCTTATGATAAATGGTGTCTTTTATCCTTAACCCTGACTTGATCATTTTAAGTAGCCGCAGTTTGTCTAGTAGCTTGAAATCCATTGCTATTTATGGTTAGCTTGGATGATTAGAAGGGAAGATAGTAGTCCTAGGTCTTTACTCCTTAGAATATATCAAATACAGGAAGTAAGCTGTGAGCTGAGGGCTCTTCTTTCACATGCGGCATGGACATTCAGTTTCATGTAATGTTTTTGTAACTGCAGGAATCTAGTCCTGGAAAAAACCCTCCAGTTTGGTCATACTATTGCACAAAAGTCCCCTCAGTTTTACACTACAATCCTTTGTGCGTTACCCAGGACAGTTACCTTTGCTGGTAAGTTGTTACCATGGTCCGCTCAGTAGTGTTGGCCTGCCAGTGTTATAGAATAGACCTCTTCTTCCTCCAGAAAGAGGAATTTATAATGCTGTACTTTGCTGAATGCTAGAGGATCCTCCTAGACAATAATTGCTGCTGAAATGCATTATCAGGTCATACTATGCTGCAGGGAGAAGGTGACGACAGTGGAGTTGCCTGATACTTCCCCTTCTGGATGCTCTGAATTGCATGGGGTGGGAGCTGTAAGGATAAACAAAGAGTCCACAAAGTACTTTCCTTCACCACAACCACCCAGGCTATAATTCTCCAGGGTGCGTACTCTATAAATTCCTTTTCATTGCTGGCATGTTAATGGCACTTGGGGAGATGTCACTTCAAAACTAAAATGAGCAATGACACACCGAGCAGCAGAAGGTAAATGGCTTTTAACTGGATAACGTGTCAGTTAAAGGCTAAATTATTTCCCTGCTGTCACTTTCTTTTACTTTGCCGGCTTGTGTTATTGGCCGTTACTGACAATAGTTGAAAGAAGTGATGCCCTTGGCCCTGGGACATGCTGATTACCTTTGTAGCTATCTGTTTATGGTGGAATAACAGACAGATGGAGCTGAAATCAACTTCCATTCTTTTCTTTAGGATACATAGAAGTGACTTGTACAACGAGATATTCACCACTTATGCGGCGATATCTTTCTCTAGCAATTGGATGCTTGCGGTGTCTCCTAGACAGATTTGCCAGGAAATGAACCTTTCCTGAGTGTGGTAAGTGTTTCTGGTTCAGGCTCATTGTTTGGGCCTTCTAGCCCAAGAAGAAACATACAGGTCTAAATATAGGTCTGCATAGGTCTACTGCTCCTGTAGGAGTAGTGCTTGGGGCACAAGATGTATCCTCAGATATTCCTGTAGGATATCAGAATGGGAAAGGGACCCTTAGCTTCTTGAGACTGGATGTTGGGGCTTATAGATGATGGTAATTGGAATCTGTTTTGCTAGGTGCTGTATTAAGATGTCTAATGCTAAGGTAAATACTGCTGCTTTAGAATTTTACTGGGAGATTCAGGGGAAATTTTTGTGTGCAAGTCTCAATGAATTATATGGCTGAGTCATTACATGAAGGTAAGTGGCAAAAGCAGTATTAGGTGCTATAAAATGATCAAAACCAGAATGTGAAAGAAATGCTGAAAATTAATATATTATTTATACAGCGGTCTTAGTATTGAAAAAGCTGTACTTTCGCAGCAGACTAATTGTTGTTAAGTAGCAACAGAGTGGAAGAATTGATCTCTGGGTTACAAAGCACCAAAACTTTCTGCTCTTACTCTGTAGGTCTGGTTTAAAGCTGCCCCTGCAGAAATGGCCCTGTGGTTTTGCTTACATCATTGATACCAGGTGGACACAGTTTGTAGGAGATGATTTTTTCACTTCCAGATGTTTTGAGATCTGCAAATCAAGCCAGGCCTTTTCTATATCATCATCCTTGGTAGTATATGTTCTGCAGGGCAAACTGGGGCTTTATCTATACTTGCAAAGTTTTGTTGAGGTTTAGGAGATATCTTACTGCTCTCCTATATTTGAGCAAACTCTGAAATGACAGTAAGTTAAAGGTGCTAAAATCAGTTAGTATTTCCTTCAAGCTTTAGTGCGTCTTACTTGGAGTTAGACTAGGTAATTATGATTCTGTTCTTACCCAGTTTAGAACCTGAGTCATCCTTTCTTTTAAATGCCTTTATGGGAGGTGGGTGAGGAAAAGCCCAGTGAATGAGTATTGTTTTGTAGCAAAGCCATTTAAAATGCTTTGAGTGTGTTTCTTGTGCCCATTGAGAACCAAAGATCCCTGAGCATCAGAGTTCAGTTTAGGCTAACAGGAGGTATTCAGAGTTACTTCAAACACTTGGAACATGGCAGAAGTCTTTTAAGTTCACTGGCAAACACATGGAAAACCAGATGGTTTCTTTGCAACAGAACCCTGAACATAACAGGAAAATAGAATGTATTCCCCTTCCTCTTTTAGCTGGAGAAAAGACTCTTAAAAATGCCTTGCATGTGTGCTAAATAAATAAATTTAAAAATGAACCTTCTGGCCAATCACAGTTTAGCTACCCTGCAATTAAACAAATCCACAAACTGGCAACACATTTACATCTCATTAAGGGGAGGCAAATGCAGCAACTGCATGAAAATTTAGAAATTAGACACAATTATCATGTTGGCTGGAGGCAGGGGCGGGGGGGAGCATTATTGAGGTTTTTAAGAGAAGTTTGATGGTTCCTTAATTGGCTGCTGCCTCCCCAGTCCCACCCAGCTCTGCTGTTTGAATGCATTTTTCACAAAAGAATCACTGCTGCTCTGCCTATTTCTGCAGTGCAGCAGCCCCAAAGAGTTAATGAAGCAAGACCTGCAGAGGTCTGCCAGGGAGCCGCAAACCTCTAGGGCGCTCCCCTGGCATGGCACTGGGCAGGCGTCCCAGGCACGGAGGGACAAGCCTCCGCTGGCACTTTTCATGGGGTTTGCAAAGACATGGCTCAGACACACTGACCCTTTTGCTCGTGCTGCGCTCTGCAGCGGCATCCATTCACATGATCAGTTGTTTTGAAGGTCTGATACGCTTAGAATTGTAGTGCAGCACTCACCAAAGGTAGAGGGTGCCTTTTCATTCACTCTGATGGCTGGAGTATTTGGCTGACACCAGTGGTGATGTCTGCTAGTACAGAGGTATTTATTGTCTTTGTATAGCATCTTTCCTCATCTCTAGCAGTTGCCTAATTCTGCTGTATGTTTCTTTAGAGGTGCCAAGTTCCTTCCTCCTGAGGTGGCTGTATTTCTTAGAAACTGATATGGTGTGTCTGGGGATGGTTTCTTGAATAGGTGCAAATATTAATAACATAAATAACAAATGCTAAGTGGTAATTGTGTAGAGTAACTGGGGATAAGGACCATCTCGGGCATCGCTTCTGGGAGTAGGGGCTAGGCTTTCCTGGGGAGTGTCTAGGCCACTGGATTCAGGAGCCTTTCCACAATAATACTAATTCATCATAAGACTGGTCAATAGGAATGCCCACTGGAAGGTTGAAAATTTTAGAATATAAAACCACAAGGATTTTCAAAAGGAACAGTGAGACAGAAGGGCTGTTCTTTTGGTTTTGGTGGGTTTTTTTTTTCTTTTTTTACCCTCTTGCACTGAGGCAGAGATGGGTCTGCCCATGAGTGCTACTCCACCCTGTGGCTGTATTTCTGCAAAACTCCAAAAGCAACCAGTGATGGTGTTCCAGATCAGTGCAAATGAAAGGCTGCTGTAAGTAAGTTCAGCTGACTCAAGGGAATCACAGAGGGGTGAGGAATGAAAAAGTGTGTTACTGCCAATCACCAAGTCCACTTTGTCCATGTGTTTAATAGCCTTGTGTTTAATGTGTTTAATACAGCATGTGGCCATGTGTTTAAATCTTACAAATTGCCTTGAAGAGGATTCAGCTGCTTCAAAAATGGAGGTGTATTTTGGATATATGATTTGTTCTTCAGACCAAAATAATAAGTTAGGATGTCTTGAAATTACAGGTAAATACTACTTAGGTGTATCTTTGTAGTTTTGGAATATGTGAGGTCTATGCCTTTCCTTTCAGAAGAATGCGGTCCTTTACCACAGTTTTCTACGTGGCTTCTGCAGCAAAACCCAAGTTGGCACAACTGGAACAAGTTAAGTTGAGAATGAATAGAAAGTCCTACAGGCTGGCTCATAGCCCGCATACCAATTGATAGAGTTTGTCTGGTGCAGGGGCAGACAAAGAAAGAAAAGAGGTTTTTCCACATGTCCTCATCTGATCTCTTGAAAAAATGGAAGCAGGGCAAACATAAAAATAACAATTTAAAAAAAATACTTTGTAACTTTGTTTAAACTGGAAGCTTTTAAAAAATACGGCCTGTGAGGTTCAATTGACTTTAAGCAACTTAAAGCTTGTGTTATCAACATTAATATGCAACCTGCACTATGCTTGGGGTTTTTGTCCCCTCAGTATTTCTTTGGGCATCGTGTTGGTTTTGGTTTTTTCTTCCCTTGAAAGTACTTTGAAATGTGCAAGCTCTGTGATACCTGAGGTACCTCTGATCCATTAGATCTGTCATTTTGCTAGGCACTGTGACACTGAGGAGAAGCTTTATCATTAACATAAGAATTGATGAACAGTGTTGAACTGGTGAATTGATAAGGAATTAATGACGTTGTGTCAAGGGACTACTGATGAAGGGTGTAGGGGATCTATAGGGAATTTATATGTACTGCTGTAGATGAGAGACTGTTGTCAGTAATTCAGGGGACTGTATGAGCAGCAGTGAGCAAGTTCAGAGTTGAAGACAGTTCCCATGACATTAATCATCAAAGTGTCATTGAGTTCAGTAGTATTTTATGCCTGAAGTATGCATAGCCTTGATATGAATAACTAATGCAGGTGAGGTGCGTGGTTAAAACTATGCTTTGGCTGAAATGTAGGTGTCACTTAGGGGGCTGTAAAAGCTCTCTGAAACCCGCCTTTTACTATCCCTGCCACATTGCTTTATAGCTCTTTTCCATGCAGCACACAGCAGTATCACACATAGCAGAGGAAAGACGTACAACTGACCAGAAAACCGCCCCAGCCTGATGCCACTGCAGTCTGTATCCCAGCCAACTGCCCTGTTGCCTTTCTGCCTTCTTATGTAAAAACAGTACATTGCTTGTTCATAAGGTAACTGTCTAGGAAGGGTTAATACAGATGATACTTCAGAATGTGGCTTCTGCTTTTGGCTGATGAAGGGGTTTGTTTTATTTTTTGTATTTTTATTATGAAGATGTCTTGCTTGGGCAATGAGAAGTGGGCTGCAGCTGTTCCTATCTTGCCAATTCATACCCCTCTTCCCTGCACATGGATCACAAGGATCTCAGGAATAATTCATACAAATGTCTCCTAGCTTAGCCAAGAGAAGCAATTTCAGCTGGAAGAGAGTATCATCCATTTTACCCTGGCATTGAATAAAGGGAAGGGTACCTGCTATTACTCTGATTTTTATTTTTTTTTGCAAATACTCAGACACTACAGTGATGTGTGGAAAGATGAAATCTATAGATAGATAAAAAGAGTATAAATCAAAACCTCAGGTGTAGTCACACGCAGACTCCATGGAAACTGTGCTTGCAGTCATCATTTCCTAATGGGGCAAACCCAGAGTTTCAGATAGGCAAATCTGGGCAACTGTCAGAATGAGATCAAGTTTTAATCTTTTGTTTAAGATGTCACAGTACAACTGCACTATAAACCCCGAGCTCTTGCTTTTGGCAGCATTGTATATTGCTGAAAATGTGTTATGTATCTAAACAAGTTGGAATGGGAGCGTTTTCTTGGTCTTTTCTGAGCACTCCGGTGCCTTGCTCTTAGGAAGAAAGCAGCAATTGTCTCCTTGCTGCCTCATTTTTTCTGTGGTGAAACAAATGTTACGAAGTGGATCCAAGCAGGTGTCATTCTCTTGTGGATTCCATCTTTTACTTATTTGCGGTAATTGCCTGACTATGCCAGCATTAGATCTAGAAGGGCCTGGTTAAGATAAATGCCTGCTGTGCCGGGTGCAGTTTTATGAAGAGTGGGGGAGGAATTGCAAGTACAGCAAATTAAAACTAATCTCATCTAAAATATTTGATTACACAAACTCAATTTATTAGGTAGAGCTGCCCTTTTGACCACGTGCAAGCTGGTAAGGCAAGTAGGGTTGTGCAAAAAAGAGAAGAATAAACAGAACAAAACAACAACCCAAGATTTGTTCTACAAGAAAACAACCACCTTCTATAATCTAGTGTAGTAAGAGCTCGGAAGACTGCCCTGACCTTGCTGTCAGTTAGTGTGCTTAGCACACTCAGAGGGGAAAGGATTCTCTTCTAAATCGGGGTCCTTGTGGTGTTCTCTGTGGTGTCTTGTGACCCAGGAATCTCTGAAGTTAACCTCTTTCCCATACCTCAGATTGAGTGGCAAGTTGTCAAAGTGTTTGGACTGGAGTTTG
Organism: Astur gentilis; assembly: GCF_929443795.1. Taxonomy (NCBI): domain Eukaryota; kingdom Metazoa; phylum Chordata; class Aves; order Accipitriformes; family Accipitridae; genus Astur; species Astur gentilis. The sequence goes on along the minus strand of NC_064884.1, from coordinate 1,248,384 downwards.
GATACCTTTGCACAGGGAGTAACCAAGAGCCTGTAGTTCTGGAGTGAATGAGTTTCTCTTTTGTTTGTTTGTGGAATTTCTTCATTAATACATAAAGAACATAAGTATTTTGTGCACATCCTGTTTATCTGCTGCTTGTTCACCCAAACCCCTGATTCCTGTTTCTCAGGATGAAAGAGCTATTTTGAAGCGTTCCTATTGTAAAACTACTCATTGCCATATGTCTTGTTGTTTTAATTGATCTTGGAGTTTTGCTGCCTTGGGTAACCCAAAAGCAAAGATTCACTGAAGGCTGTGATCCGTTTCCCTCCCAAACCCTGCTTTATTCTGTAAGGAAACAAGGTTTCTCCAAAGATGGTTTCAAATGAGTAGAGGTTAGTTTTTCTTCCTTTTATCTCCCTCCTGGTTTGAGGAGAGGTTCTGTTTGGTAAGTGGTCTGGGAGCTGCCGTGGAACAATGGGGAAACACTTTCCATGCTGGAATTTAGCAGCCCCTCCAATCAATGTACTTTCCAATTAATTTCTCTGTATAAGCAGGACTTCTGAAAACAGTGTGCTGCTGTTAGCTCTGGCTTTAATTTATTTTGAAAAATGCGTAATTATCAAGCTGTGAGCAAATTGCCATTCCTTTCACCTGGCTCCTTTCAGAACTCATTCGCATTCAGAGGAGCCATTGATTAATGAACAGAGCAACAGAGGACAAAGATGATCCAATGCAGCCACAGGCTACAAGCTGCATACAGCAGAAGTAATGCTTCAGGAGAAGGTATATTAGAGCCTGTGTTGCAGATCACCAGATGAGGCAATGCTGCCCCTCACTGTGATAAAAGACAAGAATCAGGTCATAGGAGATGGACTTCTTTGCCATTCCCACTCTTAGGCAGTGAATGAGCAAAAGTGAGTCCTGCTTCTTAGACCGTCCCCATGCTGTGTTTATGTGTTAAGCTGTCCTAGCGCACAATCCAATGCAGATGACAAGCCCATGTTACATTCTTCTTCAGAGAGAAAAACATTAAAACTCAACAGCTCATGTAGGGCAAGGACATTCTGTGCTTTGTACAGTGCAGCAATGAGTGGGATAGTTGTAGCTTCTCCTGCATTCAAAAGGACCAAAGGTTTCTTCCTTGAGCGTGCTTCTGTAAAGCCCTTTTTAGTGTCCCCTTTTTCCTTGGCTATGCCTTTTCCACAGTTGTGGGACAAAGAGGAGCTGGCTGGTAGCCTTCTGTGTTGTTATGTGTAATGATGTTCTATGCCTTTCTCAAAGACATAGATGTACCCGTGAGGCTCATTCTGTATTCCCACTTCTAGAGGTTTATATGTGACTTGTGCAGCTTCCTTTGATCTCATATAGTTAGATTCAGAGGCAGCTGTGTAAGGGACACTGAGGTGACGGATTTTGTTCCTCTTCCAATATGAAAATTATGCATTTTTCACTTCCACTAAGTTTTCAGTGACTCTCTCCATCTTTTCTTCCAGCTTCCATCCCTGACCTTATTAGAACGACAATCGGAATGCTGTTGGGTGTCATCTGTGCATCAGCTTGCGGATGCAAATTTGCAGGAGTTGAGATGAACAAAGAAAGTGTTTCTTCTGGAGTGCAGGTTAGTGTCACTTAAATGTTGATACAAGGTACTGATTGAGTACAAGCAGCAGCTATGTTACTTCGCTTCTGCCTTGTCCTCTTCAACCTTGATCATCTTGGGTGTCATTCACTGTAGGTTTGCACAGACCCTTTTCTAGCAAATAGAAGTTTAGATCTTTGTGTTTATTTGCTGCCATGTGCCCTCCCCAAAGGAGTGGTAGTTGTGGTGGTGATTTGATGTGATATGAAAACACCTAATGGCTGAAAGACAGACAGCCTTCCAAATGTTGCTTTTAGAGCTCGCTGAACAACTATCTGTTACTGGTAAGTTCAGAGCACTATTAAGCCAGGCTGGACTAAAATTGTTTAATATGGAGGGGAAAAAAAAAATTCACATGTGCATCTTTAGTCCCCCATGCCATATTTTTCCTTTGTTTTGGGTTTCTTGGGGTTCATTTATTTAGGGGGAGAGCAGATGTTTTTTGGTGGTGGTTTTTTTTTTTTTTTTTTAATAAAAATTTCTTTGAGCTAAACTGTAGAAGCACTGAGAATGCAAAGCTTTTAGTAAGCCTTTGCCAGAATTCAGGGCTTTGCAGGATTGGACTGTGATCCCTCTTACTTGTTGGAGACTTTATGGCTTCCTGTTTCTGCAAGAGTTAAGAACTGTGTGTTAATATAATCAGGTTCTGACTTACTAGCCCTCTAGGCTGAGCAAGCTGTAAGCTGATACCATGAGAAGTAGGATAGCATCCCCAAAAAGGGGAGGCATACTTTATTCTATTGAGTTTGCAGTGAAGGAGAAAAAAGAAAAGCCTAGCATCTGAGACCAGCAGTTTCTTAGAACCCTGCTACAATCCATTTAACAAATTGTTTCTCCTCTATCTTCACCCTAGTTGTTCTTATTATTATGCCTGTTATCTGATGGTTATTTAATCTATATTTTGTAATTACTTCCCTTCTGTCTTTCACTCTAACATACATTCATTTTCTTGTTGCACTAACGCAGTGACCTACATTATCCAAGCTGTAAAAGTCAATTATGCTGCCTGTGATTTTTCAAGTGGCGTTTAGCAAATGGGTTTGTGTATTATCTACCCGTTACCTGGTTCCTGTCAGGAGCCAGTTTTTCTTAGGCACCTCTTAAAAGTGTCTCTGGAAATACAACTGCTTTTCCAGATTTGGATGCAAATTCCACTGCTACAGTGCTGAGAAGGAATACAGAATGTCCTGCCCACTCATATGGACAATAATGAACATGCGTTATACTTTGGAAATGAAGCATTTCATTACTTGTCTGTTTCTCACTATGAATTGAGAATAGATTGTTCCAACCTACTGTATCATGTTCTGTGCAGGTTTCACACTGTACTTGAGTGTGTGGATTTTGCATCTCTGACATTTAATATCAGGCTTTAACTTAAAACCATGTTTGTGGTATTTGATAGGTAAGAGGTATCGCTGTTACCAAACAGATCGCAAAATCATCCATACCCAACAGACGAGCAGTTCCCAAGGGGTGGGTGGGTGGGGAGGATTGTTTGTTTTTTAATCAAGCCTTGCTCATTAATGTCTGAAGCATCTCTGCATATAGATCTTCTCCCTTCATGCTTTTCCCTGGCTTCCTGTTACAATATTGAGATGTGAGCACATTACAGATGAAGTTTAGAGCCCATGTTAATAAGCTCTCCAGATCTGTGCTAATTTTGTAGTAGAAGAAAAGGAGGTATCTGAGGGAATTTGTTAGATAGAGGTGCAATCATTCTAAAACTCCTGGCTCTTCCCTAGTACGAAGGCTGATTGCTTTATTACTTCAAATCACAAGATGACTTACAGCAGTAGCCCTGTAGCATCACTTTTCAAAAGACTCACCAGCCATTTGACACATTCATGCGCACACATATCCTGATTGAGATACGCAGGTAATGTGTATGCCTGTCACATACGCACTCAGATGTGCACATGTTCTTGTAGGGACGTGCTTTCACAGGGGCAGGATGTGCAGGGATAAGGATTTTAACTTGTGCACAAATACTTATGCAAATGGGTATGCCGTACTTTAAAACAAATACACATCAGACAGACATTGATGTATATGTTCATTGACTGACATACTCAAGAGATGTACATTGGTCTTCAAGCATTTGCTGACAGTAAGTATACACGTACAATTGTGTGGACGTCCACTAAACATTGACATACATGCATATGTACTTTAAGGCAGATGTGAAAGCAGGCAAAAGGCTAACATAGTATTGCCTTGCCTGTACTTACCAGAACAAAACTGGCATTTAACAATTGGTTTTGGGGTTGATTGCAGGAAGGTGGGCAAAGATTGTTGTTATCATTGCCATGTGATATTAGTGTTTCATCACAATTCGTGACAGCTGGATTACCATGGTATGAACCTCCTCCAGGACTCAGGGCTGTCTGTGCCTGTATTGTCTTTTCTTTAGGCTTCATTAGACTCTTCATTGTGGCATTCTGAACTCTTCCACTATTGTTGCTGTTTGCTGTGACACCTTTACCATGAGCTGTATACATGTGCAGTTTATTCTGTCTCTCAATAATAAGCTTCAGGCTGCAGAAACTGTAGTTCTTGGGATGATGCTTATGAGGGATCCCTTTTTTATAGTTAAATGTGGAAAAATTGTTGGGACAATTTGTCCTTCCCCCATTGCCCCCCTCCCCCCCCGCTTACATCCTTATACATTATCTGTACATGGTCTACAAAAAAAATTTAAAATTAAAAGAGTGGTTCCCTGAAAGCAGTAACTTCTGCACTTCTCAACAAGGACTCGTAGTGAGGTTTTCCTGTTTTAAATGCAGGAAATATGTGGCATTTTTTCCCTCAGGCATTTGGGTATGGAGCTAGTTGTCAGTGTGCCACTGTAATTTCCAATACCATGTTTAAGCCTGGCCAAAGTACCAACTGCTTAAGCTTCCCTTCTCCCCCCCCTTACAATTCCTTCTGTTAAAAGCAGCTGTTATTCCTTCATTTAAGATAGAGAATTAAGGCAGAGAAAAATGAAATGACTTGCCCGAGGTCACTAGCAGAACTAGGAACAGAATGGAGGTCTTGCAAGTCTGAGCTCTGTGCTTTAATTGCTAGCTCAGATCTAAAGGTTAACGTTTGCATGTGATTTTTTTGGGGGGTGGGGGGGTGGGGAATGTCGTAACTGAGGTTCTTGAGGGAGCATTCCAGGTGGTGGATTGTGCTCTAGTTTGCATCTGGTTATGTTCTGATACCTGGGTTTTTCATTATAGCAGTTTCTAGAGTGGGTTGGAAACATGATTCTCTTAGGAAGTTACAAATGAGTGTAAGAATAACCAGAAGGCCCCAGTGAAATCGTAAGTATAGCTGGGGAGTAAAAATAAATAAGTACACTTAAGCATAATTTTTGAGCTTGTGTTCTCCCTTGTAACCCTGTCAGTGCATGAATGTGTGCCTGGGGCTGGCAAGCTGCAGACAACAAGGAAGAAGGTTTAATAGCTCGGCTGCAAATGTGAGAGCATCTTGTCACTGGATTTCCACAGATTGGTTTGGATGACTGTAAATGTCTGAATTCTAATATGTGCTCACTGGGAGGTGTTCAGCAATCGGTATCCTCAGTGCTGTAAGCCCAGCTGGGAAGACAGACCTGTACAGGAGCTAATGCTACAGAAAAAAGATCTCTATTTCAAGAACCATAACAGCAAATTTGATTTCCACCAGCCTAGTGTTTATAGACTGGTATTCTCTCCTCTACAGGAAGGCAATCTGAGCTTTCACAGGGCTCCTGCTGGAAGAAATCAAATAGCAAATTCATGCAAGGTTTGCAGTAGCAAAAGGGCAGGTAGGGATGTAACTGGTTGTGCTGGTGGGAGGTGAGAGAAATAAGAGGTATGGGAGAATAGCTCAGCAGGGGAGGAGGAAAAAGTTGCTGCACTTTTAAGAACTCATGGAAAATGCTGTGGTCTGCTCTGAGTCACCTTACCTAAACCAGGTGGTCTTTGTTTGATGGAGAACGGGCTTTTTGTCCACTGCCTAGGGAAGATAAGGGAAAGACAACACCAGAATGCTTGAAGAGGTTACATTTGTGAAACCATTGTTTCAGCATTCCCCAGTAGAGAGATAAGCTAATCCTACCCAAAGTGAAAGTTTTTACTGAAATAGGTTCAGGTATACATTTATTTTTATTGACTTGAGAATTGGGAAGAGTTGACTTTAAGTGAAAAGTCTGTAGGCCTTGTTTTCCAGCAGGTGAGGCTGGCAGTGTGCCCTAAAGCCCTGGTGCCCATGGGTGCTCTCTGGCCATGCTTGGACTGCAGAAGTGGTGTTCTCTGCAGCATGCCTTGTGTTCCTTTTCTCCCTGCTCATTCATTGGACTTAGCTGCCAAAGGAAACCAGGATGTGCAGAAGGATGATAGGCAGCCAAGTCTTATCACGGCAATGGCAGCCAGGTTGCTTTTGGAGCGTGTTCTGAAAAAGCAGGACATAGGTCCATTCCCCCTGCTGTGGACAAACAAAGCAAATATTCCCACCCTTGTGTAGATTCCCAGTAAAGCAAGCCATTTTTATCAAGAAGAAAATCCTTTGATGCCCTTTAAGAGATACAGGGACTTTTCTTATAACAGGACCTGAACATGGCCAGAGGCGTGTATTCAGTTATGAATCTTTTTGCAAATGCTGCAAGCTGATTTTTTGAGTACTACTTAAATGGAAGTTTTCAAACCAAACCTGAGGGAAGCATACTTATTGCAAGATATTTGGTACTTTAGACTAAGAGTCTTTCTTTTTACCTAAGATTAATTTTTCAGGGGGGAGATGCCCACTGCCCCAACACAATAATTACATATTTCCTCCAAATCCTCCTGTATAAAAGGAAGGGGAAAATAGGTATGTTGTACCAGGAAAAAGATGCATGCTTATAGCAGATGAGAGTTGTACTTTACAGAAATGGCCCTTTGACAGTATATCTTTGTGAAAATGAAGGCATTTACTGCAAATCTTTGTGCTTTTTGTTCTGAAATTGCGACCTTGAAAAATTTAATCAAAACCTGCTTATTGGGTAAAAGGCATTCAGTGAAGGAAGAAAAGGAAAAAAAAAGAAAGAAAAGTAAATCAAGGAAAAAATTAAGTACCTTAGTGCTAGGGGAGGGCAGAAGGGTGAATGGATTGCTGTTCCTGTAGGAGTTACTGAATAAGTAAATCATTAGGAGTACTAAGACAGTTTCCTCAGAACTACCACGGCCTTTACTAGTGTATCTCATTCCTGTTGCTGTTACTGATACCAGAGGGAGCAGTTTGGCTTGGTGCAAAGCTATTTGCCTACAGGGTGACTAAGCACTAGACATTTTCACTCTGCTCTTAATGAATAGACATGCATTTATACTTTCATGTGTATTGTTAACACTAGTATTATATATATAATAGTTCTTAGTAACTGATGTGTTGTAACAAACGCTATACAGAAAGCATAGCAGATGTGGGACAGGCCCAGGAAAATTAAACACAATGCCTCTTTTTATACTGTTACTTGAAAAATCCAACATTTTTGCCATCTGTCCTGAGACCGGGGCAGATGGTTAACTACAAGACCACATTCTTTATGTAGTCTTATATTAATACTCTGTGTTATTGTTGCATTATTCATCTTATTCTTTGGTAAGCTGTAAATTACACTGGCCATCTTCCCTCCTCTCAGACACTGGTGTTCCCTGTTTTCTATTGTACTGATCTTATTGCCGTGAAAAGCAGCACCCTCAGCTGGCAGTTGGGGAACTGAAAGCTGAGAAGAAACCTCATGGTATTCCGCAGTATTCTGGGTATTCCAATGATACTCATCTTGCAAATGCTCAAAAATTTAAACAGAATTCTTTGGCCAGTTAATGTAGTGTTGCTACTCTTTTAGCTAGCTTGGAGGCTGCTGAGGTGACTCAGCAGAGCAAAAGAGTGGCTTTCAGCAAGGTCTTCTTTGGAAGGAGTAATGAGCAAATAAGATTTAGGAATAAGCTGTTATGAGACATTGAATCTTTTTCCTAACTGTTTCCTCCATCTGCAGAAAAAAAGACCTAACAAGGAAATTCCAAAATTGGTATTAGTGCTACTCTTAGGTTTTCTTGAGGTCAAGGTTGACTCCTCCGTGGCATTCTCTCTCCCCTCTTATAAGCAGTCACTGTTCTACAAACTGTCACAAGTCTGGATGGTAAGTAAAGTTGATAGAAGACATGATACATTTGGCTCTTAATTCATGTAATGTTCTCAAGTACCCCGTGGACCTTTGCACTGGATGGGGAAGGAATTTCAGGTTGCTAAAGGGGATTTGTTCTTGTGTAGCCTGTAATAAAACAACAGCCTCACTTCTGATTATTGAGATTCTATTTGGCAAGAGTGAGTATATTTATACAAAAGGTGCCATCAAGACATTGTTACCATTCGAAATCAATACAGTTTGGGGCTTGTTTTTCAGTAATAATAAAAAAAGAATAATTACATGGACCTTTATTAAAAAAAGAAAAAAAAACGAAACCAGAAAAACTTCCATTACAAAAGCTAAATGAGATAAATAACCCCTGACAGAGCAAGAAGGCGATCTCACTAAATTGAATCCAGTCAATTTTAACATTCGCAGCGCTAGAGGCAATTTTAGACGGAGTGTAAACGTAATGGAAAAAACATATTCCTGAAGCTGACTTACAGAACTCTGTATTTGGGCCTTTAATGATGATAAATCAATGATCTAGAAAATAAAATCCCTTTCCTATTAACCAGATGGGCACACAAATTCTTCTCAGACTTTGAGACGTAAGCACCCAAAATTTTCAATTAGCGTTTCACATCCCACTACCTTATAATTATAAGTAATTAAATTGGAACATAGTGCAGACACAGATATATAAACTGTCTTTCTCTTGCTTTCTCTCTGTATAAAATAATGTCTGTCTGCTGATTGATACAATTCTTTAACTCAGTTGAGAGATTCTCTGCTAACATCATAAGAGATGCACTGAAGCAGAACTCTGAAATTGAATTACAACCTTTGTATTAAGTCAAAGAGCAAAGTTGTGATTATGAGGTCCTGCCTCTGCTATTTCTTCCCTCTGAGCTCAACTTTCCTAGGCTTTTATTGTGCCCTGAGGAGGCTTCTTACCTCCAGGACCGTTGGGTGCAAGTGTCCTGTTAGCTGCCTGGCATGCTCTGCCTTTCCCTCTGTGGTCGCAGATGATAACTTCTGAATGGCTGTGCCCAAACCGGAGCAGAAAAGGGGGCAAAGAAGACTTGGGGGAGCTTGGGTTGAGTGGAAATTCTCCTGAGTGACTTCACTGCTATAGCATTGAATGAGTTTACAGTAGTCCAAACTTCATGCCAGCTCTGGAAAAATAGCTTCCATCTAGTTGTGTACTGGTAGGCTGGGTACAGGGTAATGGCTGAGAGATGGCAGTAGGATCCTGGTCTTGCTTTAGAAGAATCAGGTGGTACTTCATCATCTCGGAAAAACAAGCGGCAACTAAGGAGCTTAATACTGTGTAGCTAGGTTTGTCCACTGGCCTGTTAGGAGAGTTAGTAGATTTAAATATTTTTTGTCTTTTAAAGATACTAAAACTTTTGGGAGATGTAAATTTAGAAAATGCCAGCATTTTCCAAAGTTGTAAATGCTGGGTGTACTACACACACGTAATCTGACAGTTGCAAAGGAGGAGTCTTTTGGTATCTGGAATAGAAAACAATATTGTAATTTCTGTTAGTTGATGTAATAGATTCGAACTTGGTCAAATTTGTGTAGATTCACAGATTTCAGAGGTGTCATCCCAGCTGCACCACTTCAAGGATTTTGTGATGCTGAAGTAAAAGACGTAAGTCAATTTCTGTGCAAACAGGAGAGTTTTACAAGTTGCATTTGTTTTACATGGCATCTCATGATAGCTTACCTAAGGTGCAGTGGTTATTCCCTGTGTGTTTCACTACTGCTGTGCTTAATGCAGTGGGCAAGATATTTGCTCGTGGAAAATGTTTATTCTAGGCAATCTGCGTGCACAGAATCAGACAACAGAGAACATGCAAAGGAGGCACAGCTTCAGAAATTGTGGTTCCGGTAAGCTGGAGGTCTGGGTTTAAACCTTAAGGGGAAAATAGCAGGGGAAATGGAAACTTGAGATGATTGAAACATGTCAAAATTCTCTGGAGATAAGAGGGACAACACCGTCTTATAGACATTCCTCTCTTTTCAGCTTTGTAGTACATTTAAGCTTCCAAATGTTGCACAATGTGAATGATTAAAGTAGGGTATAATGTCACATTCTACAATAGTGACTGTCATAACAGTTTCATGTGTGTAATGACAGTGGAATTACATTCCAATTTTGTTTTCAAATATGTAAATAATGCTTATCCTTATGACTAGAAGGTTGACTTCATGACAACATAAGAGCCTTGGATATTATTCTTAATGAAGTGCTATTAAACTCTAGATATTTAACTACATCATATTTATGTTGTAATTATTCCTACTTGCTTGGTGCATTTCCAGTTACATAAATTAGTGGCAATTTCAAAAAGGCTCAAACAAATGCATTGTGTACTGTAATTGTTGGGTAATTACAGTGTAATTATATGGTTATGAAATATAGTGCAGTATAACTTTCCTCTTGTTTTGGTGCCTTTTTTTTTTTTTTTTTTTACTGCCCACAAGGTTCCTGAATAGACTTCATGACTGTGCCTTACACCTTTAAGGCAGAGGGCCTTTGAATACCAGAAGTGTTGAATCATGGCTTCCTATGGATTAATCATCATGGTTAATTGGCTTCAGCACCCAAGAGATCATAGGTCTGATGAAAGATTTTCTGGGCCAGGGGCTTTGGTGGCTTCTGCTTTCTAATGAAGTGCTGTCATCTTCCTTCTGTCAGGACACTTGCTGCATGTCTTCCCTCACGTTTACCTGTTTACAAGAATTTTATGGGGATTTTGTTATCTGTGTCTCCTGCCCCTCTGTCACGTTTGACCAAGTTGTCTCAAATTTATTTGGAGACTCAAAGATGCAGATTAAGACATAAAACAACAGTAAAAGCTTAAGCATTGTTCATGGGAAACAAGGCTAAAAAAATCTGTGTATTTTCAATAAAGCCGTAGGCAGAAGAATCCATTTATACTGATTTTTATTACTTGTTCTAAAACTTTATTTTAATGCAACTTTGGGAAAAAAATGTTCTTGCCTGACTCTGTGCCAATTAGGGTAATGGAATTACTAATGAAGTTGAAGTATTTGTTTTAGTCCATGTGCTCAGAGGCATGGTCACAGGTATATGCTCGTTCCCTTTCTTTAAACTGGGATCTGTAGCTGCTTGACAGAATGCCAGTATGAAATACTTCATCTCCCCCAGTTATTTTTTAACATAAATCGATGTCCTCTGAAAGCTTCACAATGCCTCTTTAAACAGCCCTTCTCTTTTTTCTGTTCATCGTTGGACAGAATGTTCCCTTCTGTGTGCCCCGCAGTGTTCAGAACCTGTTGGAAAACTATTTCTGTGCATCTTGCAGACTGTAACTGCTGTGAGTGTGGAAGGAACTCCCTGCGTGCCTCCCAGATGTCTTAACTAAATGGACAGGCCTCCCTTTATTCTGATAGTCTGCCCTTGGTAGGCACGGGGGTGATGTTGTGCTCGTGTTTAAGTCCAGAAGATCAGGTAGGGCACATGCAGCCCTGGAAGGACGAAGGCTCTGAGATGGTCCAATAAATGTTACTGTGGCTGTAACCGTGAAGATAAGCCTGCAGCATCTTTGTGGTCTAATTGATGCATTATTTGGTTAATCCTGAGAACTTGCTAGTGGAATTAGTTTTTTTCCCAATCTAGCCAGGAATAGCCATAGTCACATTTTCAGAGGGCTGTCAGTCCAAGCTTTTCTGTACATACAGAATCCTGGGGGGAAAAAAAACCAACAACAAAAAAACCCAAACCAACTATTTTGGAAGCAGTCAGGCATGAAAAGCAAAAGGTTGTTGTATCTGAGCTAATAGAAGAGACCTAACAGAAAGCTGATAGTTCAGGGTGTTAACTTCTGATACTGTACACAGAAACACATCCTGAATTTCTGTTCTCCAATATGTTTTCACATATGGTTGTAATTTACATGACATTTTTAAATACGCCTTCTACACTCCTTCTTCAGGTTTCTTCAAATACTTGTTTTACTATTCTCTGACAGGCAAGCATTGAGACATTTCTTCTGTTCACCAAGCTGTCTCTCACACAAGGGAGCAGGAAACTTGCCTCTCTGGTCACGGGAGGTCTGGCTGCTGTACTGTGGTAGAAGAGCCTGTGGGCTTCTCTAGGTTACAAACTTCTTACCTTCCTACAGCTGTAAAGCTCTCAAGCAGGAGCCTTCTGGTTTTAAGAGCTGAAAAATTTCTTATGCCAACTTCTGTACTTTTTGGGGTTTTGGTTTTTTTTAAACTGTTTGAACAACGTAAAATGCTTGACTGCTGGGAAACACTTCTTCCAGAAATCTCAGCTTTCCTAGATCTAAACAGGGGCATTAGAGTCTTATTTATCTTTTTCTTTTCTTTTCTTTTTTTTTTTCCATTTCCCTCATACATTTTCTATGGATACGATTGTCTGCGTCCTTATTCTCTTGGTTTCTAAACATCGGGTGCACTTGGGAATGGGCAGGATAATAAAGTAATCCTGTTCCGTATTGATTGAGTCATAGTTCCTTTATCCCTGTCTCTGACTGGAGTGAATCCAGCAGAAACATTTCCCTCAAGGCCTTATTAATTACTTATCCTCCCTATGTTAGCAGACACAAATAAATTAATAAATCACATTGTTCTGATGACCAGCTGACTGTAACTTTTCAGCAATGATAACGTGGAGGTGTACTTGATTTCCAGGTCTCCGCACCCATAGTGTCATCGTGATTACCATATCAGTCAGGTAGTTATTTCTCAGAACCGTGGACCCTTGCATCTTGGCTTTGATGCTCTCTGGTCTGGCTTTTGGAGAACTGGGCTGACTTCAGAGAGATTGTTTTGCTTGAGCGATGACTTGAGCAACAAGGGAGTCGCACTATAGTGACTCACTTCCACTGGTGCTTCACCTGGTCTGTACTGAGGAAAGAATTGGGCTCAGTAAAGGCTTTTCCCAATACATACTGACAGGACAACAGCGGGTCAGTGGGGAAGGGTGTAGGCTTCCTAAAAAGCACTGGCAAGGGACTATTTCTTAGATCAGTATGTTGACTGATTGTTTGTGTGTGTGCCATAGCGTGATGCATCTTCATGCTGCTGTATTTGGACAAGTGGGTAGAGCAATATAAAGCATACTTGTACTTTAATCTAGAAATCAAGTAAGATAGTGAGAGACATTTGAGCACACAAGATATTGGGGGCATAGCTAGGAAACAAGCCCAAGTATGCTGAATTCTCAAGCTAGAGCATTGCCATTAGACAACTACCCCCTTCCTAGTTTTATGTACAAGCTGCATGCCCACCCAGCTGATTTCTTTAACAAAAAAACCAATACCCCAACCACAATGCAGTGTAGATTCCTATTCACATTAGGAGCTTTTTGTGTATTAAGAAAGAAAAGGTCTGTAGTCAGTGCAATACAAAGGATTAGCAGTGCTTTAGCCCTGTACAATCTCTAGGCAGCTGTGAATGATGAAATACAAAATGAAAAGCACAAATACCTTTCCAGATCAGTACCTCCAGCAATGAGGTGGCCTCTTCCAGTGAACAGCTAAAGCATCTGTGGTGCAAGTGACAAAAATCTTTCTACTGACACGGTTTGATGCTGAATTTCCGATCCTGCAACTTTTGCGAAATAAGAGAAAAGCGGAAGCTTTGAAGCTAATTTCAGCAAAGGCAAGAAGGTTTCTACTCTATCTGTAATTCCAAACCTGCCTGCTGAAACAGCAATTAGAGATACTTTTACAATAAAATTTCCCCATCATGTGGATGTCCAGATGGGCAGGCTTTTTCTCCTCATGCTTAATGTAAATTAGAGTAAGGAACAGGTAGGCAAGGCTCCTGAGTTCCATTTCCAACTTCACCACTTATTCCCTGTGTGACCTATGAGTAACACAGTTATTTGAGCTTATACTATGTTTGTAAAATTGCGATAATTATATTTTTCCTCGGGGGGAGGGGGAAGCGGGGACCTGTGCTGAGGAATAGATCAGACAGTTGAAAACAGGGTAGGAGAAACTTCCTAAAATTCTGAATGCTACCCTGGTTCCCCCAGCCATTTCTAATGCTGTTACGTGATGAACATGTGTTGCACAAAACCAATAACCCATACAAGCTTATAATCTAAAGGTTTAATAATGCAAAGTAGGCATTTAATGGGAAAACACATAGTTAATGTTAAGCTTGTTCCTAAGCCTTTGCAGGGCGGAGTGCAAAAAGACACACAGGGTAAGAATGGTTTGTAAAACAATTAAGTGGTTGATTAGGGTAATAATGGACTTGTGTCTGGCTAGTTTCACTTGCTGTGGTAGGTTGACCCTGGCTGGATGCCGGGTGCCCACCAAAGCTGTTCTATCACACCACCGCCCCCCCTCAGCTGAACAGGGGAGAGAAAATGTAACAAAGGGGAAGGTTTGAGCACACTTTGTTGTTTGTTTCTATTTGCAATATGGTTTGAGAAGATACAACCGAAAATGCTACTGTCTAAATTTATCCTGCGTTGTAATAAACTGGGGCATGTAGAGTAGGAATCTGGTGCCTTGAGCTTTCTCTGAACTTAGTGGAAAGAGAGATTTGCAGAGCGCAACTCATCCCGTCTGAAGTCTCTACTTTGGTTATGGAAGGAGCCTGGAGTAATTAAGATGCTAATGTGGTCACCTCAGGGAACTGCTGAAACTAAGGAGTGATAAATGCAAGGCAATATCTATAAAATAGCAGACTTTTTTTTTTTTTTTTTTACATCACTTTGGTAAGGGCAAGTGACTTGTTAGAAGCCAGTGCAAAATGCCTAGGAAGAGAGTATGTGCATGAGGTAGGAAGCAGGCACATGCTATTAATGAAAGGGTCACGTCATATTCAGAGGCATAGGCTGCCATTCCCCTACTTGTCACAAGGAGAAAATACCGGAGGAAGATCTTCAATGGCACAAGGGCAATTACACACAATTTGTATTGCAAGCCTGAGAGCTGAGTGGTAGCTAGCCTATCCTTGGGTTTTTGAAAGCCCCCTTTAGTCCTTGAATTAGAAACAACAAAAAAACCCCTTACAGGTGTGCGCACGTGAGCGCACACACACACACTCCTTTCACCAGCATTGAAGGGAATCTTTTATGTCTTTTAATGAGTCTTTTCAAATGTGCCTGTGCTTCTTGATTTCCTTGGCCTCATAACGGTAGAAGCCAAGAGAGAGATGTCATCATTCACATGCCACGAATGAAACAGCTGTGGAAGTGGAATTCTTTTTCCAAAAAGGCATTTGTTTAATAGTATTCTGCATATAAACTAAGCTGTACAAACTGTGTAAAACAGGGAAGTTATGAGTATAGCAGTAGCACAGGATGCTGCAAAGGTGTGTGATACAGTTCCCAGCTGCTCTTCACCCCTATGTGGCAGATTTTCTCTTCAAAGAAAGTAAAGCTTTGAAAATCCCTTCCTACAAAACTCCCCTGCTGTGCTCTAGCTTTGTATGAGCTGCATGACAGATCAGAGGGAGGTCCCTCATGAGCCTTTTCCCACTGCTCTCTTGCTCACAGTGGGTTGGATTCTGCCTCCTAAGGGAACAGATATTTTCATACAGGTTATAGCAGGGCTGCCTTCCCTGAACCTCCCTCTGTGTCTCATGTTTTAAGTTTGATAAATTCAGCCAGTGTATAAATATACGTTGACTTCCATACCAACTCTTTATCTCCAGAGGTCTAGGCCCCTTAAAGAAAATTTATTCTTTTGCCAATAGCATATAAGCATCAATTTACAAATTTTTTCGTAAATAGAGCCTTCCCAAGGGCTGCATTATTAATTTACTTTTGACATAGCACAGCACTAGCATCATGATCACAAAAGGCTACTCTCAAATTGGGAAGTTCTGGTTTTCCTTTAACTTCATTATCAAAACATTCACTCTTTCCGAAGTCTGTAATAAAGCAGCCTACCTCTGCCAGAGATAAATTTTGTTTATGATCTGAGTTGTGTCTCTGATAATTGAGACCTGAATGCCAGAAAGTCATAAAAAGTTCCCTGTGGTCATGAAGTTCCCTCTAGTTTGCTTTTCTTGCACTAATAATCTTCTCTTTCCCACATTTTTCTTCCTGTTAACCACAGCACATTGAATTATCCAGTCCCTGCAAGAAGCTCTAACAGTCCTGTGTCTTATGAGTTGTTAGGACTGCATTTCATTAACCATAATAAACCAACATGCAGTGTTTACTGGAATAACAACGCATTGTACAGGTGGAGATAAGCGCCTGTCAGGAAGTGTCTATGAAGCACAAGCAATTCCAGTGCTTGTTCTTTATGTTCCTGACATTGTTGGTGGAATTTCAATTTTGTATCCTGCAAATGCAAACAGTGCTTGTGATAGTTATGTGCTACTGAGATAGCACCCAGGGGCTTCCAAGTAGAGAAGCATCCTTCTTTGTATTTCCTCGTCTGTAATAGCAGCAGTCAGGGAGAACAGCTCGGCTGTGCAAGGTGCTGTACGAAATACACCAATGCCATGCAGAACTTGGAATTTAAAAAAAGCTACAGCAAGGTGTGAGAGTAGAATAACAACAAAAAAATCAGAATAACTCAAGAGAAGGGGCTGTAGGAGCTAAACTGGTACCAGTGAATGGTGAAGAAATCATATGCTGTCTCTGTAGTGAGAGTAATTAATCTTTTTTACTAGAGATTCATCCCTCAATGAGCACAAAATTGCTTTTGAGATTTGGAAATAGGCAAAACGTTCAGCAGCACCTAAATTCAGTTTGCAACATTCTCAGTACACGAGTACTGAAAGTAAATTATTCAAACTGAACAGAGATTTGCACAAGTTACAGTGTGTTTCCTTTTCAGTTCATGTTGGGTGAAGATGAGTATAATCCTGCTAGATTATGGTCTGGAATAAGTTTCACTTCAACTGAAGATTCTCTTTACTTTTGCTGTTGTTTTTATTACTTGTTATGGTAGTATATAAAGAAGTTTTAGCACCGAGGAAAGACTTCCTGTGCCAGTGGCTGGGCAAAAAGAGAACAAGAACACAGTTGTTGCCTCAAAGCGTTTTTATGTCAGTTCTTATAGTCCTCTCTCAAGCCATAGATATTTAAATTGAGTCATGGCACCATTTTATCCCTTAACACAACTTCTTCAAATTTCAGAAATACCTGTTTTCAGATTTACGTATTGCTGCTGCTCCTGTCACTCAGAATATGTTAGTCTCTTATCTTTGAGATTGATGTATATTGGGCAGGGAGGATATTAATTCATTCCTTTATTTGCCACAGAAACAATGAAGCGAGTCTTCTATTTTCCTCAGAGCCTGGAAAATTTTATGAGGTATAAGGGTTCTTCAGCAGATGATAGAGACAGATGATGCTATTTCATCTACTGTTGTGGAACTGAAGTTTTCTAGGTGCTTGTCCTCTCCTACTGGTCTATCTCAAATGTCATATGAATCATTGGAGTACTGGAGAATTACTGGTGGAAAGCACATATCAGATCATGACTAGTTGACGCTTTGTGTACTCTTTGTTGACTCTTCTGTCAAGGGGGTGAAAATGTAAAATTTCTCTGAGATTTGCTGTTACGCTCTTCTGACTCACTAGGCCTTCTGCCTTTCCCTGTGCAGCAACGATTGCTCTCAGCATTAATGGTAAGTTGAGGACAAAACTCATACCGTCCGTTTTTTTTTTCATAGTCCAACCATGTAATCAGCTGGAGTTCTGCTTCACAGGAGAAAACTGCAGAAGTATCAGCTGGTTTCTTTGCTGTCAGCCCCTCTCTATCAGGATCTTTTATGCTGTTTGTCAGCATGGTTTCTAAACACCTGTGGCCTTAGGCTTTGAAGGAGTCCAGCCTCTCCTAAAATTGCTTCTGCTTCTAGTATAGTTTGCATAATTTGCGCAGTGGGCTTTTCCTTAAGACTGAGGGTCATAGGTGATTCAAATGTAAGGGGACTTCCAGTTTTAATCTCCTCTCCATCAGCATGCTGTTTATAGAGGCAAAGCATATCACTATCAATCTTCCTTAAAACTCCCCTTTGCTTTGCTCTTTGGACCATACCGTAGGGCATAAAATAGTGTGGAGCATTACATATTTTGTGTGCTAATAAGCAGAAGAAAAACAGAAAAAAGCAGAAATAACCTGTGCAATAATTTGTTCCAGCGTGTGCTGTAACATTATTAGCCGATTCCTTTGGAAAATTACCACCAGTACAGCTTTGCTGACTTGCACATGTATAATGTATAAATGGAGCCATCAAAGTTTAATGCACCCTTAGCAATGTACTTCCTTACACTGCCTGTGACATGAGTTTCATTTTTTTGTCTCAACAGTTTATCACACTCTGTGTGACACCAGTGCAATATAATGAAGTGCAACTCAGCTATGCCATCCACTGAGGTAATTTTTTTTCCTCTTGTTCACTTTTCCACTATGATATGCAATACTCATTGATGGGGTTTTTTTCAGCCTTATGTAGTCAGGCAGCCTGTCTGGATTTATCCTTAGTACTATAGTAGTGCCCACAGGCCCCATCCAAGGTCCAAGTTTCTTCTCTCCTAAGCCTTCATAATTACATGCACACACACAGTGTAGTCTTTGCCCTAAGGAGGTTGTGATTTAAACAGACTGAACTAAGGAAGGCAGAGATGAAGTTATTATACACAACAACAATAGAGGAACAAAACCAAGCCTGGATATTTTATTACCAGGGCCTTCTGTGACCACTAGGTCATACTTTGCCCAAATTTTTCTTAGTATAAAAATAAGAGAGAATGAATCTGAATTGTTGATACGTGGAAAGAAGGAAGAGATTAACAGCAGAATAGAACGTCATCTAGGTGAGAGAAATACAAGGCTGGACTATATTAAAAAAATATGCTGTTGCTTCTGATTTAGATTTCTGACAGAGGCATTTGCAGAAATCTGAATACCATGATTTAGTGACATGTTTGCCTTATGATTAGAAGCCAGCGTGGCAGATTAATTCTCAAAGCCACAGTCTTCACATTTCAGGAATATATCCATCCACTCCGCAGAGTGCATGGATGCTTCTGTACATGTAGCGAGGACATGCAGAGAACAAGGAAGAGATGCAGAAGGTTCAGTTTTGAGAGTCCACAGCTGGAGAGTGGAAAATTATGATAGCATTTGGGCACAGCCTCAGGAAAACCTGTGTTTGCAGCATAACTATGAGAAATCTGTGGTTTTGCACACCTTTTAGCCTAGAAGTCAGTAGTTCCATGGTTTTACCTATGAACTGGAACTCTAGGAGAATGAAATCTAAGGAGGCGAAAAAATTAAGTGGGCATGTGAAAGGACATGCCTCAGGTTTGTAGCATCCAGAAGGCTGGACTGCTGAGCTATGTTGAATAACCAGGCTCTTTCCAGAGGGAGATCATCATTATCACTTTCGGCTTAAACATCAGGGATCACCAACAGATGACTGCATAAGTTTAGATGTTTATCCTGTTAAATTACATGCATTGCATTTAACATCTTCCTGAAACATGATGTATGTGTTAACTTATAGTGCTGGGTCAATATTTTCTTCTTTTTAGGCTAACATATCCAACAGGAACTCCAGGCACCGTGATAATTATATTGAAATTTCGAGCCGTGTATTTTTGGGCTAAACTAGTCATTGACTTCATAGATTTCCTTGCTTTCTTCCCTCTTGCAAAGAATTATGTTCTGCTGCAGCTCAAGAGCTCTTTCCATAATGTCAAGCTCCCTTACATTTTCAACCCCTGGGAGAGTTCACAGCACTACTAATTTTTTCTACAAGCTAGCAGGTTTTGATTTAATAAGGAGTAATAGTGTTTTCCAATGTGGATTTATTCCAGGATAATCCAATGTCTTTTCAAAATGGAACTGCACTATTTCCGTAAGGCTCAGCTACAGCGTGGCTTCCTGCCTTTCATTGCTGCCCTCCTGTTGGCTGGAATCCTGCTGCTTTGTGCCGCAGACCTCGTATCGTTTGCCAGCTCAGAGTCAGATTTTGGAAGCAAGAAGAACTGAGTTCTCTTCCTGCTGCTGTTGTGAAGTTACAAGCACAAGCAGCAGGTAACCTTCATTGCTGATGGGTACATTTCATGCTGCTCTTCTTAAATTTGTGTGAACTGTTACATTTTCAGTGGCTCTTTTAGCTTACTCTAATTCCATTTACTTCATTCCATTAAGCCTGCTGGTAAAGTGGTAATAAGAGTCTTTGCACAGATTACTCAGTGGTGAAACTGCTGTGGATTCACAAGTGCTAGTTTGTACAGGGGACTTGATAACTAACCTGTTGGCAGGAAATAGCAAGCCTTGGAGGCAGCAGCAGCAAAAAACTTGATCAAGAGGAGTTAAGAGAGGAAAAGAGGAGGACAAAATGATTTCCTATGTAAGCAGATCCATCAGTAGGCCTGAATCTGGTTTGCAGGCCACCAGCCATGGGCAAACAGCTCTGTAGGCTGCAAAAGTACTAGTGGTGCAAGGAAACAGCCATACCTCCATGCTGTGTGAGCTGAGAGAAAGGCAAGCAGGAAAAACTTTTCATTCTCCTCTTCCCCACTACCCATTATTCATTTCAAACATTAACCTTTTAGGGAAGTAGAAAACAATCACATATACTGGAAAGAAATATGGGATTGGTCTTTTCTGTAATGGCTTTCTCGGCTCCAAGAAAACATGAAAGTTAATTTTTAAAACAAAGCCAGAACAAAGAAAGGCTGGGAGTAAGAGGAGGGTGAGACGGGTTTTCTTCTTTCCTTCACCACTTACTGGGCTACAGAAGGGACAGAAAGATCAGCTCAAACTCAGAAGCATAAAGTACTTGATTAACGTGAGGGGAAGAGTAAACTTTTCCTTGTGGGGAGAAGAGTAAACTAAACCAATAAGGTGACAGAAAACAGTTATTTCATTTTCAGGTTCCTTTTTATTGAGGTAAGTAATGGATATACTCTTTTCTCTTAGTGTGGTCAGAGCACCTCTCCAGTCATCTCTTGTGTATTTAGTAGCAGTAAAGCGAAGGAGAAAGGGGTGAAATTTATAGAACATGCCATTAATTACTGCTTACCCTTCTGTTTTGATGCCAGCAAGTGATGTATTTGTGATAGGTGTGCACCACAGGCATGGTAAACAGGTAACAAGCCTGAAACAGTCTCAGTACTGGAACAAAAGTTGTCAGCTAAAAAAACCCTCAACAAACCTGTCAGAAGAAGTTTTATCAGAAGTAAAATAAATTCAGTTTATGACCTTTGTTTATGTCTTTGTTCACTTCCACTGATACGGTCACAGATTTTAGTTTAGTCAGGGGAAGCAGTGGTGTTCAGGTCTTGGAAGATGCACAGCACAAGCTGTAGCTGAGTAATGCATGGAAACGTTAACTGTCATTAGAGAAGTGATCACAGAGGGAAAGAAAAATAGAGGCAGTAGAAATCTGGGCCATGTGTCTTTCAAGAGATAGAAGCTTAAATTTAAAATGGGTTTGAAAAACAGTTTGAAAATAAATGCCAAGTGCCTAACAATGCTCCTTGAGGTTGTGGAGGAGAAATTGTGACACTTATTTAGAATTTAACTGTGGTGATTCGGGCTTGGTTTTGAAAGTCTTGGCTTTGAGGTATTACCAGGTACAGGGGGGAGAGGTTCACATCCTGTCAGAGGAGAGCCAGTGGCAGGGGACATGAGCCAGGTCAGTGCAAAAAACATAGAGTAAGTGCATTTTTCTCAAAAAAGCTCTTAAATTACTCAGGTACCTAACACTACCTTTTTGGAGCGATTTAACCACTTGAAAGATAGTCACATGATTTTGGAATATTATTTGAGTGACTTAACACAGCAAACCGGTAAACCTAAAAGAAGTTCCGTACTTATATTTTGTGTTTTACTTATCTACTCTGTTTCCTCTGTCATAAATTTGGGCTGACAACATCCAGGTGCTCCTGCAGAGAAAAGCAGGCCAGTTGCTTCAAGGATTTTCTCTCCTGGAAATCCGTGAAGAGCTATCCTACTGTAATACAGTCAAGCCTTTGGAAGGCTAATAAATTGAATGGGTGGGTATGGGAGGTGAGCTCCTCTTCACTCATCAAAACTGATTTATTTATAGTGTTGTCTCTGAGAAGTACCTCCATTCCATCATGGATCTTCTTGCTATGAGTCTCTCTACGGTGTAAGTATTAGTATTTTGTTATCTTGGGAGTCAGATACAGGAGATCAGGGCACCTAGATCTCCTTCTTTGTTTTGCTGTCAGGGTATAGTGCTTTGCCTAAGCATTTGTCCTGTACCTTTGAAAGCAATGCATTTTCCCTTCCTGGAGGAAACTAAGGTTTAAGTAATTGGGCTTGCACTTAAAGCAAGGTTTATGGTTTATGGTTGGACTTGATCTTAAGGGTCTTTTCCAAACTAAATGAGTCTTTGATCAGACTGGATTCAGAAAGCTTGGGACCACAGACCTGCTCTTTGGTACGCTCTGTGTGAGCAGCTCATGCAGAATACCTCTCAATCAGAAGCAGCTTTAGGTTCCTAAATAGGAGACAGGACTGAACCGTCTTAGCGCATGTGGCCCTCAGTCGTGTCTCCATTCCCTCAGCAGCAGCTCCCTGTGCAGTTCATTCAGAAATTTTCCAAAAGCGAGCATCTGTCTTAGAAACTTGGCACATCTGACTCCCTCTGAGGATTTCTCAAGCTTTTCCCCACCTTTCCCTGAAGGACATGACCTAAATATCCTTATACAACACACTCTGGCCCTTATCTCAGCTGGGGCTGGTATGTTTTGCTCAAGCACTTAAAGATCCGTAAGGAGGACAGCATGCCAAGTCAAAAAAAAAAAAAAATTGTTAAATTGTACATAATAGGTGACCGTTGGACTGCCTTAATCTGACTAAAGGACTGTGCAGTACAAAAAGCAACTTCAGGCCCTGCTGGTTTATTATAAGATTATAGAAACTCACCAACATGCTGTTTGGAGTCTGTGCTTGCTTGCTTTCTTTCATTGAGCTCGCTGCAAAATGGAGGTCCTTAACCCTACCCAGGGGAAAAGAAACACCACTGCACCCCAGTTTGCATGTATGTTAATGACAGGCCTCCTTTTCTCACACATCTCCTTGACGAAACGCATAGGCCAGTAGGATAAGGAGTAGGCTGCAGACTGAAGTATGTACGCTATTGTTTCTGTTCCCCTACAAAGGGATGCTTATTCTGGGCAGAGGTATCCCATCTGCTGTTTCATACATAGCCAGCGGTTCCCCTGGCACAGAGAGTGGGTAGGAACATTCTTCTATCAGGAAAGCTGAAAGAGTGCAGAAAGAACGTCAAGATTTGTACCTTTTCATTTTTTAAACTTTTCACCAGACATTTTCTGTTCCAACGAGATAAGTAGAGAGCGCCTTCCATTTAGAGTGATGAGCAGCTTTTTTCCTTTTGTAGCTAGCTCAGATTCCAGAATTAGTCTTTGGGAAGGGAAGAAAGGAGTTATAAGTCACACGTTCAGCCAACAGTATAATTAAGCCAGGAAGACTGAAATGAATAGCTAAATTGATGGGTATGAGTAAGTGTCAAAAGATTTTTTGTATCTAGGTGCTAGACATTATTTGTCTCAGCTTTTCAATGTCCTATCCACTGTAAAAGGTATAACTGATAGTTCTCTGTCTTTACTTGGAAACTCCAGATACACAGGAGGCTGCTTCATCATCTTCTTTTGAAGAAGCAATCCTAACTCGTTGTCTGTTCTTGCAAGCCAGGGCGGATTGTATGAACTAGAGTTGCTTATACCAAAAGAGATGAAAGCAGCAGTGGCTCGATAGCCTGTGTAACACTAAATACACACAAGAGAGAGGGGTAGTTGGCTAAGGCTTGGCAGCAGGATCTGGGTTAAACTACAGGTATTACTGCCACAGCAGCAGGTACTCGGCAGGCCAGCTCCCCACAGATTCAGTAAGTGCTGGAGATAAATACCTTCTTTGCCAAGTGTAACTGACTTAAGATCATCCTATCTATTGTGACAACACAGTTGGTGCCACTTCTCCAAAGCAGCTTACAGCTATTACAAGCAAAAAATACCAATGCATCTCCTTTGCAGAGCCTGGTTTCGCTGGGATCTTTGGCAGAAGATGATAAGCCTGTTGGTGCGTTACTGTTCTGTTAACTGTGTGCAACTTGTAATTGGCAACTCCCTCATTGTCTAGATGAGCTTTTCTGCTACCACTTGTACGTGTTTTATGAATGTTGTTAAGTATTTAGTAGAGATACTGCATCCCTTTACACACATTCTGTAATTATATTTTGACTTCAATTACGCACCAGGAGGTGGTGCAGTGTCATATAGGCTGGAGCCACAGTGAAATATAGAGCAAGGCTTCTTTTAGATGAGACACTGGATTAGTTCCTGTCCTCTTTCTTTTCTCCTGAATTCCACAAGGACCTGCACCTACAAGCATTAGAAGCTGTTTTGCCAGTACCATTGCAGCAGAGAAGTTGCTTAGGAAGTTTGCCTGTTCTGTTTGCAGTCAGGAGTTGCAAGTGCTGCAGTGAGAACTCAATGGTTATTTCATTGATTAAGAAGCACAACAGAAACCAAGGCTTGCCAAAACCACAGTCAGGAGCATAATGACCCCTCTTTTCTGCCTACATGCTTAATATTAAGGGCCTCATATAGATGCAGATAGTTTGTAATGTGGTCAGTTACTAAGCTTCCTCTAGAGTGACTTGTTAACGCTAAACCAAAACAGCAGTGTAAGCTGGTTTGCCAGTAATATTCAAATAGGACCATAGCCTGAAAGCAGAGTTTCTCATAAAGGCAAGGAGAATCAATTAAAATATATGTTTTGGGAATCATAAGAAGTCGTTTATTGATGAGTGTGTCAGAGAGTTTATTCACTGAGCTTGTACTGCGAAGCACCTGACTTCCAGTTTCTGTACTTCATTCCTAGCTTACTCTTGCGTTGTATAAAATGTAGTCTTACTCTTGCACTCTCATAGACCTATTTATAAAGCCTGTGTTCTGCCTGGCTGTCTGTACCAAAGGTCTTTGATGGACCGGGACCTTGAGCAGAGCCAGGAAAAGACTGAGAAGCTAGGTGAAATAAATGGCCTTTTGTGTTTCCCTGCAGGTTTTCTCCTTGCCAATTTGTAGACCTATATAGCAAGTTACTGTGTATAGTTGGCTGGTATAACTACGAAAATCTGTTAGAGAATGGGAGCATGTGTTTTGCTTAGTGCTTTAGAAACTCCACATTAGCTGTACTCTGGGATAAGCTTCACTGCTTTTTGGTAGTATAAAAACTATCTTTTGCCTAGCAGTTAGCTTTTAGGAGACTTATTATGTTAGTTTTCCCTGAAATTCTGGATTTGAACAGTGTCCTGTGCCAAGTCTTTCTGGCAGTTGGTATCTGTGCTCAGGCAGACCAAAATTGCCTGGGCTTTTCCCTCTTGCTTCTTATCCCATCATTTCTCACATTCTTGGTGCTGTGCCCTCTGCAATTGGCTCCCTATTTTATTCAGTAGAGTTTTTCTGCTCAGTGTTTGGCTGCTTCAGCCCCCTGCACTTAGGTTTCTCAGCAACATTGATTCCTTTCTTCTTGCTAAGATTTCCTCACATTTTTTTGGTTCTCTCAGAAGGGGATGCAAGACAGCCAAGAAAAGCCAGGTGCTTATTCCTTGAAGTACCAGAATATGACAGCTAATTGAAAGGAGGGGAAAAATAAAATCAAGTACTTTGCAGTTGCACTACAGCAGAGCTCTGTTAAATAGATATATGGTGTTCATAACTATTAGCTTTTTGCAGTCACCATCATGCTGATTTACTGCATTTCTAAAACAGTTTCTGGTTTAAGCAAGCAGCATCAGTAATTGGATTTTTTCAAGAGATCTTTTCTCAGAGATTCTGTTCACAAAGCAACAAGATGGCTATCTTGTGCTACAGGCTCACACAGAAGAAAGGAATCATGCTGGGTTTCCTTTCTATCAGAATATTTTCATACAGTTTGGCAGATGAATTTTTACAAGTTTAATATCTTGCTTCAGCAGTTAGGCAGGACAAATGCATGCAAGCTAGTAGGATGGCTCTTGCACTGTAAATGCAGTTTCTGTATTACTAATAAGCCTAAGGGGTGGTGCCTGTTCACAGGAATGGAGTCCTTCTACGGAACAGCTCTTCAGCCTCCAACACCTTGTGATTAATGTGTGTGATATTTTCTACAGCTACATAGTGGCCTTGCTTTTCTTTTAGTATGCTAATGCTGAAAAGAAAATAAATGCTGATGTTTTTAAAAAGCCAATAACTTTGGGTATATTTTGAGCCAAGTTGTAGCAAAGGGTGTTCTTTAACACAATTGTTTTTTTATTGTCCACATGAAGATCATGGGTGAACGCTAGAGGTTCAAATGCATCTAAGAGAGTGCTCCCATTGTTAGCATCAGGTCATTAGAGTAGTTGACACACAGAGAACAAATCTATGCTAGATTATTTTCCCTACACTAAGAGGCTAAAGCATTTGCCTCAGACCTACTTCCAGTGCACCTGATCCAGTTTAGCCCTTACATTTGCTAGGTAATTGATCAAAGCTGATTTGCTGTGATTCACCCAGGAAAGAAGTAATAACACTATCTTTCTATCAGCTGAAACTTGCCGCAGATAACAGATTTTAAATCAGTTTACCAAAGTCTCAAGTTTTAGGTTTTCACTGGTGTTCTAGAATCAAAGCTTTTCCCTATTGCTGTAGAGCTCTAGCTGTGATATTCCATCACTGGTGTTGCTTCTTTCTACAGAGAGCATATTAAAAAAACAATTTCCAACAAATATAAAATAGAGTGCCCCTATTTATAAACCTGCTTTTCCAAATGGATCTCTACAGGAAGCACTAAGCACTGCAGCAGATACCTGTGTTCTAATTCATTCCCTTAAAAATAAAACAATCCACCTGTATTTGAAGAACCAACAAAGAAACTAGTAACTACAGGAAATGCCCTCCTCAATACAGGAAGAAGAAGAAAAAACAAAACAATTTTCTTAACAGCAAACAGCGAAAGTCATTCAGAGCTCCTCAATTTTGCATAAAAGTCTTTGCAACTTCAGGCTGTTCTTGAATAGAGCTTGGTAGCCACCTTTAGCATCTTTGCCATCTCCTCACAGTGAGTTCCATCTAATGATTCTTTCACTATACACTATTCAGACATATCCAGAGCTACAGCACTGAACTGTTGTGTTGAATTGTGCGGTGAGATTGATTGTGAAGACTTCCAGTTAAAAGACAGGTTTCCAAAAGTACCCCAGTGCAGGGAAATGTTACAGCCTAATGAAACAGAGCAGTAATGCTGACGCAGGCTTTTCCATTGTGTGTGTAATTTTATATAAGAGATTATTGCACACTACTAGCAGCTGAATTCAGAGCTCAGTTACACTGAGCATACTCCTCTACTGTAAGCAAGTTACAATGTAGATGGGCAGTTTATTCAAAAGTAGGAAAGGAAACAGAAAAAGAGTTTACCTAGGATCACAGTGCAGATCAGTGGCAGGAGAACAAACAGGACTATGTCCTCCAAATATCCAGTTCACACAGTCATTGGCCATTGCTGCCAAATTGTGAGAGTGAAATAATATGAGGCACTTCAGGAAGGTAAAAATTTCTCAAGGTTTTGTCTTACTGTGAAAGCCTAGGGTAGTATTCTGGTAATCTATTCTATTCTGGTAACCTATTACCAGTTTTAAACAAAGTTCCTTACTTTATTTGATAACTGAGGAAATCACATTGTTATGTGAGCTCCTTTGCTCAGGTATATGTTGAATATCAAAGCACATTTGCAAAATGAAAAACAAGCTTTCTCCTGAATTTTTAATGAACTGTAATGAATGGACACAGGAAGTGTTATCAGTTGTGCTCTAGAGGCAATGGCGAAAGTAAGTGGGATGAGAGGAATTAGCTGAGTTGCTCTGCAAGCAGAATCCTCTGCTTGGCAGCAGAAAATCCATCTCAGAAATACAGCTCAACACTTCAAATCATCTGTTTTCACACTCAGAAAATATGGCACAGATTCTGAACTGGTTTATTTCCCTGACTTTCAAATTCCTTATGATTCAGCGCTCCCTTGTTCAGGACCTCCAATCAATGAAAATATGAAACCTGCCTTGAAAAAAAAAGATACCTCTGCCTAAAAAACCCCAACCAAACAAAACACAAAACAAAACAAACAAAAAAATCAATATATGGAACCTGCCTTAAAAAAAAAAAAAAAAAAAAAAAAAGACACACACTCCTCTGCCTTAAAAAAAAAAAAAAAAAAGGACACCTCTCTGCCTTGGGAGTGGGTAGAAAGAGACCTAATCAACAATAAATTGAGACAGCCTGTAAAAAGAAGAAAAAAAAAGAGAGAGACAACTCCATGCCTTAAAAAAACCCCAAACCACACCTCTGCCTTAAAAAAAAAAGGAGAGACCTAATCAATACTGTATGGTACCTGCCTTAAAAAAAAAAAAAAAAAAAAAAAAAAAAAGACAGACACCTAATCAACAGTATGTGGAACCTGTGGAAACTGCCTTGAAGAAAAAAGAAAAAAAGACATCTAATAACTATATGGAACCTGCCTTAAAATAAATAAATAAAAAAAGACACCTCTGTGGTTTGCTAAAAAAAAAAAAAAAAGGAAAAGACACCTTTCTTCTTTTGAAAAAAAAAGAAGATACCTAATCAACGATATGTGGAACCTGCCTTTAATAAATAAATAAATAAATGTAACCTGCCTTTAAAAAAAAAATCTAGTCCATATATCTTACCTGCCTTACTGCCTTTAAAAAAAAGACACCTCCCTGCCTTAAAAAAAAAAAAAAAAGAAAGAAAAAGAAACCTAACAAATACACATAACCTTCTTTAAAAAATAAAAGGGCACCCTGATTGGTATATGGAAACTACCTTTAAAAAAAACATAGAATATATATATATATATTCTTCTGGGCTTTAAAAAAAAGAGCCTAATCACTATATGGAACTTGCCTTGGGGGAAAAAAAAAAAAAAGGAAAATAGGACACCTCCCTACCTTAACAAAAAAAAACCCAAGACCACCAAATCAATGATGTGTGGCACCTGCCTTTAAAAAAAATATACCTCAGTGCCTTTACAAAACATAAAAAAAGACACCTAATTAACAATATGTGGAACTAGCCTTAGAAAAAAAAAAAAATGTAAAAAATATAAATATATGAAACCTGCCCTAAATATATATATAAAATAAATGCATGTTACCTGCCTTACTGCCTTTAAAAAATGACACCTCCCTGCCTTAAAAAAAAGAAACCTAATAAATACATGTAACCTGCTTTAAAAAAAAAAACACACAACAAAAAAACAAAACCAAAAGTCTTTGCCTTAACAAAAAAGACACCTGATCAGTATATGGAAACTGCCTTAAAAAAAACCTCAAATGATACCTCTGTGCCTTAAAAAAGAAACACCTCTCTGTCTTAAAAAAAAAAAAAAAAAAAAGGCAAGTCCTAATTAACAATATCTGGAACCTTCATTAAAAAGAAAAAAAAAAGCCTAACCACTACATGGAATCTGCCTTGGGAAAGAAAAAAAACCAAGGAAATTTAAAAAAGGTGAAAAAAGGTTACCTCCCTGCCTTAAAAAAAAAAAAAAAAAGACACCTATCCAACGATATGTGGAACCTGCCTTATGAAAAATAAAATTAAAAGACAACTATTAACTATATGGAACCTGCCAAAAAAAAAAAAAAGTCACCTATTCTGGCATATGTGGAACCTGCCTTATAAATAAAAAAAAGCCTAATCAATATATGGAGCCTTCCTTTAAAAAAACCCCAAAACCAGCTGGGTGCCAAAGTGTGTGTGGGGGTGATTTTGTGATTTCTCCCCCCCTGCTGATGACTAGAAGTGGGGTTGGACTGTGGTGTTACTGTGAGCATCCTTTCCCGCAGGGTGGGTCGTGCCCGCGCTCGGGGCAGGGGCTCTGCCTGGGTATCGTCCGTGTGCCGGGCGTTTGAGACCATACAAGCTCTCATCCCGACTGCCAAGAGCGGCTGGCTCAGCACGCCTTCCAAGGTGCTCATTGCAGTCGTGATGCTAGTGGGTAGCTTCGATACCTATAATAATAAATATGCTAGTCTTTCGCAGGGGGTCTTTGCTTTAAAAACCTCCTGTAACTTTTGGGGGGGGGGGGGGACCTGGAGATGGCACGAAGCAAATGCTATCCTTATAGGTCATTAGCAAGCAAGGAATTCTTTTTGCATGAGAAAAGGCAGTGCACCAGATGGTGCTTCTGAGCACATGGTGAAAAACAGCTGCTTTCTTATTTATTTCTTTGCTTGCACAGCTAACTGCTTTGATTAAGGTAGAGGTATAGAAAGAGATAGGCTGTAGCTATATTTTTAGTTTTAATTCTGTCACAAGAGAAACACTAAAGTGCACCCTAAGCTTGTTAAACACGGTGTTTGCAAGACCATCGGTATGGTGATCGACGACACTAAAGCATGTTGCTGTCCCTGTTCACCTTAGGTAAGCTGGGGATGCACCTATCAAGAAGAGAAACATCGAGGCAGAATGCTAAACTGTGGCTTCTGTAAAGGAAAGAGCTGAAGGAGAAAGACAAGAATGGGGAATTTCCTCCTTCCATTCGCTGTGGGTCCAGCTGGGAATAGGCTGAAACTTCTCATCAGTGCCTAAAAGCAGTGCTTTTTTTTTTTTTTTTTTTCTTAGCAGCAAGGAACAGCATAGCTGCCTTAGGCAGTTAGGAGGAAGCTGATAGCGAGTTTCACAAGCCCAGGCTCTTGGCTCATTAGTGTTTGTGGCAGAGCAGCTCACCCACCCTGCTTCTGGAGGGCAGGCTGGGAGTCTCTAATAGGCTGGGATGCTTCTAGCACAGCCTCTGCAGCCCACTCCTTGTCTTTGCCCGCAAGTCAGTTCCCCCTTTTTTCAGCTCCCAGAAGAATTTTTGTTATCAGCTGGTTTCTTTAGCAGAACAAGGTTTAGCATTCTGGGGTGCCCTTCTTCTTCATTAGTGCAAGTGTGCTTAGGTCGGTTCTGAGACATACATAGGAACCACATAGATGGCACACAGCTACAGTGATCAAATTAAAGCCCATTCTACAGTCTCAGTTACTTTTCCTTAGACTATACTTCCCTGTCTCTTCAGGAGGCAACCCCATCACAGGCAGAGCATACACTGTTGCCTTCTGGCTTCTCCTGTCCTGCAGGGAGCTCTCCTAGTTCTCAGTAGCATTCTCCGCAGCTGTGGGTAGCTAGCGGCAGCCCATTTCCCCTCCCTCCCTTATCCCCCTTTCAGCTGTAGTCAACGCTTCATTTGAGGCAATGAAACTAGCTTTTATTGACTTAAAAATACAAAATATACACAAAGCAATCACTTTGAATAGCAAAACAAGAGCCCCTTGTTTACCAACCCTCCCGCACAACACCCACTATTACCATTATGCATTTATAAACATCTGGGGTTTTTTTAAATATATTTATTTAGTGTGATAATACGAATGCACTTATCTTGGTCCATCAGGCAGATCAAGTTATTAAAAGCAGGGGAAAGGAAGTCAAATAATGGTAGGATACAAATTTGTACATTGCACCTTTGCAGAGTTTCAGAAAGGAAGCTATTACAGACAAACCCCCAGTGAGCAGCAGAGAAAGGCAAGCCAAACAGAAGTCTCCCAAGTAGCTTGCTAAGGGAACAGAGACACTTAATTTCCCCTTTCTACCACCTCCAGAGGGAATGCCCTCTGTACTCCACCCAGGGCCGTAAAGACAGCCAGAACTATACAGCAGACATACCGTTTAAAGATGACAAAAAACATTTTCCTCCTATTATATGCAAGTCACACTTTCCTTATCAGTCTCTTTTTGAGGGTACCATACTGGGTGTTTGATAGTCCTTTTGCAGTCCACAGGAAGCCTCACTCTTGGCTAGTAATTGCATCGGGCTTGACTTTAGCTTTTTCTGCTGGGGACTTGAGTTTCTTCAGCCACCTGCAGAGAGGGCTCGGCTTGCACAGCTTGTCACTTGGTCTCTTGCATACTGCTGAGTTGCTTTCCACTGTTGCCTGGTCAGTCACCACATCTCCTGCATCTCTAGCTCCTGTCTCTGTGGTGATCTGCAGAGGCAAGCCAGTTGTCGCTCCTGCGTCTCCTTCGGCTTGCTGGGCTGTTGCAGGTCTTTCCTGAGTTGGAGCATTAGTTTGTCTGTCCGGACCCATCGTTGTAGCGGGCTTGTTTTCAGCGTCCTCTGACTGTTCTGCGGAAGGCTGGGCCTCGCCAAGGTCATGCAGCTCTGTGGTTCTCCCCATTATCCGCACCACATGCGGAGAAGATGAGGCCATTTCACTTTCTCTTCCTATGTCTTTGTTCTGCATCCCTGCAGCAGTATCTTGTGATTTGTCCTTTGGAGGATGATTCACACTGCTCCGCAACGCAGCCCCCGGGACTGTCTGGGCAATAGGGAGATCAACTGCTGCATTTTCTTGCAGAGTTACCAGCTTTTCAAACTTCCTAGACTTTCTATGGCAATACCTCTTGTGACTAATTTCATTCCCCATGATCAAGATGTACAGCAATAATCCTGCTAGTAGCCTTCTCCAGGGAACCTTGAGGCTTTGAGGTACTGAATGACTTTGGCACCAACAGAGCCTTTACTTAGAAGCAGACACAGACCCAAGTTTCATCCTTGTTACTGAGCTGATAGACCACTCCTGGGCCAACCATCACACCTGCAAGGTAGTAAGAAATTCATTAGGGCCTACAACCTAGCCCTGTGTAAAAGCCCATTTGCGGCTCTGGCTCAATTTTCTGAGGAGCATATAGGTAAGAAAGAGTTTAAAACTTGATGTGAAAATTTCTTTTGATTTCCCCAGCCTGTCGGGAAGCTTCAAAATGTGGATTCATTGTTACCTACACCTGGAGCAAGAACAGGAATGTCACTTTGGGTCCTCCTGTGGCTAAGCACTGTTAGAATCTCATTTTTGTTTAGACCAGGAAAGTGCCCTCCCTAAAAGGAAGATCAGATTCACATTTCACTTCAGAGTGGGTTAGACGTAAGTTGCAGGATTTATTGTTTTTAAGTCAGTCTTAGTTCAAGGGACAGTCTTCTTCAGTCTTTTGATATCACTAAGAGCATTTAGGAAGTCAGTTACCATGACTCTCAGCCAATACTGCACTTTACAGTTATTAGTTTATATTACCAAAGTAAATACTATTTAGGTCTCCTCTTATTTCCTAGACCATTTATTAATTGTAGAAAGAAGTTCACATTTAGCCAGGGTAGGATCACATTGATAGGCCTGGTAAGATATGGAAGGGAGGAGAAAGGAAAGGCATAATGCCTCCTTAATGAGAGATGAGAGAAACAGGTGGATTTCAGGCCCTTAGGTCATTATTTTATCAGTCATTTACTCAGTTTTTAGAAACCACAGAAATGCTATCACTTCAAACTGAAATAATAATAAGGGACAGTATATTTTGAACGCAGAGAAAAATTTACCTCAAGTTATGTTTACAGAGTGCCATTTTAAAACTACAGCATCGTTAGAAAACAGATTAAGTACTTTGCAGAGAAAGAGCAAGAGAAAACTGTTCAAAAGGGAAAGAGGGACCCACATACAGATCTGTCTATTTGTTTTGAAATCTACATCATGCAGATTACCTGGCATTGCTAGAAAGAGGCAAACACAATGTAAACTCATAATTAAATAGCAACAGAAGTGCCCTGTTTCTGGGAGAGAAACTACAAAGTAAACACTACTTAAACCATTTCCAGCATCACAACTTCTCAACCTTTATTTCTTATTCAGGGTGATAAGGCATTGCTCTTAAGTAGGGTGGCTGGTGACACTAGACCATTTCCCCAGAAGGCCCAGATCATTAGTTCCTTTAAAGTGCTGTTCCGCTACAAATCCTGCACCACTTTTTATAGCTAAATATTTAAAGTAAAATAGAGCTGCCACACAACATGATATGATTACAGATGGTTCCGCAGAAAGCTTAACCATCATAGCGTAGAATAAGAGGAACTACAGAAAAACAGATCTATAATTTAGGGATTACAGTTTTTAAAGTGAAGCTAATGGATCCAGAGCAGTTTTGCTGCACTGTTTGAGCTGCTTTTATGTGTAGAATCTGTAAAAATGTGTGATTCCATGCCAGTTAGGCACTCACTTAGAAGACTGCATGAACTTAATCACTTAAAACTACATACATAGTTTTAAGAATGGAAAAGCAGGAAAGACTAACCCAGCCACCTGTAGTGTGGGAGAAAAACCAAAATACAAAAAGACATAGAGGCGCTCTTTGATACCAAAGCTAAAGAGAGGACAACTTACAAATAAATTAATGTTTTGTCAGGTTGACTTTTCAGAATAAGCAATTGCTGTATCAACAGCAATGATTTTGTGTAAATGACTACAGCAAGGAAATGTTTCATGTGATTTTGGTGGGGCAGTGTAATGCTAGGAGAAGAAAGGAAAATACTAGTTTATTCTCTGGTAAATCTACATTTGTTAGATGTTGTCATCGCTACAGAAGTGGTTCAAAAATATGACAATTGACACATTCTACTGCCGTTGTCTCAAGAGAGGTTTTACTTACAGAGATAGGCATAAAGATGTAGATATTCATTACCCTAAGTGCAAATACACTAGTTGTTGCTTTTTATATGTAGTAAAATTGTTTCCCCTTCCTCATCTGGCCATTTCATAACTGTGAATGTTTCCTTTTCCTTGCTTTGCTGTTAGTCCCACACTCTTGCCGCTAGCAGGATTTTGTTCAAAGCCATTTCAGACAGAAGAAAGGATAACTACAGTTTTGCCAAAACCAAAGGATAAGACCTCTATCTCACTAGATAAGTCAAACGACCCCCAAAAACGGAGAGCAAATATCCCTCCTTCCCAAAAGAAAAATACCAAACACCCAAACTTCTGTCATACAGTGCCCTCACTCATTTCCAAAGGAAAAGCCCCCAAACAGCTCCCCACACACAGCTTGGAAGAGGGCAGATGGACCTTAAATAGGGCAGGACAGTAACACTGAATTCTTTCCCACCGAAACCTAATGACTGAATTATTGTTCCCTTACACCATCTCTGCAGCCTAAAAATAAAAGATGCAGAATTTTCATGCTCCATGTTTACAAAACGTCATGTAATGTCCTTTTGTGATTCATGTCATAGGTTTCTGTGCATTTAGATATTAACTTCTTTTTTCCCTGAAATACTTATTCAGAACTCAAGGGAAATGTGGTAGGTTATATCTTCCTGAAAATTGACAATAACAACCTATATTGTAGACTAAGCAACAGCTACACAGTAGGCTTTAGGAAAAGTAGCTTGTAGCTCAGGTGTTACACTTAGGATTGTAGGCACAGTACATCTTCCTTATGCGCAGGAACAGCAGATCTCGGGTGCTTTTCATCTGTTGTGAGGTGTTGCTGGCTGCATGCATTCTGGATTTTCTCTAGTTGAGTGCTTTCTGTCGGGAAGGGCGTTTTGACTGGCGTTTGTTTCAGAGCTTTTCTAACTTTCATGCCGTGATTGGTTTTGGTTCTCAAATCACTAGCAGATTTTGTGGCTTTAAATCTGGGCTTCTTACATGTTATGGAGAGAGAAGTATGTAAGGAAGCAAGGAAAATACTTTGTTTCTGAAAGTCAGGAAGGGATACAATATCTAAAGTGATACAAAAATGTTTTGTATTGACCAAAAATATTGACCAACAGTTGCAGCATTGGATAAGGGAAGTCTTCATTTTTTGACCAGCTCTTGTCAGAACTTTTTACTAAGTTGTGTAAGCAGTTTAAACGGTTCAGGAGAAACAGACTGACTATGATTAAGATAGTGATGACTTTTTACAAAGGTGCTTCAAAAGGAAGAGAAACATATACTGGTGTTCCTTACAGCACAAGCAGATACAGATGTTAGGCTCCTAAAAATTCCTGGGTTTTTACTTTCTTTAGTGTGGCCAGGTTATATTCTCAAGGTTTCCTGCTGAATGACAGAAGGCCTTACTTATAAAAGTTAAAAGCAAAGATTCTGAGCATCAGGAGCTAAGATTTTCAGAAAGCCAAACATTACATTACAATCCACACCATCCTCAAGACAGTTATGTGAATTGGTAATGCTACTTTATGCTTATTTGCAGTGATTCATAGTCGATTTACTAGTCAAAGAATTTGCTGCTTATCATCTTAAGAGGGCAGCCTAGAGCCTGGGAACAGAGCCGAGTTATATTCACACCACTGCATTATTAATAAATTCTCCAATTAGAACTTGCCTAAAAAGATGAGACAAACAGCAGTAAAAGGTATAACTTGCATTCATTCATCAGTGACAAAGAGAGCTTAGTGCTCATGAAGCGGAGACACAGATGGCTTGTAGACATCCTGTGCTAGATGGTACAGTTGTACTGCTGTTACACAATGGTCTTTCCCTGTTCTAAGGGTAGGAATGGGAGTTTAAAAGCATTAAAGTGCTTTCATAACTTAAGTCCTATTCTTACAGGAGTCGCATTTGGAAGTTTAGCCTTGCATCTTTATTTTCAGCAGAGTTTGAATACAGTGAGCCCAGTTAGTGTTAAAAAATTTGCAAAGAAATCATCAGGAGACAAGTAGCTTTCATTCTGAGGCCAGCGATATCAATATGCAGCATTTTGCCCAAATACGTCACAAGATGAAAAGGGCAAAACCATTAGTTTTGACATTAGAGTCAATGCAAATACCAGAAGTGAGGTAGACTCTCATCTGACATATGCAATTAAAGCCATTAGAATTGCCAAAGCAAAATCTTCCCCAAGTATAATTTTGGGTAGGTTAAACCAGGACAATGCAAACTACGACATCTTGAGAGTAAAGCTTGGCTTTAAAGTACTTGGGGCACGTCTAAAAAACCCAAAAGATTATGATCAAGGAAAGCATCAGAACTGGAATAGACATGTTGTAAGAGGAATCGCAGCTATTGTTCTCATTGACCAAGGAACATCTTGGATTGCAAATATTCAGCTGGTTGTAAATGAAGACGGGGCATCGCACAAAGTTCTGTCCCCAAATTCCTGCAGTATTTCATCTGATGGAAGATTATTTCCTTCTGCCAGGATTTTTCTGAGAAAGGAGGAGGGAAGGAATACTCCTTTTTCAGAGCATAAGCAGAATATCCACAATTCAGATTCGTCTCCCAGATTTGCTAATTTGATTTAAATACTAAAATTCAAGTAAAACTGAAGTGCAACACAGTGCCACATTTGTTCGTACAAGTTGGTGATCACCTAACAGCCCATGATGTCGACCAACAGATTAACAGCTATACAGCAGTCAGTCTGAACTAGGCTTGTATTTAGGGATAATGTTTGTGAAACTATAGCCTGCAGTATTATTCTGCATGATACCATTTGGGGTGAAAATTGATCCCTGTCACCCATTTGTTTCAGTGTCAGCAACAGCATCATGTAATTACACGTTTTATTGTGACGCCAGATTAGACCGATACCTTCAGTCCGAGCCATATACTACCACCAGTCACAGGGGGAATAAGCGTTACTGAATCACTCTTAACATGGTTTCCTAATGAGTAGTGAGATGCAAGCATTTACTAAATCACAGGCATAAAATAAAAAGACAAGCTTATTTTGAAAATATGATTGTTTAATGTGAGAATGCAAAAATATACTTCTGCTAAAATCAGAGAGAGATTTGCCCCAAGTTTTCTGAAATGCTTGCCCAAACCGGGTGACTGAACATCACCCTGAGAATCCCTTGATGTGATTGCCGTCACTTCCGTGATCCTTTGCCATGAATATATGCAAATGAACTTCCATCTACTTTTTGCCTCTATCCCTCATAATTTCCTCCTTTCTGTCATTTAGCACTTTCCCAGCTTAAGAAGAACGTGCGTCCCTTTCTCCCCACTTAAGCTGTGATTCCCTTCTTGAATATTTCACTGCTTTCTATACTCTTTCTGCCACATTGTCAAACATCCATGGGTTTTCCCAGCACCCACAAAACACAGAACAGATGATAATGCCAACCTTTTGAAAATACTTGGCAATTAATTATAGTTGCTGATCTGAATATCCAAGATAGAGGCAGAATTACGCACAGAAGCTTTTGTTGCTCTTTGCTAGCATTATTTCTTTTTCTGTGATTTCCCCAGGCCTCCTTAGCTCTCCCCGCATTGGTAAGGAGAAGTCTGCCTGCCCACTAATTGTTAAATCTAAATTCTGTGTAAGGAGGGCATAGATATTATTCCAGAACAACAGCAGCAGCAGCTTCGTTAGAGGCGACCAAACCCAGGCAGCTTGTCAACATTATCAGCTGAGGTAGGTGCCTTTGGGATTTTGAGTAACAGCCAAGGGGACAGAACATGCTCCGTGTTATTTAAGTGATGAGGGAAGAGACATTTCTATGAGCAGGGTCTCCATTCAGATTTGGTCATAAGGGAAAATACATTAAGGAAGTCTGGCTTAAGTCGATAGGCTTGCAGCATGGCAGCCTGGTCCTTTGAATCAAAGGAAGGTTTTTTAAGGGTAAGCTGTCTTCCTGATGTGATTAAGCACATGAAGACAGTAAAACCAGTCATCCTTTAAATAGATGCATAGCTATCAAAATCCTTGTATCCTGACTCACCTTTACCTATTATTTTTTTTCTCCTGTGAACACTGTATATTATAGGAAGCATGCAAGAGCACAAGAGCTGGAAATGGTTTCCTTCAGGAGGATCTTACTCTACTTCACATTATAGTTTTCCAGCTGTCTAGTACAAGTAATTATTTAACTTTTAAATCTCCATGAGCTCTAGCAGAATAATTTGGTGTAAACCCCTTCTCTGGTTGAAATAGAGGGAAAGGAATTGGGCTGTATTACTTTCCTGGTTCCCTTCAGCACCACATCATTTGTAAATTCAGTGACAATTGCTCAACTAGTCAGGTCTGACAGGAAGACTCCCCTCTGTTTAGGGGCTGTATAATTAGAGACCAGCTTTGTATAGGTAGTGGCATGAAATATATTTATTACTTGCAGCAAAGTGACCACCAGAAATTTTTCAGGTTGGTAACAGTCTGGAGGCAGGTACTTCCATAGGCCTCCTGTCTGAGCTACTTCACCTCCATTCAACAAGCACAAACCATAAAGCAGGTGGCCATTAATAAAACAACATTTCTTAGTAACAAGTGCTAAAATGTGGCCATTTATTGATTCCAATTGCAATACAGACTCCCCTGTCCACAGAGCACTCCAACACAGTTTCAAATAGTAGTGACAGTCAGAGTGGGGTGTACAGACAAGCATAATTAATCTGATTTGTTTGTCAGAGAAGACTTAACCCTATGCAGTCACACATAGGCAGATAATTACAAAGTGCATAGCCCTAGCCAGGGTATATGTGCACATGGGGGGGGGGGGGGGGGGGGGGGAGGAAGTAATCTACATAAATATACTTTTTGTACTGAGATATACTTAGCTCATGTCCATACCCACTCCTGCAGGAGAGATGGAAGTTAGTGCCACTTGCAGAAGACAATATACCAGCTTTAAGTTTAATATAATTTTTCAAAGCAGGGTTTAGCAACACCCTGCTTTCTGGGGCCTTTAGAGTACAAGCACCCATTGGCATCTTAGTCCTTGCAGGATCAAGGCAGTAGATTCATCACTTGGCTGCAGACAAACCCTCAGTCTGCTCAATGATTGTTGCAGCAGATTTCATGTGCTCTTCCAGTGCTCCTCTGGTTTTCCCCCCATTGCTAGCTTTGACCTTCTCCTTACCCTGCAGAGCAGCCTGGGTTTCTGCCAGGCAGCATGCGATCTCTTCTGATGTTTGTCCATCGTCACAGACCTCAGCTAGTTCTTCAGCTTGCTCTCGTTCAAAAGTATTTTCTTCCCTATCTTCAGTAATAGGAACCTCCATACCTTGTACCAGCTGGAGATCAGGTGGGGCTTTAGCAGCACAGCATACTTTCTCTGCTGCCTGCTCTTCTGCAGAGCTCTGCACATTTGTAATGCTCTCTCTTGTCTCTGTAGTCTTCAAAGGCAGCTCCGACTCCTCTGTGGTACACAAAGCAGCCGGGGAGTCAGCTGCCTTCTGCACAGGCACTTCCCGATGAGTCTTTCCAATACAAGTGTCCTCTGAAACACACACAACTCCAGCCTCTTGCTCTGCCCCAGTCAGCAGCTCAGTCTCCACTATAACAGACTGAACCTTGCCAGGTCCACCTTGGACATCTGCAGACACATGCACTTCAGCCTTTACTGTAGTCTGTGCAAGAGATGTCACTTCATGATCCTCACAGCAGAGTTGCTCATTAGGTATACGGCCATCAATAGGATGCAGAACAGCTTCAGTCTTACTACTCTCTTGTGAGCTTCTCCTGACAAACTGGACTCCTTGTTTTGCCTCTTCACTGAGTTTCTGGTGCTGCATCACCTCTGTGCTAGGTTTGGCTTCAGGTTCCTGTGACACCTCAACATCTTGTGCATCTCTAACAGTCACAGAGAGCAGGGCCTCAGTATGTGGTGCATGTAGAGATGCAGCCTGTTCTCCCGTCTCCCGTTTAACCTGGGCAGGAGATTCACTTTCAGGAGTGTCCAATGCCAATTCTGCAACAGAAGGTTCAGGGGCTTTTGGAGTCCTTCCTATACGTGCCGAATGAAAATGGTTCTCCCCAGTCCATGTTGATGCATCATGAAACATACGTGCGGTCCCCGATGTCTTTTTTCCTTTGGCCTTATAAAGAACAACTCTTTTGGGAAACACACAGAGCTTCTTGTTCTTGCCAAAAATACCTCCCATTGCCGGAGATGAAAGGAGCAATTCAGCTAACTGCCTTCTTGTGGAGGGGCTGCCACCCTGCTACAAGTTGCACGCTGCCTGAATACGAGTAGGGAGCTCTGTCTCTTAACAAAGAGGTGGCTTCAGACCTGCAAGACACAGATATTTATTAGCCTGTATCCATTTGGGGGAGTTAGCTGTCCAGTTCTCACATAGTAGTAGCTGTAGAGCTTTGTCAGAAGTCACAGAAATGAGCTAAACACAGGTGGAATTGCACTTGGAGGGGGGGAGGCACAGAGAGCTTTTAAGAAATAAGGAAGAGGAAAAGAGACTACCTGTCGATCAAACCAGACCCCTCTGGAAAACAACCACAGCTTTTCGAAGCCGAGCAGACACTGCCATTTGCTATCTTTCAGCAGGATGGCTGCAGTGCCAATAGGATTCTATTATATTACAGACTTGTAGAGCAAAGCTGCCAAGTTTGTTAGACTCTAGGCACTCCAGTCAAGGAAGTGTTTAGACTACTGGCAATAGATGGGGCAGGAGGGAAGAGAAGCAAGGCAGGCAGAAAAAAAGTTACACATAAATTTAAAATTCACAAGACACAGCATGGTTTATTCCTTAATGAGACCATTAAGAG
Organism: Astur gentilis; assembly: GCF_929443795.1. Lineage (NCBI taxonomy): Eukaryota > Metazoa > Chordata > Aves > Accipitriformes > Accipitridae > Astur > Astur gentilis. Next base: position 1,207,299 of record NC_064884.1, on the reverse strand, counting down.
AAGACTGCAAGAGTCACAAAGCCAATCAAAAAAGTAAAAGAACACCTCCCGGCACAAAACTAAGTCTTGATAACTGAGTAGCAAGGTCTCCCTTAAACACTTACACAAGTTAACACCAACAAAATTACTTGTATTCAAAGAGACCCAGACTCTGAAAGTGTGCATGAATTAAAACAAAGAACCCACACCATAAAAATCAAACAGCAGACCAGCTGATAGACTCATAAACTGCACAAAACCACACCACTATCTCCCCCGACCCACAGCCCCTGCTTACCAGCACAGGTCCACAATCCCCACTGAACACCCAACACCTGTAAGGCAAAGCCCCCAGTCTGGTGTTAAATAGGAGGAGGGGGTCACATGCAATCTCTTCCCCCTTTGGCTCCCAACGTTAGTTCCAGCAGATTGTGAAGTTCCCTTACACTGTATTTTCTATTTTTCTCAGCCATTTCATAGCTACTGGAAACAGCTGTGTGGTTCCTAAGTGCAGTTGATACCTGATTAGCTTAATTGTGGTCATTTGATAATTGGCATTGACTACTTAAAATAAAGCTAAAGATTGATACGGTGCAGTCATGGACAAGGAAAACTGACCACTGTTTATAACTTGTGATGCCAAGCAGCAGAATAACAGCTGTACTGCAGGCTATGTATGAATAGTCCTTTAATGTACAAATGATGTTACTGAAATTGTAGTCTCTGGTATTATTTTATATTGAGCAGTTAGGGGTGAAAAATTATCCCCCTTTCCACTTTTGTGCTGTCTTCAACCGGTTGAGTCATGCAATTAGCTATTTTACAGTGGTTGCAGATTATTTTAATGTTTCCAGCCACAGCTGATCACCCTCTGTTGGCATTAACATTACTGTATCGCCCTGGTTATGTTTACTGACTGGAAGTGAGTTGTAACATTAAATAGGTCACATGGGCAAAACACAAAAGCAAATATCCATTAAAAATAAACTAATCCCAGAGACACAAGCATAAAGGCAGATCCTAAATATCCACTGCCAACAGCAATGGATCTGAACAAAACCCAAAAAGATCAACAAATAGCTGGATTCCAGGCTTCTTTTTTTTTTACAAAGAAAACCCTCAAACCGACATTTTTTGATGCCAAATCTGGTTCAGCATGCTATACTTTGCCTAGCTACTATGATTCCCTTAATGCAGAAAACACAGAAGGAGCTTTTGGCGAGGTAATTCCATGCATGCAGCCAGTTCTGGGACCATAACATGACAACATCCATGTCTTGCCTTTCAATGTGGTCCAACATCTGTTCTGCACGATAATAAGCAGGCCTCCATATCTCGGTGGCTACACCGACTGCATATTTACACTGGCCATAAGGGTTTCACTTAATGTCTGGGTTTTTTACGACAGCTTTTCAGAAGCCTTTTTTGTATACTTCCTATTGGGCTTCAGTGGAACTGAAATACATAAGCAGTTCATGCTTTCTTTGAAGATTGGACACTTCTCTGAAGTTAATCCGTTATTTTGACGTTTGAGACACACAGATGGCAACATGTAGAGACTGTCACAGATCAGTGGCTGAAAACGCTGGTGCCTTTAGGGACATTGGTGCTTTGCAGAACAATGTAACTGGAAGGAAATGATGCATCCACAGCTCACCACTTGCTTCTGCACGGGTGAATGTTATTCATTGCATCACATGAAGTTCTGCAAGTATGTTTCCAAATGAGCAGAAGCCAATTTGCTACCTATTAAGAGACACAGCTGAATCTTAAAAGGCACAGCATGAAAGAAACCAGTAAATCAGTTAAAAATTGAGGGGAGATTTTTGAGACCCCACCTACATTAAAAGTGTATACCTTTGATTTGAAAATGTTACAAGACCTTTTGAGTTAATTTGTTGATTATAAGTGAGAAGAAAATTACTTGTGCAAATGTTGTAGGTATGTATTTCAGTGGGGAGATGCTTAGTCATCACCTTATCACTAGATGGTTGGAATATTTCTGAGATTCAAGGTATAAAATTTCTTACTGTCCTGGTTTCAGCTGGGATAGAATTAACTGTCTTCCTAGTAGCTGGTACGGTGCTGTGTTTTGAGTTCAGTATGAGAAGAATGTTGATAACACTGATGTTTTCAGTTGTTGCGCAGTAGTGTTTAGACTATAGTCAAGGATTTTTCAGCTTCTCAAGCCCAGGCAGCAAGAAAGCTGGAGGGGCACCAGAAGCTGGGACAGGACACAGCCAGGGCAGCTGACCCGAAGTGGCCAATGGGGTGTTCCATACCATGGGACATCACCTCTAGTACAGGAACTGGGGGGAGTGGGGACGGGGGGAATGGCCACTCGGGGACTAACTGGGCGTTGATGGGCGGTTCGTGAGCAATTGCCCTGCGCATCATTTGTACATTCCAATCCTTTTATTATTACTGTTGTCATTTTATTAGTGTTATCATTATTAGTTTCTTCTTTTCTGTTCTATTAAACCGTTCGTATCTCAACCCACGAGTTTTGCTTCTTTTCCCAATTTTCTCCCCCATCCCACTGGGTGGGGGGGGGGGAGTGAGTGAGCGGCTGCGTGGTGCTTAGTTGCTGGCTGGGGTTAAACCACGACACTTACCCTCGTATCATTGAGAAAAATGGAGATGTTCTAATAGCAAAGTCCAACTTACACCCATTTGAAAAAATCCAGAAGATGTCTTGCACATGAGACCCTACAGAAGATGGCAACGTAATACACAGAAGTGGAGAAAGGAAAATCTTACTGTCAGAGCAATCACATCTTCTCTCTTGACTAGGTTTACTATTTGTTCCAAAAGCCTTTTCTGATCTTTGCTACTTTGATATATTTAAAAAGGCTGTTCTAAAAAACCACACACTTCATTTTTTGACAAATGAAAAAAAAAAAAGCATAGACCTTACAAAGAGCTTGGCTCAGATGTCAGCTCAGAATTGTGTTGCATGATTGAATGCCATACAACAGGACCATTACAAAGACTTTTAGATGGCATCATTGCTTATAAGGAGCATGCTGCAGTCAGTTCAGAACATCAGTCTTTGTGTTTGGGTTTTTTTTTTATTGCACAGAGTTCAAGCTGCTCCCTCTTACTAGAGCTGTCTCCTCCTTCTAGCGCACGTGGCAGGGCCTCTCAGTACATTTATTGTGGCATCTAGATACATTGGATGATCTGCCCAGGGGCTTCTCTCATTCATCACACAGCTGACATTACAAGAGAATGACAGGCTACATTTGAAAAATTTCCTCTTCAAAGAACGAGAAGGGCTTTCCAACACAGAGCTCTACAGCATGGTTGGGATGCCAACACTTAACTTTTCCAGGTGGTACATAACACGAACTTTACTGTAGAGTTTCTGCCTTCCCCTTGTTTCCAGGCTAAGGAACCCCACGCCCGAGACTTCAGTCGGTTAAGAAACATTTTTTGTAGCACAACTACTTCTTAAAACCCTGCTTAACGGAATTAACTTACCAGCCCATAGGCAGGCATAAATGTGATTGAGTCTGATTTCTCTTAGGGTTTCTTACTCAAGCCTCTCGCCTGCCTGAAGTGAAGTTTTGTTACTGGGGGAGGGTGGGAAAAAGAATAGCAGTTAAGTCACCCAGGTCCCTGCTAGGCAGCCCTTAGACACAAGCGTGAACAGCAAGGACTGCGTGACTTTTGGCAGAACAAATCAATTAAGCAAGTGTAAAAAGATGAGTCTGCAGTAAGCTTTGCATAAGCATGTTTATTTAATAGCTTCCCTCCTTCTTTTAGGCCCAAGAAGCCCATTGTTTAACATCACCATAGAGATGGCCCACCTGAGCAACAAATACAGTTTACTAGCACAGGGAAGCCTTTTAAGGAACAGAAAGTATTACAGGCATCTCTTTCTTTACAGTTTATGAGCTCCTAAGTGAGGGAAGATTTGTTTGGCACGTCTTACATATAGGATGGTGTCATGGTTTAACCCCAGCCAGCAACTAAGTGCCACACAGCTGCTCACTCACTCTTCCCCCCTTCCAGCAGGATGAGGGAGCGAATCAGGGAAAAAAGTAAAACCCGTGGGTTGAGATAAGAACAGTTTAATAACTAAAATAAAATATAATAATAATACAAATATAACAATAATAATTGCAATGAAAAGGAATATAACAAAAAGAGAGAAATTAGACCCAAGAGAAGGCAAGTGAAGCACAATGTAATTGCTCACCACCTGCTGACCAATGCCCAAGCAGCGATCTGCCCCTCCCAGCCAACTGCACCCCCAGTTTATATACTGACCGTGACATTCTATGGGACGGAATATCCCTTTGGCTAGTTCAGGTCAGCTGTCCTGGCCATGCTCCCTCCCAGCTTCTTGTACATCTGCTCGCTGGCAGAGCATGGGAAACCGAAAAATCCTTAATTCAGGAGAAGCACTCCCCAGCAACAACTGAGACATTAGCGTGCTATCAACATTGTTCTCACACTGAATCCAAAAAACAACACTATACCAGCTACTAGGAAGAAAGTTAACTCTATCCAGCTGAAACCAGGACAGATGCTTTGCCACCCTAAGTGCAGTTGGAAGGATGGAAGTAGTTAAAAAAAAAAAAAAACCCAACAAAAAACCACCTGTCCCTTTACCAAAGCAGTTTCCTCAAAGCATTAAGTTACATCCCCAACATCATTTGACACTTAACTCTCACCTCCTCAGCTTTCAGCTCTGTGCAAGCAAAACAAATGAGGAGTCACCAGCATGATACTTTGTCTTGTAGGTCCCCCCCCAGCATCCTTTCAAGTCCTGTTCCTCAAGCACACTGTAATGCCTAAAAGAACTCCAGAGTGCCATCCTACTGCCCTCCCACATACGCATCTGGGCACTTTATTCCATACAGTCACAGAGTTTGTTAGAAGGGCTTTTAAAAAGAAGTCAGTCACCTTTTCTCCTTTGAAGTGTATAGAGAAGAGCACAGAGTAGTTTCAGTCATATTCTCTGCTCTCATTAATGCTCAACAATTAAAACATATTCAGTATGGGTTTTTGCCATGATCTTAAAATATTTTATTGGTAGTATAAAGTTAGGAACATTAAAAGTCAGTAGATTTAAGCTGCAATACACCGACTTACGCATTCTGATCAAGACTACATTTTTTTAACTTCTGCATAAGCAGTACAGATTACATAAATGCTTCCACTACTACAAGAGATACGAAGAACTAACCAGAATTAGTGTTTCATCACATTCCTGTGAAAATATTTGTTCAATATTGACAATAAACCAGGGACCATCAGTTGTACAAGAGAAGTATGCAGGGAGTAGTTCAAACATTTGATTATTTTGAGGTAGCAAGGGAAGTGGCTGTTGGCGTCATAGACAACATCTGACTGTCCTAGATTAGAGAAGCATTTGTTTACTCCGTTCCCAGACTCTTAAGACTAAGAGATGAAACCTCACATCACCATACCACACTGGGAGAATGCAGTGTCCAACATTACCTCAGTGAAATCACAGTTTAAGTGAATCAGTTTTCTCCCAGTAAGGCACGATCTCCTGAAAAAATAGCTACTGAAAATAGTAAGAAACAGAACTATGACTAAACTATAATTCAGGATAATATCTGGACAGGTCTACTGCATACTTCACATTATCTGTTTAGCAAGACTGCTCTCTGAAGTCCAGGACACATTTTGCAAAATCCTGAGTTCAACAGTTTGAGTTAGTTTCTTCCTAAAGCTGAAATTCCTGAAGTCGGGTACATCATCCTTGCCCCTGAACCTGATATTTGACACCAAGCCCTTTCATTCTCAGGTCTCTCAAGCTTCAACATTTTCAGCCTCTATTTCTCCACTACTCCCAAGCACTTTGGACAGTAAGGGTGCCACATTTACAAACTCAGCTTCTTGCTTTACAGGTATCTGAACACCAACTGGTGGTTCTTCTGGAAGCTCTGTTGTTCGTTGCACAATCCTGTGCTGTGGCTCTACCTCACTTGCTGCTGTTTCTGCATTGCATTCCCTGCTCTCCTCATCTTCCAGTTCACCTAGGACTCCATCGCCTGGCTGGCATAAAACCTCACACAGTTGCTCAGGCTCTGCACAGCATAGGCTCTCCATCTCCTCTGCAATTGGCATACTAGACTGGGTCTCTTGCTCTGAGAAGTCAAGCAGCTGCTTTGCTGGCTCTAGAGATTCCCCTTCTGGATACAGGGACTCCCAAGGCATTGCAGAAGTAGAGTACGTCTCAGCCATACCATTTGCTACGACTTCCGAAGGATCCACTCTCTCCCTAGCCTTCTGTGGAGCCTGCACAGTCAGCAGAGATGCTGTCTCTACTGGACATGTAAGCTCAGTATTCTTAGCAGATCGAGGACTTATTTCAGCAAACTTAGCCCTGTCTATTTCCTCCACATCCTCAGCAGAAAGGTAGGTCTCAGTCTCCTCTGCCATCTGCACAGCACACAGTGGCAAGTTCCTTCCTATGAGACTCTCTCCAGTCTCTGCAGGAGGCTTGATCTCACAGTCTTGGCCAGCTGCAGTTTCACTTGTGATTTCTGTGAAGTTGAGAATATTTCTTTCTTGGAGAGTTATTCCAGCACATGGAACACAGGTCTCTGCCTGTTCATCAGGCTGCTCTTTGTCTGCAACAAGCTTAGCATCCTGAGCTGTGTGTGTAACAGGCTGGGCCTTAGAAGCACGAGGAACGGGTCTTATTTTCTCTTCTGCATTACCAACTTTCTGTCTTTCTTGCTGGTTGTCTACCTGGGTTAAGACTTTAACTTCTCCTTTGGTCTCCCCATCTGCAGGAGCCACCAAGAAGTCCATGGAATCCCGGGCTGCCTCCCATCTCTCAGTCATCCCCATGGGATGTGCAGCAGGGCACGTCTCCATGTTCACCTCCGCAGCATCAGCTGATGGCCATCGGTCCTGGCTCAGTGACTGCACCTCTTCAGAGCCTTGTTTAGAGACTTCCAGGGCTGGAGAGGAAGGCTGCGTATAAATGCACATTGATGTTTCCCCCGAGGTCTGCAAAATCGGCTTGGTCTCACTGGTGTCTTCATTTGCTCGCTCCACCTTTTGTTTCTTACATATCCAACAAATCACACAGCAGATCTGCTTGCTGAAATCACTCCCCATGTTGTCACTCAACAGAACCTGCAAGAAAGAACAACTGTGTATCATAACTGCTTCACAACAGTTTTTCCTTGTACACCAAAGGTTTGTTGACTCTGTTGCTACAGAGGTCCGTACACTCGCAGACAGACTGCAGAGTACTGCATGAAAGGACAAGCCACCCTTTACATCAAAAGCTGAACCGAGTTTCATACACCAAAGAACATCTCCCTACCACACCTTGGGTGAGTATCATTAAGGTAGAAGTGACAATAGCACCACTGTACCATCTTACCAGTTTAATGGCAAGAGATTTGCAGCACTAAGGCAGTTCAGAGTTCTTAACTCCACACTAATCAGCAATTTGCATCAGTCACCCAGGCATGTTTATTAATTGGCAAGGTAGCACTCGACACCAAGGAGCAGCTGGTGTTAATTCTGTTAAGTAACATAGTTCAGGTGCAGCTTGTTTACAAGGGCAACTCCTTCAACTTGAAGGGGGAATTGAGTTCACACTTTCAGCTAGAGTCCCTATAAAATAACAACAAAACCAACCAAGCAAACAGTCTTTGTTATTTAGGATAAAAGACATCAACTGCCTGCAGTTGTTAGCCACAGAGCAAAATATTTTCTTCTAGTGGAAGCCACGCTGGCTTGTTTTCTTTCCACGGTCAGCACAGAAAAAGTCAGTTTCAGACTATGGGGTAATCAAGACAACACAGTCACACCATAATCTATTAATTGTATTATGCACCAAGACCCAAGTATTTTGGAACACCATGTTTTCCACCTTAAAAGCTGGCATCCAGCCTCTCCACCAGAAGCACAGCATCATATTTACAAGAACTGTTAGAAACATAAAAAGCTCAAGGCATTAAGTTAAGCAAAGTGCCCTTAAGCACCAAAATATTTCTGACGTTCAAGCTTATTTTCTGCCTTCCTATTGAATTACAACAGAACACTTGGCTTAAGAACCAGCATTCCCGATACTCGCATGGTTTCTTCCAAGTTTCTATTTCTACATTTCCACTTTCTTTGAAAAAAGACAAGAGAAAGTAGACCATGGAGCCCTCTCAACACCTAAGTACACCCCTGAATACTTAACTGCAAATTAAACCAGTGAGTCTACTTTCATTAGAAGGACCTTCTGTTGCAAATAACACTTCCAGCATCTGAAAAAAACCTCACATACTATCATTTTAGGACACAAAGTAAGTTAAAAATCCCACAGGATGATCCCAGCCTCTTGAAATCTACACATTTCCCCAATAAATTTGTTCTAACAGCAGATGCTGTAATTAACTTACTGAAAACTAGAGAACAGGATTAAAGATCTTCGATTAAAATGGTTACTTACTAGCCTATGACAAAAAAACCAGACCACATCAAAAACCTCCCAAGTACCTCTTAGACCTCAAGCTCAACTTAAATAGTACTGAGGGGTCACACGAAATCACTTCCCCCAGCCCCTTGAACATGAATTCCCCAAATCCTTAGTTCCTTCCCATTCTCATTCCCTTCTGGGAACAGCTGTTATGGTTACATCCTTTATTTTACAGCTGGAGGTGTTTTATTGGCCATTTCGTGTTGCTTTTTATCAGAGGGTAAAGTAAAAATAAAACGCAGCTTCTGTTTATTGCAAACGAGCGATCACTAGCAATATACTGTAACAACACACTGTCGTAAAGCAAGACAGGCAGAGGCATACACCAGAGAGTGGTTTTCAAGGAGCAGGCTTGTGTCGGGCAGTTTGGGATTTTCCTCAGCTCCATCTGCCATCTGCAGAGGGAGAGAATTCCAAAGCGTTGCTGGCTTCACTACAGTGGAAATGGGGTTGGACATCCTCTAAGCTGGTCTCCCGACGCCTGTGGCACCTGTCTCACTCACATCATTAGCAGACTCTGAAATATTAGTACAAGGATGATGCATACGTGAAACGGAAAGGCCGACTCGAGTAACAAATAGAAGAGTAGTGACAGCCCTCGGTATACTCAAGACCCAGCGGCTGATGCAGGAAGAATAAATAAGGTTTTCCTTCTGGATGTTTGTATTTCCTAAATAGGCCCCTGCATTTTGTGACTTCCGTAGTTGTGACTGCAGAGAAGTGTAAATCGTTTGAGGGCTTCTTTTCACCTCAGTGCTCAGAAAGTTTGAAATCAGGGTTATGGCTGCATTTTCAGTCCACACGGACTTTTTCCTCTGTTGTCTGCTAACATCTATTGCCTGCCAAAAAAAAAAAAGGCCAAATCTGTGTCTTCAGTGTTAGTCAGGTCCTCGGAGACCTTACCTGAATTACATGTCCTTACTAAGTGAGGAGAGGGCACCCTCGAGGCTTTTATGTAACTCCTCCTCACATACTTTTATGCATTTTCATAGTTCTTTTGCTTAGTGAAGAACATCACACCCCAAGAGTGAACCTGACCGCGCTCTGCAAAGTGCTGGGTTCATTCTTTCTTCTCCCCTCGTCTCTCAGGGCAGCCTCTGTTTTTTTACAAGTTTGCCATAAACGATTGAGGGTTTCTTCTGGCTGGGCAGAAATTCTGTCTCCGCTCATAATGTACTATTTTTTTGCCTCCACAGCATGACATGGATGTTTCTGAAAGAGAAGGCATTCTCCCTGCCAAAGCCAGTGCAGGGTACAGAACAGTGCTGGTAATAAGCACAGCACTAGTGCAGGCGAAGTCAGCACCTTGATACCTTAGTTCTAAAAGTGAGCAGATACATTCCATTAGCACTAAATAGTTGGTAAAATAATAGACATGAAAACTGGCTTTTTATGGTTGTTCATTAACAGGGGAAGGGCATGATAGGTAAATGATCTTTTCCGATGGGAAGTAAATATGAAACAAGATATATTTTTTGGTGAGATTTTTTGACAGGTTCTAGCTCTTTCAACGGTTTTCACAGCCTATAAGGAAGTCCTTTAGTCTGCTTTCATTAATTTTCTCCTAACTCTTACCACCTGTAAGTATGAATATGACTAGTTTGGGCCAAATTCAGTGAAACCTGCCTTATCAGGCCCAGTCAGGGAAAAAAAGGCATTCATTCAGAGTTGGATGAACAGCAAACCTTTGCATTAGGCCTGGAGAGAACCAACAGTTGCCTGTTTTAAGCCTGGTCCCCTCCTCCATGAGCTCCCTCCACCTTCCAGATTTTTAGTGGGGGTAACATCAACCTCCTTGCCAAATAAAACCCCTGGCCACAGCATGCATGTCACTCATGGCTTGCATCTTGCCCCACATGACACCAGCTACAGTGCAGGCTGCATGTTTGATGTATATACAAGTGTGCATATTTAAGTAAATAGAAAAGGGAAGAAAAACACTGTTGCATAGTATTGTTTTAATATTAGAGGTGCAGTTAAAACTGAACAATGATGCAATTACAGTGTATAAACAAACCACACGAGAAAGGTCTTCTATTACAGGATTGTAGAAAACCCTCTCCTTTAGGAAAGGGACATTGCATTGTTACACAAATAGACTTCCTTGCCTTCAAGGAGAAAGACTACAGCTTGGACTTATCCAGAAGAGACTAGACTATAACCTTCACAGGCACACACGCAAGAGTGGTAGATGGGGAAGCTAAAGGACACTTAAAGAAAATAAAGCCTTGGGTCGCTAACAGCAAGAGTAGGGCCAGCAGCCAAAGCACTGAAGTCCTAAACCACATGGAATGGAGGGCAAATGAATTCAGTTTGTGAACAGAAGTATCCACAAGACATATACACTGTATATGACAAAAACACCCTAGCATATTTATATATAAACATGGTTACATTATTTAGTAACTTTGAAATGATCACATTCTACAATTGCAAGCAGGCAAAGATACAATGCTGTCCTAGGGGAGAATCAAGGTAGGTATGTTACAGTTTTATTACAACCATTTTGTTTCCTTGTTGATCATTGAAATCCATGGCATTTTACATACATACATGTCCTCCAACCACTTATTTCTACAGCACACAGGACACATTACTTTTAATGACAGTCTGCCAAGTTTTATGCTCCTACTTCAAGATTCAGGTTCAAGGCTCTCACTCTGATCCCACTGGACTGCTTCCGAGTGCTGTCTTTAGTCTTGCAGCACAGCTTGATCATTCTCTTCCTCAGGCAGGGGGCCAGTGCCAAGTCTGCCGTCACTCATTTTCACATTTCTTTGTGCCACCCTTCAGCATCCCAGAGTTCTAGAGTCCCCTCTTTGGCCTCCATCATAAGCTCAGCTTCACAACTTCTTTGAATTTAATGTAGTCTCAGGTTCACACAGGAGACTGCTTAGTGCAGCGACCAATACAGCAGTTTTACAAATGGTTGATTTTGCAGAGAACAGCAAAAATCTTCCTTATACTTTATTTGTTCCTCACACATTCAGTATCACAGCAGCAACAGGCCTAGACATTAAATCAACTATAAAAATATCTTAAGTGCATTTAAAATGAGAGAAGTCTCAGCTGAAGCAAACCAGCTGCTAGCACCTGGATGAAGAATTATTTCTCACCCACAGGTAAACAGAACCTCAGGAGCATCCACATACTTGAGCCACGTCCAAAAAGGCAGTTGTCTGGTTCCTTTGGGAAAGGTGAGAGAGCAAAACAGCTGGTCCAGTCATTTTTATTATGACGCTCAACAAGATGCTGACCTGAAGAGGGAAAGATGGTGGCAAAGAGCATCAAGCTCACATCGTCTCAGCAAGCCATTTCATAGACTTGTAAGGGAAGTCATATACAAATTCCCCATGGGACATCTGAAGCACCCAGATGATCATCAGGGAAATCTTTACCTTTGTGCCAAGAGACTTACAACTGTAGTAACCAAGGATCCACAATTTAATAGTGAGGATAATTTACTCTGTATTAAAGTTAATGTTCTATTACACAAGACTGCATGGTGCAAATATTTTGAAGTGGAACATGGGCTTTGCCTTTGTGGGGTAAGTAACAGTATGAGAACTCACTCCAACACATCAAAATTGCTTTAACATGCTTTGACAATGTATTCTGACAGGTGGTTAATTACAGCAGTATTTCAGCAGGCACTACATTTACCCTTTGTTTTACTACCAGGTGGCACAGGAATATACACCATGCCCATCAACTAGAACTCCACCACATCATCTGCTGCAAGTTAAACACAAAGCAAAACAGTTAAGTACTACACACATCCCTTGTTTAAGCACGCATCCAGACAAGTTACAAACCCCCTGCCCAAAGTTCAGCCCATTACTTCTCCACACGTCCCTGAACTTTATTTCCATTCAGTTTCTCCTCACACTATTCCCTCTTGTTGCACATGCAAGATACCAGTTAAACACCATTTTAAAAGATTTCTACATCTATATGCTTGTGACTTGTATTTAAATGTCATAACTTGGGTTTGAGTCTTGACATGTTAAAATAGTAAAATAAACAAGAGAAGTCTCATTTTACATGTTTCCTTAGTCTTTAAGCATGTTTTTGCCTTGACAGCATTGGAGAAGGATACACGCACTTCCCCTGTCTGGTGGAGCCTACAGCACTTGTCTTGCAAAAGCTTAACTGACTCAACAGACAAGCTATGAGGGGATGCATTGCTGTGTCAGAGCACTCACACAGGCCCACAGTGCTGAGACATCAGTGGCAAAAATCACAGTGCCCCACAGCTGGCCACAGGGTGCTGGCTGAACAGCCTTTTGCCTCTGCTCTGCCAACTGGCCAGAGCTTCCACAATTCAAACATCCTGTCACCTGAAAGCAGATCTGCTCTAACAGCACATTGAGATACAGATGGATTCCATGTCCCCAAGCAGGGCCTGGTCACCTGCCAGGGAAGCGCAGCCAAATTCCTTGCCAGGGCAGTCAACCAGGTTGCCCATGGGCATTGTGAGGAGGACGTGCCAGCAGGGAGTCAGCTCCCAGTTCCCACACTTCCTCACTCAACCTCTTCCTTCAAGTACATCCATGTATACTGACTTTAGTGACCACAATCAATATTCCAGAGCTTTCAATAGAGAGAAAGAGACCAAAAGCTTCAGCGCAAATCAAGCCCCATTGCTAACATGTCTGCCCAGCATGAACTTAGCACTTGAGCTCTGTTCACACTTTAATATACAAGTACAAGATTCTGCATTTTGTATCTCATGTAGCTCATACCAGACCCTGTTCTCACCCCTCTCTAGTAACTCTATTCAATAAAGTCTCCAGATGTTTTTGCATACAGGTAAGCCAAGCTAGCTCACAACTGTTATAAGAACTAACAAAGCCTGGAAGCATAGACTGACTGGAGGAACAAGCAGTACTGAAAGCAGACATAACTATCTCTTTAGACCAATGACAATTGCAGCTGAAAAAGATGTTTTTCTCCAGAAACCTTGAAGCACACCCCACCTAAGTAGTATGTCCTGGACTGAGCATAAACAGGGTCAACAAATAGATGAAACAGTTATGAGACAATCTAGCAGCACAGTAAGTGAAAGAAGGTATTTTCAAAAAAGAAACTGCTTTCAACAGGAATGAAGCTTCAGAGCATATGGTTCAAAAAAGCTCTGAAGAATCCATGTTGCAAACATCTTTTCCTTTTCAAGCTAGAATGTCAAAAGTGTCAGTTTGACAATCTCAATTAGAGAGCAAGACCTCTTTTCACCTTATTACAGTTATCACAAGGACTTGTTGTTCAGTCACTGCAAAGAGGCCACAGTAATTGCAGGAGAGCTACATTAGCTCAGCTTTTAGAGTGGTCTTTTTTTTTCCCCCCATCCATTATCCAATGTGACTCCTTGGGTCTAGTTACAGCATTACAGAAAAAAATGACTGTTGTAATTGGATGACTGAGGTTGAAAACACTCAGGCTAGAGTGCCAGCTACAGGGTTCAGGTTTCTTTGGGTCCTGCATTGTTTTCACAACACTGAATCTAACCACAGCTTTCATACAACTGCATTTACATTAAAGTTGCAAAAACTGTACAATATCTAAGTACCTATAACCAAGTTTCAGTAGTACAGGGCTTGATGCATTAAGGAACTTCACTGATGGTCTGGAAATATAAAGAATTTATTTTAAACTCACATCATATTCTTCAGCTTTTAACAGAGAATTCTAGTATTTACAGTTTCCCAGAAGGCAGTTACTCAGGTAACAAAACAGAACAGAATCAGTACAGTTACAATATACACCTTCTAGGAGGAGGTATCTCAAGTCACTAGAGAGATCATCCAGTACAGGCAAATGACATCGGTAATGCCATTTATGAGCAACAATACACATACCTGCTACCGCCCATTAAGTACCACATTATGCAATGGACAGAAGGATATTGCTAAGGGGAAAACCCAGCCCGTAGATAGACACAAAAGATTACGCAGTTGCTGTAACCCCCCCCCCCCCCCCCCCCCATTCTCTTCCAAAAATCAGCAAGTTTATTGACCAGGCATTGCAAGTCAGGTACCAAGAGACTGTCAGATGACACCCATCAGCTTCCAAAGGCAGCAGCCTGAAGAATAAGCTCCAGTCTGTCCTCACTGCATGGCCTGCAATAGCAACAGAGCAGAAATACAGCCTGCATGTCTCAGGCCAGAGTATGCAGCTTTACAGAAAATTAAGCCTGCCTATTGTACTCCTAAACTTTCCCAAGAAAACTTACCAGTGCAGGGACCCCTCCTTTCTCCAAGGCTGCTGCCTACTGTTCAGCAGTCAGCAGCACTTTTAAGGAACATCACTGTCAGAAGATGTCCTTTGTTCACAAGTCTAACTCCACAAAGAGTAGGTCTCAATCTGGTAAAGAAGCTATTGCCTTCCAACTGTGTGTTGGATAGGAGACACCATGGGAAAACATATACAACAGCATGGACATTTAATACAATGGGGCATAGCAGACAACATAAAAATCTGATGTCTAAGAACTGGTAACATATTAATTATATTGCACATAACTGACTCATTTAATACAACTGGAATAGTCTCATAATTGTTACAGAAACTGTCTCCGGAGAACAATTGCAAACACCTATCAAGATCATCCTCATAAGTGAATGATGTTGGCAGCAATACAAATCGCCACCTACCAATGCAGCTTCTAAATCTGTTAGGGGAGTACACATCCTACTGCTGACAATAAAGGAACTGCTAAATGCAGTTAGGCTTTTTTATTATTTATTTGTTTCTCCCTAATTACACTTATTTCTATACAACAGTGATGGCAGTCCATCAGCATTTGTTCATTCACTAGAGCATTTCATGATGCCAAGTCAGGCTTAAAAATAGACTCCTATGTGTTATGGAGCTCAGTTCGGATACTATTTCTTGCATAGAACATGAATGGTTATATGGATGAATTTATCTTACAGCTCTCCAGCTTGCTCTTTGTTTCCCAATGCACTAAAACTGCATCTGTAATCATGCAGTAGATTGCAGCAGGCTATTAAATGATCTGTTATACAGTTCAGCATCCCAGGCCAACTTCCATGTGCATGCAGGATGCTAAATGATACACCCTGACCAAAACTTCTGTTTAGTTCCTTTACATCTATGTGCTTACGGACACCAGCACTCTAGCTTGAACTCTGGCCCTAACACTCCTGGAGGGTCAAAACTCAGGCTTTCAGCAAGGCAGAATCTCACAGTTGGATTAAAAACACATTAAAGCCATTTTGGGGGTTGAGAAGAGGTTAAACTGTCTGCCTAGATACAGATGCAACTAAGCAGCTCCACACCAGTGTGGTCACTGTGCTGTGACCTCAATTTAATTAAGAGATACTTCCACAGGGACAAAGAGGCTCCTGAGGTACTGCTCTGTTAAAAGGCCACAGAGTCAGAAACTGGCAACAGTACTATGCAGATAATAGCCTTATCCCAAATTTCAGACTCATCTCCTGTTAGCAGCTGTCAGATGTCACTTGTACACATAGCACAGCCAGAAGGGCCATAAAGGAGCTTTCTCCATCAATTCAATGGCAGCTTAAGTGGTCTGTAGAAAGACAGGTCAGTTTAGGATGACAAGCCTCAAACTGGGAACAGGATGCTGATGAAGTGACATTTGGAAGTAATAATTGTGTACATTTCTAGATTTGGGGTGAAAAGCTGCATTTTCTCCCTTCAGACTAACAAGAAACCTAGATGATTTCCTGACTTTCAAAGACAAGGCAATATATGAGCTCTACTTTTTGTGATGAGGCAGGAATCCTTCCTATTATATTACCATTCATTTCTGGGCTGGAGATTCAGACTCAGCACACCATAGCTAAGACCAGGACAGGTGCATGAATTACACTTTCTAATACATCTCACTACTTTGAATCCAGCTCCTGCCTCTCCAAGGACTGCTGTTCCTCTATTAGCTGTCAATTTGCAACTACAATAGCATGACATTTCAAGGTAACTCTACTGCAAATGCATTGACATTGCTTGATTTCAAATTGATATACCTCAATTTGAGTCTATTTAAAAAAACTCTAAACAGCTGTCACCTAAAATTAACCCAATAACAAAAGTTGATAAAAACCCTAATATTGCCAACAAAACATCCCATACCTTCTTTCTCCTGTAATGATTACTTTAATTCAGAAAGCTCTTTTTTCCTCACTTATCTTAGAATGATTAGGGAAGCGTCTTCACCTACACAGTAAATATCAGTTCTACTAAGATGCATCATACTATACACTCCAAGAGCAAGACACTACGTGGTACACCCTTAAATGTGGTTTAAGATTACCACGCAGTTGCAGCAGAAACTGCACCCTCAAGAACTCCAAAATACATTTTGAGACCTACCATGTAATGCTAATGGCAATATGAATCACAGCCTAATTAGGCAGCTTCTAACAAGCTAAAGATACCAGCAGCCTTCTAGTATGGTCCCCTCTCTCCAACATACTCAACTTGCCAGACTGTTGCTAAACACACATGCTAGTCTTCAAAGTTTGGTCTAAAAAACAGGTTAGTCAAAACAAACGCACTATTCACAGCAGTACTGAATTCCATAGCCAATGCTTTCACAATCAAGGGGGGGTTGCATCTTTCATGTTATCTTTATTGTCCCTTGTTTAAGCATTTCAAAGCCAGAACTAAAAGAAAAATCAATAGCTCAAACTATTTTCTTGTATTCATCAGTACAAGAACTTACTTGGTGGCTTTCAAAGTTACAGAGCTAGAATATATAGTAAGCAGAGAACATAGGCACCAGCTCTCAAACTGATTAAGCAGAAAGCCCAGGTCCTGTAAAAAGGTGTTTGTGTTTGACATGTTCCAAACAGCCCCTGTAACAGGGATGGTTACTCAATGTGTCAAGCTAAGCATCTTGAAGTCTCTAGGCCAGGGTTAAAATTCAGCTTTGGAATGAATACTCCTATGAAAATTCAAAAGCTGGTCAGCCACCAGCAGGAGAATCATCAAACCTGTCACTTTTCCTGTGTCTAATTAGTACAGTGCACTATGCCACCCACCACCTTTTCTGCACACTTCCTAAAATAGCTATGCTGTGAGCAAACATTTGCTGATTGAAAGAGTACCCCTAACTGCGTCAGCACACTCTCCACAAATTGTGGAATTGTCTTTCACTGAACCATTGTATTCCAGTCTCAGATGGTAATAAAGAGGAATCCTAAAATCCCCTAAATATAAATGTACTCTGTGCTCCAGCACCAGTAACATGCCTAGCATAAAAGCAACAACATCCTACTATTAGATTTTAAAATGTAACTGAGTTTAGGACTAACTGCATTGCTTGAACCCAGGAAATTAAGTTTGAGGCCTTGCCATTTATATCAGGTCAAAGCCTACCAGTACTTTCTCACTTTTACCCAAGTGTCAGAACTTGTTGAAGTACAAGAGATTATACAGATAATTTACACAGAAATCAGGATAGTGCTGACCTTATAAAAGGTGCAGTAAGTTCTCTAGAGAAAAACTGCACATTCAACAAAAATTACCTTTATATGAGCAAATAACACTTGCAGCAATATAAGCATCTTCTCGGGTAGCCTCTAATCTGATAGGGGATTACATGAACTGCAACTGCTGCTGGTTTGCTTTGTTTTCCTTTTCCCCAACTACAGTTATTACCATCAAGTTACTATACAAAATGCACAGCAATTCATAAATGATTGATGGCTACAGTAAGCTTTACAGAGCAAAATAGCAAACTGAATTATGCTGGTGATTTTAAAAGAACGAACAAAAATTCCTACAAGTAAGGTGATCCTTCTGAATCACTTTAACATTGAAAATTGTCTCTCAGGGATGTTCCACTCAATAGCCTGAAGAGTCCCAGATATTAATGAAAACCAGGAATTGTTGAATATACACACTTCTATAACTGACTTTGTGCTGCAAGATTTGTCCTATCTGTAAACAGCACATGTAACTAAACAGATACTGCAACAACAAGTTCTCAGTATGAAGAACAGCAGGGAACATACAGAAGTATTAAGCAATTAAACAGGACTGTGAACATGCACTCACAACATACACGGAGCTTAGGATTCAACATACCTGAAGTGACAGCTTCAGGTAAGGAGGCTGACAAAGTGGCAGTTCTTGTCAGTGCTGTCACAGGATAAAGAAGTTCATTCCATCTTTTTCAAATCATTCATTCACTGCACAGAAAAGAAAGTACTCTAGTATAGGTGAAAACATGCAAGATACCAAAGGTTTTGCTATCAGTGGAAAGCGCAGTTATGATAAGAAAGGTGTTGAGGTTGGCCTGTACTTCCACAGAATCAAAAAACTTGAAGGTAAAAAAACAAGCTAAGTTGACAATTTTAAATCAAGAGCAAGTTTGCCATCTACTAAAACCAGACCAGAATTTCACCAGTAGAGGGGCTTTTTTTCACTACAATGAAATCATCAGCTATGCTTTTAAAAACAGAGACAAACCCAACAGTTCAGCTGCATATTTTTAAATGGAAGAGGAGCAGAAGGCAGCCACAGAATTTTTGTTGATAAAAAAAGGTTACAGACAGAGAGTGTGCAGAGCTGGCAGTGGTGAGAAAGGCAAAAAGAGACACCAAGGAAGGAAGACTGACTGAAAGAACAAGAGAGTAACAGCAACCAGCAGTCAAAGGATTGGAGAGGTGCAACACTGATGTTGAAGGAAGAGGGGAAACAGCCAGCTTATTTGGTTCCAGTTAATATTAAAGGTGGAGGAAGTACAAAGGGAGGTAGGCACAACTAGGGCACAGATATTAGAGACAGTACCTCCACAGCAAATGGTCTCCCAAGGGCAGCACAACTATCTTGCACTTTCAGTCGTCAAGTTTCAGGTTTTTCTGAGGTTTCGCCCACCTCATCTGGAACTACCCAGGTCACTGAAATAGAATCTGAAAAAAAAAGATCAAAACTTTAATGGAGAACAGATTGATGGCATTTCCTGGGGTTAACAGGGACACTCTACAGGAACAGTCACATAGGAAGAACCCAGAAACAGAAAGCCTCCCCATTAACTGAACGCAAAAGTAATTGCAAGAACAAAGCCACAAAGGACTCTGGACCATGCCTTTTCCCTTCTCTAGCAAGCCAAATGAAAGCTGGCTTAGAAGAAATAATGACAGAACTGTCAAGCAATTTTGGAAAGACCAGTTGGTAGAAATGAATAGAACTTCAAAAACTAAAATAAAATTAAAGAGAGAAAAATGCAGAGGGAAAAATGACCTTCAGGTCAGCAAAAGTGCCTAGAATTGCATGAAAGCAAGGGGAGAATATAGTCACAGAGCTTATAAATCTAACTAATCAAGAATTGTACCTCACACTTCAAGCTTGCTTTTCAATCTTGCCTTGATTGCAAGAAAGAGCTTCTTTCTGCTTAGGTGCAATCTTCCAGACTTCAACATCACATCTATTAGATCATTATGAACTCCAAGCTTGGTTCATGAAGAGTTCAGCTGAAAAGACAAAGTCAGTCCCCATGTTTTTAAAAAGCATGGCTGATGATTTCATTATACTAAATGCTTATGCACAGCACAAGGCATCCACTTTGTTACACAGCCCTGCCCAAATACTGCAGTGACTTGACTGAAGCATCTCTAAGGGAATGACTGAAGTCTCCTGCTACAGGTTATGGGGGCAGCTGTACTGGCTGTTAACTGAAGATACACCCAAACACATCTCTGAAATTATTGAAGAAATTCCTCTTTCCCATATTGTTGGCATAGTTATCTGAAACCATGCCAGGCCATACAGTTCAAGAAACCAGAGATTCACAGACACCACTTATAGCATCAGGCATACACTTGGCTCCCAATCCAGTTACCCCTCACCTGCAGCTACCCTTTAAACAGCTCACAAATATACCCTTTGGTTTACACTTCATCTATTTTATACTCAACTGTTCAAGAAAAAGTGGTTCCTCTAAGCAGAGACTACATTTAACTAAAGGCACCAAGAAAATATACCTCAATTCCACACCAGTAAAGCACACGGCGTGGATGCATAGAGCCAATACATAATTAGAACTACTAAGGAAAAGCCCACTAAGGAAGAGTTTTAAAAGAGTCAGGATAAGGAACTAAATAGCCTTACCGGTACGTAGCATAGGCTCAAGACCAGAAACACGGACGCAGCAGCCCGCGCCTTCACCAAAAGGCAGCGCTCACCACACAGAGGGAGCACACCCCCCGCTGCTGGCCACCCGAGGCCAACGACCACCAAAACCAGCCCGCAAACAGCTTTACCGAACCGAAAAACAAACCCCCCCAGTCCCTCAGCAAAGACCCCCGCAACCGCCGACCACTGCAATTAAGAAGTAAAATTCCGCCAGACCTCCCCCCCCCCCCACCCCGCGGTATTTGTACCCGCCCGTGGCCGGGGAGGGAGGGGGCACTTCCGATCCCCCGGAACCTTCTGGAAGGTGGGCGGTCTGGCGCCACTGCGCATGCCCCTGAGGCGCTGTAAAAAAGGGCGGGACCCTCCCCTCAGTGTGCGGCTCTGGTGTTGAGGTGAGATGGCTGCTGGTGGGGTGAGGAAAGCCACATTGCTTCTTTTGGGTGGGTGGCTGTGATAAAACTTTGACCGAGGGGCTTTTGAGCAAGAGCAGGGTCTGTCTATGCAGTTAATAAAGTCTTCTTTTTCTGTTTTGGGCCTTAGGGTTTTTTTTTGTGGTGGGTTTTTGTTTGTTTGTTTTCCTGTAAAATGTTATTTTTAGTTTTAAGAGTTCTGCCTCGTGTTTGAGGGAGTTTGGGTAGTGTGAATGAGGGAATGAAAAGTTATCCTGAGGTAGTTAAGTGCACCTGGGCTGTGCTTAAATTGAGTGTAGCTGGGCTGGTTTCCTATAGAGAAGAACAAAGAAGTGTTTTAAGATTGCCAAGGCAGGAAAATATTTCTTTGGGTTTCATATTAATTTGTAGTCGTTATGTGTGTAGTATGGATACTGGTGTCTTTATTCTTCTGTCTTGGTGATTTCTCTAATGTGTCTGGTATGTTTTCTTTTCAGATCTGTGATATGGGATCTCCTTTCCTTTGTAAAAAAGGAGAGCCCTGGTTGCTTCAAGGCTGTTCAAGCTCAGATGTTAATGGAGTGAGTAATCAGCTAGATAAGCAAATGGCTCATACACAGGTTTACAAAACTAGCAGTGTATGCTGGCTTTATCACTATAAAAATGTAATTGCATTTTTTTGTTTAGTGGGAGATGTCCCTTTTCTATGGTAGTAGGTTTAGCAGGTGGAGCAGTTCAGATGGAGGAAAAAAGTGTATGTCTCAAGGTGAGCTTAACCTAATATGAAAGAAGAAAAATATGGATGCTGGTGCTAATAAAAATAATGTACTGGGGTTGTATGATGATATTGAGAATTAATAATGCAAAGTCAGGTAGAAGAGTGAAAGATATAAGGCTTTTATTGTCCATGAAAGAAAAAAGTAATTTGTTGCTGTTTTAACTGTATCAAATAAACATTAGGCTGTTTCATGTCCTTGTAGGTGATTTTTGTCCATCTCAGTGCAATGGAGGAAAAAAAATAACTTAGCATAAATGCAGAGAGAGGAAGAGCATGCAACCTTGGAGGGTAATAAATAATTCTCACATTCTCTCACTTTTAGAGTTGCTGGAGGTATAGAGTTTAATATCAAAACCTGGGAAAGAGGGTTGGAGAAAGTGAAAGTTTGCTAAGGTGAAATCTCCTTAGACTAAGGCACTTAAATTATTTACTGTCTTGTTTAGAAAATCATGCGTTTCAGTGCAGGCATGAGAGCTCTGTTCAAAGATTAGAAACTGGAATGTAACTAACTTTATCTGGGACATGAGGTAGGAAACTGAACTTCACAAATATCAGGATATGGGTGGTGAAAAAAGTGTGTTCTAAGTATTATTAGAGATGGCAGCTATTCAAAACATGATTCTTGCAGTTCTGTGAACTTAACATGCCTGTTAAAGCCTGGCTTAACTTCCAATTGGGTTGAGGGGTAAGATTTGCAAGAGGACTTAACTTATTTTGGTTCTTCAAGGGCAGCCAAGTTGGTGAGGGGCCTGGAGCATAAGTCTTATGAGGAGCGGCTGAGGGAACTGGGACTGTTTAGTCTAGAGAAGAGGAGGCTGAGGGGAAACCTTATTGCTCTCTACAACTACCTGAAGGGGGGTTGTAGTGAGGTGGGTGCTGGTCTTGTCTGTCAGGTGTCTGGAGATGGGAAAAGAGGAAATGGCCTCAAGTTGAGGCAAGGGAGATTTAGGTTAGATATTAGGAAAAAAATTTTTTTACTGAGAGGGTTGTCATACATTGGATTGGGCTGCCCAGGAAAGTGGTTGAGCTGCCATCCCTGGAGGTATTCAAAAAGTGAGTAGATAGGTTACTTCAGGATATGGTTTAATGGGCATGGTTGGTGGTTGGACTTGATCTTGAAGGTCTTTTCCAACCTAAATGATTCTATGATTCTAAGTTACAGGGTCATGGAGTCCCTTTGTGAAATAGCTTATGAAACGGATTTTCTGTGTGTGCTCTTAAGACCTACTTAGATAGGCCTGGAAATGAGATCAAAGGTTTTGCCATGACAGTAACTCTCTCTGTTCTCTGTGTAGGCTGTAATTGAGGCTTATTTGGTGAAAGTTGAAAGGCGCTTGTTCTGATTTCAAAACATGCATTAAAATAAATAATGTATACCTGTCAGAAACTTAATACTTCCATAAGCCTCAGGTATTTGTGCCAAGCAACTAGCCTGTGTGCAGACTAACAGAGCATTATGTGGTGTAAGCAGTTGCTTTGTTGGAGAAGAGGCAACTGACATCTCAAAAATGGACTTTGCATTTAATTAACATATGCTAGTCAAGCCATACATCAAGTTGCAAAATCAATACAGCTTGTAGGACAAAAGGCTAGTACCCTCATGCAGTTTTTGCCAGCAAGGAGACTCAAGTTTCATCTTAAAGAAGAGTTGCTTATTGCACATAATTAGGCTAATGTATATAAATCTGCAAAATACTGCCTACTTCTATTAGCCAGAAACTGCTTTAATTGGAAGGTGCAGTTTCAGCTGTAAAGAATTCAAAAGTGTACTAAAATAACAGGCTTGAATAAAGCTCTTGTGTAACTGAGACATCACTTTCTGCCAAATAAATGAGTTCTATGAGTTCTATGCTGATATGTCTCCCCTTTTTTTACAGTTGTCACTGCTGGGTGTGAGGCTTCTTTGGCTGTTTGTTGAAAGTTATATCCTGCAGCTTGTTGATCAGCTCTTTATCTGCCCTGAGATGCTGCTTTTGGAGATGTGAGTGACTGAAAACTATGACTGCAATCTGCAGGACACTTGCTATTGAATGAGGTATGATAAATGCTGGGGATGGCTAGGGATGGGTGTCTACAGGGGTAAGAAATGGGGCATGAAGTGCTCTATTGCAGGTTGTTTTGCTTTCATGAGCAGTGAATTCATAGGAACCAGCTGAATGCAAAGGGCATGCTATAAATTATGTAAATATATACAAGAAAGCTTTATTTGTTGCCCAGGTGTAGAGTTGATGGAGATCAAGGAAGCACAAAGGGAAGTCCTGTTGCTAATGGAACACATCACCTGAAAGTGTTTAGCTCCTAATAGTGCTGGTGACTGGAGCTCAGTTGAGAAGTGTTCTTCCCAAGTTAATTAACTCTTTGTGCAGAGAAACTGGGAAGAGTATTAGCTCTTCAGGAGGGTGGTAGTTGAAGAGCTTAGTTACTGTTGCAGTTAACACTATAACTGTATCTTTAGGCAAGAAGCACACTGATTTTAAATTGTGCTAGGGGTCATAGTTAGGATAGCTATCCTTTAGGGGCTGTGCTCTTGAGAGGAAAATGAAACTAGATGTAAATGTGTGTACTGACTGTTCTGATCCCCAGAAAAAAAAATTAAATTACCTGGCTTTCTGTCAGGAATAGATTAGGTTGTAGTGGTGACTAAGAATGTATGGTACTTCTGACAACCCACAGAAGAAAGGTTTTGCATGTGGAAGACTTCTTGTTTGATTCTTTGGTCTTTTTTACTTACGTAAAAGCATCTTGCCATCTATACAGCTCTGTTTTCAGCTAGCTGCTGTGGCCTTAGCCTGCTCCAATGTGGGCAATGTGACAGAGCTGCTTTTCTTAGAACTTGGGAGTTTGGAGTTGCTCATCCCTCTCCATTCTTGCTTCTTTCTTGTAAGTACTGACCTGAGTGTTCCATGTAAATCTAGTACAAAATAGTGAAGCTGTTCTTCTTTTCCAGACTATTTGCATTGTTTTTAGAAGTTATAAATTGGGAAATTTCTGAATGCTTGGATTAACAGTGTATTCTTGTGTGTGTGATAAGCTTATGCCCTTGCTTTTCAGTTTACAGTTTGAATACAGATTAGTCAGTTCTGCAGAGCTTCTAATGAAGTCCTGGTCCTTTAGAGAACTTGAGAGGCATGCTGCATGTCATTTTCTGCTCCCTTTGTGATTGAAACTGCAACAAATATGTAAAGATCTCTACAGAGATTCAGGGAACAGGCTGAAATGGTTGATACAATGGCCTTTTCCTTGACACTGCCACCTTGCAGTGAGGGAATTTAGGTTTTGTCACAAGTAAGTGGTTGAAGTGCTTGCTGGATCTATGGCTCTTGGTTGGAGAGTTGTGGCCTTTCTGGGATGCAGCTGTTACACCTTGGTTTTGTGCCTCAGGCTGTAGAATAATGAATGCTAAGACTTGCTGCTAGTTCAGGGTTTTAAAATGTGTGATTGGTAGGTGACTGACCACAAAATTGCATCTAGTACTAAATATTTGGAGACTTGGTGAGATATTGTGTGGCAAGATAAACATCAAATCATTTGTACATTTAATAGGGTAATTACTGGGCAAAGTATACACTGGAGAGCAGTTGCACCTATGTAGAAACCTTGTCTGAATACATACCCCTTTTCTTCATGCTTGCAGAGACAAGAACCAGTCTGCTGAGAAAGCTTGTAATGTACTGCAAGCCTAAGTGCTAGCAGTGTTGAACTCTGTAGTTCAACATTTTTTCCCTCCATATTAGTAGCTTTAATGACAAGTACCATAATATGATGGAAGACAGGCAATAGTCTTTATGTTTAGTCTCAGCTAGCTGTCGGAATTGAGTAAAACATGAGAAATATGGGCTATGATAATTAAGGACTGTCAAGTTCAAGCTGATGAATCTTTTTCTCATTCAGGTTGCAGCCTTGGAAGGATAGGGAAGCCTTTGGCTTGCTTCTCCTCCTCCCTTTTTACTGTTTGGAATTAGAGTGGCTTCTTGGTGGTTTTTTAAGTAGGGTAAGGATGTCACTGTGTTACTACATTAAGGTGTAGGCTAGAATGAAGGTTTGAAGAGCAGGATACAAAGTTCATAGGCATATGGTTGGGAGCTGAGAATCATCTGTCACACTGAAAGCATTTAACACCTGGTCTGCATGCTGTGGATGCTCTTGCTGGGAAGGAAAGCCAGCAAAGGGGATACCTTCAGAAGGCTTCAAATGAAAGACTTTGGAGGGAGTGTTTAGGTTTTTTTGACCTTTCAGATGCCCTTTAAGAGTCAGAATTTAGGTGCTTGATTTTAGAAACTAAGTTTTGATTGAAGTCCTTTAAGCAACAGTAAAGGACAGTGTGTTCATGTTGCAGAATAGCAGGTGTGAAGGAAACTACTTCACTGAGATGAATGTTGCATACAAGTGTGGTGTTTATTGACAAATTTTAATTGGCTTTTGAAGGACATGATTATAGGTGTAGATCTGCATTTTGTACTTCAAGGCATTTCATAAGTAAATGCTTATAACTATGGAGGCTCTACACCTTAAGCAGCCATAGTTTCAGTAAATGCACTGTATACTTTGTTCATCTGTGAATAGTAATTGAGTCCTGGACTGCATTTACAGTGCTGAGAGTATAATACAGCTATCATGATGTATAATAATGCTTAAGAGCTCCAGGGAGGCTCATTTACATCATAGTGAGGGAAAAGGTCTTGCCAGGAATAAGAATTAAGAGGTGGGTATTGTGAGAATTACAAAATGGTTTTCAGGTGGGGAAGTCTGAGTGAACTGAAGTTATGGAAGAAAAGGGTGTAAAGGCATTTAAAGTGATTGTAAGAAAGATCAGTTGGCTTTTATTTCTCCTTTCACTGACTTGAAATAAGAGGGGGTCTCTTCCTTTGTAGACACTTGGAAGAGTCATTAAGTTAGCCTTTAGAGACCTGGGTGCTTGTTCTGTTTCTAAAGAACCTGACCATCTAGTTTTACTGAAGGGAAATCCAGATGTGTAACTCCCATGGGAAATGCACATTTTTTTCCAAGACTCTCAATGTGGTCAGCTGAGAAGGAGAAATTTTGTGTGAGTTTGCATTGTCTAAGCACAGTTTTGGTTTGTACTTGTTCATCACTTGGATGTCTGGTTTCTTTTGCACTGCTTTGATAATCTTGGTTTTAGTCTTGCCCTAGTTCAGATTTGGTGATAAAGGACTTGGCAGTCTTCACAGGCTCATTGATACTTTTCAGAGATGTTGATTGAAGTGTCAGCTGGTGCCAGGTAGGTTATGGCAGAAAGGCAGGTTGGGGAAATAAGATGCACAAGTATTCAGTGATAGGCATGAAATACAGCATAAAAAAGCAAAGTCTTAACTTGACAGTGGGGTATGATTGAGACTTTCATGTTTATTTGGTATTTATGCATTCATTTTTTCATCTGTGTCCTAGGCATTTTCTGAGAAAGCAACTTGGATGGTTTAGTTGCATCGTTTGAGTAGATTATTGTGGAGTGCTAGGGGACTTTGAGTTATCTGTCATATAGCAGATGTCAGATGCCAGTGAAGAGCAAATTCTCAGTGTATCTGATGGAGCACTCTGTGTAGACTAATCCACATCATGTATCTTTCCTCTGACCACAATGAAGGAGAGGGCTAGGAATGGATCAAACACTGGAACCTTGCCTCTTAAGAGACTAGAAAAGATGAGGAAATGAGCTTAGAGATGAACTTGTGTTTTGTCTTTCCGCATCAGTTTGCTACTGTACCTTTCTTGAGTGGTGCTCCTTTGTAGAAGACTGAATACAGCTGTTTGCGTATGCATGTGCTGAGCCTGTTCATTCAACTGAAGTCAAAAAGTTTAATCAGAAGTGTGTGCTGTTGCCTCTTGGGTAATTTGAGAACAACACAAAATCATGTTATTCTACTACCACTGCAAAGATGTGATTCCTTTCCCCTTCAGAGCAGAGGCTATTGGGCAGTAGTGATAGGTGTATCTGTTCAAGAACTTTGTGGCTTCCTTTTGGATAGATGGACCATTTTTCTTGGATTTTTTTGGCTTTTGGAAGCTGTAAGACATCTGGGTCTTTTCCTGAAAAACTTGCCATTCACTGTGCTTTCATCTGCTTTAATACAGGATGAAGTTTCTTCCACTGCTATCCTGAGTATGAGGGGCCTCATTAGTGGCATAGCCCTTCTGGTGGAGGTGTTCCTCCTTCTGTATTGGAATACTAAGCAGAATCACTTTCTAGAGAGTGTCCTTAGCTGAAGCATTTGAGTTCTGAACACTGTGAATGCTTTTCTTTATCTAAAGAGGTGCAAAACTTGGGTAGTTAAACCATCTTTAGGAAAGATTAAAGACAGTTGTATGCAGTTCCCTGTTTGTTCCTTCCAATTTCAGTGTAACAATACCATAAAAAGGTTTTGTCACTAGCAGCAAGGCTATGAGACGGAGGGGAAACTCGAAGCAAAAGTGAAGATGTGTCCTTTTGATGCAAAAGGGAATTGCTCTGTCTGAATAAGCTTGTCTGGTTTGCACTGGCAAAAAGCTTTGCCTGAAACTCATGGGGAAAAACTTAGTGAATTGGAGTGGCTGTGTAAGAAGCTCCTTGGGGAGAAATGATACCCTGTAGAATAAGAGGCAATCTCAAAATGGCTACATCAGTGTTTCTTGAAATGAAGGTGTTTCCTTCTTGTTGTTTGGGTGTATTAAAAAATGTATCTAATGAGTCTGTGGACATTATCCTATTGACCAGTCCATGATATTCCCCACACTACCATTGAGGTACTGTAAACTTATAATCACTTGTCACCTGAAATGTTGATGTAAGTGCAGAGGGTGAGAGCTGTTTTTTCCAAGTACTCCCAAGCTTCATTTAAAATTGGGAATCTAAAGGTGGGTATTTACAGATGCCAGTTTTCCAAGGCTCCTGGTGTAGTTGAAATGACAAGCTCCTCTAGGAAATAACTTGCAACAGTCCTGACTTAGCTTCTGACTGCAGATTGGCTTCCTTAGCTGGAGTCAGCGTCTGTGAATGTTCCCAGAGGTGCGCTGAGCAGCTCTGAGTGTCTGGTCCATCATATTCATAAAACATACTGAGATTCTGTGTAAAAGATGCCACTGAAAAGCTAAGTATTACTGTTGTCATAAAGTTGATGTTAGTACATCTGTGTGTCCTAGGGGAATGCACTGTGTGAGCATAAAGTGACTTGGTGGTTTTCCCACCCTTAAGATTGCAGCTTTTACAGCTGCACTACCCTTGTTTATAAAATATATTGATCCAGGGACATCATAATCTTGAGATATGACTTGTCTCATTAGCTAGCAACTGGAAGTTGCTGTAGCAATCTGGTAAATTAGTGTGAGTACAGGCAGAGGTATGAATTGCCATCTGGCCTGGCAAGTGGCTGATTCAAATGTTTATGTGGATGTGCCATGACAGAATATCATGTGCTTTAATCAGGGTTGCTGGCCCATATGCATTTAAACTTTCATGTGCACTGACCATGTTTTACCTGGGAGAACCCCCGAATTTTCCATTAGCAGTGTGCATTTGGTACTGAAGAGCAGCAATTTTTTGGGAAGAGCTGTTACCTGAAGCATCTTGCAAATGAAAGACCATTAGGAAGAGGAGACTTGAGTTGACAAGTTGTGGGGGCAAAGCAGCAACTGAGAAACACCAGGAAGATACTTAAAGTCTTAACAGAATATTGTTGATCTTTTTGGTGCTTCATTCCATGCTGTACTTCTGCAATGAGATTTTGCTTGGTTGGGTGGGGACTTGTAAGTGGCAGATGGTATTAGTACCTAGCTTTCCTCTGCCCTTCATGACAGTTCCAGTTTCTGTTTGGTGGGGTAGTGTGTGTAGTGATGGGAAGCTAGCAATTGTTTCTAGCAAAATCCTTTTGAAATCAGTTGTATCTGTTGTGCAATATTGCTGTAGAAGTCTTTTTGTGGTTGGAAAGCACAGATCTCAAATCTGAGCCACTCTAAAGCATTGGCTGAGATTTTTTAAGATGTTTAAATGTACCTGTGCATCACTGGTCAGGCAGTAGTCTCCTCTTGATTTCAGTGAGTGGTGAAACCTTCAAAGTTGTAGTTCATCTGTTTCCTTTAGCAACCAAAAACCAGTAAAATATGGCGCAGAGTTTCATGCAGCTTGTCACACAGTGACAAGCTTTGAGATGCTGTGATAGTCTCAAGATGGCTTCTAACCTCACTGAGAACAACAGGGTAGGACATGATTTGAGGCCTGCTTCTCTATGCAAGTATTCATTCTGACTCTAAAGAAAACTGTCTGAATATAATCAGGTTCAGCAGTTCAACTGCTCTCCTATAAGGCCATTATTGGAAGGGAGGACAGAACTGGGCTCTTAGTAGTATTTGTTTGTCAGCTATTGCCTGACTTGTCAAAACTATCTACTGGAATCTAGACAATATGCAGCCCAATTGATGGCTTTGCTGCAGATGCAAGGTCAGGGTCCCAAGATTTGTTTGTGGTGGCTGGCATAGGTGGTGGTGGGTGGCTAAGGCATCATAGCCTTGGATGATTTGAGAAAGCTCTGAGGTTAGTTACAGCCTTGCTCTTTAGGAAGAGATGGCTGAAAGATTCTGGCCTTGCTGCTTTGTAGCCCGTGCTTCAACCAAGTGATTGTTATTTCCCACTGCAGTGATTGGATGCTTAAAGTGAGAGGTCACTTTCTAATGCCTGCTGTTACAAAACCATTTCATGCTGTTGCTCTTGCCCTGATTGAAAGGGGGAGAAAGAGCAGGCTTAGGCTCACAGCTTGCCGAGGTGTTTAGCTCTTCACAGGCTGTAATTCAGCAGGTAGCCAGTCATGCAGTCACATGTGCAAATGCTCTAACAGCTTAAAGATACTTAAGTGTTTAGTCTTCTGTCTTGGAGGAAAAAAAAGGGGGTTGTCCTAGCTAGAGCTGTCAATAGTGCTGAAGTCAACATGGGTCAAAAGCTAACAGGATTGCACAGTGTACTTCTGCAGTTTGTAGTCTGCAAGTATAGCATTAATGGCTGCTTGCCAGCTGTGACACCCTGCCAGACAACTTGCATTACTGGTCCTGGTACATGCTATGACGCATGCTAATGCCTGTAATGTTGCCTACAAAGGGCAACAAACAGTAGCTGCCTTGGGAAAAGGAGGTGGGAATGTGGAAGGTCTGCCAGAAAGAATGCACTGCTGACAACTCTGAATTGACTGCTGAGATGGGTAGAACAACCCAGGTAATGTTACATGGAAATTGCTTGTCTTTGTTTTAATGTGGGTTGCCATCTATGTAGAGGGACCCTGTAGGTTAAAATGGTGCTGTTTCCACATCAGCTTTGTACTATGAATTTGGATGCAAATTTTAAGATGGCGCAGAAATGATGATACTAGGTGCCTCACGGGTAAAAAAAGCTCAACTATTGCGTCTTAACACCTCTCCAGCAGAGAGCCTGCCAGTGTCCTATACCTTTCTTAAGATTTATGGCATATTGTTAAGCTGGCTAGGAGAGCTAGTGCTGCTGTGGCAGCCAATTCCTGAAATGGGCTTCTAGTGTCAGGCTGGCACAGTGCTTATGCCTGTGGTAGATGGGGGGCCAAAATGAAATATTTCTTCTAGCTGACAAGTGCCTGGATAAGCCAATCACTTTACAAGTGAACAGCAGAGTCATCAACATTGCCTTCCTACTGTACTTTAATTGGGTTGTAGAAACATTCCATAATCTGCAAGGTCTGTTTTCCTGCTTGGGTTCTTTGTCTTTCAGCTCCCTTTTCTGTATTCTTGTTTTGTGACACTAATATGCTGTGATAACTTGGATCCCTTCTTTTGACCTGATGATGTCTAACTTGTTACAAGGATTTGCATGAGATGAAACTAGAAATTACAGTCTTTTACATTAATGTGGCCTGTTCTTAATTGTAACTAATTCATGGTTAAGGCTACAAGAGAATAACAAATTTCTGAAAATAATATTAAAGGGCTAGACAGCTTTGTATGAACATACCTTGCAACAGTTATGTATGAGCATCATAGAAGGGTGTCGCACACTTAATGTGGGGTTGGGAAGTAACACCTAATTCCATAGTCCTTTTTTAAATATTTTTTGTTGCATGAAATAGTGTTGATAATGTAAATTACAGGTGCACTTGTTTACCAGTAATGTGAATAGTAGTAAATTGGATCCTTGTGCTCAGGAATAACATGGAATATAGAGGTGTAATGTATGACTAGGGTCAGAAGTGGTAAAAATGCATTGAAAGTGGCTGATGTGCAACTCCAATGGACTGCTGCTTGTGTGTGTAGAGTTTGCCAGATGGTTTAAAACAGCGAATGTGTTCATGGAAGTACAGCAGCAGCTGGCAAAATGGGTGGTTTCTTCTCAGAGCAGTTCAATGCTACCTGTGATGTGGCAACAGACGTGGTTGCAAAAGCAATGATGAGGCTCATCTGGGATCTGAAGCAGTCTGTGCCATGTGGTCTGAGTTTATTTTTGTTTGCTAGCAGCTGGGAGTGAGACAGGTTAGTTTTGCAGCCATGTGAGAGGTGCCTGTACCTTGTCTCTACTGTTTTTGTGCACCAAATCCAATACTTTGTGCAAGTCTGAAATCTGATTCTGAACCAGGGATACATCTGGGTCTTTATTGGTCAGAAATTATGGATGTCATAGCCTGGCTTGCTTTGCTGTAGAGTTATGTAGCCCACAGCATGGGCACTGTTTTGATTATTGCTGGTGGTTTAAAGTTCAAGTCCTCTTAAGTAGGTTGCTAGAGACAAGTTTTCTGTAGGCTGTGTATGGCCTTCATATTTGTGCAGTGATCTTCATATTGCCTCTGGAGGATGGAAACATGACAAGGGAGTAAAAAATGTGAGGGCTTTATTGTTTTTGAGGAAATATTCATTCTCTGCTGTGCTGGAGCAGACCTGGCTTAAGCCAAAGGTTCTCTTTGGGGCTTTGTATATACTCTTTTTAGATCTGAAGGGATTGATGAACAACTCGGGGTAGGGAGTGGTCTTGCAGAAAATAGCCAGCATTGCCTACTACATGCTGAAATGCATTCTCTCAAAATGTTGTAAGAACAAAAAATGCCAGTCTCCTTGTTAGCTAGGTCAAGTGATCACAAGTAGTTTCTAGATGTAAATGAAAAACTGCAGATGCTACACCTTCATTATTATTCACACAAACCTGTCTTTCCTTCTGCTCAACATTTAATGGTCCAGTAAGCAGGACAGTAGCATCCTAGGAAGAAGGCAGAGTCATCCCAGCCCTCCATTCTTTACGCTCTGTTGAAGTGTTCCTATTAATAGGCAGGACAAGGGCTCCTGTCCCAGTCTCTTGCTCTCTCATTAGCATGCTTTCAGTTTTTCAACAGAGCTGGCTGATGTGCTCATTGGACCTTGAAGGATTTGCTCCATGTCAGATGCAAGATGCAAGTATAAACACAAGATATGCCTTAAAGTTAAAGGACTGTTATTGCAGGGATGATGGTGAAAAATAGCTAAAGGTAGGTTGGTATCCCTGCCTTGCATACCAGAGGGTACCCCTTCTCATGGTGTTTTTCCTGGGATAAAGCAGTTATTGGTGTTTTTCAAGCTGCATGGATGATCCCCTCTTCAGTCTTTCAGTTTTAGTGGTAACAGAGAGGCCTGCTGTTTGAGGTCAGAACAACAGAAATGGGAAAGCACTGTTGTGGAGGTGAAATGACTAAAGATCATCTGTAGTAGTTTCTGTGGCTTATCTTTTTCTGTGTGTCCTGGTTTCAGCTGGGACAGAGTTAATTTTCTTTCTAGTAGCTTGTATAGTGTCATGTTTTGGATTTAGTATGAGAACAATGTTGATAATAATATATACACTGCTTAGCAACAACTGAAAACATCAGCATGTTAAGTCAAGGATTTTTCAGTTTCTCATGCCCAGCCAGCAAGAAGGCTGGAGGGGTGCAAGAAGTTGGGAGGGGACAGAGCCAGGACAGCTGACCCAAACTGGCCAAAGTATGGCTATTCCATACCATGTGATGTCATGCCCAGTATGTTAGCTGTGAGGGGGGTAGATGGCTGCTCGGGAACTAACTGGGCATCAGTTGGTGAGTGATGAGCAATTGCATTGTGCATCACTTGTTTTGTATATTCTAATTCTTTTATTATTGTTGTCATTTGATTAGTAGTATCATTATTTTCTTCCTTTCTGTCCTATTAAACTGTCTTTATCTCAACCCATGAGTTTTACTTTTTTCCTGATTCTCCTCCCCATCCTGGGGGGGGGGGAGTGGGGGGGGAAATGAGTGAGCACATGTGTGGTGCTTAGTTGCTGGCTGGGGTTAAACTATGGCACAGTGGAGAGGGAAGAATTGTTCAATATTGGCAGTGGAGCAGAAGCATGAAAAGGAATTAACCTGAGCACTTTATTGTACTGATCTTCAAGCATTGTAAAACATTATCCAAAGGTGAACTAGTAATATGTCTGTTTATAGCTGGCTGAGGAACCAAATGTGACATTATACTCCTGTCTGTGGGGAAAAGGACTGATAATATCGCTAGTTTTGCAGGGAGTGTGAGGACTAGCCTGCTATGTAAGAACTGGGTCTCATGTAGCACTTTCCATGTCTGCTATTGGTCAAAGCACCTGAGTACTAAAAATCAAGTCTTAGATGAGAGCTGGCAGGAGGTCTCTTCATTTATAAGGTTTTTTTTAGGGACTGCAGGTCTGATGAAATGGCGGATCCCTTGCTTTTGCTCCTCAAATGATGCATGTGTACTTCTCCCACAATGATCTATGTACCAGTTCATGTGTTTGTTTGCAGTGGATGGCTGAAATGGATGGGTGGCTGAGATTAAAAACAGTAACTACAGTAGAGTTGTTAGCTTTTATTTAAACTATATAAAGAAACATTTTGTGGGTAAACTAGTCACTTGCTATGTGGACAAGCTTTTCAGTTCTCCTGGTAACTGAAAGTATCTGTTTCTGGTCCATAGCTGCCAAATGGAGGTGATACATGCTTAACTCTCTAGGGGTATATAATATAAATATTTTCAGACTTTGTGTAATACTTGATTCTACAAGCAGCTTTTTTGAAACTGTTGTGATAAGCCTCAGATGAAAGCTCTGCTCTTCAGGAATCTTGTTTCCTTGGCAAGATTTTTTGAGATGAGGTAAGTGTGTGAGTCCCAGGATGAGCAGACAAAATATACTAAGCTGGTCTATTTTTTCACTGCCTTATATGTTTTATAATACCTTTTGGAAAGGTAGAGCCAGTTGAAATCTTTCCACTGACAAAAAGAATCAGATGGTTTTGTAAACTTTTGTGTTGATCTAGTTGGAAATGATTGGAACTTCTAATGCAGTAGAAAATTGACTCTAAGTAGAAAAATAGCTCAGAGGTCATCGGCATAATGCACAATGCTGAAGAGCGCCTTTCCCCTTATACTGGTTCTTGGAACACTTTTCTCCCTTTGGTTGTTGTAGTGTGTGACTTTCTAATCATGGCCTATATGTTGTCAGCATAAGTGTTGGCTAAAAGCTAGCTCCTGCCTAGCGTTTTAAGAATGGCACAAATTAAGGAATATCCCTGCACGAGTAGATGGAGGATGAAGTGCTTAATACATTCTTAAAATTGTGTTTTGAACTAACTAAATGATCGTTATAATGCATTATTCAGTCAAAGCAGTGCTTTTCAAAAAAAACCCCAAAACATGAAATAAATCTTCGTTGTAAGGGCATTTGTTATTCCTTCCAAGTGATTAGCTGTCAGTCACAAATTTTATTTTTTTGTGGTTAAGACTTCTAAGAACTGTATGAGACTAAGAAACTAGCTGTATTTGACAGAGGGTTAGGGCTTTCAGTCATGCTGTTTTTACCAGGTCACAGATGTGGTTGACAACATGAAATACTGCTATTTTGTGGTAGTGGAGCCTGCAAAACTATGTATGTGCTAAGAAAGCCCCATCACTATATGGGCAGGACTGACAGATAATAGCACCAGCAGGGGAGACTTTAGAATCCAATTAGAACAAGGTGGGGAGGAAGTATTTTTGGCACTGGCTTTATGGTTCTTGTTGCCCTTGTTTGGAGACACTTGAAGCAAGACAGCAATGCCACTTCTGCCTCTTTTGGGTTCTTTATGTTTCTGGTTACAATGAAGAGTGTGGACTATGAAGAAAAGAAAGTCTTCAGAATCGGTGTGAGGTGTAAAGGTTATTGTTCTCTATTACTGCTTGGTGAACTGTTGGGGTTTTTTGGCAACTTGCCCATTTTCAATCTCTTGTCTTTGTTAGATTTAGCTAGAAAGTATACTGCAAGGAAAGTATGTTCTATGGTAAGCTATTTTCAGAACTACAGAGGTAGAACCTGCTAGCCTAAATGACTATTGGACTATGTACCTGGTGAATTTCTGTAGGCAAAAAGGGGAGAAAAGGAGCTTTGGAGTCTGCAGAAATACAGCTTTTTAGCATACCAGTTGTAGCAAAATAAGTGTAGGAGGTGATGGTAAATAGCATGAAGGAATAAGTGCATTAGTGATGTGCGGAAAGAGGAGTAGCTGGTAATACAGGATGGGAAAGATGCTGAGGCAAGGACTGCAGAGAGGCTAGGTGAATGGAGTGGAATTGGTGATACAAGGAAGACTACTGGTGAATCTTGGGCTTTTTTTCAGGAGTGGAAGTCATTCAAGGCTTCATGTGGGGGAAAGTCCAGACTATGAGAGATAGCCTAAAGGGACCAGACTTGTACCTGCTTGGGCCCAAACTGGCTTCTGGGCAAAAGGTTTCTGAGCATGTGTTGTGTGACAGACCTGAAGTGATACCTCTGCTTTACATGTGGGACTTCCTTGACAAACCACATGGTTATTAACCAGTTAATCTGTTGGCATTGAGCTGGCTGGAAAATGTATGTGAAGTGGAAAATGCTAAGCAGTAGAACTTGGAAGCTGCTTATCCTTAAAGTGAGATGGGCATGTACGTGCTTGGTAGGTTTTGTGCCGAGTAATACTTCTGAGTAGTAACTCAATGTTAAACTTCATTCCGCGTAACCATGGCACTACATTGTATAGCTATATAGTGCAAATGATGTGACTTTTCTGCTCTCAAGCTTTAAGTAGCCTTTTTGGGTTAGAAAGCAACACAAAACTTGCTGCTTTTAGGCAGAAAAGGATTCTCTGTCAGTCTCTAGTGTCCCAGATAGGCTAACAAGTTTAGTGCTTTTATATAGGCTTATGTACAAAATTCTGTACAATGCAGCTGCTGTAAGGACTTGGAGCTCTCTATAGAACTGTTTCTTCTTGAGATGGTGAAGTAATAATGTCTTTAAAGGGAGTAGCTGTCAACAAGGAAGCAGATAGTAGCAAAAATGGTCACTATAGGAGAGGGATTCTGTTGCTTACCCCTAAGGCAAACCTCGAGTAATATGAAAATGTTTTTCACTCTTCTGGTGTTATTGCTCAGCTGTTGCACTTAAAATGAGTTGTCTTTTTCATTTGTTATTGCTGGGCCTTTTTGTTTGCACTCGGAAGTGAAACAGCTGGGAGGAAGCTCACTCTAAGCTTTTCCACAGTGTTTCTATGGAAACTGCCAGCTCTCCAGCAGGTTCTCCAAAAGGCACAAGCTGTGGATGCCTCTGAGTAATTGCTATGTTCACATGCTTCTGAACCTTATCCCTGGACACCAGCAGATCTCTGAAATGGTTTCCTAGGTGACTGCATTTTCCATGCTGTGGACAGTAATAGGCATATTAGCAATGTTAAGCAGTGTGTTTTCTGCACCTCTTGCTGCTGTTGATGGAGTATCTGCTGAAATGTTGAGGCCATAGGTCCCTGTCTGGGGTATTTTCTTCCTGCTGGAAGTTTTTAATGTCTAAGGAACATCTTGGAGGCTTGATATGTTGAGAAAGTTCTCTTTGTGAATGAGGACTTAGATTAAGGAATCACTTCATGTCCTGAGAAGTAAGGGACACTTCATAGGAGATCAATTGTAAGTTGATCAATAGTTTCTCTGCTGTCTTAAAAGGGTTAAATGCTTGTCTGAGTACTACAAGTCTTATTTTGTCATTGTATGTCAAAAATGTTGACAGATACCTGGTACTTCCATTTTTATGCAATGAATCTTTTCCCCTTTGATCCAATAAACTGCTTTTAGTCTGTTAGTTTTCCTCTGCTGGAGTTGATGTTGTTGTGTGAGTTGTGTGGATTTATGGGGCAATGTAGGTGTTGGTTCTGAAATATCTGGAGAGATTTTTCTGAGCAAAGTTACCTGTTGTGATGTTCAGCTCCTGTATGGAACTGCTCAGTTGTTGAGTGTGAGCTTGAACTTAGGACAGACTGATAGATGGTCAGCAATGCTTGGGCAGAATAAAGGCATGATGCTGTCATCAGTATGAGCTAATATGTCTGCTTTTACCTCCAAATTGCAATTTCTGATGGGATTGTCTATGCACAGAAATGCAGGGAAAGATCCTAAAGATACTTCCAGAGGTGACTTTAGATTGTGCTAAACACAAAAAAAATCACAAGCAAGGCTTTTAGCTTTTCATAGGCTGTGTCTGATGTAATTTCTGTATGGGTAGACTTGTATATTGAAGTGTAGTATCCAGTAGGATAAAGATGCTTGCAATGAGTATTAACTGAAGTGGAGGCTGAGAAAGTGGGGAAGACAGTTGTTTCCACTGAAAGTGCAGCAACAACTTAGGGAGGCAGAGTGTGTTGTTTGGAGTTCTTGAGCTGACTAACACCTTCATTTTAATGACTATGGGTAGTCAGGTGCTTATTGACTTCTAATTTTTTTCAGTAGGTTTGAAAGTGACACCACCTCTCCTAGAACATCCACTAGTTTCATGCTGTGTTATGTTTGGGTATTTCCTGGGAAAGGAATAGTGGGAGGGAGGGTGCAAAGCATGTCAGCTTTTTGAATTGGAAAACACAGGTTGTCTTCAGAGGTTTGCCAACAAAATATACAGATGCAGCTGAATGTTTTATTTGTAGATGGCCCCGCATGACAGAGTTCCCATGACTTCCCTAAGAGGCTACTGAGCATTTTGAGATATGAGAGAGATGAACAGAAGCTGCAATGAGAGAGAATGAAGGCAGCATGTCTTGTTACTTCATGGAAGACTGGCATTTGTCCAGGCAACCCCAAGAGGTCTATAGTAAATCATCCCAGCCTGTGCCTTCTATCGGTTGGAGTGCCTGAGGGCAGTTTGATCAGGATGATGTTTCCTTCCTTCTGAAGAGCACCAGAGGGTTCCAGTCTGTCGCTTCAGTCTGCAAGGGCACGCTGAAACACTGCATGTGTGTGGTCTGGTGCTGAACAGGAACAGAGCTTCCTGGTGTGAGATGAATCTGACAACAAAAGTAAGAACTGGCTCTAATGTATGCTGCAGGACTGCCAAATGTCTGTAAGCAGTCTGTGTAAACAGTGTATGCTGGAATATTTTTCCATTAATGCTAGGGTGTGATGTGGAAACCATGTTGTTGGTAAAGTGGGCTACCAGCTCCTGATAACTGTTTCTTTTTAAAACAGTTTGAACAAACAGGACCAGATGCTTTTGGTGGAGTGGTCTTGTGTTACACTGCTGAGGTGATAGAGCTTTGGAGTGGGAGTTGTGAGGGGTTGGAATGTTTTTTAAAAAGATAGTTATGGAAAAGCTGTATATACTCTTAAGAGTTCAGTTAGTAAATGGCCAAAAAAGACTTAGAGTTGGGTAGAAATGCAGGTTTCTGAAATTCAGTGTATGCGCTTTAAAATAGATCAGTTTAAAGGGTATTGCTTTATAGCAATCAGTGTGCAGTCCTATTGAATTGCATATTGGCTTCTTTTCTAGGGGTATGTGGGGAGCTTTCTATAAAAGGGTTGCTTAAGGTGATGAAGTTAAATGTTCCTTGTAGCTTCTGTATGGAATTACAGTGGAGAGTGCCTTTGGACAAGTGCTTAAATGCTGGGAGCTGAGGTTATTCAGCAGCTAGCAGAAAATGCTGAGTGTTTGGCCCAGTCCCTTCCTAGCTATAAATACATCTTGCATGAGTCACATACTTTGTATTACCAGTGTTAATAAGTAAGGGTGCATACTTCTCAGTTGAGAGCTGAAGTAGTTTTACAGCTGCCATGGATTGGACTGGAGAATAGATTTGTAATTATTGTGAACTCACAGAGGCTACCTCAGTGCCAAACAGCCTTTTTTCTACTCTATGTTAAGAATGAACCTGTTATCTGTGGGAGTTGAGAGGCAGCCTCTGTATCTTATGTATATTGGCAGTCTGCAAGAATTGCTTCAAGTTCTTCCCTATGGTGAAATCTCCCTCCTATTCTCCCCCGCTGAGGGCCAGGCAGAAGAATATGTTTGGGTAGTGGCTGTGAATACCAAGTTTTGAAACCTAAGTGGAGCTGCTTGCTCATGGTGCCCTTCTCCAAGGGAAGAAACCTAACCTTTTAAAAAGTGATCATCTTGCGAAGTTCTAAGGGGTTTTTTTGAATGCCCTTCCACTACTCCTGCTATTCCACCCTTAACCAATAATTGCAAAAACAATACAGCCCAAGGAACGTTTTTGAGGGTACTGTTTGGTATGGGCCATTCATCAAAACCTCATTGGGGGCCACCTCTGAACAGTGTGTTTTTAAGACGGCTGGCTTTCTGATGCTTGTTCAGAGCCCTAGGAGATATTGGAAAGGCTCCCATTGTGCATTGAAGTATTCTGTCAGCAGGGTTAGACAAGGGGCCTAACCTTTTGCCATACATGACCTGAAAGCCTTTATAAGAGGTGCTTGTAAAATGGTTCTGGAACTAGACATTTGTCACTTGGATGTGTTCATTAATGATGACCCTTTCTGAGAAATGGGGAAAATTGGACATTGAGTTTATTCCTGTAGAGTTCCACAAAACTTGTATTAATCTAACGAGGCTTGCCCCTTGCATCCCTTGACTTCATTGTGCAGATGTTCATCCTTTGCATGGGTAAAATGACTGAATGCACTGCAGCAGGGAGTTGGCTGTTAAACCTGAGACAGGAAAAAGGGTATGTTTGTTGATTTTGTATAAGCAGGGCTCTCGCATGGAGGGAGGATTGTCCTTCCACCTTTTACTGGCTCTGACAAAGCTTAGTACTGGCAGGGCCCATTAATTTTTAATTTAGTCCTCTCTATGCTGCACTGCTATTGTGGTTTATGAGGACATTATGCTGAAATGAAGGCCTGTAAAACAGAATTTTAAAGTTTGAAAAAGGCACAGTCATTATACATAATATGCATGCTGCAGTAGAAATGGGTGGGTATTTTTAGTACAGCTAATATTAATTGTTACTTTTATTGTGATGTCATCCTTGCAGGTCAACTGAAAAGTAAGATACAATGGAAGCCAGAAATCCCCAGATATTAAACTAATTTTAATATGCAATGTTAAAATGTGCTTAACTTCTACTGTTGATTTTATTTAAAATGGTTTCTTGTATCATGTTGATATGGCTTTATATATTATTGTTGGGAAGGATATCATTCAGTACTACTACCATGGAAGCCTGTGTACTTTATCAAAGTCAGAGCTAGGAGGTCCAACTCTTTTAAAATGAAGAACCTACTGGAAAATAACACTCTTTAGTTAACAGTGCTGCTGTTAATCCATTAAGCTAATCTGGTTTTGTGCAGTTACGTATAAAAAAGGCTAAAAGGTGGTGCCCTTTCCCTGCCCCAGACTGCTCTAAGTTGGCAGGCATTTGGGGAAGGCAGGGGAGATGAGCTACAGCTTCTGTGCTTTGGGGGCAAAAGTAAATCTGTAAATATTGTGTTAGACTAAGTAGGTAGCTCAGACTTTCAGGCCTGTGGCTTAAAGCATGCTGGACTGCAGGGAGAAGTGGAATGGCTTTTGGTCTTAAAACATGGCTGGGCTACAGGAAGCACAGTAGCAAACCTCTCCTTGCAATCTTGCTGGATATAATAGGATGCCTTCTAGCAACTGTCATCTAGTACAGACTGAATTGCAAAAGTTTTTTCAAAGGATCTGTGAGCTGGGTGGAAGGAAGCTGTGGTGTGGGGAGGAAGCTTTGGTATTTTACCATCCTTATTTGATGTGGTTTAGGTCCTTGGTGCTGTCTGCTTGAGAGGGCAGCTGATAGTGTTGCAAGTACAGCTGGGCTCCAAATAGCTGTTGCTGAAGTAGCTTTGATACTGAGGTATTCATGTTTTGATGACTTCTGAATGTTGCTTGCTCTCTGCAGTTCATCTCCGTTATTCATCTTGGACTTGGATTCATCTGAGCATGTGGTGTTTTGACTTAATTTCACTGGATTTGGCTTTGTAGTAGGGTAATTCAGGTTAGAAGGGCTCTCTGGAGGTTGCTAGTCCAAAGCTCCTGCTCAAAGCTTTGTAGAGACTTCAGGATTTACCTTAATTCTCTCATGAAGAGAAACCTTGAATAGGAATTGGCTGTGAGAAACTGCTTTGTGATGAGACTTCCCATCACTCTGTTGCTTATACTTTCTCAAGGTTATTGGTAATATCAAAATCTTTCTGTTATCTTCTAATCTTCATGTAACACCCTTCTTAAAGGGATATTTGTGAGTTCCCCCTGCTTCATTAAAAACTGAGGAGAAACTGACAGCAAAATACTTGCTCAGATTCTATTAAGCTTTGGGGAAGAAAGCTTTGTATGCTCTGCAGAAAAACTCCTACAGTTCTTGGAGGAGCTGTCTTGCATATACCATGTGCCTACTCCCTGTAGGATGTGAGACATAAGGGCTTATGAATTCATTGGAAGATGTCTGCTAAGGCAGATGTCTTCAAGATGGACAAATTGCTTCCCCTGAGATCTCCTCCTGAGATGATAGTTTCCTAAAAGCTAGAATTCTGATATTACCCCCACAATGGACCCCTTGGATGCCTCTACTGTGGACAGTTAAACAATACAGGCAGGGGAGTGCTTGCCTGTTAATTGCCTGTTGCAACTTTCTTTGCTTGCTTTCAACTAGAGCTGTGTTTGAGCTGTCTGCATGGAAATGGAGGCTCAGCTGTTTCTTAAATGATCAGATAAGGACTATGCTTTGATCTGCTGAAGAGAAGAGCTAATAGATGGCAGTTTTTAAAATACCTGTATTTGGGTACCTAGAAATTCACAAGGTGACATTCTGATTGCTTTGGAGCTAGTGATGTTTTTTGACTTCAGCTTCTTGTGCAGAACGTGCAAGCTGAGAAATAGCTTGTATTGAAATGTACTATTGAGCTAATCCATTCATCTGAAGATCTTCAGTATGTATTGGATTAAGGACAAGGCTGGGGTTTGTTTTTTTTTGAACTCAATGTGAGAAAATAGTTCAATGTGGAAATAAGGGGCATTGGAAACAATGCTTCTAGAAGTGGCTCATGTGTTTGTAGCAGATTGATGAACAAGTAATGTAACTTTTGGCAAGACTTGGTCTGTCCTGTGCACTACCTGAAGAGCTCAGCGTATGAACTAGCTCTGGCTGATTTGCTCTTGTTCTTGAAAAGGTTGCTGCCAGAGAGGGTGACTGATTTGGAAGGCTCCTGCAGCCTGAAAATTGCAGCATCTTAAATCCCTGAAGCTTCCCTCCCTCAAAAAAACCCACAAAGATAATGAAAAGTTGATGAAGCACAGGAGGAAGTTTCTAGTCAGCAGACTGCAGTGGTGGTGAATCGGATTTTCACAGCTCACTAACCTCTTAAGTGTTTAATAAATCCAAGAGATCTGTTCCAAGGATAAGGTGGCCCTGGTATCTAACCAGACAGACTCTACCTGCTGTCATCTTTCTTAAAACTGACCCTGCACAGCAGGACCAATTACCCAGCTAACAAAGTGGAGACAAGTGTTTCCTTTTGTGCCATCCTGTCCCCTGAGCTAAAGGTATTGTGGTTGCCATGGCGATATTGCTTCAGATACTGATAGCAGGAGTAGTTGTGATTAAGTGACTGAGGATTGGGTATGTAGGTTTTTCTCCTCCTTTTTGTATAGATTTTCTTGGTTAATCATGTGACCTTGCATTGACAGATTGAGGAATAGGCTTCTCTGAGCAGTCTCCGATGCTGTGATTACTTGCTGTGGTAAATTGGCAAGTTGAA
This sequence comes from Astur gentilis, assembly GCF_929443795.1. Taxonomy (NCBI): domain Eukaryota; kingdom Metazoa; phylum Chordata; class Aves; order Accipitriformes; family Accipitridae; genus Astur; species Astur gentilis. The sequence goes on along the minus strand of NC_064884.1, from coordinate 1,163,561 downwards.
AACGTAGTAGATCCTAAAGACACATTGGTGAATGAGTTGCTGTGCTAGATGAGATGGCTGTGCATAGATATTTGAAGCAAAAACCCTCTTTTACAGACTGGAGTGAAGGGGATGAATGTCTTGGGCTTTACTGTAAGGTTGCATTTTAAGCTGCCATTATCACCTCTGTAGGTGACACTATTGTTTTGTGTTTCGGTCTAAGAATTCATGTATCTTGCTCCTTCAGCTGCTCCTTAAGCAATTGCTATTGGCTAAGAAGTTATAGATCTAGGCAAACAAAGGGTTATGAAGCTGAGACTCTTGCCAGGAAAGGATGACTGGGGAGCTGATATAATTAGACAATTGATGTTCTAATCAGCCAGCTGGTGGCAGGAGGCCCAGTTGGCACCTCAGAAGTGATCTTGAGAATGAGCTGCTTGTTTCTCCAGCTAGGAGACTCCCTATGGAATGTGTGTGGTGTGTGTTGTTTTTGGAGAAGTTGGCTGCTTGGCCCTTTGTCTGGTAGCTAGCATTCAAAGTTCTGAATCCTTCTTCAGCTTGGTAATTGAAAAATAGTGGACTAAAAGGCAAGTCTAAAGTTCTTCCCTTGTTTTCACAGCCTGGCTGTCTCTGTAAACCCATGAAAAATCTGTAAACTCACCTTCTGTCAAGGTGACTTGCATGTATGAACAATTCAGTAAAATTTGAGACAGGTGGAAGCAGCTTAGAAGTGAGGCCCTGATGCATGAAGTTCAGGACCAGCAGCCAACCTGATTTATTGATATGAACTTGTTTAGGGATCTTGAGGAAAATGGTGTTCAGCTTCTTGCCTTGGTTTGCTTATTCAGTATTAAAAATACTGACTGACCTTGAATCACTTCAGTCTTTTTAAAAATGTACAAGCTAGGGAGGATTAAAAATACTGTGGTTTTTCTAATTGACCTGATGTCTTTGGACAACCTATTTACATGTAACAAGGTTATTGTCCTTCCACAGACTGGGCTCACCTCCTGTAGTTTTGTTCGTTCTTTGTTTGCCCTGTCAGAGCAGTGATTGATGACCACCTCCGTTGAAGGCTTTGTTTCCTATGGCTCAACACTTACAGCAGTAGTTCTGGATCGGAACAAAGTGACCTGAACTCTGTTCTGGCCAAACACTGGCTGAATTCTGAGAAGAGGTTTTGGTTCTGTAGGACTGGATCCAAAGTGGTTTAGTAACTTTTTCTGTAGGAAGTGGCATTTGTGCCCTTCAGTGATGTGAAATGTAGCTTAGTATAGCTGTGTGAGGGCATGCACCTTGAATGACACCAGGCAAGGTAGTGATTTGCATACAGAAGGCAAAAGCCTTTACACGGTGCAGATAATGCACATTGTAAAACAGTTACAATAACATTCACTGCAGCCATGAAAACAATTTTACAGCAGATTAAACACTTAGAAAAAGGGAAAAGATGACTGAGAAAGCAATACTGACACTAAATTAGGGTTTAGTCAGCAGCAGAAAGAGAATGTAAGAGAAAATGAGAAAATGTTCCAACTGTCCTACTGCTGCTTTTTTCCCAGGCTGGCTCTATTCTGTGTTAATCTATTTTGTCGGGGTACTGTTTGAATTGAGAAGCTTTACTGCTTTCTAAGATCATGCCTGTTAGTGAAAAATACTAGAGCTGAGATGAGCATTAACTTAAATAGTGCTTACAGGGCAAGTCAGTTGTGGTGTTCTTAGACAAACAGTTGTTCAGTGGACTTGGTCTTAAGATTTGGTCTTCCTTCTTTGTCGTGTCAGAACCTGTGAGTGCTTGAGACTATCAGTATCTTAAGCAAAATGCCCCATTTTAGACATATTTCAGTGGGTTGCTTAGACTGTTGTCACCAGTACTGTGAGATATATTTGAGGTGCATTAAGTAAGTGTGTGTTCTTCTTATGCGTGGTTTGGAATCTGTCAGGCCAAATGCTGTTTATGTCAGGGGCACAGAAGTTCAGGCAAATGCTGAGTTTTGATCCAGATGTGGTCTTGAATGGTTACAGACTGCAGGAACAAAAGTGTCCTGTGCTCAAAGCCATTATAGGGGATTGTAAAGCACAAATTCTGGTGTCCTGGATGATGCACCAAATGCTCTTTTCGCCTCTAGTGGCTGAACTGTATTGGGAAGCAGGGGCCTAGAATGGTAGTGGAGCAACTGCTCTGGTGATGGAGGCCTATGCTTTGCTGAAGGCTTTGAGCAAGTCCCCGCTGTTAAACTTGAATGTCAAACACATTTGCTTCAGCTGCTTGCCTGTGTCTGTAGAATTTCTATTAATGAGCACTTGCTTCTTGACTCTACATGTGTGTGATGGTTGATTGTGCAGGATTATCTTTCTGCAGCACATAGACACCTGCTAAAAAGGGAGTAATCTTGTTAGAAGTGAAGTCTCATCTGATCATTAAACATGGTGTGCTTACAACCCACTTGTCAGCTCTGCTTAATTCAGCATGCAGGTCTCTGTCAGAACTTCTATTGATTCATTGGATTGCTTGGCATCTTTGTAGATATTAATCTTGTATGTCTGACAAGCTACTGGGCTATTTCAGAAGAAGCAGAATTGGTCATAAATGCTACAGGCTACGGTGTCTAGTTGACTTTGTGTGGATGTCTTGACTCCTCCTGTGAGCCTTGTCATGTGTGCATTGGTATTACAGCAGTGTTTCACAATAGCTAGCGTATGATTGCCTCGTGCTGAATAGGTTTAGGACAGCTCTGCTGTGTTTCAGACTTAGCGCTGGTGACAGTGAATGGGCATTTTTCTTTGGTTTGTATACCACAGATGGATAACTTTGAGGAACAAGGGTCTGGATTTTGTGTTACAGTGAAGGTCTGGCCATGGTGTGTTACAGCAAACACAAGTCTGCAGGCTTGTATAACAGCTGTCTCAGCTGACATGTTTTGTGTGCATTCAAACTATGGTAGATACCTTGCTGGTCTACAGAGAAAGGTGTTTCATAGGTGAAAACAGCTAGTGTGAGGTGAGTGAGACATGGAGCCTGCAAGATGAGGATAGTTCACCCGAAGGTGTCATTCAGGTTGATGTAGAGCAAGCATATCCAGTGGGCATTTGGCCCACTTGAAGCATGTGATTGGTGTGATCTATCTTGCCAACTTGAGATGTCTGAGTTAATGAGCTCCCTTCAGTCATGCTGGTAACCCACAGCAATTGCTTCAAAGGGAACATGGCTAGTGATACACCTCTACCAATTTTTCTAGTCAGTTTAATTAGCTGATTAAGGTGGCTGCTCTCATCTCTGCATAGTAGATGTGTAGCCCTTGTTCTGTTAAAAATGAACTGATTCTGTAGCTCTTGAACCTTTCATGCCTGTTCAGAGAACTCTGTGCCCCTGTTGCTATATGGTGCTGCTTTTTGGAAGGAGTGCTTGGAACAGTTTGGATATACGTTGGTATGGCCAAAAATGCCTAAGTGAGGCTACAATATGGGAGAGTGCCTGTGGAAGACCTTGTTTGTGTGCTTGTAGTGCCAAAGGACAGAAGGTTCTCTGAGATGCAAGAAGGTGCACCCCCTTCTAAGTGTAGAGGAGATGTACTCCTTGTTGTAAACACATTGACTTGTAAGTGCATAGGGTACAACATGTCGGTGTCAATCAGCAGACATGCTCTTCTGTGACAAGACTGTTTCTGTCCTTACATTTGCATGCATTTATTTGAGGATGTCTGTGATGGAGTATTGCAAAAGTTCTAACTCTTGAAGGATGAGAGGAGGTTAAATGAAAGTTGAGAAGTTGATTCTGTCAAGATCATTTGGGATTTTACAGTCTGGCAGATTCATTACTTTCAGAAATGATAACTGATTGTATCTGAAGAGGTGAGGGGAAGAGTGATTTAGATCATGTCTGTTACCTGTCAGCGAATAATGCTGCATACAGCTGTGAGGAGTGAAATGAGTGCATCTGACACTATCTGTAGCTCTTGTATTTGACTTTTCAATAAGAGCTATTACTTGTGCTTACTTTTTACATGTATGTGCCTCAGGAAAATTTCAGTTATTGTAGCTTGTCTCTTAGCAGGGAGAGGTACCTGTGGAGGATTGTGGACAGTGAGTGCTCTTGAATAAGGAAGGCTAGTAGAACAATTTTTTATGTAGCAAATCTTACTGCAAACACCTATCCCTGCAGTCACTGAAAAAGCTGGCATGATGCAATGTTCTGGTATGTTAATCACACATCTATATGGCAAGCAGTTTTCTGAAGTATTGTTTGAAACTTAGCTCAAAGCAAATACGTATTCTTGATTTGAAAATAGCTGACAAAATAATTGCAAGTTAAAGTGACCTCTGTTTTCGCATTAACAGAAGTCATATTGCTGTTAATTAGTCATGGGAAGAGGTGAAATACTTATTTGAGGGGATAGTTTACTCTGATTTCATTGCTCACTGTGTGCTTATATAGGTGTTTAGAAGCTGATGCTGGAGGTGAGGTGTAAAAGTTGGGAACTGCATAGTTCTTGTACCTTAATCTCCTTGTGCCTTGTTCTCAGGATGCTGAGTATGTTTGCAAACCAGCTAAAGCCTGGCTGGAAGAGCCATTAAGGACAGACATAAGTAACTCCCAGTGGAATGTGTTTATCGGATTGCCCAGTGATCAATGTGCAGGTATGCCCCTAGATCTGGGCAGGCTCAGTTGTAAACAATGGTAACAGGAAATTTAGTGTCTCCAGCTAGTTCAACTGGCCAGTGTCCATGGTGTTGTTTGACTCTTTTGTAACAGAGGCCATTTAACTTCTCTGCAGTTTACTTTGCTGCTCTAGTGCACTCCTAGTGCCTGTCTAGGCTTGCTGGTTGACATTTACTTGCCAGGTCTTAGAGATGTTATTTATTGTGTGGGACTAGACTCTTAACCTTAACATGTTGATACATGTGCACTGAGCTTCATGTGAGATGTGGTGAAAGCCCTTTCCGGCCTGCCTTTGGCCTGTCTGAGTGTAGTTAGACAGAAACTTCGGTGCAATCCTGAAAAGTGCATTGTCATCTGGAAGGACTGATGGGACTCACATTGGAGCTGATACATTCTATTTTGTCTGAATGTTCCAGCTCATGTATATGGAACTTACCTCCCTGATCTCTTAAAAGTCAGATTTCTGTGGTAGTGTTGTGAGACTGATTAATAAGTAGGGCTCGAAGTATTTTTTAAGACTTTTAATGGGAATAGCTCTCAGCAATCAAGTGATAAAGAGATTGTATTTTGGTTGATTTCCTTATGAAATAAAGTGTGTAGTATCTTGTGCTCAGTATTTTGAGGGTGTAAAACTTGTTTACAATGTGTGGAGCTTGTTATGTTCTATGTGCAGTTTTACTTGAGCAGTGTTTATGGACTGAATATTAATAGAGAAAGAGCTTTGAATAGTAGATGGTGTAGTAAAAACCACTCAGATTTTGGAGGTGTATGCGTGGGGCGATTCCCTTGCAGAGACCAAAAAAAAGAAATCTTAGAGGGTTCTGGATTCTGTCGGCCTACTAAGATGCCCAGAATTTGGGGGTAGAGATTATCTTGGTGCGGTTCAGCAGAAAATTTTCTCTTTAGTGTTAGTAGTCTTCCATGAAATGAACCCCCTAGCAAACTAGACCTTCCACTGGATTTTGAAATACGTGGCACCTATTCATTTAAATGTGATTGCTGGGAACGTGATACTTGCATAGTAAATTGGGGGTCCATGTTAAGGGTAGTAGATTCAAATCTGCATTGTAGAACTCTTGTTAGAAAGTAGAAATAATGACAGACATGGCAGCAACAGGTAAGGCAAAGTTTGGCTGTTAAGGTTTGTATGTGCCTTTTTGTTGAACTCTCACAGGCTACATGTTTCTTGGCAGGAGACAAGGAACTAGAAACCAATGGTTCCTCTGCCTTCCTGAATCTACTGAGATGTTCCACATGGGAGAAGAGTTTGTTTTTGCTGTTCCTGTTGTGCTCTGTTTATGAAAGTGCTCATACTGTGGCAGGTGTGCAGATCAACTCTGCCATGGGGCATCTGAATAGGAAGAGTTAAGTGAGGAAGAAGGGCCTCCATCTTTTCAGGGGTGCTGTGCTGAGCAATGTTATCCTTATTACAGAGGAGGCTCTCTACTCTTGTCTGAATAGAACACAAAAGCATTGTGCTACTCACTCCATAATTCCTTAACAGAGGTGAAGAAAAAGGGACAGGGAGGTGCAGTTTGTAAATTGGGGGTGGAAAGGGGATATCTTGCTTTGCATGGCAGTGCTAAGGCCCTTGAGGGGAAACCCTGACTTCATGGAAGAAGTTCCATTAGCATTTTTAACTTGAGATGCTGAAACTTCAGTCTCTGGAAAAAAAAAAATAAAAGGTGAATATTTCATGGGCTGCTTTGCAAACTAGCCTTGTAATAAAGCCTGGATCCCATTATGATGAGGAGAGTGTGCTACCAGGACTGTGCTCTGCTGGAGCATGCTCCTGAGGATAGCTCCTTAGCTTGTCTTTGAGGTGCACTGCCTGGATTCCTTAGCTTAGTCTGAAGCAAATTGGCATCCTGAAGGTGATTTAATATTTAGTACCTCTTTCCTGCTGCCTTTGGATGCTATTAGTGCAACATGGCATAAGGAGAGAGTGGTGGCATATGAGGAATATAAAAGTAAGAAGCAATTGTTCCCTTGCCCTTAGGAGTCTTTCCTAACCACAGCTGTTGAGCCCACAGCAGTTTCTTAGGTGACAACCTGTTTTGCACTTGTTCTCATGTAGCTTGCATTTACAGTTAATGAGTAATGTAGAACTCTTGTTTCATGGGGGGATCTCAAACATTTGAAAGCATCAACTAAATTCACTTTGAGGTGAGATTCAAGAGTAATGTCAGTAAATATTCTCCTGAGGCGCCGCTGAAATGCGGACATAAGTCTGCTCTATTGGCAGTATAACTTTCTGCAGTAAGAGGATTTTTTAAGTCTCCCACTCAAGTTACAGATCCAGTTTAAGTCTGTTCAGCTCATGAGATACCCAGTCCCAGTGCATGATAAGGCAGCTGACAGCTTTGATGTTCAATGCTGATACTGCTTTCTTTTAAAATACACTTGCAATAGAAACAGTATTTTGGAGAGGGCTGTTAGTATTATGCTAATTACTACTTGCTACTGCTCACACAAGAAAAGGGAAAAGTGTGCCTCTGGGGAAGTGAGCAGGGTGGGTATATGCATCTGCTCTTGTGAATAAGGAAAGGGAAAGGCTCAGAAGTGAACAGTTGGGCAGGAGGAATGGGAAACCAACAAGACTCCTTTTCTGATTTGCTAACTGAAGTTCAGTGTTCTTGGTTAAGATGGGTTTCTCTGTGCTTGAAAAAAATGGGTATTAAAGACTAAGAGCTAGAAGTTCACCTTTATTTACGTGCAGGTAATGACCTGGTTCTGTGGCTAGTTTTATGTAATATGAAGAGCATGTGAGTGCATGCTGGTAAAAGTTTGGTGGGCTTCAGTGCCTGTCTCTTGCAAGGTAGTAGTGTAAAAACCTAGAAACTGTCATGTCTAGTAGCATTTGCAAGGCTTGTTTTTGTTATTGGGAGCTGGCTGCAGATTTACTGTAACATGGGTGATTGGAGGACAGGGCCTGGTAAAGCGGCTGTGTAACTCTGCATGAGAATGGGCCATAAGGCACAGAGCTGTTGCAGTTGTGTAATTCATTGTAGCAATAGGATATGATAAAGTGATCAGATGAAATGCAAGAAATACACTCATCTAGCCCTGAGAGGTGGTCTAAGCTCCCTTAAGTGGCAGTGTCTCTGAGCATTGCATGTGGTTTGACCTCTTCTAGAATTTTATTGTCATTGGCCAATCTGTTCAGACTTCTTTTGAAACCATTTATTTTCTGGCTTCACAGCATTATTTCATAGATTTTGTGGTTATGTGTAATAGGTAATGGCAACTGTGTATGTGTAGTAAAGCTATGTAGTGTCAAGGGCATTTATTTTTCTCATCTTTTGGTCTGCTACCTGATGTCTTAATGAGCTGTGTCCTAGTTTGCTTGCTGTGGAATTAAATTCCCCATTTACCTTGCACATGCTACTTGTGATTTTGATGGATGTCTGTTAGATCCCTGTTAAATAGTTGTTTTCCTAATTTCCTAGTGAAGTTCAGATTCTGTCTCTGGCTTTCTTGTTTAGCCCCAACTTTTCCAATGGAGTGACCAGAAATGAGAGTATTGAGGTGATACATCGTTAAGAGTATTAGTTAAATGTAAACAAACAAAAACAAAGTAGGCCACCCACACATGTTTTTATTCTTTCTGAGTATTTGAAGGGTGATTGAGTGCAAAGGTACCAAGATAGCAAATATCACAAAATCTTGGATGGAATTTGGGGGTTGAGGGCACAGGACAAGTTGGTCTATGCTGGTGGCTTGTTCTAGCATGGCAGAGAAGAAAAATCATTTTCTGGCCATGTATGGCTGCAAAGTAGTTTTCTTTTGAATATAATATAGCTTTGTTGTAGTTGGTGAGCCTGAGATGTTTGGCAGAGCTGAGGGGGATTTATTTACATGCAATTTTATTTTCAGACTACTTTTTACTATTTTGACACCTCTTGGCAATTTTCCTAAGTGCTTAAATGGCACATTACTGTGGAGAATGTTTTTAAGCAGCTACATGTTTAAATTGGGTAAGGCTTATTTACTGTTTGACTTCTGGCTCTGACAGCATTTATTTCTCTAAACGATTTCTGCTAAATGAGTTATTTTTCAGTTAGATTGAGCAGGTTCCCACACTTGCGTCGTCTTTTCCATTTGCATTTTCTTTCCTTTCTGTTGATGTCAATCACGCAGCTCGCTAGGTAAAGGATGCTTTTAGAAGTCAAATGTTGCTTGATGTAGTGTGTGATAGAAGGGGCAGAAAACCAAAGAAGGCTGAGGAGAATCTTGTGGCTTTTAGCTGTTGACTGACATAGGCAGCTGAATGAGAAACTGTATTTCATTTTACCCTTTTGTTTTCTGAGGGAGAATGTATTGATGAAGCAGAGGAGATAGGCATGGGCTTAAGTAATGGTAGTTCTAGAAAGAGGCTTTAGGTTGCCATGATTAATAGCTCTAATGCAGTGGGTTTTTTCCATACCTGAAATCCTTACTGGGCACCACTGGTGTCCATGAAAAAAACTGCGTCAACAGAGGTGCTTAGACTTAATTTGAGGGGCTGGTGAGGTGTGCTATCTTATCTTTGAGCTTCTGACTCCTTGTGCATTCTGGTGGGGAGTGCCTACAGAGTTCTGTCAGACTTAATACCCTTGAAGATATGAGAGTACTTTAAGAACAGTTTTCTTGCTTTCTCTGGGACTTTAAAAAAACCTACTTTGTCTCTGAGTGCCTCTTGCCTTAGATTCAAACTGAAGAGAGGGAAAGGGTGCTTCTTGAAACACCTTCAGTGTCACTCTGCATTTCATGGCAGGTAAGGGGAACTTGCATGCATCAGTGAGCTGCTGGGTTGGCACAGCCTCTACTCCGTGTAGTTGCTGCTGTAGTAGTGTCCTGTGAAGCTGAGCTTTGTACTGGTCATGCAAGTTGCAGCAACACCTGAAAAGATGGTTTTGCTTGTAGCCTGGTTATTTATCTATGAGTAGATTATTTTTGTTTGAGCAAAACCTGTTGCATTTTTAAGATTATTTCTCCCCAGTGTGCAGTGAGGACTTCCTCTTCATGCTAACCTTTCTATTACTGTAAGTAGTTTTCTTTGCACTTCATGAGCTGGATTCCTGTATTCTTGATTTGGTGACACTTGTGTTTCTTGGGTGGAAATGTACACCTAGTAGGTTATATTTGTTAGAGATGAAATAAAACAAACTTGAGTTCTCAGTATTGTATGTGAGACTGGCTAGTAAATTGCTTGCTTCTTCCTACATACTAATTATTTCCAAATGCTAAGTGAAAAATACTGCATATCTATCAATGGAGCTGTTGTGTCCCAAAGTTGGAGTGACTCAGCTTTGTGGATTTCCTTTATCAGAATTAAGGTGAAACAACACCAGGGGAGTTCAAACAACAATTAACATTTATTCAGCCTACCTAACCTTGCTGTTGTGGTTTAACCCCAGCCAGCAACTAAGCACCACACAGCTGCTCACTCACTCCCCTCCATCCAGTGGGATGGGGGAGAATTGGGGAAAAACAAGTAGAACTTGTGGGTTGAGATAAGAACAGTTTAATAGAACAGAAAAGAAACTAATAATGATAACACTAATAAAATGACAACAGTAGGAATAAAAGGATTGGAGTGTAACAATGATGCACAGGGCAATTGCTCACCATCTGCTGACTGACACCCAGCTAGTCCCCCAGCAGTGATTCCCTGCCCCCATTTCCCAGTTCCTATACTAGATGGGATGTCCCATGGTATGGAATACACTGTTGGCCAGTTTGGGTCAGCTGCCCTGGCTGTGTCCTGTGCTAACTTCATGTGCCCCTCCAGCTTTCTTGCTGGCTGGGCATGAGAAGCTGAAAAATCTGTGACTATAGTCTAAACACTACTGTGCAACAACTGAAAACATCAGTGTTATCAACATTCTTTGCATACTGAACTCAAAACATAGCACTGTACCAGCTACTAGGAAGACAGTTACCTCTATCCCAGCTGAAACCAGGACACTTGCCCATGTACAAGTGAACTTATCAATATGAACCTTGCAACATGTTGTTAAGCTGCTGTGAGAAGGGAGGTGTAGAAAAAGAAATGGAAAAAGGAACATGAAATGTATCAGGAGAGCCCTCCTGTTGAGTCACGAGGTTCAGAGCAGACCCCCTTGCTTTCTGGACTCCTTCTCAAAGAGGAGACCAGGGGTGGCTAGACCCACTCCTAGTCTCAGACTTGGTCAGTGGTTTCAGTTTAAAAGGATAAGGTGTAGGGACTGTGGAAAAGAGAAGGAAAAGAGGGAGAGAGAGAAAGAGAAAGAAAGATAAGAAAAGGGTATCACCAGTCCTGGGTCCAGTGTTGGTCCAGCCACCATAGAGATCCAGTTCTGGAGGGCATGCACTGAGAACTCCTTCTCCCTTTTATAGCATGTTAGTCGATTATCTAAACATGCACAGTTCCCATTCCTGGGGTTCTCTGGAATTGGTTGGTGAGCTTTGGGGGGGGGGGTGGGGGGTGGTGTTCATTGCGGAGTTGCCTATCTTTCCCTGCTGGCATGACCACTTAAGATAGAAGCACAGTCCCATCGTCTGTGGGGCTGCTATCTCCAGGCACATATGCTGTGCTCCTTCTGGTCACTTAAGATGAGAAATTGTGGCTTTGGAGAAGTGCGGTCCCACCCTCTGTGGGGCCCTCTCCTCCAGCCACATTGTCCTGTTCACAAAACTCCAGCGTTTTTACAGAGGCTGTTTTCTCCACCGAAGTTCTTTAATGAATGTTTGAGATGTTGACTGTAACTTGTCAGACTGTCACAGGAGCCCAGTCTCTTAGCTGAGGGTAAGAAAGAGGCATGTGTTAGTTGTTGCTGTTGAAGGCTTTACTGTTTTGCTTTCTACAATTACCTCCTGCATAGGTTTGCTCTTATGTGAGTCCTATCCCTTCTTAGTCTCAACTTTTTCTGTTAAACTTTCATATACTTAGTCATTATCAGGCTCAAATGTCTTGAGATAAGGGTTGGGCCACTTGGAGTTAGATGGATAACATCCATGTGCCTTAGAATGAAAGCCAGCTGATGTGAAAACTGACCTGCTGTCTCATTTGAAGGCAATAATGTCTGGTGGTGGCTGAGGCATACTTTTTAGAATTATAATTCTGATGAGCACAGTTTTGTGTTCTTGGCCAGAAGATCTTTACAGCCTAAACACAGCTTGAGTGTTGCTTAGTAATGTATTTGTACCAGAGCCTTGTACAGACCTAAGATCTTGTAAAGCTTTTTATGCTGGTCTCTTGCCTCCAAAAAATCAAAACTTGAGTGAAGGGAAAAGTTTTAAAAAGGCTTCACAAAAGCCAGATTTGACGTCTTTCTGAGTGTGTAAGAAGGGAGCTTAAAATTCACACTCAAGTTTAGAATGTTTCTAAGCAGAGGACAGAGGGTAGGGGTGAGGGGTCCTTTGTGTGGTGATGCTGTTTGTGATTGAAAGCTTGGAACTGGTGAGCAGTGATGCTGTGAATTCCCCTCTTAGACCTCCCAGTCAAAAGGGCGGTTTTGGCCTAGACTTATGTTGACTAGCCTGTGAGGCCAAGTCAGAGCAGCATGGCTACTCCCTTCTTCCCAAGTTCCTATAGTGTAAGGAGCTTTTTCCATTAATGAGCTGCCTGGTGTCAGGATGGGCAGCAGAAAACCCTCAAAAGTATTAGAACTTGCCTGGATCTGGGTAGAGATGGTGCCTGGGCTTTGGCACAGGTGACTGTACATGGCAGGTGCTGAAGAAAGACCTTGTAGGTAGAATTTATCTCCTGTACTCTGGCTGTTGCTGTTGTTCTTGTGGTGCTTTGGTTTTGTACAGTTCTTAAACACTACTTTTGCTGTTACTTGCAAAGCTGTAATAACTCCCTGTCTATGGCTCCGTGCTTATTTGCTTAGGGGTAGTGTTGGCTCTAGTGAGAGCTCAGCGAGTTAGTTGTCCATGAGGACTCTGGCAACCTTCTCAGGATTTATTGCCTTCCAGGATGTGCTGCTTTTATGCTTAGTCTGTGTTGCTCTTGGCCTGGTCTCTCAGCTGACCTCTTGATTTTTTTTTTAGCCCCATTTCTTACAACTGATTCTCTGCAGTGTTCCTGATCCCCCAGTCTTTGGGGCATCTTAACAGTTGTGAACTGTTACTCACTGCAACCTTCCTTGTCCTTTTCAATATGTGTGTGAGATTAATGGGACCTGTTTCACTGAGCTGTGCTGTTCGGTCTGAATCTTGGTCTGCTAAAGAGCCAATTGAACTTGGACTCCTTTTGTGGTCAGTGTGCAGTAATACAAGTTGGAAATAAGTGTCTTCTAAAAATACCTGGCCAGAAAGTGATGGATTTTCTTGGGTTTTTTCCTGGCTGAGAGGAAGCAGGGTTGGGGGCCTGGCAGGCAAGTTTGGCATGTTCATACTTGCTTTAGATTTTTTGCTGCTTCTGGGGTTCTGAGCTAAATGCCCCCCTTAGAAAGCATTCAAATAGGAGGGGGCAGAATATAAAAAATTACAGATAATCCACAGCGGTTTTCCATTTGTCTGCTAATGCTCAGATGCTGCTCGTATGTGGTGGAGTGAAGGAAAATACCAGTGGTAAAATTAACCCTTCAATTCTTGGGCAGTATTTCCAGGCCTCTTGATTACTTGTTGTCAGTGGCTGTTGGACAAGAAATCACTTCAGCTCTTTTAGTTTTTGTATTTCTCTTAAAGGGTTACAGGATTTTTGCAGTGAGCTTGTTTCTACTGCAGAAAAGCAATGAAGTTGCATATATCTGGGATCCTCTTGCTATGTTAATGAAGCTAAAACTGTAGGTTTTGGTTGTCTTTGCCAAAAGCAGTCTGTCTGGATTTATATTTGTATCTGTCAATTGAGATACAGTTGTAAAGATAAGGGATTTATGGGCTGTTATATCTGTTTGGGTTATAATTGTGACTCTTCCTATTGAAAGGAATGCTGCCTCTTTAAGACTGCTTAGCAGAAAAATATTCAAACTCAGGTTTTGAGCTAGGAAAACTGTGCTGCTTTGGTAATTGGAAGTTTGCTTCCAAACAATCAATAACAACTGTCATAAAGTACCAATCTATTCAGAGAATTAATTGGAGATACTTAGGAGAAATTAATAATGAATGTTCAAGTGATAGTTCCTTTTTAACTTTGCAAGAATATTAAGACAAAGTAAACATCAGAGGAATTACAGTAAAGCAGACAAACTGTGTGGGGAAAATTAGGTATGCAAACTAGAGAACTGCATAAATCTGCATGTTATTAATTGGGGGAGAGTTCCTGAAATTATCATATCGGCTGAGTATGGAGTATAATAAACAAAAACGAAATGAGGTGCTTGTGGGGGGGGAAATGGTACCATGTATGATGGGAGCTATTGTAGGCATCCTTTAAAGGATTGCAGCTTTTTTGGTGGTTGATAAAATATTACACACATTGTGAATTTTGAATGTATACTGTTTCCTGTATATGCAAGAAGAAATGTTCAAGGCTGGAATAACCAGAGCAAGTAACTTTTTATTAGAAATCTCTAATACAGCTATTGCATTTTACCTCTTACAACCCAGGCTTTGTCTTGAGGAATTTTAGCTTAGAAGCAAGCAATTTACCTTCTGGCTTGCTTCTATGCATGCTGAAAATAGCTTCTTCAGGATGTGCTCTAAATGTTGTTCCCACTAAAACTTTGGAAGTGTTTTTCAGGTGCTTAAAGTGTTCCTAAGCATTCTGTCAAGATGACCCTTGCTAACTTTTCTGAATAAGAAAAAAAATTACTGAAAAGCTACCTATTTGAGATTCTGTGGATAGTACATTTTACAGAGGATCTCCTCTTAGTCCTTTGTTCATCACAAGTCTAGAGTATGTTTTTAAGTCATTTAGTAAACCAGTTACTAGCCCGGGATGTAGATATTCACAGCTTTATCTCAGGGCTTTGGTAGAAATGTCAGATGTAAGGTACCTTAAGTACAGGCTACATTCTATAGCCTTCATATATGCAACTGTTTACATGATGTCGTTTAGGTATCCTGGGAATGCTTGAGAACATAATAGTTTGGTAGTTGGTAAACTCTAAGATTCAGAGTTTGGCTGAATCTTAAATAATGGCTCCTAAATGACTTGTAAAATTGCTGTCAGTTGTTACTGCAGTAAAGTTGTTTTGGGATCTCTGATCTTTATTGTCCTAGCTGAGGAGATACCTAAGAAAGCACCAATGGCAGCTTAGGAGTTGTTCCTGCATCTTCTCTTCATACATCTCTTCCCTTTTTTCCTCCTTACGGCAAAAAGGTGTTTACTGAAATGCTCAAGGACTTGGATTTATTTCCAACCCATCATTTTGTGATAAACTTGCATTATTCATAAGGTAGCATCTTCTAATTTATCATTTGCAAATAGTGTTCCTCAGGTGCATGTTGTGAGGTATCAGATAATGAAACTATCAAGCTTAGAATTACTTCTGGCCTGCTTTTTTTAGTAAATCTGTGAAATTGGTCCTGCCTTAATTCTTGTGTGATGAGGTTAGGTGAGGGTTTAGCCTTGCCCTCTAAAAATTCAACAGAAGTGTTCTATATTACTGCTAAAATCAGAATGACTGAGGACATGAGTAGAAAGCTTCAGGCTTCGTGTGACTGAGCTGAACCGCGTCCCCTATACTCGCAGTGCAACAAACAGTTATTTTCAGCTTGAATCTGCGTGCTATGCATATGAATGCAGGATCTAGACTCTTGTAGAATGGGGACTGCTGTGTAGTAGGTGTTAGGCTCTTGCATAGCAAACAGAATTTACACCCAAAGGATAGGAAATAATTTGCTCTTAAACACTTCATGGAAGCCTGAGTGTAGCCTAGCCCTGTGCCTTAACCATGAGGCAGGATCTTCAGCTGTGGGGATAAAAGACACTGTTTTATACTGAGGAGATAACCTCATTACTGTAATTGCTCTTCCTGTTGCATAGGAAGATAGTAGTTCTGGTGCCCAGGAGGCAAATGTCTTCCATGTGTCTGAGGCCAAAAGTGTCTCCAGAGTGCTAGGAAAGTCTGGGGACAGTTGTGTCCCACGGGTGCTCTTAGTGTTATAATACAAAGCCCTGTTGGCTCTGTCTGGCTTGTAGAAATGCATGCTGCAAGCATGTGAACCATCTTAGTTTCTGTCTTGTCAGCTGGGGGGGAAGACGTTGAGTGTCATGCTTTCAGATAAATTTCTAATATCTAGAAGTATAAAAATGGCCCATAGTTGTTGTAGTGTTGTTCCTTTTTGTAGAAAACCATTCGATCAAGTAGTAAGGATGCAGGACTAAATCAGAGGTTCTGATCCTTTGCCTGCTTTTGTTTCATTTTGTGACCTTATGTGTGTTGATACCCTTTATGTTGTCTGGCTTTCCTCTTTGTAAAAGTGATTCTCATTCTCCAAGTGCTGCAAAAGCTGTGGTGGAAAGAATGCAAGGCTTAACCACACTGTGTTAACTTTGAAATAATGTTACATTTTAGGTTCTTGGGATTTTGAGTGTCCTCCCTCTGTAACAAAGGAACATAGGAATACCCTAGAGGTGCTGCTGACCCCATAGCTGTTATGCTGTTCTTGATGAATGGCATAATCTCCTTTCCTTCATGTTAATGTAATAGTGTGTTGCACAGCTTGCCTGTCTCAACGTTCAGGCTGTAGTTGTCAATGAATGCCATGCAAGTAAAAAGCTATTTAAGGAAGTATAGTGCAGCAAATTATATGGCAAATGCCTGACTTCTGTGGTCTTTCATAACTGGTATTAAATCTACGCATAGTATGTGGGGTTTTTCCCCAATTAAGTTTGAGGTATCACTTTCATTCTTCTCAAGCACGTGTCTAAACTAAACTTGCCACATACATGGCTTGACTGAACTGTTTAGGGAAGTCTTTCAGGCTTTATGCATTTCCTTGGAAAAATTGCTTTTGTGAGAAGTATTAGAATTGATTAAACAGGAAATTAATGTGTGGATATGTTGTTGTAAGTGTGAAGAGATTAAATTTCTGCTGTCTCACATTTCATTATAAGCTTGAAATATGACAGTGTTAAGATATTAAGGGAAGTGACATCCGGATTCATAAACAGGCTTCAGGGAGGTTGGGAAATAGAGATGGGCAAGAATCCAAAAGGGACCCTTATTAGTATCATTCAGTTGGGTACTTGCTCTCCCCTTCTCTCTTCCAGCACTGTTTGGCTGCTTATATCTGTATTTGTTGATGTAAAACTTAAGTTGCTTTCCTTTGACACAGATGCTCATTTTCTCCAATTGCAATGAGCAAAAAGGCAAATAACTCAGTAGTTTATTGGCTAGATTTCAACACTTGTTTTGCATTTGCAAATTGAGTGTGTTAAAACATTGTCAGATTTATTACTGCCTTGATATTAATGGTTCAGAATGGATATCCTGCCTATGGCTCTATCTACTCATAGAAGTCAAACAGCTTTGGGGTGGCATGTTAAAAGCAGTGGTGGTCTAAGTTTAGGTTAAAAAGGGATGACTGTTTCCGCAGGAAGAAGTTTCTAGTTGGACACCTTGTTGGGCCATGACTCCTCTTAAAAGAAACTGCTGGGGACTACTAATGGAATGAAGTCAGAATACCTTTCAAAAAAAAAATGTTCCAATTGAAACAGTGTATCTGGTAGGAGCAGATGTGGTCCCATTCCTGTTCCTGCTGAGCTGAGGTAAGTCAAGTTTCTGCAGGTTTGAGAGCTGCCTGACATCTGTGAGTCAAGCTTTCACCAACCTTTGTATAGACCTAGCCCTATTTTTTCTTCCCATGTAGTACTAAATGGCACGGGGTGTGTTAATACCTTTTTCTGAGTGTTTTGAGTGCTTCGGTGTCACTCTGTAAAGTCTAAACAGTATGCATAAATGATGACAGGTGTATCTAGGTGTAGAGAAAAGACAATGGTAGGTGTGCAGAAGGAGCACCGGAGCAAAGACAGGACCTGGTAACCAGCTGACAGTGCTGGCAAGTGGTCTGTGTGTCAGGATATTTAGTTGCTGGTTGTTTGGGACAGTCTTGGATAAAGGTCCCTGTCCAAGGGACTGTGCATCACTAGTGGCACCTAGCAGCTGGTGTTGTATAATGGAGGCAGAAATAATAAAAAAACTTTACCCTATAAGTTTAGAATGATCTATAAAATCCAGCTGCAAAGATGACTGCCTGTCATCTTCAGTGATTCATTTTGCTCTCTGAATTTCAGGCGTTAAAAAAAAGGAGGAGTTGCAGCAGAAGTTGAGCTATCGTCATGCTGGCAACACAGCTTTGAGAAGATGCCTCCTATTCTTCCTTTAAAGGCCACAGACCTGGAACCTTACTGTACAGTCTCCTGAGTAAAAGAAAAAGAATACTGCTGCAGGTGAAAAACTATTGGAAGAGTTGAAATGTAAGATGTAAAATGTTATTTAAGAGCCTGCGCATTTGTGAATTGAATGTCGGAAGATCAGGTGCTCTCTTCGTGGGCCCTAATTTTTGACCAGTGGCAGGAAGGGTAGTTCAGTGGGGTTTTTTCAAGAGTATGATGCTTTTCTAGAGTTCTAGGGATTGGGTAATAAAGAATTTCAAGATTGTGCCTGAACACATCATACTTTGCTGCTGCACAGTCAGAATTGTTACAGCTGCATGTCTTAAGAGTCGCTTTGGCTTGCCCAAGAAAGTCTGTTTGCATTGTGGGGAGCTATTTCCCTACATCTCTTTAAAAAAAGATGAGATCCCATGCTACTCATTTGTGAGAACTGGCTTCTCTTGTGGTTCTATTTTGACACTGAGTGGTTATGGTAAGGCTTAACCTTTCTGTCTTGGCTCCAAAAGTGTGTCTTAAATTGTTTACTTTGGTATTGACTTTGTGGAAACTCACACTTACAAATGGGACAAAGACTTTGCATAGTATTTTAGTGTGCATTGCCCTTTTCCTTCTCTAATAGTCGTTTCTTGCATGGTTTAACTGGCTAATATGCCTCTTACTCTTGAACTGGTAGAGATGTTTAATGTCAGTTGATCCTTTCAGACTCCAGTTTGCTTGATATTTGGCCTCTGGTTTCTCTATACTGGGTCTGAATGTAGTTTTTAATGTAGTGTTAGAGCTGAATGGGTTTGGTTTTCTTCCACTGACAACTTAAACATTTTGTTAAAAAAAAATCATACCAGGAAGCACAAAAATACCTTGGGGAAATACAGCTTTCTGAAAGTAAGACTTTGAAATAGTTGCATTTCATTTAGTGTTTCTATCTTTGTTAGAAGTCTGTTTTCTACTAGTGAACCCTAGTGCTTCCTGATTTTAAATTAAAGCAATGCTTTTGCAAAACCGCTGAGTAGATATTTACAGTAGCCTCATGTGGACTTTGTATCAGGGCTTCACATTCCAGATAAGCCGGCTGAAGAGAAGTTGCCCTAAAAAATTGCACCTTTATAGGTTAGTGATTGCAGCTTCGGATGGATATGTAGGCTGTGAGATAAAGGTAAGGATAGTACATCTAAGCATCATCTCCAGAAGTGACTGAAATCCACTGATGTAAGGCTGAAGCAGCTGCATTTAGAGATGTCAGTCTGACTTGATCTTGAGTCCTTGCAATGAGTGAATGCTGTACCTGGGAATAAGACTCGGATCCCCCCAAATGTGGGTGCTAATTCACTAATGTTGAGTGTGCTAATACGCTCGACTCCAGACTCTACTCTATCCCTGTCTTTTTCTAGCTAGCAGAACACTGTAGACCTCACTGATTTGTGTAAAACTTCTCGTAGCTTGACTGTGCCAGAGAACTATTTGCTTTGCAGTAGAGAGATACAACATGAAGGGGATTATGCTTGTGTGCTTCCTTCTTGATGCAGAGCAGTTTATGGCATTGGATTGCCCCTACGGAAAGTAGGTGACCTAGCAGTAACAGTCCTGCAAGACTGTTTCAGAGCCTCTTGCCTAATGTTGTTCTCCAAATCCCTTTGCTGAAATGCTAGAGGTGTTGGCCTGTGTAATCCATCTGTGGGATGTCTTGCTAGAGGTGGAACAAGGAAACAAAAAGCTTTTTATCTGTTCAGTGTGCTGCCTCTGTTCCCCTGTGACCCTGCTGTAGCACCTAATGTGTTCATAAAGAGAGTGCTGACCCTGGGGCTTGTTAATTAGTGTCCCTGCTTGATCTGAGTGGCTGGCCTTCTGCTTGTCAGGTCGGATAGGCTCTAAAATCAGGCAGAAAGTGCTGCCTTTTCTAATGAACTGTTCAAAATGAGTACCAATTAAAGCATTAAACAAGCTCTACTCCTGAACCAGCCACACATTTTTGTTGGTGCTGATTAAATTATGGATTGCAACAAAAGAAGAGCCATCAACAGGGACCACTTATATTACAGTGGTGTTGCTCTTGGCTTGCATTAGATGAAGTGGACAAGAGGGGAAATAATGGCTTGTAGAACCATGTAGAAATGGCATGATTTCATAGTTCATTGTAAGGCTTAAGGTTAACTGGACTTGAGTTTACAGTATTTTAAAAGAGAGCTCAGTCACAGGTAGTTTTTGCTTGATTTTTGAGTTGGGTGTGGAAAATGCATTTAAAAGTAAACATGTGGCAGAGTTTGAATGCCTCATGAAAACTCTGAATTCTTGAAGTGGATATTTAGCTTGTGAGCTAAACTTAGCTAGGATGATGACAAAAATGCTGTCTGATGTTGAAATTCACTCAGGGGGCAAGGATCAGCTGAGTATCTCAAGTGATGAAGATTCCCTGGTTGAGTCTTTCTGCAGTTTATTGATCTTGTAGGTAGCTGGCATTATACTGTGTTTGTCTATAGCAAATAGCCACAGAAGCAAGACCAACAGCTACTTGCCCTTCATCCTCAGGTAATGTAACCTCTTTGTAGGAATGTTTTTCTGGCAAGGTTTTATCAGTTGTTACCCTTGCAGCAAGCTGTTAACAAATACAGCAGGCTGTACTAATAAAGCACAGATGTCTCTCTGATGCCCCTTGGTTTAGATACTGGACTACTTTGATTCTTTATTTTCAGTTGGATTAATGGTTCAGAGGGAGTGTTTGGCAGCAAGGATGGCAAGAAGCTGCTTGATGTTTTTTACAGTTTGTTTGGGCTCAGAATTTTGTGCTAAGTAAAATGAAAAGCTCATGTAAATAATACACTTACTCCCAGCTTCTCTAGGCACTATGCATAAACCTTGGTGCATGCTATGTGTGGCTGCTTATTATGCCTCCATATGGGTGTTAAATGAATGCAAGACTACCCTAAAACCTATCACTTTCCTGTGTCTGAAACAGTACAAGGAATGCAAAATTTTCTAGAATACCTCACACTACCTTGGAAAATTAGGCACGTGAGACAATAATATACACTGTTATCACAAAATGCTGTAGCAAAGACTTTCATAGTGAAACCAAATTCAGCAGTGTGTGTGTGAAGCTTCTCTAATTTGTGGTAATTGAGCAGGAATCCCTAACTGCAAAGAAACTTTTCATTTGAATGTTTTTGCTTGGGAAGGCTTAGCAGGGGCAGGAGTTGTTTTAATATGGGTAAATAGGCTGTTTTGTTTCCCTTTCAACTTGACCAGTGGGGAATATGTTGCTTGTATGAGTGATTATTTTTTAAATTTTTTTCTGTAGATCCCTTTTAACTCAGAGCTTATTTGGGAAAAACCCTTATGACTTACACATCTGCATGGAGGAAGTAACCATAGATAGGTAATGAAACTTGATGTTTCCTTTCCTTTGCTGACACACTGTCTTCTGAAATAATGGACTGAGTGAATGCTACCAAAGCAGAATGCTTAGCTCAGGCCTTTGGTAATAAAGGAATCGATTATTGTAATGTTTTGTTCTCAGGATTGCTCAGTAATTTGCTAATGCTGCTCCAAACACAGCAGCATATCTGACTGCAGCAAGGGAATATGATCATATTCTACTTACTTTAGTCTCTCTTCACTGGTTACCAGTTCATTTGCAGTTGATTTTGGCACTTCTTTTAATTAAAACTTTACTCTGGGTGCTTGTATTTTCTCATTTATTAGTTGCTGTATTGTTACACAAAACCATACGTTCATCAGCAGATGACTTTGTTCTCTTCTAGCAGTGGTGAGAAGCAAGAGCCTCCTTCAGGACAGGTACTTTACTGCTGTGTCTCTTAGCCTTGGTGAGCTGTCTGGAGGTTCATGTCTGGAGCCTTTCCTAGAGTCATCTAGACCTGCGTAAACCACCCATTCTCAGCAAGGATTTAGTCTGTGTTTTAGGTGTGGCTCTGGAAATGAGAGGTGCTGAAGCCCATTAGGAGGGTTTGGGCTACCTGGTGGCAACATGGAGAAGCTTAAGGACTGGGAGTGGAATTTAGATTGTATTCTTGCTGTTACTATTTGGCAAGAAGAACGTTTCCACCTTGTCAGCTAGATGAGCTTGATGTTGTACCTGCTTCCTATTCTGCAAATCTCATGAACAAGTTTTTCTGCTCTCTATCTGTACGAGGGAATGTAGTTTTAAGGATATTCTCACTATTTCTCCCTGAGCCTCCTGGACTCTGTCCTTGATGTGAGTGCAATACCCAAGTGAAACTGTGCAGGTGTTCACATGGTTAGCAGTGTACCACTTTTTGAAGTTGATCTGCTGGGATCTTTCCTGCACTGCATCCGTCATACACAGAGAGTGTAAGAATATATCAACAGCCTTATTCTTCCCTTACAGAAGAAGGGCAAGGGTTAGATTTCCCTAGGTTTCCATTGCTACATGATGATGTCATGTATTTTGCTCTACTAAGGGTGGCTAGAATACAGAGGACTCTCTAGAAGTGCGAGAGAATTTTTAATTCTCTTTGGGCCCCTTGCTGCTGCTTTTTCCCTGACAACTGTGTTCTTTTGATGATTAATAATTGTTCTTGTTGCCTTAAAAAGATGGGCTTCCATACCTGCTGTGACATTCAGAAAAATGTAGCATCTTTTTTCTGAACTTGTCTTCCTCCTGTTTTGGTGGGAGTTTAAACTGTAGTTTTCCTGTTCTGATGTATTTGATACTGAAATGGCTTTCAGGCTGGTGGCATGCATCTTGGTGTTCAAAAGTAGAGATTAAACAAGGAAATAAAACCCCTTGCTCTGAAAATTATTCTCTTGTACTTCTCATAGAATACAATTCATTTTCTTGGTGTTCTTTCCTTGCAAAACTCTGTTTTTCTGCTTCTGTCTCAATGTGAAACTTTCTGAGCTGTCAATTAGGCTGCAGTTCAATTTCATGAAGGGTCTCAATTCTTGACCTCCCAATGATTGTGATGTCAAAGGAGTCAGCATATGAAAACAAGTGATTGAAAACATGAATCACCATGGCAGCCTAGCTATCCAGCATGAAGGCTTTGATGCAAACTGGCACTGGGAGACCCATTTTTTAAGCATCAGTCTTCTGACATACCTACTTCAGATTTTACAGGAGTATGTGGCATAGCTAATACAGCTTTTGGGAAAGTAACAAGTACTTGTAAAGCACATGCCAAAATCAGCTTATTTTTCTATTTAGTATCTTATGCTGCCTTGGCTTTTCTGGCATCTTTTTCCTCAAATACCAACTACCTGGTAACTTTTCCAAGTTACTGCCTTTAAAGGAAGCAGGTGATTTTGTGTGACTGTAGCCTGGAAGTCCAAAAATGAATTTCCTTGATGTGTTGTGGAAGCTCTGTATTGTTTCAAATGAGCCATTTAATTCCTTATGTCAGTCCACAGCATGAAAAAGGAGGGGATGCTAATGGCTTCCTAACTACCTAATCTGGGATCTAGGTTAATATTTGAGATACTGTGTGATATAAGTACAAGGCACATAAAACCTTTGTATCATGCTAGCTATGAAATTGCTTCCTTAATGTTTTCAGTTCTTCAATAATCTCTTCAGAAGTAGGATTTCACAATGTATGCATTCTTGATTTTCTTAAAATAAGCAGTAATTTACTACTCCCAAAGTGTGTAAGAAGTCTGCCTCTTTCTGGATTGTCAGCAGCCACTTGGAACTTGAGCCCTTGCTCTGTTTCTTCCAAACGACATGCAAGAAAGCAGGTTTTAGCAAGGCAAGCTTTCCTCTGTTGGGAGGCATTCCTTTAGGAGCACAAACTCTCTAGGTGGTAGTTGGCTAAGTTGGAGCCACCAGAGTAATGCCTCGCAGTTCTTGGTGTAGTGACCTGTAGATTCATGTTTAAAGATCAGTGAATCATGCTGCCTCTTGCTATAACCTGCAAGCCCTAGGGAGGAAGATGGAATTCAAGTTACTTGCATTGGGACAAGTGGCAGAAAGTCTGATCCAGTGACCTAATGCTTTGACAGGAGTCTTCTGTATAGCCTGTGTTTAACTTGTCAGTCTGTAGTGATGTTACATACTATGTGGCATAAGATTTTTTCAGTCTTGCTTAATGATGAGCAAGTTTCAAGTCAGTCAAGCACTTGCTATTTCAAGCTTAGCTTTATTGAAAATGGCATATCAGCTTAGTTTCTGAGCAAGTAAAGAATTGGTTCTGTTACACCTGGGCATAGTAGTGAGAGATGTCCTTGGATACATGCTGAGGGGGGCCCAATCCATATGCAGGCTGTGCGACTGCCTTCTAGTCTTTCATTAATTCTTAGTGTTGCCTGATGACAGGAATCTCCAGCCATACATATGTGGCACTTCTGTTCATTGACAATTTCTTCTTTCCAGATGAGTGCCTTGATGAATTCAGAATGAATTGCTTTAACAAGCCTTAGTTTCTTAAGGCTTTCTGAGCACTTGATAAAAGGTATCAACTGTCAAGTGTTGGTAATTACAATTTTGTTTGTAAGCCCTCTAACTGAAGGCATAAAGCTTATCTTTGCTGTGCTTACTTGATTATTAACTGGGAAGATTTTTCAAACTGTTGCTGAAGTATCACCCTATAGAAATGTGCTTCTTGCTATTGCACTTTGCTATCCTAAACTAGCTCATGTTAATAGGGAAGATTGTTAACAAGGAATGAAAGAAACAGATATTTGGAAGGATTGGTGAGCAAGCATAATGCAACCTGCGGGTACTGATAGTGTACACTTAAAAGTATGTGTTATCTCTAGAGGTCCCTTCCAGTCTCTGGGATTCTTTGACCTTTTTTTTTTGGGGGGGGGGGGGGGGGAGTCCAGGTTGTCTTAACTTTGGTGTAGTTGTCTGTCCTTCAGACTGTTTGGTTTTATGTGGTTCTTAGTCTCAGCTGTGCTCTTCATCTGCTTTCCTGGCCACTGCTTTATCTTTGGTGGCCTGAAAAATAGATGTCTTAAGAGTGGAAATAAGGAATTTAAGTGGCTTTGTCCCTTGATACAGGACATGAGCTGTAGCGTTGTAATGCCCAATGGATTTTTTTAATGAAAGAATAAAACGGGCATTCCTGACTTGCTGAGTTGATGTTTAGTGGGTTGATGTGTGTGAAATTGTCTTGTCAGAGATAAGATAGCTCTGATTCTTTTTGAGATGTAATATCACATTTGTTATATAAAAAACCTTGGTAATTTGATAAAAGCTGTCACCTCAATCTTCTTCTGCTATTTAAAGAAACTGTGGTGGAACAAGATGCCTGCTGTATGTTACTTGCCTTGTCTTGTGGGAAGGCACACTTAATGGCTGGCAGAACCTGTTGAGCTAAAGTAGTGGAAATGTGGTTACTGTTTGCAGGCAGCATCCTCCCTTGTCTATAAACCTATGTCTCTATGAATGAAATGCCTTAGTCTGGTGAACTTTAGAAGAGTAGAAAACAGCATGGATATGGGCAAAGCTTTATTGTCGTCTTTACTACAAAACCAGAAGCTGGGATGTATGGAGCTGAACAGCATATGCTGAATGGTAGTATGTCTCTGGGAGCTGGGGGAAGCAGTTGTGGGAGGCCACATGAGTCACCCTTGATCGGTAGCATAGCTGTACTTTCAGGATGCCTTGTGTCAGCTATTGGGAAATCAACTTTTGATTTAAAGCTGAATATTTCTGTTGAGCACTCTTGACTTCAGAGCAGAGGCTGGTATAATTCTTCAGTGAGGACTGTACTTCAAGAAATCCAGTAAAATGCCTAGCAAATTTCATGTAATTATTTCATAATTACATTTTATAACCTTTTTTGAAGTAGAAGCTGGCAAAATGGCAGTATCAGTAGAAGTGTGCAGAGCTGTCCTCTGAAACAGTCTTGAGCTTTTCTCCTCCAGATCTCCCCCAAGTTCCTTGCTGTAGCTTGATGTATTTGTCTGGTCTCAATTAAGCAATGATCTTAAAACACTTCAGCATGTAAGGGACTCTTCTCAAAAGAACTTTTCCCACTGCAGTCAAAGCTGTGTGTGTGTAAAGTTGTTTGCATTTGTGAAGTGGACTGTGTTAGTCCTGTGTGAATGGGATGCATACCCCTCTGGGGACACTGAGTGTATTGGAACTCCAATTCTAATACAGCTTGTAGGGAAATGGTACTAGTTTTCTTCCTTGATTTATCCAGAGTTAGGGGGCTGCTCAAATTGCTAATTCCAGTTTAGGGCTGTCTTTAGTCTAAGAAGTCCCTTTTGGATTTGCTGTACTGGATTTAAAATACTTCTCAGAAGACAGACTTATTTCACTAGAGAAGTGATGAATGCTGGGGGTGGGGGGTGGGGGTGTAAAGTGGGAGCCTTTGTTTTCTTCTACTGAAAATGTTTTTTTGTGGCTTGGCATGCTGTTGCTTTGATGTGATACAAAGCTGTCCTGTGCTCCTGCTATTTAAACTCCAACTAAGTCTCTGTCAGGTCCTTTAAAGTAGTTCAGTCAAGCTCTAAGCCTATGGAATAATTATTAGCTGGCCACTTTTGCTAGCACAAATCAACTGGGAAAAAGCCCAGGGGTCAACAACTTGGCTTTAAATATATGTTAAAAATGGTTTTAGATCTTTTTAGACCGTAAAAGCTGATTTTAAGTTTGTGTGAGTGATGATCACATCAGATAAAGAAAACACTGAGATTGCATGTTGTTTCTAAGGCTCTAAGGGAAGAGTTTTTTCCTGTCAGACATGCCATGTTAACAGTATGAAACTTGGCTCCATGGAAGCTGAGGCCTTGATGTATGCTGTTTTACTGATTATCCTGATTTAACCATGCTTTAGTAGATGTGGCATAGCGACTTCTCAGCTGTGTAGTTGACTGACTTATTACATATTGGTCTTCAATTTCTCTTTTTCTGGGCAGTTCCCTCAGCTGGAATAAAATTAGTGAATACCTGTTCATCTCTTTAGACTGAGAAGAGTTATTTTAAAGGGAAGCTTGGGTAGTTTTTAGTGTTTTGACACTTTGACATGTTTGCAAAAGCCTATTGATTGAAGACTATTTCTAAGCTTGGCAAGTAAATGTAATAGTTGATTTATTTTTTTCCTGATTCTGCAATGATAGCATTCCAAATCACTGAGTCTTCACTGGCTTTCATGTCATGCTATAAATCAACTCTTAACTTTAAAAAGACCAAAACCTATCTGCCAGGCTTTATACACCCCCCCACCCCACCTGCCCCAGGTCTATGAAGGTTCTTTGAAACACAGCAGACTTTGAATTGGATCCAACTACATAGTAAATACTTGAAATGAGGCCAGACTCAGTGTTTCATGGCTCAGTATGGGACTTGAGTGCTGCTTTGGGCTTACAACACCCAACCCCAAAAACTTGCAAGTGTGGTGAGTATCTTACCGATCTCAAACTCATCGCCCAAAACAAAATTCCTCTCCAAGAAAAGTGTGAAGTCAAAACTGGTGATGATGAGAATTTCTGGAAATAGGCAGCTATATAGTGTCCAGTTAGTTCCTTACTGATATGTAATCCTTCATCACACATTCCACTAGTTTTCTGCATTTCTATCTACTTCACCTTTACTTGGCTCAAAATGAAGAGGTTAAAGCATTAACTTGCTAACTTGATATATCATAAAATCCGGATTTATATTCAGCTGAATACCCTTCAGTAATGTTCAAGATGAAACTAATGAATTACTCTGATCTTGCCAGCCTTGCTCAAGCCAATGAAATAGAACACTGAAGACTGCTGGACAAGTAAAAAGGAATGCTTGAAAAGGGCAGCTTAAAGAGCAAAGATGACATGGATGGGATCCTGTACCTTGTGTGGCCGTTAATATGCTTGGAAAGTCAGCATGGGTCACTGACTGTGTGTGTTTGTGATGTCCTATTATACTAAAATAGGTAGACTCAAGGAAGAGGTAATGGAAAACCTGGGACTGTGTTTTAAGGTAGCCTTTCACTGTCAGATGTGTGAGGGGGAAAAATTGCACCTTGTGCTAAAGAAATAAGGAATGGGAAATTTGGGGATAGTTAAGTTTCTTCCTGGGAAATGTTAGATCAGATAAAGGGAGAGGCTGTGGATTTTCATAATGATGACCTTTAACTGCCTGCACATGATGCTGAGGCAGGAATTTCAAATGAGTAGTTAAGGGTGTGCTGTTTCTAAGGGATATTTCTTCATTTATGGAGGGTAATAAGAACATAGTAGAATGTAAGCAAAGTTATATTGAGAGAAGGTTTAGCTAAACAGATTTCCTGTCTGAACACATGTTCAGAGATATGATTGCCATCATGTCTTAACAATTTCTGCAAGGAGAATTAAATGGTGTGTTTCCTAGTGGTGGTTCCTAGCAATTGGCCAGACTTTGCACCATGGCTTCTGTTGCACATCCTTTGTAAGCAGAGGTTTGGCTAGTTCACAGCTATTGATACTATGTGGTCTTTAAAGAAAATTGATATAAAGCTGAAAATGCTTCAGGGATATTCAGTATCTGAAAAGTTGTTATAATACTGGGTGGGGAGACAAATGCTTGGGGGCTCTGAGTGGATGTAACTTAAGACTTTGTGGTGCTAAACCCAAAAGGAAGACTGGAGTTTTGAAGAAATGGGCACCAATGCACTCTCGGATGTAATCAAGTTCTTTAAAAAGTATTCATTTAAATAAAGTCCTGTTGAGTTTAATGGAAAACATAATTCTCTATAGGTGTTGTTGATATGCTTGTGGAATTTCTGCAAGAGCGTGTTCTATTAAATTACAAAGTCTCATGGCAAGACTGGCATTTTCCATTAAGTTCTGCAAGGCTTTACAGTAAAGCCTCAAGCTGTTTGACAATCTTAGAAATACTGGAGTGCATCCTTTTCTGAGGAGCTCTGTTGTATTATCTATAAACAGATGGTGCTTGAAGCTTTGTCTTGGGACTCTCAGTCCCTAACCTTTGAGTAAGCAGGGCTTTTCACTGAAGAAAGGCTCTAGTCTGTGCTACTTCAAGTTCTTGATGGGGGTGGCACTTCATTTAAGGCATGGTGTATTGCAATGAGTGCTTCGAAGAAGAACATTAGAACAAAGCTTGGCAAACGAAATGTGTCCTGATAGAGGGCATTTGTTTGTGTGTGACACTATTGTTTTCAAAAGCTTATTTGAATTTTGTGGGAGAGTGACATGGTTTGTTGCTGATGGGGAATGTACTATTAAGGACTTGAGTTTTCTTGGACTTGATGGAGCAGTACCTGTCACCATCCTCTATTAGATCCTCTACAAACTCTGCTTATGTACAGCTATGAAAAAGTATGGAGCACTATGAGGCAGCTTACCGCTGGACTTACATAGTTGTGATATGAGGAACAAGGTATTTTATGCGTATTTCTCTTTTAGGGTGAATGAGGTTTAGTATTTGCTTTTCCCACCATAAACCAACATATTCAGTCTCCCCAATCTGTGCCATCCTGTTTGGTTTTATTTGTATTCACTTTACTTGTTAGAATGGTACTTGCAACTTTATGGGTCATCACTTGGGGGCTGGAGGAAGTCTGTTCTTTCTCCCCATACTCCCACAGCCACGGAGATGGGGTTTTGTCTCCACAGGTAGGTATTAATAGTATTTAGCAGGGTGCATTGCTTTGTGTTTCTAAGCATGCTAACAAAGGTACAATACTGGAGTGGGTGGTATGTTTGGTCTTTGCGGGGTTTGCATAATGAAGCTGCGAATGGCTGTATACTCCTTGGCAATGAGGTTTTTTTACTTTTGACTTGAATTGGGGCATAACCAAGTTTTTTCTCTGTGTGAAAGGTGCTGGGATGACAGATCTACTTACTGGCCTTTTACTGTCTAGTCATTGCATGTATCAGACAAGATATGTTTCAAGTAGTCAACTGTGACCTGTAAGGAGCATTAAATTTCACTGATGTAGTCCTTGTTATTTCTGCTGCCTTTACGTGGAGGAGGCAGTTTACACTTACTGTAGAAGTTGTACCTAACTCCATCCACTGAACAGCTATCAGATAGTAAAGCTTTTGGTCACTGTTGCTGTGCACTGCTTTCATACTGGTGACTGTATGCTTAGAGGGAACATGTCTCAATGCTGCTCCCCTGAGCTTGTGAAGCCCTCCCCTAAGGTGAACACATGCATGTCACTTTTTTCTGCCTTGTCACTGTAATGTCAGTTCTGGTATAGATGGCCAAGTGTGATACTTCAGGTGTGGAGACTTGAGAATAAAAAGGGCAGGCACTCTGTGCTTTTCCTGGTGTGGATAGTGTTGGAAGGTAGTGCCAGTTTGGAGTTTTGATACTGCTGTGAAATGCCAGCTGTAGTCTGCTGTGCATCTAAATGAATCACAAAGGGGAAACTAGGTTCAAAGCCAAACCAGTTTTCCCAACAAAAGCCGTAGCAGTTGGTGGTATTACAAAGCATTTTGGCTGTGGTCTGGCTTCATATTGCTTTTCAAAATCTATGCTAAATGATTTGTGAAGACTTAATCAATTGTAAGACTTTGAGATAGGAGTGGTACATAGCTTATAATTACTAGTATCACCTGATGTACTTCATTTAATTCTGTGCATGTGTTGCTATCCTGTTAAATGACAAGGGAACCTGAAGCTGAGGTGGCAGATATTTACTGGCCTTGCTGCCACTGTGCAGAACAGTGTACTGTAAAGGTCTTCAACTGCTGCTAAGCAAGCTAGCTCTGATCATGTTGTGCAGCCCAGCTAGATCAGAGAATGTTATGCTGTAGGAACATCGCTGGGCTATTCCTGAGACTTGGCTTGTATCTGTACAATGATATGCTTCCCTGTTAACTTACTCCGAGTTTGTAGGGAATATCTGAACTCTCCATTGTGCAGGATAGGCATGTCAACTATATCCTAGGTGGCAGCAAGATCAGTTCCAGACCTGGATTTCAGGTTCTGCTTGCTTGAATGTTGGGTGGGAACTCTTGTGGAGTAAGCTGAGGAAAGAACCCATGAGCCTTATCTCTCAGCCAGCTGCTCAGCTGGCAAGCTGCAGATGTCCCCTAAGAGGGATGCTCTTGGCAATTTCATATGCAAACAGTAATTAAAGCAATAAATGTTCTGAATACAAATTCTATTTGGAGCTGGCTTTGAAATGATTTTTTTGTGCCGAAAAGGGGATGGGGAAGGGAGAAGAATGAAAGAGAAAACCATCTTTTCACAGAAAATGCTGTGTGAATAACTTTGTGACTTTTAAAGGAAAACTGAGCACACAAAAAACCCTGAATACAAAATGCTTTGATTTTTTTAAGTGGAATTGACACTCATTTTTCAAATGTAAACAAAATGGGTAAATATCTAGAGAAAGCAAGGATGTTGGTTTCAGTCCTTTTTCTCCCTACCAAATGTTTTTTTTACTTGGTGAAAATTTCGCTAATCTTTTTCTTAAGTTCCAGTAAGAGGATCTAGCATGTAATTGGTACTACTCTTGGAGATTGGTCAAATGGTCTTTTGAGGTGAGCTACTTGACTTGTAGTGAGTCCAGATATTAGAGAGACTGACACTTTTTCCTGTAAGAGATTGGTTACTGTGATGTCTGCAGAATTGTAATATTTGCAAGTCTTTCAGGGCTAAGGCTTCCAAATAGGTTAGGGTCAAGGGATATGTGGTGAGGGAGAAGCCATGTCTCTAAGTTTTGGGGTTATTTTGACTAAAAGTACCCTAATGAAGAGGGCTTTTTAATAATTAAGGGCCCAGATTCTGCCACTGTTGCTCATGATGAAGAAGAATGGCTAGAAGAGTAAATGGAAGTGGATTACTGGCCCAGAATAGAGTTTCCAAGTGTTAAAGAAAATGTCCAGGACTCTTGCTGTGGCTAAAGAACAGGTCAAAGTGACCTTGAAGTGTAGGAAAGGAATTAATTGCTACTTTTTTTCAGCAGGAGTAATGATCAACAAATTGGAAGTCAGCTGCACGATATCCTAGAAGGGAAATGTGATTCTTGTGAAGCTTATGCTTCATAAAGGGGTATGAGGTGGGTGCCCCTCCTCCCCTAATCAGACAAAACTCTGTGGATTTTTCCAGTTGTGCCAGCTGAGTATGAAAAAGAACAAACTGATGGTGGCTGGAAGGAGCGAGCATAACAGCCAAAATGGTCTCCAAGGAAAGTGGTAAGACAGGAATGGCAGTGCTGTAACAGGAAAGGGCTAAATGAAGATAAATGACAAGTTCAGACAAAAAGAGAAGAAAACAAAAGAGAGTGAGGGGAAACTTAGGAACTTGAATTGGATGACAATAAGGCAAGTAATCTAACCTGGGAATTAAACACTGTCACAACACTGAAAGGTACGAAACTAAACACAGCTCTTCTACTCCATTAAAAACTAACAACACCCCAAAACATTTAGTTCTGTGTGTAAGGAAGATGAATGTTTCTGAAAAGGTGGTTTGGTTCTGTTTTTCTAAGGAGAATGCATCTGGAAAGGGAAAGAATGCAGACTAGGGAGAAGCAGCAGGTACTCTAGTTTGCATTTTACAGTAAACATGAAATTATAAAGAACAAAATCAAGAAGCTCTTGCAACAAAAGCTTTTCTTTCTAAAAGGTTTACTTTCTAATAGTCAGTGAGCTGATAATCATTCCATCATGTTATATGCTAGTCTGTCCATTTTGTTTCAGAGAAGCTAGCCTGCTACCTCAAATAATACACAGGAACTAGTGAGAGATGCTGTGACAGGAGATGCTAAAGGGTTTGTTTGACACAGCTGTTACGACACTGCTGATAACAGGGAAGCTATGGTTTAGCATAGTCTTCTCAAACAGCAAATTAGCCAACAAGGGGGAAAAGTTGTAGCAGAATTAATCGCTACCTGGAAAACAATTTCATGCTAGGCTAAACAGGGACTATAAGAAAAAAAAAGTCTGGTTCACAACCCAAGCCTTGGTTTTAGAAAGAAAAGGGGAGGAAAAAAGAAATAAAGACAGTTACCTCAAGGCGTTGACTACAGATCTGTCCTGTAAGAAGGACATAGTTTGGAGTGGTGTGAACTAAGTAAAGATCTGTGGGACGGTTGGCTACTGGTTATAAATTTATGAAGTATTTAGCTTCCTGCAGTAGTTTCTTGGGGACATATGCAACTTGAGTATGGGAAAGGAGGGGTAATAGAAGAATACCAGTAAGGAATGAATGGGAAGATATATTAGTACCTTGCAGATAAGGATGTAACACAAGGTCCAAATGTATACACAAATATTTAAAACAAAGTTCACTTTATCTAGTTGTTCCCTGAAGGGCTGTGCAGGGTGTTTTAGCCTGTGACTGAATGTTTCTTCTTTATAATATGCAGTCCAGCATTTAAAGGAGGACACAGAGGAAAGATTCTTTAAAATGCAGCACTCCTGTGGATTTTATGTTCACTGACAGTGTCCACTTCAGGGCTATTCTGATGCTTGCAGGATGGAGATAGTTTTGGGGTGGGTTTTTTTTTGTTTTAAGGGGTTAATAGAGTAATATGCATTTGCATCTCATGCTTTTAATCAGGTACTATGCTGAAACAGCAGATGGAACTGGTTCCTTGCAGAAATGTTTTGTTCATGTTGAACAGGAGGTCCTCAAGGGGTTCTGGGACTCTGAGTTCATTTCCTGCTGTGCTGTGTGTTCTTTGTGATCTTAGGCAAGGCACTAAAAGGAAGATTTGTAGAAGCTTTTAGTATTGCATCCTACAGCACTGCCATTTTGGAAGGTAACTGGTCATCTAATGGAGTGGAAGCCATTCAACTCAAGGTGGCTTTTGTCTGCTATTTAAGGCAAACCCCTTAAATCTGTTTGGTAGAATACTTGTCAAACTACAACAGTATGGTGTAAATGTCTTGTGGTTTAACCCCAGCCAGCAACTAAGCACCATGCAGCTGCTCTATCACTCCCCCCTCCCTCAGCTAGGCAAGGGAGAGAAAATGTATACATGGGTTGAGATAAGGACAGGGAGCGATCACTCAACTAATTACCATCACGGATAAAACAGACTCAACTTGGGGAAAATTCATGTAACTTATTGTCAATCAAACCAGAGTAGGGTAATGAGAAATGAAACCAAATCTTAAAACACCTTCCACTCCCTTCTTCCCAGGCACAGCTTCACTCCCAAATTCTCTATCTCCCCCTCTGCCCCCAGCAGCACCGGGGGACGGGGAATGGGGGTGGTGGTCAGTTCATTACATGTTGTCTCTGCTGCTCCTTCCTCTTTAGGGGCAGGACTCCTCTTTCCCTGCTCCAATGTGGGGGTCCCTCCCACAGGAGACACTCCTCCACGAACTTCCCCAGTGTGAGTCCTTCCCACAGGCTACAGTTCTTCACAAACTGCTCTAGTGTGAGTCCCTTCTACGGGCTGCAGTCCTTCAGGCACAGACTGCTCCAGCGTGGGTCCCCTGTGGGGTCACAAGTCCTGCCAGCAAACCTGCTGCAGCGTGGGCTCCTCTCTCCACGGGGCCACAGGTCTTGCCAGGAGCCTGCTCCACTGCGGGCTTCCCACGGGGTCACTGCCGCCTTTGGGCATCCACCAGCACCAGCGTGGGGTCCTCCCCGGTGTGCAGGTGGAGATCTGCTCCACCATGGACCTCCCTGGGCTGCAGGGGGACAGCCTGCCTCACCATGGTCTTCCCCACGGGCTGCAGGGGAATCTCTGCTCTGGTGGCTGGAGCACCTCTTCCCCTTCACTGACCTTGGTGTCTGCAGGGTTGTTTCTCTCGCATGTTCTCACTCTTCTCTGTGGCTGTAGTTGCTGTTGTGCAGCAACTTTCCCCCCTTCTTAAATATGTTATCCCAGAGGTGCTACCACCATCGCTGATGGGCTCGGCCTTGGCCAGTGGAGGGTCCGTCTTGGGGCCAGCTGGCGCTGGCTCTGCCAGACACAGGGGAAGCTTCCAGCAGCTTCTCACAAGTGCCACCCTTGTAGCCCTCCCTGCTACCAAAACCTTGCCATGCAAACCCAATACAATGCCTGAAGGTTTAGGTGTGTAGCTTGGTTAGCACATGATAGCATGCCCAAAAAAAGCTTTTTCTTTTGTTTTTTTTCTGAAAAGTTTTTCCTGATGTTTACATCAAGTGTGCCTTAGTTTCCCATATGTAAAATAGAGTTGCCGACCTGACTCCCGAGGACTTTCATGTGGAGAATACACTGGGTAACATGAGAGAGTTTGTAAAAAGATGTAACAGCTCTGAGAATGTAATAGAAACGGTGTTCTCTGCCATATGATCTTGAACGTTGCTTCTGTAAAAAAAAAGTAAGAATTGTTTGAGAAGTATCAGAGTTCAGAAATGGAGGGGGGTTTTATGTCTCATTTAGCAGAATTTTTCTGGACCCAGTTTCTCCATTAAAAGTGCCACCAGCTGGAGATGTGTTTCTTGTTTGAACTTGTTCCTTTTCAAGGCTGCAAAATGGATCTTTGAGGAAAAACTTAAATGCACTTTTTAGTGATGCTTCCTGAATGTTGGCAACTCAACAGCACAGAAGAAATGCTATTATGTGCAGCACAGCCTTTGTTCAAGGGAATAAGCTATCTTAATAATTTTAGAGCGGTCTCAAGGCAAGTGAGGAGGCTTCATCTCTTCAGTTTCCTATAACCAGACTGGATGTAGCCCTGGAGACTGGGCTATATTCCCCCTGGAAATAGGGTTGAGATTCAGAAAGTCAGTGGCAAAAGCTAACAGAAGCTATTGCAATGAAAAAGAGGTCTGAATTCAAACACTTGAGAGAATAGTGTCTGCACAACTGGACCAACCTTATGGTCTTCCAGTACTTTCTTTTCATACCAGGTGTTTAAGCTTGGAAATGAGAAATAATGATTTGGGGGCATATTATTATGGAGGATAAATCAGTAGTGTATATCTAACACTGTTCTTTTCTGCTCTTAAAGAACAAATCTAGTTGATGCAAGGCACCTCTTTAACTCAAACTGTACTTGTACTATGCTGGCTGTACAAAACTTCCAGGGATAAATAAGCAGCCAAGCATCTTTGTCCAGAGTTCCTAATGAGTCCAAGCCACAGACTGAAAAGACCCTGAAATCAGTATCCTGTGGTGGTGCATATTAGCTTAAGGAGGCTAAGAGCAGTGTTTCCTGTCAGGGATTTAGATTTAATAAATGTCCTTTTGTCCCAGTCTCAGGGAAGTGGTACAATAGGGCATGAATGCAGAAAGAAACTAATGGGTAGCATCAGTTGCCTAAGGTCTTCCCCTTTGCTTGGTAAGTGCTTTCATATGGCTCTGCTGTAAGAACCTGTTATGAGGCAGCTGAACAGCTGATGTGGAACAGCTGAGTTGCATGGAGCTCCATGTTGAACTAACTGTGTCCTAAGCTGTTAATCTGCCTGTGTCTTAGGAGCCCAGACTCTGCTTTTGATTCTGTGGAAGAGTATATAAGTTACATGGTCCTTGGAATTGTTGCAATTTATGTATGGTAAGGAAACCTTCTCAGGCATACCTGGGAGGTGAATGATGGTAGTACTGTGACCATCTTTGACAAATTCTGTGCTGCCTGCAGGGCTGTGGGTATGTTCTGTATCTCAATTCAGCCAGCTAGAGACACTGTGTGCCTATTTAATATTTTGACTTTCAGTTAAATTTCTGATGGGGTATGATTGGCCTGAAGTTTCTTCTGGGTGGACATGTTTGTTTAATCTATCCTATCCTGTCAAAGCTATTCATTGCTTTAATCTGAGGATTCTATTAGAAGCATCTGATTTCTCAGTACTTTAGGCTGAAGAGACTGAGAAATCATTGAGTGCCTCTGATGATGGGTTGTGTGAGGTCCCTTAGTATAACACTTGCAGCTTTTGATAAATTATCAGCCTGATGTTTTGAAAGGCTTTTTTTCTTGTCCAGATTTCTTTTTGGTCACTCCATATTCTGTTGCTGGCACTAACTTCAGTCTTTTTTTTTTATTTCTAGGCTTTGGCACTTGAGCTGCTACTTTGGCCTTGGAGACTTCTGACATGGTGCAGTTTCCCTACCCTAAGACCTTTTGCAAGGTCTTGGCAGGGTTTAAAAAGAGTTACTTCTGCTTCTGGGTGACAGAATTGATGATCCTGGTTTCAAGAGGATGTATTATGCTTAAAAGTGTTCTGTCCTAGAATAAGAGTCTTGCTTTTTCAGAGGGACAGGTGCCCCACTTCTCCATATCTGAATCTGTGGTGATTATGCTGTTGCCTTTGTTTTTGTACCCACTGCAGGATGAAGTATGATTGTATTAAGAATATAGGCAAAACAGTAATGGGGGTGGTAGGGAGTACTTTGAAATAAAACTGCAACTTTGAGTCAGCAGCGTGTGCTGCTTTTCTGCTGTAGTAGCAAGTCTGTTTTCCAATAAAATGCATGATAGGGTCTCTCAAAAGAAGGTCTGGTGCTGTTAGGAGCCTTTGAACTTGTGATCTTCTCTATACTGTATGCCACTTCATGCACATATAGAAGTGGAATGATTGGGTTATCTAGACTCCAGTTCGTTGTTCTTGTGCTATTATGTGAAAGCTACATTTTTCCTAGTAGTATTTACGGGCCTTGAGACTGTCCTGTTCTGAACCCTTTCCTACTTTCTTCCATATAGAGAGAAGGGAGGAGAAACATCACTCCCAGCTGTTACACTCTGACAGTAGTGTTTCTATTCCACATCTACTCGTTTTGTGGGTATTTAAGTGACCACCGTTTCCCTATATTCTTTTCTATACCAGGTTTCTAGTCCTGTTGTATAGAAAAGGGGAATGCACATACATAGTCCCTACCTACTGTTAAGGATGGTGTTTCCAGATGCATCTGAAATGCAGCACACTCTAACCAAGCTACACTACTATAGAAGAGTCTCTACTGAGGTAACATTCCTTACCAACAACTGAAACGCTCTTTTACCAGTGTCTAGAAGTCTATGTTTTTACAGATAGCTGAGGTACTCTGATACAACAGATCTATGTTTGCTTACAGCCTAGCTATTACTTCGCCTATGTTTATTTGCCCATTGTATCCTATCTATGTGTTGAATTTACACCTGGACTGCAGTATTTGACTGTCTCCTGTGATGGAATTAAAATGAAGGTGTTTACAGGTCTAATTTTGTTCCTTTCCAAGGGACAGTTTTGGAGATGATACGCTTAGTCTTCTGCTGCAGTTTTCCATATGAAATCTCTGTACAGTTTTTGAGGCTACCATTGTTTAAAAATAAAAGCTAAGCTGAAAGGCTTCCCCCATTTCATGCCACAGTTCTGCAACTGGTTTTAAGGGGCTCTAATTACTGGCAGGGTTGGGAGATATTGCTTTATTGAAAATCAGTGAGTGTTTACTGGGAAGGGCTACAGCTGTTAGGGCTTCTTGTTTGTTTTACTACTAACAGCAATAAATGAAGATCTATTGTTGTACTATAAACACAAAATGAGAAAGGTCTCCTGGGATAAACAATCGGCAACACTGCAGTAGCATCAAGTCTATTCTCCCAGCCTGATAACAGTGGAGATAGAATTAATCCCTGTGCCTCGGGTTCATACCTCATTCTTAACACTGGTTTAGTCAGTTCAGCCCTTTCCCGATCCTAACCTGTCCCAGTTTCTACTGTGTTCATCAGCGCTGCTTATTTTGCTTTGCGTTCTGTGATCCTATGTCAAACTCTGGGTACCTCTGTCAAAACTATGGTGCTCACTAGCAGGGAATGCCTAGTCTTGCGTACCCTAGCAGCGACAAGACACAGAAAAGAATTAGGGCCCGTGAAGCTTGCTCGGGGAGAAGCCAAACAACTACACTGGACAGCAAAGTCTGAACAGAGTAGTTCAGGTACTTTACCGTGAAGCTGTGAAATCCCTGTGTTGCTTTTCCAAAATGTTTTCCACACGGTCCAGCCTGGGATCGCCCTGGCATACAACTGAGCTGTAGCCAGCCCTGTTTATTATTTGCTATGCTCAGAAGTGCTTCTCTTGGTCTCTTTGGCAAACCCGCTGCACATTTGTCCTGCTTCTGCTAGCTAATTTCAGCATTAGCTTGGTTTGGTAGCTAAGCACTGGCCCCATTTCTCTGGGTTCATTTTCTGAAGAGTTTACAATCCAATCATTCTGTTGAAGCAAGAAGCAGTAGTGCTAAGTCAACATCAATGGTTACATTTTTGTCTATTTATTTACTTCTCAGCAGTGCACAATACACATTTGTTAAGCTACCTCCCCCTATGCTTTCCAGCAATGTTGTACCAGTGGAGGCTTCAGAAGGCAGTGTTAGCTTTTTGGTGTCATTTCAGATGGCCTTTTTGACAACAAATCTCTGTGTGATGTTAATGAGGCTTGGGATCTGGAATACACCGAGAGTTACCATTGCTGCTGGGCACAATTGGAAATGAAGGGTTATGGGCAACCGAGATGAAAAGGGACCTAACCTTTCCTTTACCCTTCTCACTAAGGACAATACAAAGAAATAAGAGGTCTTCAGCAGTGTCTCACCAGAGTATAATTTTCATTAATTGCAATATAATTATGTAATCACTTTAACAAATGCTGCCTGAATCTTCTTGGGCTGCAGCTATCTAAGATGGTACCACCAGAAATATATCCTGTGATGAAGCAGGCTTTACGAAATTTTGAAAGCATTGTCTGCCCTGTGACAATATCCAGGGATAGCCCTGGGCTGCGTTTCTTAAGTGTGTGCTCACCAGAAAAAATCAAAAGCTGTGGGAGAGTATGCTGAGGCAAGGGTTGGTCTGTTCCTGCCCAGTTGCTTTGACTCATCTCATAATACAAGCATTTTCTGCTACCCTTGTCAAAGACAGGGTAGTGGGATAAATGCTCTGACCTGGCGTACAACACTTAGCAAAGTGTTTCAAGTTTGATTTGAGGTGGGGCAGGAGACAATTATCTACTCAACAGGCATAGGTACAGAGCAGATCAAGCACCTCTTACCTGTTTGGGAGAAATTAATTACTATGTTTTTATCAATGTTTTTCACTTAAGCTATGAGCACCTGTGGTTAACAACTTTTCCCCGCTGAACCTCTTTGCATGAGTGCCTTTGTTTATCTTTGCTGCCTCTGACACTCTATGGTTGTACTTGAGTGCTGTAAGGTTTTTTTGATGCAGCGACTTTTTGTTATTTATTGTTAGTCCCACCAGTCTCTTTCAAAGTTGAGTTTAACATAAGCAGGTTTGATATTGGCTGTTTGCAGTGTTGCGTGGTTTCTTAGACTCGTACAAATCTGGGAGTGTTTTGCTGTTGATTTCTCTGGACCCAGGATTACTCCCTTGTTTCCTGTCTCCCCACCTATCCCTACTGCTGCTGCTTTACACTCCCCTAATCCATTGGCCATCTATGCCGTGTCTGCTGGAGATGACTGGGAAAAACTGTACTGCATCTTAATCTAAACTTCTCTGAAGATCTTTCTGGTTTTGTGTGTCATACCACTTAATTTGTTTCTCTCTGTAGGTTTATTGCCTTTATAAATTCAGTGTTTAACTTGGTAAGCTTGGTAGGGATAAAGTTTAGCATGTAAAATAAAGCTATGGTGTAATTTTATACTGCTATTTTACTGTTGCTGTTTTTTGCAGAAGGGGAGAAACTTTCAGTTATCTGGGAAGGATGGCTCACTGTTGTGCATGTGTTGGCACCCTAGCTGTGAGGATGCTTGCATATTTTTAATGTGTCGCTGAACTTGGTTGTCCCATATTAAACCTCTTATTTTTTGTTGTCAGTGCTCAACTTGCTCTAGGACTTTACAACAGGAAAATAGCCTCTGTATTACTGCAGCATCTCTCAGTGTATTTGTAGGTTTTGTGCTGGCAAGTGTTGTTTTGTCATATTCGGCTACGACTTTCTGAGGTGTTAAAAGATCATTGGGACGCACGTATAGGGGAGCACTACAGCAGCCCATAAGCCTGTGGTGAACCATGCATGTGGTTCACAGGTATCATTAGAAGGGACTTGCGAGGTTGTTTTTTTTATGAGGTGCATATGCACGTGTGTGTGTATATATATATATATGCACGCATGAAAGATGTAGCCCTGACTTTGCAGATCTGAAAGTGGAATTGTAATGTATTACTCTGCAGACTTCTGAGTAGCACTATCTTTGTAATAATAATGAAAAAAGGAAGAAAAGAAAGGGGGAAACGGACGGGAGGAGGCACCACCCTTAGCCCTCACTGTCATTCCTGCCCTTTTATAAGACCAAGTGGTGGCTTTAAGTTGAAACGTACTTGCTGTTTCCGTAAAAGCGGAAGTTTTTTGGTTCAAAGTCCCAGATCTTTTTCTTTTGCGTTGAATAGAAATCTCTGTAAGCTGTTGGTACTATTAAAAGTTATGTCTATAGAAATAAGTAACAAAACTATTCCAAATGTGATTTCTAACTCCCACCTCTCCCCCAGTTTTGAGTTTTCTGTGCTTCCTTTCCC
This sequence comes from Astur gentilis, assembly GCF_929443795.1. Classification (NCBI taxonomy): domain Eukaryota; kingdom Metazoa; phylum Chordata; class Aves; order Accipitriformes; family Accipitridae; genus Astur; species Astur gentilis. The sequence continues at coordinate 1,122,384 of NC_064884.1, read as the reverse complement.
CCCTTCCCCTAGAAAGATTTTCTGTAGGTAAAATGAGTTGTGCAGTTTGGGGTATTTGCATGTTTTTCATTTAGAAAATGGACATTTTATCAGGTTTGATGGCTGAGAAAAATGGCCTATGTGGAAGTGGTAACTAGTTTCAGGGTGACTGATGGTAGCTTTCTGCAAGGTTCCAGGTTGTTCCCATCCCTTCTGGTGCATTCACCACGAGAGGACAATCTTCCTGCCCTAAGGTAGGTAGTGCTGCTGCTTCTAAGACACCAGGGAGTTTATTACTGTTGGCAGCGAGCTGAGCAGAACGGTTTTTTTGGTGTTCAAATCAAGAAAAACGGTACCTTCCTGTGTTGTGAAGGACTACTAATATTACAGGGCTGACTGGTTTCTTTAGGACTGACCAAACAGTTCAAGAAAAATAGGAGCCTTTTCAAACACAGTCAGGTCTGCTGAAGCAATAGTAAAGTCATTGGTGGACGGAAGATGAGTGTGTCAGTTCTGGAAGCTAAGCTATTTTGTATCCCAGAGGAATGAATATGCTGATATTTGGTAGGCCTCCAACGCCTGCAACCCAGAAAAGGACGTGCCTATTTATTTTCCTTGTTGGAGTCGTCTTCTCGTTTCTGTGCATTGCGTCCAACAGCCTAGATTTATAATTCAATCTGTGTCTATTTGTTTCTTGACAGAAGAGGATGAAATAATAGCGAGGCTCTGTTTTCTTTATAGCTAGGAATAGGTAGCTATGGCTTACCATCAGTGTAAACTGTACAGGGTTTTGTGACGTTTCAGATGAATGATGCTACTGCTACATGAAAGTAAATCGCAGTGTCCTGGAGTGAGTCCCAGGTTATTCTGCTGTTCTTGCAGCAGTTCATTTCTATAGCAGTGGACTTAGAGAAGTACATCAGGCCAGATTCTTCTTTTCTGCTATCACCAGGAGTCACTGTGGCAGAGACAGTGGAAGTGGTCATATTCAAACTTGGTGCAGATCTTGTGGATGTTAGAACCTCTTTTGAGAGTTCTAGAGTTCAGAATTGGGAAGTCTCAACGGCTGCATGCTTACTCTAGTGGGGTGCATGACATACAGCAAATCACTGACCCACTCAGAGCTCCAGTTCAGCTGATCAAAGGAAGGACCATCTCTGAGCACAAGGTCAGTATTTCATCCCTCAAATGAGACTGCAGTTAAATAGCAGATCCTTCTTTGCCTTACTCTAGTATGTGCCACAGGGGTGAATTTGACCTGTGAGTTATCTCTACATAAATCTGATAATTCCGTAATTAATTAGGTAACTGGAAAAGAGACAAAGTGAATCTAACTTTTTTTCTTATCTTTTCTGTATTCTATTGCATCTTCCATCTTTTCTGAACTTTCTGAAGTACAAGGGGACAAGCAGGTCGAAAGTGGGAAGAAAATTAAAAGCGCTTGGCCTGGTGCCTGCCTTTTCACTGTGTTGATTAGGTTTTAATTGGCAATTCTTGTCTGTAATATAAGATAATTGCAGAGATTTCTAGGAATTGTTTGTAGAATAGGAAGAAACAGACATATTTGAGTTCTACTGGAGGAGTTTAATTAAAGACTTTATAAAGTGCAACAGATGGTGCTTTGCTAGTTAAGACAACAGGCGTGAGGTCTCTTTGTAGACATTCAGCCATGATGGTTAGAGCTTCTGCTCCCTGCTGGCTAGAGGTGCTCTGACATAATCTTCCATTAGGGGACTTGAACAATTCCAAAATAACATGCACTTTATGTTCTGGACCAAAGCGTGAAGATCGTTTTTCAGAAAGTGATGTTAGGCAGCCATCGAGTGAAATTCCTTGTGTGTGTGGCAGGACTACCCTTCCCAACAGGAGCTTTGCTTTTGCTGACCTCTGCAGTTGTCCTCAACTCCCTTCTGAAAGGCTTGCAGAAGTGAGAAGGCACATCAGTAGGTGTACAGTGTATAGACGCTCCAGTGGCATGGAGGAAGAAGGATCTATTTGGTTTTCAGACGGCAGTGCTCCTCAATAAGTTCGCGTGAGCCAACAACCAACCTTGGATGGGCTCCTGGACTGGAATTAGGTCAGTGTGAAACTTGGAACACAGAAGAGCTTCCGCCCCGCCCCCTCCTAGTGCAGTAATCAGACCATTTCCAAAGCCCTCATCGGTCTCTGGCTTCCAGGAAGTTATAGGGAAAGTGGAACAAAGAGACGGTATTGTAACTTACAGAGAAAAAATATCTTGTCTTTGTAGTCTTTATTGGAGCAGGTACTGAACCTTGTGTTTTTCATGTTACTTCTAAAAGTGTGAGAGTATGTTGAAAAAGAAAAATTCTGTTCTGAAGTTGCACATTCGTGAAATGGTTTCACGATACTATCTGATTGTTTACTATTGCAGTAGAATTATGATTTCTGTTTGCTCCTTAGCTAGTGGATAGTGGATGATACAAAGGAGAATCCTGTTTTATGAAGAGTTCATCTCGGTTTTTAAATTCCAGGAAGAACCTAAAATTGCAGAACAAATAGCTGGCAACCAGGGAATATTTCACTTAGATGTTAAAGAAAAAGAAGAAATTTGTGACCATGCGGGGTCCTTTTCATGGGGTCATCTTGTTGAGTGGCCAGACAGATCTGCAAGGTGATAAGTGTACTTTCAAGCTCCCTGCCTAGCAGATGCTTGAAAGGTATACATTATCTCATGTTTAAATGAGTTTTCTCACTTTTTAGCATCGGTAATGCTGCAGGGGAGTTTCCATGGGATTAACTCTTTGGCCATCTTTTCTTTCTGCAGTTCGGTGTTCATTTCACTTCAGGCCGTATTGGAAAGTGATTACCTGTAAGGGATTTGGTTACACTGGGCTTCAACAAAGGCAACATCAGATGCTCAAGAAACATTTTCAATGTAAATTCTGAGCTTTTTTTTTTCTTTTCTTTTCTTTTCTTTTTTTTTTTTTTTTTTCCAAGAACTGTTCACTAGCCCCTATGGCTAATGCTTGGAGTTGGCTGATTTTGCTTTATAGCCTTAGGATTTGCCTGAGAGGTGAGTGGGTAACTTTCTCATAGAGACAGACTTCTTTTTTGGCTTGGTTTGGTTTTGTTTTTTTGTAATTAGTGCTGATACTGTTACCTTCTAAAAGCTATAAGATGTTAGAGATGGCAGTTGTTTAGCTCGTTCTGGTCATAAACTGATGAGTGTGGTTGCCTTTCTTTCAAAAGCACAGTCTTTTTTAGGAATTTATTTGGGGGAGAAGACAGGTAGAGAAGGGGGGGGTGCATTCACCGGGAGGTTTTAATTTTCTAACGACAGGAAAAAAAAAGTGCATCAGTGTTTTCAGGTAACAATAATAATATCGGGGTGCTTATTTGAGTGTGGAACAGATGGGAAAAAAAGCCTGGAACTCTGCTCTCCCCATGCTCATTTTTTTGTTGCTCCGACACAGGCACACAGAGAAGCCCTTCGTGAGGAACTGCATGTGAAATCCTTGCAGTTACCATAGTGAAGCTCACTTTTCAAAAAAAAAAAAAAAAAAAAAAAAAAAAAGGAATTTATTAGGACAGTGGTGTACTAGAATCTAAATCTGATACGCTTGCAAAGTGAAAGTGAGAAAAGCAAAAAGGGAAAGAGTAACTCGGCATTTGTTCTATTCTTTAAGTTCAATTTCAGGTACCTTACTCTTTGTCGAGTATTTATCGCCTTTCTCTTATAGAACACGATGTGAAGAGACTTCCTAAAGAGGGATGGGTAAAATTGCCTTTCCTGTGTAGCCTGGATAACTCAAGTAGAGAAAGAAGTAGTAGCTTGGTTGAGATTATACAGCAGTACAGCACCTCCTTCATCTCTTGGCTCTTTCCATCACACTGTGCTGTTTGCACTCTCTTGAAAACTTAGGTCTTCAACTTTCTGGTAAACAAAATGTGACCTTTTCAAACGATGATAAAGACATGGAAAAGGCTCTCTGCTACCTACAGAGGGTAGTTGGTTTAGTTTGATAAAGCATCTGAAATTGGGATTTCCCCCAGAATATTGTGCTCAGAATATTTACCTAGAAATCTTAAAGGAACAGATTTTCATTCTGGAAGAGAAATCTTTCTTTAATTTTAACCACCAAAACTTAAGAATTAATGTGATAAAGGACAGGGAAATAGTGTTGATGAATGGAAAACGCAGGAAGTCGGGTTTATTTCCACTTTTGGTGCACTCTGTGTGGCTTTGAGAAGTCAGCTAGTTCATGTAAGTGGAACAGGAATAATGATAACAAGGAGTTTATTTGACTGTGGAACATGAGATTTTCTGATTCTTAACAAGACGGGCTTAGAATATTTCCTGTTTCTTTGTTGGTCACTACACTGCTGGGATACTGTGTTCCATTCATAAACACCACTTCTCTATAAAGGCAAAGCATTGTTCTTAATAGTAAAAATTATTGTATTAATAGTACTAGTGCTATTAACACCAGTGACAAAATTGTGCAGATACTACATTATGGTGTAATAATAACTGGATGTTTAACTTGGAGTCTTGAATCTTTTTTTCATTGTACCTTAAATTTATTCCTTTTGTTTTCTTTTAGGGACCTCTTCCCTCTCACCAGATTGCAGCATAGACTGCCAGACCCACTGTCTCATAGACTGCAGACAGGGACATTACTACACAGCTGGCAACTGCTTGGAATGCCCGACGGGTTTCTAGTAAGCCTCCTTCCTTCCCTTCTCCTCGGCAATTACACTCCTGCAATAAGAAAATTAAACATTTGGGACGTCATTTTTACGTTCAGAATATCCTGAGAGCTATCCAGTAATGCAGATCAGGAGGTGGGGCACAAAGCGTAGTGCCAGTCCCTTATAGATGAGTATTCAGCTGACCAGGAAAAACACTACCTTTGTCTTAAAATGCCATCCAGGGCTTTCTGCAGCAATTGACACTCACGGTTCCCCTCAAAGTCAACAGGAGCGATTCTTCTTTAGCACAACAGTCTCAGTAAAATGTGTGACAGTCTCTGTGGGCAATGTACAAAACCCTATTCCCTTTAAGATTGCTTAGGACAGATTTTGTGTAGCATGTCTTTTGTGTAGTGTGTGTTTGGGAGGGGCAGGAACGTTATGTGTATTTTAGCAGCAGCAAAAATTAGGCTGATTTTTCAGCTCAGAGGAAAGAACACAGGGTGTCTTTGGCCCCCAGTGCAGGGAATCTTCCCCTGGAAAATTCATTCTGTGTCCTGTCTACTTACTGATGTGCCAGTCAGAAAATGTGATGAAAGCTGGGCACAGAATGATAACCTGAGAACAGAGAAGGCTGGGTACAAAGAACAGTGAGTTGCAGGAGGTAGTTGGTTGCTTTCCAGAGGTGCTGAACCCAGCACACAGACTGCCAGCCGGCCTGGCTGTGTTGCAAGCAAGACCTCAATGAGCCATTTTTGGTTGGAAAGCTGTCCTAAACTCTGGTGTATCATCGCTGACATGCTCTGTCTTCCTCAGAAGAAAATCATTAAGTTGTCTTTCTCTGCCACACATGGCTCACTTTAAATGAAAGTAGAAATGGTCATTGTGGAGTTTTCAGACACAATCTCAAACCAGATTAAGATGGGTTTTGTACAAACTGTCTTGAACCCTAAGGTCAGGTTGCCACATCTTCTACTGCAAATTCTGTCCTTGTGTGTGCAATCCAAGTGATGCACCTTGAGCTCCTATATATGTGTTAGCATCCTCTGAGGTTCTGGAGGGATCTGGTCTGAATATGTGTTTTTGTGGCTCTGGAGGGGTCTGATCTGAATCCGTGCTTTTGTGGCTAAAAGCATTTGTTTGAGCAGTTGGTGAGGGGGATGTTCCTGTATCTACACAACACCCATGCTGTCTGGTAGGGGCTGGAATTCCCAGAGAAGTGGAAAAATTTAATTTTTAACTTCATTATTTTTGATCCAGTTGCCCTGGGGGTCAAGCAGCCCCAAGGAAATGCCCACTGGGAACAGCCAATGAACTTACTGCTCAAGCAGACATCACAGCTTGCCAGGTAAGCTGAAGGACAGGGAAGAGATCAAGGATGTGAAGTAGTAATTTTGCCTCTACTCCCATGTATTTTGAATCATCTGATTTCAGGCTTCTTTGCAGATTTTGTAGTCTGCTTTGGAATTTTTCAGGAAATTCCTGCATTGAGTTTGGCTCTGATTTGGCTCAGAGAAGGCAGGTTGTCCCTCCAGGTAGACAGCAAGCAGCACTCCCTCCATGCATTGTTTATGCCACTCACAGTAAAAAGCATATGTTGGCACCGCTCAAGGGTACATAGGCCAGATTTTGAAAACGTTCCAACATCCTTTCTTTCTGGCACTTGAGCTGAGGATGTCTAAAACTGCAGTTTTACATTATTCATACAAAGAATATGTTTCTGTGGATCTGATGCTCTTTGTGATCTCGCTGCAGGTTTGTCCCAATGGCTATCTCAGCCTAGAGAGCGGAGCTGGGTGCCGTGCGTGTCCAGATGGCTATTCATGCGATCCACGTAGTGGTGTGCAGAGGAGCTGTGGTCCTGGTCAGTATTCGCTGGAGGGAGAGTTGGAGTGTCAGGAATGTCCGGAGAGATATGTCTGCCCAGATGGACGGAGCAGACAGGTACTGAACGAGCGTGTTGCTCTCCAAGGGCAAATTTTCCAGGGCCTGAATGTGAATGTGTTGTCAAAAGAAGACAGGCTTCCCTGGTTTAATAGTAAGATACAAACCTTTCTTCATCAAAGAAAAGCATTCAAAACACTTCAGTGGTATAGTAGATCTAAGACCTTCCACAAGTGGCCTGTATTAAGAGAAAGAAATATTTCTCATCTAAATTCTGAGAATGTTAGTGCTCAGGTTATCTGCCATTACTAAAACCCTCAGCTGAGTACTCAAAGAAGCTTGGAGTACCATTTTTGCTTCTAGAAATTGTCCCTGGAGACTAGAGCTGAAGCAGTGCTGGGAAGGCAGGAGAGGGCTGAGAAGGAGGAAGCATGAGATAGAATGCAGTACTGGGCTTTTTCCTGACTCGGGTCTGCCTGGGACACAGCTTTGGGCAGCATTGGCCATCAGACCTTCCGGTGGTGTGAATTTTGTGTTTCTTCCCCTTAGCGTTGTTTGGCCGGTCAGCAGCCAAATCCAAGCCGCACTCATTGCGTAGCCTGTGCTCCTGGTTCTTTCTCAACTGAACATACTCTGCTATGCCAGCCCTGCCCAGCAGGTAAGTACGTCTCACAAGCGTCTTCTGTAGTCATTAAAACATAGAACTTAAGGCGGCTGATATGACACTTTTCTCTGGTAAAACTTAGCTGGCAGTATTGGAACAGAGATAGGCTCCTTGTGTCACAGTAAAACTGGAGGTTAAAAAATAATTCCTGAGATAAAGCAGATGCCATTCTGAAGAGTTCATGAAAAGCAGAGAATGAAAATGAGAGAAGACTGAGAATCACAGTTGGTTTTGATAGTCATCACACTTGCTGGATTTATGGGTGAGGTCCAGCTGATACAGCCTTGGGACATAAACTACTATGTCCAAATGTGCAAAGTGTTCCTGAGTGATGAGGGAAGCTTTTCTTCCTCTTCCCACACAGAAAGCAGCTCTTTCGCACTGTGATTTTTAACTGATCATCTGTAAAATTGATTCGCACACAGTTATAGCTTTCTCCACTTTAGGACCTCGATTCACTGGCCATCACAAATACCCATTTATATTGGGTGCTGTAGGCATTAGGAATCAAATAAGGGCACGCTGTGGTTTTCTTACCCAATTTCTCTTTGTGCTTGATACTTTCAAAGAAATCCAAATAAGCCCACGTTTAGGAATTTGCAGTGTGTTGTCTTCGGGGCTGTCACAAATTCCTCACTGAGATGCTGATGCACAATTAGGGAGCAGGGGAACAGACTAGGAGGGACTAGGGTTTTGTTGCAAAACAATTAACTTTTGAAATTGGCAGGTATGGAATGTCATTTCATGTGATTAATTAGCCAATAACATCCATCAAAGGAAATGATGGAGTAACTTGGGAAGCCACCTTAAGGTACGTTCTGTGAGTGTTTGCTATTTGGGAATAATCCCGATACAAGAACCCAAACCTTTGTATTTGCCCAGGCGGTAACCTGCCACTCTTCAGTGAGAGTGCAGGTTAAGCTGTTCTAGTACTAAATGGCTGCTTGGTATAGTTTCCCCATAAAGAGAGAGTTTTCTGCAGCATTAAAATCATGGCATGTGCCTTATACATCCCAGAGAATGCATATAAGCCTAGTGAGGATTTGGTAGCCCAAGGTTAGCTTTCCGTCGCACTTGTTTCCTGTGATAAAATGTGGTGCTATGTTATCCCTCTGAGGCCCTCTGGGTGAACTCTTTTCCATTCTTTAATACAGTACTTGGTAATAGGAAAAGTTTGGTGCTGCAGGTAGGAGCAATATTACCAATAATTCCCTCCACACACCCTCAGACTTCAATTCACGTTTCTTAGCCCACCTGAACCCTAGCAAAAACGCCTTATAGGGCATGGTGTAGCTGTCAGTTTGTAAAAGGATGTGTAATGTCACTACAGGAATGCAGTTTGCAAGCTGCAGTCCTACCAAGCTTTTCTCTTTACTTTAAGCCCTGTACTGCATGTGAAGATGAACTATTTAATGAACAGCTCCAGGTGCCTCCTACAGAGTCACTAAACTCAGTAACTTGATTCTTATGTCTGTAATTAGAATCCCTCTTACTAAATAATGAAGAGTTCCTGTACTCTGGGTACCTTATGCGTTGTCCAGTTCAAGGAGAAATGGGGTACCTAAAAAGAGATCGTGCCTAGACCACAATCTCAGTAGTTTCAATCCAGTTATAATACACAGGTGAGAGAATAGAACAGAGAATTTCTCTTATTTCCAGTGCCTGGATTTAGGTATGAATAGCAAATAATTTTTCTCTCACAAGGTCAGTCACACATGGGAAGTAATGGTGGTTTTGTGGATGTTTATCATATTACACTTACTGTTTGCTGTGCTCTGTAGAGGGCCAGGGAACTAATTGAGGCTCCGTAAAAAAAAAAAAAAAAAATAAAAAAAAATCAGGAAACACTGGCTTTTTTGCACTTAAGCAAGTATTTATAAATTGTACTTGCCAAACGCTTGAACAAGTGAACAGACACAGGCGTGTTACAGCACGGAGTTTAGAATAACAGATTTGCTACTCTGTTATTATTGTTTATAGTGCAAGATCAGCCAAAAGCTGCAGTCAGGTTTCACCTCCATCAACCACAAAACCTGGAGAGAGCAAGTGAAAATCTCCAAGTAGATGATCAACAGGTTAAATATATGCAGAGTATCTCATGCTGAAATTCAATGCTTCCCTGTTAAAATTAGTCCCTCTTCTGTTCTTAAGTATGAATAAGTCATCCAGCCCAACTGTAAAGCCCTTAGATGATAAGAAGTTTGAATACCGTCACAAGCAGGAGAGGCTTGAGGATTCCCAGTGTTCTTTTTCACGGTTTGACTGACTTTAATTATATATAATCTGTGTACTTAGTATTGCGTGCGTGTGAATGAAGCATCACTGCTATGCTGATACATAGCAATATATTTCAACACAGCAGTGGCAATTCCATGCCACACAGTTAAATCTTGCCCTGCCTCCCCCCCGTCACTCTTCAAATATCCATCTGGAGTTTAGTAAACCACTTGATAATCAAGTTCTACAAAATCTTAACTTGGAAAGAATAATTAATTCTAGCTGGATAGGAGCATTTCATTGCTAAATGTACAACTGGCAGAAGAATTTTAAGATGGTGTATTGAACTGGGGAGGCCAGTATAGTCCTTAAAGCAGTAGCAGGAATACTTTTGGCTCGTCTTTTAAACCCCATGATCTTGAAGAGAGCAGAAGAATTGGAGTAGAAGGATAGAACAGTTAACTCTTAATAATGCTAACTAATAAAACTAACTTGGATATTTAGCTTGAAATTTCATTGTATGTTTTGAATGTAAAAACGCCGTGACGTATTAAACATTTGAATTTTCTCTGCCAGCTCAGTTTTACAAAAGGAAGAAACATTTTTAGATGGGAAATTCATGAGAATTTATTTTTCAAATCTTGTCAGAATTTCCAAACCTGAAAGATTTGGGCTATCTGTAGTGTGCTGATTTTAAATAAAGTGTCCTGCTGTTTTCTTCCATTGATTATGTCCAGGCATCTCTGCTTATATTGCAGAACCAAGCAATTTATAGTCTTCACAGCACCTTTTTTGTATTCCTGAAATGAAAATGTTTTTGGGCAAAAACCCCAGTCAATCATTTAAATGACAGCCTTCAACAAACAAGAGCTGACTGAAATGCTATGGAAATTCTAGATCTCAAGGAAAATGTTTATTCAAAATTAAGCAAACCCAGAAAAAAAATGTAAAATTCCATAATGTACCCCCACCCCTTTTTCTTTTTTTCTTCTTTGTTTTTTTGCAACTTACCAGAAATGCTTAAAATTATTTGCAAACTTGAATATTTGAAGTTTGAAAATGTTACTGACTTTCAGAACTTTGTTTTCATTTTCTGTTGGTTAGCTTTAGTAGAAAGCAATGCTTCTGCACTTCTGCCCTGTGTTTCTTCAGCTTTGTGTTTTCTCAGTGTAAACACAGCAAAACCCCTTCACTGTCTTAATGCAGTGACCTTTTGAAAGTTCAAGTGCTTTAAACATCATAAAATGTCTTTTCTGGAGCAGGTCCCCTTACTTCTTCCAGATAGCCCTTGTCCCCAGTGCAGGACATTTAGTCGCTGACATATATTGACTTAGTGAGTAAAAGGTTTGGAGTTGGAGGGACAGACAGACATGAATGGGTGAGGCTTATCTATCTTTGACTTCACCTATTACTTGATTTTGCTCACTGCTGCGAAAGACTTTTTTGAATCGCAGCCTACTAGAATGGCCTCCTCTCCATTCCTTTAAATGATTCTGGTATCTTACTACCGTTAGGTATAAAACGCTGTTAATGTGTAAGTAAAGAAAGTGCGCTTACCAGCCAGCCATCCTATGCAGGTTATAGGCTGCTTTCATCAGTAGTGGACCAGCTTACCAGGGATCATCCTGGATTTTGCTGCTTTGAGCACACTGTTTACAGCCTCTGGGAAACTGTGTAGTGCTGTATTGCCTAACACCTGTTTTACTTTAGGACACTACTACCATATTAGCTTTGCCTTGAGCTTGTTCTAATAAATCCTTTTTAATTGGATAGTGTCTTAGCCTAGACTGAGTAGCATGCTGACACAACTGGTTCTGCTGTTTTTACTTTGGAGGTGGTTTGTATCCTGCCGGATCAGAGCACATTCATGTCTGCCTTCAGGGTGCAAAGTTCATACACCCTGATATGATTTAGCCAGCAAGTACTTGTGCTTTCCCATTCGTCCCCACAACATGCACACAAATGTCAGCATGCAACAGACCCATCACCGCTCTACTCTAAGTCCAAGTTGTCCAGAATGTCATTTCTGAACCAGATGTTGTTTTCTTCTTCTCCATAGGTCACTTCTGTTCCAATGGCCTTGCAGTCCCTCCATGCGCAGCAGGGAGTTTCAAGCCCAAAGAGGGACTTCATACACCCAGCAGCAGCTCCTCATGCTTGCCAGGTCTGTACCATGAAAGATCTTAGTTTTGGACAGTGGGGGTAATAATTCTCACGGTAAATCACATTAAATACATTCTCACGAAGGGGCTGGCAGTTACAGTACTTATTTACTAGTCTCTGGCTCGGGCAGTACTAGAGCTGGATGAAAGGAACACCTGTGGAATCTCCTATGAGTCACCAGACTCGTATTGAAGCATTCAGGAGTTACAAAGCTGTTTTGTTCAGAGGTGCTTACTATCCACTTATTTCATTGGGACTGCCTTTATGGGTATGGACCCTGGTATTTAGATATCTACCTTACGCAGAGATTTCAAAGAAGTTGCAATGGAGGGAAAAGGTGGTTACTGTACTTTCGGTAGAAGGAAAGAAAGTTAAGGAGCAATTTGAAATTATGTGCTAAAGTCATCCGACAGGTCAGTTGTGAAGCCAAAGTTAGCAACTGGCCTGTTGTTAAAGCTTAAGGAAGAAACTTTTTATGATGAGGGTGGTGATACACTGGCACAGATTTCCCAGAGAGAGGTGGTAGATGCCCCATTCCTGGAAACGTTCAAGGTCAGGCTGGATGGGGCTCCGAGCAACCTGGTCTAGTTGAAGATGTCCCTGCTCATTGCAGGGGGGTTTGGACTAGATGACCCTTAAAGGTCCCTTCCAACCCAGACCCTTCTATGATTCCTATTCAATGCATCAGCTTTGCATGCCAGACACTTTTTAGCACTATTAGTCAACTTTGAGGAGATGTGCTATGCTGTAACGCAGTCTCATTTTCAAGCTCTTTTACGAGTGGAACGGAGGAGTAACGTAATTAAAGTAAGTTGACCATACATACTCTCTTTGGGAAAGGGGTTCTTTATTTGTATGTGTTTGAATCAATCACAATAGTCCCTGGCCCGCTTTTGCAGCAAGGGGAAATTGGGTTACAGATCAGGCAAAACTTTTTTTATTATAACAGTAAAAAAGCACTGGAATTTATACTTTCAGAAGCTGTAGAAGCCCTGCCCTTAAGAGTTTTTCAAGTGCTAAGTAGATGAAGCAGCGTGTAATGTTCTGAAATGCATGCAAGGAGGTAGGCAGAAGGCTTCCACAGATTTCCAGCTCTATTTTCTGTGATGTTTTCTTCTAAATATTTTTGGTTTGGTTTGGTTTTCTAAATCAGTAGAACTTTGTTTTGCATGTGGTAGGGCTGAGTCGCACTAATGATTGGGAAACCTGTTGGAAGTGACTAGATTTTGCAATTTAGCAATGGATAAATTAATTTAAAAGGACATAATAATAGAGCTTTGCTAAAGTCTTCTCGGCTGCTAAATCTTTGCTTAGACAGGGAGAGGGAGACCTGTCTTTCTGCTACAGTAATTACATGTTGCTGAGGCCAGCTCTACGTGTTTTTGAACATTTCCGATATTTCCGCGTGTGTCTCAGTGGTATAAAAAAATGCCTCTGTCTCCTTAACAGTGCTATACAAATGGGAAAATAGAGTCGGGGGAGATTCAGGGAATGAGCTCAGTTCACTAAAGTAAATTTTGGCCCAAGTCTGGAACGTTTTGTCCAGGGTCACAAATCGCCAGGTGCACTGCTGGGAGCAGAAACCTTAGAGCTCAGTTGCTCAGTCCCCCTTTACATCTACTGGGCTCTTCTCCTCAGAGAGGTAAATGTGCTAAGAAAATAATTATCTCCTTCAAATCAAGCCATACATTTTTCTATTTGATCATTTCTTTTCTAGCAAATGACTCAGCTACTAAAGCGTCTTGACTGTTGAATGATTTTTTTACTCACCAGCTAAATCTAGGAAATTGCTGCTTTCCGCCCATTTCTGAAATTAAAACCAGAAGTGCATTTACATGGTGCAGCAAGGAGCAAACCTCACATCTCATCAAGACAGCAAAATTCAAGAGACAGGGCCAGCGGCACCTGAACAAATGCTGTAGAAGCTGCAAAGTAAATTAGAGTTTAAAAACTCTTTCAGTTTAATAATGTAAGCTGTTACGCTATGCCTGTACTACTTTATATAATGATGTTGTCAACTCTCCTAAGGAACAGTTGGCAAAGGTAGGACAGCGCCTGCTGCAAAATACGTGGGGGACACGTGAATAAATGGTGACAAGCCATAACATATTTCAAGTATACTACCATGAGGGAGATACGGCTCGTGTGGTATTAGCCTGTGTCCACCATCTGCACTACAGTGTGTGAAGTGTGACATACTTACCCCTCAGTGAAACCAACTTTACCTGCATCACATCTATTGCACAGCAAGTACATGAACTAGCCTGGTCCTGCAGAATAGATAATATGCTGTAAATCTGTGCCCTCATTGATCTGCTATAAAGCGTCCAGGCAGCCACGCTATTAAGTCTGTTCTAAACTCCAAAGGGAAGCATCATCTCCAGAAAGTCAGGCAAGAACTAGAAATTTTATGTCCCTGTAGTCAAGTCACATAGATTCTGGTTATATAAAATGCCAGTCCTGCTGGATTTGCTGGGGGTGCAAATCCACATCATGAAGCTTTTGACAGCATAAGGCAATTTTTAAAGATTCCCACAACTCCATGAGGTTGCAGTCCCCCTCAGGTGTGTTGATTCAGTTGCTGTGCTCAGAGCTGTGGAATTTTATAGTTTTGAGAAATTCAAATCTCGTCGTACTGAGGTTTTTGAACCTTGTGTTCATCCATGCCATGTGCAGTAAATATAAGGGGAAAATAATAAGCTTTTTCTGAGGGGGGGGGAATGAGCAACTGGGTGGAAGGCAGGGGGAGAGATGACCCTTAAACTTGCTTTGCACTCTGAGGAATCCTAATCTGGACCTGCACCTTCAATCCGTGGAGAGGAAAGCCTAGTAGATTTTAATAAATCCTGATCATTCTGCTGTAAGGCTCTATTCCAGCCTGCAGAGGCACATACACACTAGTGTATGCCTGAGCTTTGCCTTGACGAGCATTTGGAAGGGAGCCAGGGGTTCAACCTGGAAGTACTCCAGGGAGCCATTATCAGCAGCCAGAGTTTCCCCTTCCTCCTGAATTGCTCTATTTGCTTTGTGCTGTTGAAAGTCCTGTCTCGGGAGGATAGCAACTTCTTCTGGGCTAAATTCGTGTTTCCTTTTCACCAAGTTAAATATTTGGGGACATTTTGTAATGAAATACACTCTCTGAATGTGGTAACACCAGTAAGGGATTGTTGTTTTATTATGTATTGATGTTACTAGTGTTCCTTTAAGTTCCAATGCAAGCATCTTGTGTTTAACACGCGGGATTTTAGAGATGATCACGGCTCGAACTGGTTGTCATTCAAGCAGGTATCCATGTGTTTGTACTGAGAATATCTCCAGTCTGTGAAACCCATTCATCTCTCTTTGTATTCAGAATGCCAACATGGAAACAGCTCAGCTTTCATGGAAACCCCAGGCTCTCTTTACAACTGAGGCCTAAGCATTGTGATTATTAAACATACCTGCATCTGAGTGTGTTTTAAGGCTGATACTTTTGTTTATTTTTTAATGTATCTCATCCCTTGTATTATCAGCTCAGAGCACAGTCCAGATAGTTTTACTGCTTCCGTGAGCCACTCAACCGCAGTAACATTCAGCTAATCCAATACCACCACCTTCTGGCTTTGGAGTAACTTTATTGTTGGTATGAATGAACCTCCATCATACTTTCTTGCTGTAGGTGAAAGCAAAGGAATCGTATTTCATAGGACCCTCTGTTTTGTCAGAAGGTCACGCTCCCTTTGGGACCTTAAATGTCTTCTCTCTCTTTAGGAATTGGATTGTGTTTGAAGTGCCCTGCTGGGTATTTCTGTCCTGCTGGAGCAAGTTATCCAGTCCCATGCCAGCCAGGTACATACAATCCGCTCCAAGGACAGGATGAAGCTGCTGATTGTAGAGCCTGCCCAGCAGGGAGAGCTTGTACTCAGGCTGGCTTAGCCCAGCCTGATGCAGAGTGCTTACCAGGGTAAGCCTTGTTGTTTTCTATGCTTCTATCTATGTCTGTGCATATATTTCACCTCCGTTGTTTTTGCTTTGTGCACAGGGCTGTGCAGGTGGCATCCTTTGCTATGTCAAGATTTTACTGCACTTTCTGGTAAATCAGTGTGGCATAGACTGTTCTGGTGGAAGGCGCTGCTG
Organism: Astur gentilis; assembly: GCF_929443795.1. Lineage (NCBI taxonomy): Eukaryota > Metazoa > Chordata > Aves > Accipitriformes > Accipitridae > Astur > Astur gentilis. The sequence goes on along the minus strand of NC_064884.1, from coordinate 1,106,708 downwards.
CCTGCTGTTGCGACAGGATAGGTGGTAAAAAGAGACAAGAATGAAGTTGGGCCACACGTCTCATGGTTATGAACAAAGTGACCTGGCTGAATAACCTGCTTTTCTTTTGGTGAAAAATGTATGACACAACTAGTCCACTTACGGTGTTTCATTTTTGGTATTTCTGCATTATCAGTTTTCAATTACATTGCTGTCAGCCACAGCATCAAGTGCTTCAGCTTTTTCCCAGCTGCAGCATTCGTCCTAATATTCTGGTAGGGCACAGAGTTTGTCTCCCTCTTGCATCAAAACATTTGTCCCAGCTAGCCTGCTGTGTTCTGTTAGGTATGTGTGCCCAGCGGGGTCATCCAGCCCTCATTTTCCCAGCAACGCCTGTCCTCCAGGAACGTTTGGCAATGGCTTCAGCCTCTTTGATAAGTCCCAGTGTGAAACGTGCCCCGCTGGATTTGTCTGTGTGAGAGGTAGGTGGCTTTATGACAAAGTGAACTGTTTTCTTTGGTACCCCTTATCACAGAGCCCGCTAGTGAGTACTAGAGTAGGTCAATGAGGTATCACAATGATGGTAAATGGGAACAAGTTGCACTGCAGAGACTGCTGTGCCCACTGGACAAGTTGATTTTAATTTTACTCTGAAATTTCCTTTTTATGCCACCCATGATTACTGTTTTAACTTCATGACCTGGAAGCAGCCAGTTTTTACAATCTTCAAAGTTTTTAGCTTATTGGTGGCTTCTTCACTTTAATGTCTATGCTAGCTTTGGACAGAGGCACCATGCAGGATACTCAAGTTGAAGAATAATTGCTCTAGTAACCGATTCTGTGATAGAGCCTCTCATCGACAGAGGAAGTAATTATTGTTATTAAGGCACAAAGGCACAAAATTGTGAGGAGACGACTTAACTTCGGGTTATCCAGCAGTGCTGAAAACAGAATGAGGGAACTGGATTGTGTGAAGCCAGTATGCTACCTATTAGCCTACATTGCTTCTCTTGAATTTGTCATTGTGTTTACAGGAACAGGTGGGAAACAGAAGCCTCCCACTCCATGCCCAGTTGGTCACTACTGCCCACCAGGCACAAAGCACCCAATGCAGCACAAGTGTGCCCCAGGCACCTGGAGCAATAGGACAAGCCTGACCTCAGAAGAGGAGTGCTTTCCATGCCCTGCCGGCTGGTATTGTGTAGGAGGAGCCCCTACCCCTACTGGGATGTGCAGCTCAGGGCACTACTGCCCTCAAGGTAGGCAGCTTTTTGCAGGAATGAAGGAGGTTTAGTTTATTTCTGTCTTTGGAAACTTTATCAGCGTATTTTTTGCATCAAAGTATTTCAGTGTGGAGCTGGATAGCAAACTGTCCATTCTGTATGGCCATACTTTAAATCTATACTGTTTGAACAGAGCATGTTGGTGCCATTATTTTTTGTCCCCCTTAATCTGCAAAGAATTAAAATGCACAATCAAGTGTCTGGTACAAGCACAATTCTAAATTTGAAACTTTCTGCAAAGATTCTGCAGTATGTACTAAATTATGATATTTTTTGTTGTTGTTCTCAGAGCTGTGAGCAGTCATTTTTATATATATGAATATGTATTTACATGTAACTCATGTAAATACTTAATAGCAATGAAGAACAGGGGGCCTTATTGCCTTCTGTCTTCAAGGCTGTATTAAGAATTAGCATGGTTCTCTCCTCTTTTTTTGGAAAGGTACATGGAGGGCCACACAGTACCCCTGCCCTGCAGGAACTTACAGTACCAGGCTGGGAAATGGCAGAGTGGAAGATTGCGCTGCCTGCCCCGCAGGAGCTTTCTGCACCAGTGGGACCTCCAAGCCAGTTCTGTGTTCAGTGTAAGTACACTACACGTGCTGCAGTAGTGTGCAGGTACAAAAGAAAACATTTCTACACAGCATTGCAGAACACTTCTGATTTTAAGTAATACCTTTCTGCACCAGAAATGTTAGCGAGTTCCCTTCACCTTGCTTGTTCCTGGGTGGTCCAGGCAAGTTTTTTCTGAATCGGGCAGTTTCTTGGCTCCAGAAACAGTAGATTTCCTCTATACCAAAGGCTGAGAATGCAGACCAGAGGTGCACTATCCTTTTCTTGGTCACTTTACTGCTGTTTGTGACTCTCCCTTCTGCTGTATTTTCTCCCGCAGAGGAACTTATCGTATGGAACATGGCGCAAAAGTGGCTGCAGACTGCATCCCTTGTCCTGGAGGGTTTTTCTGTCCTGAGCTTGGCACTGTTACTCCTCAAACATGTGGTGCTGGCAACTTTTCAGTAAGTAGCAATAATTTTATCCTGTCATCTGTTCAGTGTAAGGACTGAATTTTGGCAGAAAAGGGAGCTTCAAGGGGAGGTTGAGGCTTTGAGTGCCTCAGAGAAGGACCCCATCTCCTTGCATGATGAGTCTGAGTATTTGGGGCGATTGTGTACTGTGCTTCAAATAATATCAGCCACCTGTGCTTGGCCCTACAAGTAAGGAGTGAAAGCGCTGGTCCAGAGAAGTCACTGGGAATATTCCTACGCAATCAGGTTTGAAGCTGCTCCAGGCATGATGCTAGAAATATTTATCAAATGTGCAATACTGCTCCTGCTGTTATTCCCACACCAGAGGTTTGCCGTAGCACTCTTGAGAACATCTGTCACGTGTCTGGCCATGGGTAGTTGGGTAGATATTTTGGGTTTTCGTGATGTATTTTACCCTGGCAGAAAGCAGACGCCTGTATTTAATTCCTGCTCAAAATGAAGTATTTGATTGCAATGGAGCTAAACTGTCACTTGGCTTTGGAAGGTAAAACAACAAGATGGAGCTACAGAGGGGAACAGTGATGGCACAACTATTCTCACAAGAAGGTGCTAAGGCCTGTTTCTTTTTTATTTGCCCCCAAACTGTAATGACTAATTTTAGTGGTAATTACCACGTTTCCCCATTGATGGGAGATGGGCTTGTCACTCCTGTCAAATGATCCCAGTATCCCTGTCCAGGAGAGTTCTCTATCGCTGCATGAATTTGGTAGTTATCACTGGAAACCCTTAATTAAGTTTGGAGAGGAGGTAAATGGAGATTTATGTATGGCAAATAGACCTAGATTATTTTTGGTTTGCACTTTAGAGTTCAGTGTAACAAAGAAAGATGAGGGAATGTGTCTGTGTTTTTCTCTGCTCCTGCTGGTAAAGGGTGTTGGGTTGACTGTTCTGAGGATCAGAACTTTTTGTATGGATAATCCACAGGCAGTGACAGGGCCTGCTTTTTATTTGTGAAACACAGGCTTTCTTGCCTGCAAGGTGAATACACTGAATTGCATGCTGTTTGTTGTTCATATTAGGTGGAATTTTTAAAGGAAGCTCTTTGTGCTTCCGGTAGCATTACTGAACATAACAGGGAATGTTTTATAAGAGCAGGGTCCTGTCATTGGCTCCCGAGGGCAATGTCTTTGCTCAGTGGCCATGTTTTTGTGGACTGTTTTGTTTACTGATAGGGTCTGCTGTAGAGTTGGTTGCATTAATTTCCTTTGTTTTGTGCCTCAACACAGCTTGCCAAATGTGCAAGGATTCTTTTGCTCTCTAGAAGTGGAACCATGTGCCTTTCATGTTGTAGGACCAAGGTTCAGCCTCCTGCTTGCTGTGTCTTGTTGGACATTACTGTGCTAGTGAGAACACTAGCCGGGAAGTGATGCTCCTTGCTATGATTTGCCCAGCGGGTCTCCTGTGCCCAGAAGGACAGGCAGTTGTTCCTGATCCCAGTGCAAACGCCTGCCCAAGAGGATACTACTGTCCCCAGGGAGATACTGTAAGTGAATCTGCTTTGGTTCTTGGGATTCACTGTTCTCTCATCAAGTCGGCTGTACAGCTACGGTCTGCACTGGGATTAGTCTTGCTATGGGAGCCTTTCCTAATAATTTTTTTTTTACTGATTTCTGTACTCTTTTGGTGTTCGCAGATCTTAGCGGTATTTGCCCTACATAAAACTGTTCGTAATACTGGGATAACGTTTTCTGAGATGGTGTACTCAATACAGAGGATTGGATCCGCATTCTATTATACCATCTTGTCAGCATTCACACCAGATTCCTAGTGTCGCTTTTCAGTGTTTGTTCCCAGTTACGGGGAAGGATTATTTTCACAGCTTCAGCTTCTGGGTGTTTGCCTTGTGGGATGCAGCAGTCATATTAGTATGTTGAAGACCCTTTTTTCTATTTCATTTCAAGGGCTTGCATGCTAAGCCTTGCCCCAGCGGGACCTATGGTGAGCAGAAGGGTCTAAGCAGTGCTGATGAATGCTTACTGTGCCCTGCAGGGAAGTACTGCTACAGAGATGGGATTGAGCCTCTAGGAATTCCCCACCCTGTAAGTATAGCCCAGGTTCTCCTGCCTTCCTCCCCCCCCCCCGCCCAAGGCTGCAATTGTTAATGGAGCAAGCTTAATGCATGTTTTCTGTCTTTACTTTGCCTTCTGGCTATCAGTGCAGGCTATGAAAGAGAGTTCAAAGGTCAGGAATTGGTGCTGCTCTGTCTCTAATGACTTTTGGGATCTTTCATTGCAATTGTCTTGTCTCTGGAAAGAGTGAACTCTTCAAATATTAATAGCTGTTAAAAAAAGAAGCCTCTATTAAGAGTAAAAAATGCAGTTGGATTCTCTTCCACTTGGATGAATCCACACTTTTATTTAAGAAAAAGGTAATAACTCTTATCCCAGTTACAGCTCTTCCAAGCGTAGAAGAGCATCTTCTGTGCAACTTTATAGGCAACATGTAGGACCTGTCTCAATGACAAGATTTTACCTTAAAAAAATCTCACCTAAAATAATTATCCTACATGGTCAAAATTTTACTGGTAAGACTGTGAATTCCCTTCCTTCCCTTCTTTTCTGCTCCATTTTCTTGCAGTAAAAAAATGCCAGGTTATTCAAATTGTCAATGAAGCTTGTATCTTTCTGTGTTGAATCTTAACAGACTCCTCTTCTCTGCTCCAAAGACGACAAAGCCACGCCTGACTGTGTATTTTGCTTTCCAGACGGGGGATTGCCCACCCGGCTACAACTGTCCTCCAGGGACTGGATTCCCTTTCTCCTTCCCCTGTATGCCAGGCTGCTTCTGGGATAATTCCAGTGTAGAGGGTGAAGGTGCTTGCAAACCATGTCCACCTGGGTACTACTGTGACTCTCTTGCCATGTTGGAGCCCAAACCTTGCCCAGCAGTAAGTTGTTCTTTCGAGGTTATCTGATGGAAGAAGCTGGTCTGTGGGAGTCTATTTAATAGAAGAGCCTTAAATGCTGTATTAAGCTGGCTTTGTTTTGCAGGGCTTTTACTGTGTCAAAGGCAGCTCTAAACCTGAACCCTGCCCAGAGGGTACATACAGTAACAAGAAGGGGCTGTCTGGACCCTTGGAGTGCAGCCCCTGTGGCCGTGGTTTCTACTGTGCTGCTCCAGGACAGACTGGGCCAAGTGGTCCCTGTGAGGCTGGGTTCTACTGCCAGGGCAGGGCCCTGACTCCAGTAAGTCACGTGGCAAGGTTTTCTTCTCCTTATCTAATTGTGCTCCACTGTGTGTGTGTGTGTGGGGGGGTTCCCCACTGTGGTGCTTTTTGTGAATCCAGTGACTTCCAGAGTCACAATTTTGTACTGCTCACGCTCAAATTTAGGGCATAAGGACCGCTCATGCTGCCCTCAAAGGGAGTGTAACCACATCATATTTTTCCCTCTCAACACTAATGCCCCCTTAATTAAAAATGCAGCCAGGTGAAAAGGCTACAGGTGAAAAGTTCAGTGGGTGTGAATCGCAGTGGGGTTGCTAGTGTAACAAAGTCATCCATATTTATTCTTTTCGCGTTTGCTACATTTCCCTTAAGTAGGTATTGTCTGTTTTCTGTACAACAGAGTATGTCTCTTGTTTTAGTTTTCTTTATTGCCTTGGGCCCAAATCAGTATGATTCCTTTAAATATATTAACCCCATTTACTCTTTTTTTTTTTTTTTTTTTTTTTTTTTTTTTTTTTTTGAATGATGCCTTTTTGCCTTTTCCAATTTCAGTTGCCCACAGATGGCGTGACAGGAAACATGTGCCCTGCTGGGGCATACTGCCCACCGGGCTCTCCCTCACCTATCCCCTGTCCTCCAGGAACTTACAGCAACGTGAGTGGGTTGAGAAGCCTCCATGAGTGCTTGGACTGCCCACCTGGGTGAGTATCATCTTTGGAGAATACGGCTCAGTTCTGTCCCATTGCAAAGGGATTGTTCAACCCCCAAGTTTGTTGCCAGAGCAGCCCATCCTTACCTTCAGCCCTCTTACAGAGGAGTTTCCTCTGTTCCCAAGGCCCTAGTACAAATGCACAACCTGTGTTCTCCATGGCTACATACCTGTATCAGTAGATTTACAATAAGGAATTTGAATTGTCTGAGTTGTCCCCCAGCTTTTACTGTTCACTGGCTTCTGTCAAGAGTCATTATGTCTGTATGCAGGATGGCTTGACCTAGCAGCTCTTGCTTAAATGTCCTCATTAATACTGATGGGGTATTCCTTTTTATGTTACCAGATAATATAATTCACCACCTTGTTGTGTTCCTTTTAATGACACAGAATTACACATCTGATTGTGAAGGAAAGGGTATGGATAGTGGTGGCTTTCACCTGTCCATGAGTGTGCATTGAGTATGTGCAGCTTGTTAAGGCCAGTGAGGGACAGTCTGGCTTCCAGGTGATCATATGTTCATGCTGGCATGACAAATGGTGCGTGCAAGATCATCTGGGGCTTAGTGGCACCAAACTTGTAATTTTTATTCTTTACTGTGAAGAAGGAGATCAGCTGGGTTGGAGTCATAGATCTCCATGTGGTGGAATCCAAAGCTCTGAGAGAATCCACATTCAAAAAACTGTCTCTTTTTTTTACTTCTACTTCAATCTGTTTTCCCAGGAGAAGTAGGCAGGAAAACAGAGCAAGAGACTGCTCTGGAATTGGTATTCTGTCTGGAAGTTGGAGGGAATGACATCAAAGTTCCTTCCTTTATATACATTTTTTAGCCCAAAGTTGCAGAGAAGGTTGGAAGAAAACCAACATTTGGGTGTTTGTGTGATCTTTATTCAGAAGTATATGCAGAAGCCACTCCCTGATTGTAGAGGGGCGAATTCTTCCCAGGATAAAGCTACTGAACCTGAGAGGTTATGGTCTTTAAAAAGCATGTGTGAGAAGTGATGCATATCCTCTGTAACTCGCTTTCGAGGCCTGTAAGCAAACAGGAACCATGTCTCTAAGATTTCAGGTAGACTGCAGGGATTTTTTTAAATTTTTTAATTTATTTTTTTTTTTTTATCATCAGGACTGTGCTATCAAGTGACAAAAGGAACTATTGCTACCCAAAGTTTTTGTTTTTCCTCATATAGCCTGTATTGTGATGGGACAAGTAACCAAGCTCCCTCGGGACCATGTGAACCTGGCTACTTCTGTACAGGAGGTGCCAAAAGCGCTCTTCAGCAAGTGGTGATGGAGGGGCATTACTCCTTAACAGGAGCTTTCAAGCCAGAGCCATGTCCTCTTGGCAGCTTCCAGCCTGTAAGTATGTTAGTATACACTGTGTAATATACCTGTGAGGTCATCAGAGCCCCTGGAAGCTGTAAAGTGTGTGAATAGAAATTCATGAGGTGTTTGCAAGTGGTTAGCTTAAAAAAAGAGGGACTTGGGTTTTATCCGAAGTTGGGTGATCACCATCTCCTTTGTGGAACTCTATGCAGAGCTGAAAAGGTTTGGGTCAGGACATCAGATCCATCAGTCCAGCACTCCTGTTTATAGCTCATTTGGCAGTTTTTCTTCAGTTTTCTTGCATAGTGCATGTTTAGAAGTGGGCTGAGGAGGCTTTAGCCTAGCATAGGTGAATTAACATGTGCGTGTGCCTTACTGCTGTATTAGATCAGCCCTGAGCCTGCCACTTCTTTAGTGGTGCAAGGTGCTGTTTGGATACCACAAATCTGTTGCATTTGGACGGCAGTTAATTTGCTTCGGGGTGTTGGAAGTCTCTGGGAGTTGGTAGAATGTGCAAGGTTTATTTATTCACGTGGTAAGCAGTAATACCCCACATCTGCAAGGTTCTTTCTATGTTCCCTCATTAGGGCCGTGGTCAGTCTCTTTGTAGGGACTGTCCAGAGGGTACATTCTGCAATGAGCCGGGCCTGGCTGCACCCCAGGATTGTCCCAAAGGGCATTTTTGCTTGTCTGGAAGTTCCTTGCCTGTCCCGTGTCCAGCGGTAAGAATCAAATATGGACTTGTTTTTCAAGTAGTAGTTTTCAGCAGGCTTCCAATCCCTTGGCAGGGGGCATTCGCTGGTTCTCTCTCTTTATGCAGGGAACTTACACAGATGTAGTCAGGGCAGGTTCATGCAAGCCCTGCCCAGCAGGCATGTACTGCAGCGTGGCTGGTCTGACTGAGCCAGAAGGATATTGCCAGCCAGGATATTACTGCATTCAAGGTTCCAGCACCTCCTCACCTGTGAGTACTGAGTAACTTGCATTGCTTCAGACATTTTGGCACTACAAAAGCTTTCATAAACCATATTAATTTTATTTTCCCTGCTTCAGATGGGGCTTCCATTTGGAGATCTTTGCCCACAAGGACATTATTGCCCTGCTGGCACAACACACCCAAAAGAGATGCCGTGCCCTGCTGGGACCTGGAACGGACAGAGAGGAGCCCAGGATGCCACTTGGTGTCTGCCTTGTGCCCCTGGGTTTTTCTGCAATATGTCTGGCCAAGATGCTCCTGCAGGATTTTGTGCACGAGGTGAGACAAAGCCAGAACTTCTTTTGCTACTCAGAAATTTAGGGTTTTTTGAATGGGAGACAGGACTCAAGTGCTTTCTGCTTTAAGGCTATTACTGCACAGGAAGAACAAAGACTGCAAAGCCTGAGGATGGTATCACTGGAGATCTCTGTCCTCAAGGACATTTCTGCCCTGCAGGCTCAGCAGCACCTTCTCCCTGCCCCAGTGGAGAATACAGTAATGCAACAGGTCAGGAACTGGATCTTTACAACTTCAGTGTGACTTGGGGGAGATAGAAACACAGATTGTGGGTTTTTGTCTGTATCCAAGAATGTCTTGATAGCTGGTGGCCATTATGAGCATCAGTATTTTCAGGGGGCCAGTAGAGAAAGGGGTTGGAGGTGTGGGGGGAGTAGTTTGTTTTTCCTGGTGTCACATGGGGAATGTATTTCACCCCTGCAGCACCTCGCGTATTAAGATTGTAGCAGTGACACTCAGTGCACAGAAAGCTAGTAAGCAGTTAACCCGATTTCCTTGCCGTTCTGCCTGCCACCTAATGGTGAGATGTGGAGGTTACTGGCACTCTGGGGTTGCTGAAGTGGAGTTGAGAAGTTTGCTGAATCAAATGCTCCTGGGAGAAGGTGCATGTTTGAAGGCCAGTTATAGCAGGAGGGCTTACGTAGCTTTATTTCGATTTCTGCTTCTTTAAGTGCACAATCAGGCAGTTGCGCATATGGTATTTTTCTTCCACTTCATTACATGGTTCCTTTTAATTCCTGTATTTCCTTCGCAGGTCAAGACAAATGCTTTCCTTGTCCTGCTGGGTTTCACTGTTCAAAAGGACTGAGGCGTCGCTGTCCTCCTGGCTTCTATTGCCCTCAGAAAACTGGAGTCAGTTTTTATCCGTGTCCCCCTGGGAGTTACAACCCCTCCTATGGACTCAGCCAGGCAGAGAGGTGTCAGCAGTGTCCTGCAGGTGAGAAAATGACCGAGTGCTCTGATTGTTCCTGTAGGGCAGTGTCTAAGAGGGTGATCTCTCTGCGTATCTCTTTTCCCAATCCACTGATGTGTGTTTCACCTCTAGGAAATGCAAGCATGAAAATACCCAGTCAAAGGAGTTTCCCTGTCCCACTGGTAGTGTCCCCCAGTGAGCCACAGGGGTTTTTTTGACGCTCTGCAGAAGAGTTTGGTTTACACTCAGGATTTCCCAGAGTAGAGCATGATCTGAGTTGGAATGCGGTTTTGTCCCAGTTGTGCTGATGCTGAAGGGTTGGCACTCTCTCAGGGTCTTCCCCTTTGCCTTCCAATCAGTGCATGTAGTACAGCAGCTCTTCTGTTTTTTCCCCCAGTTTACTGATATTCTTTTCCCTCTGTGGTCTTCCAGGAATGTTCTGTGGAGAATGGGGATTATCATCTCCAAGTGGTCCCTGCTGGCCAGGATTCTTCTGCACAGCAGGTATTGAATGTAGCGTTCACAGGGCAAAAAGTGAAAAAGTAGGAGGCTGTGGCCCTTTAGGAATTGTTTTTCGTACATTCTTTGTGCAATCTCTGCCTAGCTTATATTGCAGAGAGTGCCAGGATAGTTCTGAGGAGTGAAGCTATGTGATAAGGTTATACTCAGTCACATTAGAAGTTTCTCTAGTCAAATACCTGCTTTCTGAGGCTAGTAGAAGGACTTAGGGTAACCTACAAGAAGTAGACTCAAGCAAGTTGTTACCATAGGAATTTGACTGTTCTGAGCAAGTTTTCTGGCAGCTTTCAGCTGGTGTTTGTATCATATAAGGGTTTGTATTTGTAGGGACAAAGGACTGCAGGCAGATGGGAAGGTAGTGGCAACTTCATTCAGTCCTCCTGCACAGTATTCAGTAGCACTGAATTTTCTCTGTGCTGCATGCTGTAACTCTGCTGCTGAGGATTAGTGTTTGATACGTTTCATAGAAACACGGGACCTGAATTTAGGTAATTTAATAAGGATCCTGATGCTTAATTTACTTTTAAGTAATTTCCTATGTCCTTGCAATTAATAAGAGAAGCCTGAAATGAGAGTAAACTGCAGGAGCCAAAACCCACACAAATCCCAATTTTATAGATGCCTAGTGCTCTGTTTATGACTGTTTGGATTTGGCAGTTCATCCCTTCCTTGAGATTTCTTTCAGGTGTTTACCAATTTCTGTGCTCTGTGCAGGGCAGTTGTCATGAATGTTTTACCAAGATCAAGTCCAAATTTAAGATACCTTTGGATGCAGTCCAATTTAAAGGAAACGCTTTCAGCTAACTTTGAGTGTTGTTTGCCACACCAATGAAAGGGGAGTTTGCATTAAAAACAGGAAGTCTTTTTTGTTTCTAACTTTCTATTTGCCAGCTAGCATGTAAGCCCAGAGACTGCTTTGAAACAGCAGTCAATTCTACTGTGATCAGCATGCAGATCCGTGCTTTGCAGTGCAGTTGACAGGCCTTTGAACTTCGTAGATGCTCCCTGTATTCTCATATAAATAAAATAGCGTCTGTACATACTGGCCACTTCAATAAACAGATGATTCTGGGTTTAGCATGGGAGATGGGCACTTGGGATCACCAACTTTTAGTCCCGGTTGCAGCAGTGGGAACTTCTGTGAGCTGTTCTCTTTTGGGTATCAGTTTTCCTGGCTATACGTTAGAGATTGATGATACATGCCAGAGGAGGATTTTGTGAGGTATGGTTGAGGCTCACATTCTTGTAGGGCCCTAGAGGAAATTATGTAATGTGTGGTCATCGTCTCCTTCCTCACTAACAGCCCAGCTTTTAGAGCAGTAGGTCTGTGGCAAAATAAAGTAAAAAGGCAAACTGTCCAAATGGTTCTATTCCCCTACAGTATTTGCTGTTAATTATTCCATTCTGCTATAGATTTTTTGCTTTATTGTCATAAGTAACAATCACCTGTTCTCTTTTTTCAGCTACGGAAACGTTTCTTTAGGTGTGGGGGACAGACTTGCCTATGAATAGCAATCCATATCATTCAGGATACCTTTGGTCTCTCTTCCTTGTGCAGGAGCAAGTGTCCCAAACCCTAATGGAGCCACAAACACGAGCACTGGTGGCCCATGCCCACCTGGACACTTCTGCCCAGCTGGCACAAGTATCCCACAGCCATGCCCTGTGGGCACTTACTCAGACAGGTAAGCTTCTTGGTTCTGCTGATGCTAGTTTTCATTTTCCTTTTCTTTTTGCTTTCTCCCTTAGTCCTTTAAGCAACAAAGTGCAGCTCAGTAAGGCTCATTAGACACATCTTTGCATTGATCATAAAAGCTTCGTGGTTGTTTTCACTTGGCCAGAGGTATAGGCATCAGTGGTCTACCTGCTGAACTTGCACGCTTGCCAACAGAAAGCCTGCTTATGTCCCTCACCAGGCTCTACAACAGGCAGGACTCCAGCTGCACAGTGTGTCCATCTGGCTATTACTGCAGCTCTGCTGGCCTCACAGCACCCTCGGGACCCTGCTCAGCTGGGTACTACTGCCTCTCTGGAGCTTCCTCACCATCACCACTTGGTGAGCTGCACTGGGTGAATGTCAGTGTCTTTATCTGCCTGTGTCCAATAATTAGGGGTTTTGGCAACAGGCAGCTTTAAAAAATGCCACCTTTTTCCCCCCCCGGTACTTCTGCCCCTGCCACTTCTCTCGGTCATGCAGGCCCCCATATTAATTTTGTTTTGTAGTATTTGTACCAATGCATACACATGCCAAGCGTGAAGAAGCAGTTGGTCCACCAGTCTGTGTTATCGAATGAGATACTTGCATTGAGCACTGGGAAAGTTACGGGTGCCTGCTCGTAATGGACATAGCCTGATTGCTCCTTGTCATTTTATTGTGTCTCAGAAATTATAATTTCCAGGGAAGAGTTCCAAGTCCCCACTGGATGATTCCATATTCTCCAGAATTCCTGTTATATGTAGCGTATTTAGAAAGCTGAACTGTTAAATGTGGTTTGTTGTGGCTTTGCCTGTGAAGCAAGGAGAGGGGAGACATGGTGACACTGCACTCAATAATTCCAAAGCTGGGATATGGTGGTCATTTAGTTACTGTGTTGAGCATCCTCTTGATCTGTCTTCTGGGATCCCAGAGAAGACAAGATCCTCATCAGTGGGTTGTTAGCTCCCTTTGCTGGCATTGTCTCTCCCTCAGCAGCTCCCTTTTATTGGCCATGTCTCTTCTTTCTGTGTCCTAGATATGTGGGAGAAAGGAGGCCCTTGCCCAGTGAGCCACTTCTGCCCAGAAGGAACGAGCTTTCCCTTACCCTGCCTTGCAGGCACTTACAACAACCTCACCAGACAAGCTGCGTGCTTCCCTTGTGCTGCAGGCTACTATTGCCCAGAAAATACCACCAGCTACAGTATGAATCCTTGCCCAGCTGGCTTCTACTGCCCCAAAGGTGAGATGGGCCCAGGGGACGAGGCAATCCATTGGCCAGGCTGAAACATCCTCCTTCTTAAAGGCAAGAAATTATCTCTGTGAACAAAAATGTTTAAGTGTCAGTCTGGTTCTTCACGGGGGAAAAAAAGACCCCAATCTTTTAAACCCTAAATACGGCTGTTGCTTAACCTCCTCACAGGCAAGCTAAACAGTGCCCAGAGACTGCCTTGGCCGTGAAGGGCAAGCTGTGTGCTGTGGAGACAAGCAATAAGAGAAACTGGCAAAGATGACATGAAGTGATACAGCAGGATTAATAGCCAAGATAGTATTTATAGACCATGAAAGATTCTTGCTCTCTTTATTCCAAAGGAACCAGGTTTGCTACTGAGTTTCCCTGTCCCCGGGGCTACTATAACCCTGATCCCATGACACAGAGCTTGGATAGCTGCTTGCCCTGTCCACCTGGGCACTATTGTGGGAAGGAGAACTTGACAGCTGCCTCAGGCAAGTGTGATGCCGGTGAGTCTGGATCTGTTTGGCTGTTGTATTGCACAGCGCTTGGGGGCAGTATGTTTGGGAGGCTGATGCTTATATCCTGCAGCTTTTACCACAGCTTTTCCAGTCTGTTAGCTTGATTCGCTTGCATGATAATTTCTGGGGTTCTATCATTGCTAGAGCTTCAGTCATGTTTTCTGTTCTCAGGTTGGTTTTGCATCTCAGCTGCTTGGACCTCACAGCCTTTTGATCTGGATAACTACACCAATGCCAACTGTCTCTGTCCAGCCACTGCCACTGGAGGGAAATGCATAGCTGGTTTCTATTGCCCCAAAGGAAGCCCAGAGCCTCTTCCTTGTCCTCCAGGTTTTTACTGCAATGCCTCAGGTTAGTTTCTTTGGAGGAGAGGAGTGATCTGTTTTGAGGGGAGTTAAATTTAAGGCATTGTGTGGACGAGGAAATGCTTGCTATTTAAGAACTCATTAGAGGACCCTAAAGCTAAGTTCTGCTTCTAGGTGATAAACCTGACTTTGCCCAGCATTTGCTGTGTGACCCTGAGTTGAGTCACTTTGCCTCTGTGTCCATGTTCCCATCTTCAGAGGACTGGTATGAACACATGTCATTGTAGGTTCCTAGACATGGAGGATCCAGGTCTCCTGTCAGACTCCACTGTATTCTCTGCATCTGCAGGCTCTGGGATGCTGCCTGCTGCTTCATTTTCTCCTACTCTCTTTTTTCTGTCCTTTCGGTATGCTTTCAGTGTGTTAAATAGGAGCTTCTTTTACCCTGATACTTCTGTAGAGCTGTAATGGTGCTTGCAAGATGCCTTTGGTGTCTCTCAGAGGGAGGCTGTGAGTGATTTTTTTTTTCCTGCTTTTCTCCCTTTGTCTTGGTGCTTCGAGTGCCATTATCCTCTCTTTCTTCCAGGTCTGTCTGTCCCCAGTGGGGAGTGTACTGCTGGGTTTTACTGCAAAGGCGGAGCAGCTCTCCCTAAACCAACAGATGGCGTGACTGGGAATATCTGCCCTGTGGGGACTTACTGCAGTAAGTATCCAGCATCAATCAGGACTGAAAATTTCATTTCACATAATAGTCATATAGTATCTGAAACACTGATGGGTGATTTTTTGAGAGCGTGGTTGCCAGCTTGCTAGGGTCTGACCATAGTGCCCGAAGTGCCACATTCTTCCCCTAGTTCTTCCCCTGGCCTGTTCTTTGAAAGTGGTAAGTGACATATTTGTCTCAATGTCTAAACTTGTCTGTCTTTAGAATGAGAATTAAATGAAGCCAATTATGTCTGTCCTCTCCCATGCAGCACTGCTTGATCTATGAGTGAAAAACAAGGCTTCACCGATACTGTTTCCACGTTGCTGTGCATTCGTCTAACCCCTGAATGCAGCAATCTCATTCATTCTTTTATTGTTCATTTCTCTCTGTCTTTCTTCTGTTCTCACAGCTGCAGCATCAGCAGAACCCAAGCTCTGCCCAGCTGGCACCTTTTCCAGCCTTCTAGGGAGGACAACACTTAGTGAGTGCCAGCCTTGCCCCTCTGGCTTCTATTGCGAGGTACCTGGCCTCAGCGCACCAACTGGGGAGTGCTGGGAAGGTAAGTCGTGAATAAACTGCACTGCAGATTGAGCATGTTCTCTGAGGACATGCTCAAAGGAGCATGTATTTTTGTGTATTGGGCAAGTTCAAAATCCACATCTTTCTGGGAATCACTGTTTTAGAGTGGAAAAGTCATTTCCCTGCTGGGAGATCTGACAGAAGTCAGGTGCTGTAGACTGTACCGGCATCCAGAAAACAAGAGTCACATTTTTCACAATATCCAAATGTTATTGTCTGCATCCCTTACACAAGAGATGGCTGCTTATTATTGACTCTTGAGCCTTCCTATGGATGAAACTTTAGAGACTTGCTGCCTACCTTGGTGGTTTCCTTCTCTTGACCGGAGAAGGAATAATTTCTGGCTTTGTGTGAAAAGGCCATTAGAGCTTAAAGCAATTCAGATGTGAAAGCAGAAATGGTAATGTCTGCGTATTCTGAACAATTAAAATATTGGCAAGGGAAAACTCTTTTCAGTGGGAAAACTTTATTTGAAGGGTTTCAGTAACTGAAGGGAAACAGAAAGATCAATGCTGTGTCCCTAAGTGTTTTTTCCTGTGCCACCTGTAAGTCTTGTCCTGTATTCTGGGGACCACTGGGTGGTAAATTTCCTTCTAAAGAATGCAGCAAGTGGAAAGCTTTGATGTGTATTTGTCCCAGCAGGAGTGTGATTCAGATCAACAGTAATTTAAGGTCAGCAGTAGATTTTTTTTTTTTTTTTTTTTTTTGAGTGGCCAGTGAGGTCTTTTGTATGCCTGGCAGAACCTGTTCTCTTCTCAGGAGCAGCACCTCAATAGCTAATATCTCTCAGTGACTAATTTAGCTTGCTTTCTTCTGTCTTCACTGCAGGCTATTACTGTGACAACCAGCAAGGGCCAGTTATTGATTTTACCCTTTACCCGTGCCCGCAAGGGTTTTACTGCCCACCAGGGACGAACAGGAGCACTCAGTACAGCTGCCCTGCAGGAACATTTGGACCAAGGCAAAAACTGAAAACTATCAAGGAATGTCAAAGATGCCCACCAGGAAAATACTGTGAATTTTCCGGACTTGTTGCCCCAACAGGTATATTGCTGTTCTGAGCCTATTCATTACTGGTAGAGAGTCATGTCAATAGCTGATGGCTAGTGCCAGGGATTGGAGTTAGGACTCTAGGGTTCTGATCTCAGCTAAGGTGAACTGTCCTGTTTTACTTGTCAAGAACTTCCTGATAAAGAAAAAGATTCAGTTCTTCCTTAGAAAAAAAGAGAGAAGGACTGCAGAAACTACCTCATCAGAAAATCCAGTGGGGAGTTTTCTAGTGTCAAACCCGTCGGGCGTTCTTTTTAGAATTAGTTTGTTTTTTCAGCTTAGTTCCTAAAGAACTAATTATTTCACGTAATTGATGTGCATCTGATTAGGCTTAGCAGAGAAAGAGCGGGCAAAATACCCAGCAATTATATCTCTCCATTTTTTTTTTTCCCAAGATTCTTTTTTCACATTGGTGCTGATGATTTTTTGTTGCTCCTTGTCCTGTATAGATAAAGGCCCTAATTCATCAAAGTACTTCAATAAAATTCTTAACGTTTCAGGCTTCGCTTAAGGATGTGTTGAATGTGTGCACAAAGAGAAATGTATGCTTAAGTACTTCCCCAAATGTGGAGGCAGTGCTCTGTCAGAGCTAAGTAAAGTGCTTCCCGACCTAGGAATGGTCAGTTTGGCATCTGCTACCAATTTTGCACTCCTTACAGTTACAAGCAGCTCCTCTGCTTGATGACCGTTATGTCACAGATTTGCAGACTGGCAGTGGCTCTGCATGATGGCATAGCAAATGAGTGTACTTCGGTGTGTATTGTGAAATTTGTGGTTATGTGCCTATGATTTTAATGTAGTTGTGTATTTTGTATATGTTGTTCTGTTTTCTAGGAGATTGTGCTGAGGGATTTTGGTGCAAAAGTGGTGCCCGAGTAAGAAACCCCCAAGATGGAGAATCAGGACTGCCTTGTCCTCCTGGTCATTATTGTCCTGAAGGTAGGGTGCTTTGCTAGCGCATAATTTTTCTCTAATTCACGGAAAGTGTGAGGTGGCATTTCCTCACTCTGGTGCTCTTGATTTTTGCGAGGTGCACCACTTCCATTACAGTGCCCTCCTGGCACATGGACTGGCAGTGAAGGCAGTAGGAGTTTGCAGGAGTGCTGGCCTTGCCCTGGGGGATATTACTGCAATAGCTCTGGGCAAAGGGCCCCCTCAGGACACTGCAGCCCAGGGTAAGTAGACCAGTGAACACGTTTATGTACTCTGTTGAAAGAGGAGGTGTTCTATAAGGGGTCTCCTTTACCCTTTTGAAATAGAGAGTTATATTCCTATATTCACGGCTGCAGGTACTACTGCATCACTAGGGCCCAGACCCCAACACCCACTGATGGCCTCTCAGGAGCTCCATGTCCAGTCCGTCATTTTTGTCCTCTTGGATCCAGGAGTCCGGTGCCATGCCCCCCTGGCTCCTACATGCCACACATCCATGGAGAGAAGTGCCATGCTTGCCCAGAGGGTGAATACTGTGTCTCTGGTGAGAAGCCACAGCCGTGTCCCGAGGGTGAGTTAAGGTCCTACTTAAACATCGGTTTTGTCTTTGATTTTCTTAAGACTGCTGGTTCTGATCTGTTATTTCTTTTCCAGGGTATTTCTGTCCCAAGGGCACAGCTCTTCCAATTGCTTGTCCAGCAGGGTCCTATAACCCGTCACAAAGGCAAGCCAGCTGTCTCCCCTGTCCTAAAGGGTAAGAGTGGAGACAGTGAGCTTAGCATTGTACCTATGAGTAAGGGACTACTGGAAATAATTGTTTATCCAGTCATTGTGGAGCAGTGTGTGGTGGGCAAATGAGTTATTTTAGCAGTGAAAAGCACTCGTCTCTTTGAGAAAACGGCGCACCTGTTGAGCTCTGTTTAGCAACGCTGCATAGTTGATTATGGGACCAGGCAAAGTCCTAAACCCAGGTACAACTACACTGGAAGGGAATTTAGATCAGAAGGCTATTCTGAGCTAGGAAACCATTGGCACCATAAACTTTTTCCATGTCTGAAGTAAGAGATGGTTGCCTCGGCAACAGGCTGGCATAGGCCTGTTGAAGGGGAAGAGGATGTTTTATATCACCTGATGCTGACTGGCTTTTCCTTGGGGGATTCATCTCCAATTACTGACTAGATTTGACCTTGATTAACTTTTACAAGTTGATGAGTCACAGCCTGGATGTGTTATGACTCAAGTTAAGAAAATTCTGTCTCTCTGGCTTTTGCAATTATGCCATCAATTTGGCATAGGAAGAGACAACTAAGAATGTAGTAATACGCATGAGTAGGTCTCTTGTGGTCATTACAGCACAGTGCTGCAGCTACATTAGACTAGCTAGCCCCACCATTAAGTTATTCGGGCATTCGTGGATAGAATATTGCTAGAAAAAAATTTTTTTTTTTTCTTCCTTTTTTTAAATCTCTTTGGACTAGGTTCTTCTGCCCCCAAAATTCCTCTTCCTTTTTGGAGAATAACTGTTCAGCTGGTCATTATTGCCCTACCGGTACTGCTTCTGCAACTCAGTTCCCATGTCCTAAGGGGACTTACAACCCACAGACTGGAAGCAGCCTGATGTCTCACTGCACCCCCTGTGACCCAGGTAAACAGCAAATAAGTATGCCTCAGGGTGGTGGCAGGAGAATGCATGAAAACGTGTATTTGAGTGTTCTTGAGCTTCAGCGGTTCAGTGGGTGAATTGTGTAAGTATGTAGCTTCCTCTCTGAAGTACCTTTCGGTTTTTTTCTGCCAGTACTAATGGCATTGCTTTGCTTTCTCAGGGCATTACTGTGCATTTGCGGGGCAGTCACGTGTTACAGGACCCTGTTTGGCTGGGTTCTACTGCAGCGGAGGTGTTTCTAGTCCAACACCTACAGATGGTCTTCTGGGGAACGCATGCCCGAAGGGAACTTACTGTCCTATGGGCTCTGCCTTTCCACAGCTATGTCCTCCTGGTTATTATAGCAACTCAACTGGGAATACTGGGATCGAGGACTGTCTCCTTTGTGATGCAGGTACAATATTGAAAGAAAGGAATAACGAGATTCTAGCCAGACACTAGGTTTTCTAGGGCTCCTGAGAAACTTTGTGGTTCTAGAGCAGGCAATCATGAACAACTGCTTTCTTGGAGAGAGGTGTTAGGTGGAGCATAGATTACATCTGCCACTTTTCCACGTAGGAGGATACAGTGAATTGCAAACTTCTGTGCTGTGAGCTTCCCTTTTCCACCCTTTTTCTATATGCTTTCATACTTAAGAGGTGATATAAGGAGTGCTCTTTGTTCAGGCCTCTAAGCTCTGTACTTGCAGCTACTCTCAGTGAAAGCATCTCCAGGACAATAGATGTGGGGACAGCAAACATGATACTTCAGTGATTATTGCCTCATTACGTACTTGCTGTTGTCTGTCTCGTGTGACCAATATCGTTATGGTCCTTTTGTGGTCTCTCTTAATTTCAGGGTATTTCTGCAATGGGACTGGACTTGTGTCTCCAACTGGATTATGTGAGGCTGGATTCTACTGCAGTGGAGGAACCATTTCTCCTAAACTTCCCACGGTAAGCTGTGCTTGTGATGTAAGTAATGTAAAATGTCATATCTGTGGAACTGAAGACCATAAGGTCACCTTAGTTCTTTTGCCCTGTATTAAACTCTCCCTTACTACATTACCTTCTGTATCAGGTACTTCTGGTTTGTTGATAGTGGAAGGGGCTAGAGAGAGCAAAATATACTTGGCCTCCTTTCAGCTTTTACATCTCAAAGCTGACCAAAAATAGTTCTATCTTTGCATGTTGATGCTGCAAAACAGAGTGGAATGCCGTATCAGATTAAAATTAGAGATGTTGGGAGTGCATGAGTTTGATTAGAATACTGCATCTCTCAGCCCTCCTCCTAGGCAAAATACAATAAAAAATTTTTAAGATGATAACAAGATACTGGTTTTATGCCGCAGCTCTGTACAGAGTGCGAATTAAGAAAGGGTGGAGCTATCTTCCAAATGGCCAGCCCAGCAAGATTTGTCAGGCACAGAATTCTGATTCCTTATTTTGGAAAAGGATAGGTTTGCAGCCTTAAAGACTGAGGGTTGAGCATAGTAGTAGTATTTTGTACTACACGTCTCATTCTCTTCACCTTTTCGAATCTGACATAGATCTTTTTGCAAGGCCACCCTTTTGAGTTTGTAGACGGTAACTATGGTGTTCTTCTTCAAAGACAACAGTCAGTGGTGGACCATGTCCACCTGGACATTACTGTGTCGTGGGGAGCAGCAGAGCCCAGCCGTGCCCTGCAGGGAGTTATAGCCCATCTTGGAGTATGGCACAGTGTTTGGAGTGCCCAGAAGGCTTTTACTGCACAGCTGCTTCCACGAACTACACGGACTGCCCTGCAGGTGAGTGTGATTGCACCTACCCACTCATTCTGGTAAATTTTGCTTAAGGGACTATCAGATGCCCCCATAGCTCTTTGGGGAGTAGATTTGTCATTGGACTGGGTTGCGTGAGCCACAAATCTGTTCCACTGGACGGATCAATGACCTTGGTCAAAGTACTTAAGGTCTTTGGGATTCAGTTCCTGTCTGAATGTGGAAAATCGTAAATGGAGCAAACAGTTTTGACAGTAGACCTTTATCACACACTTAAAGATCTTCACATTTTAAAAGTACATGGTATTAAAACTATTGCTAATCCTCAGGCCTGGTCAGCTTCATTTCATGCACCCAATGTGACGTAGCTATTGGAGAGTAGTGATAAATTGTAAAGCGGACCCACCATAATAGCTTGGGATCAGTCCTTCTCGGAAGGACATGAAGAGAATGCTATGTGTGCAGGTTGGGGGTTCTTCCTAGGCTATTACCAGCATGTGTTAACCTTTATGAAACCTGTCTTTTCTTTCCTAGGTTACTATTGCCCCAAGAATACAGAATTTGCCACACAGTATCCTTGTCCCCCTGGAACCTACAGTGAAGCTTTAAATATCTGGGATGCTTCCAAGTGCCAGCTATGTCCTCCTGGAAGGGTCTGTTCCAAGCCAGGCCTAGCAAGACCAGATGGACTATGCATGCCTGGATGGTTTTGTCCACCTGGATCCACATCAAGCAAACCAGTGTTTCCTGGAAATTACTCTGGTATGAAGGGGAATGGTAAAGCGTGATGATGATTATTATTATTGAGGAGGTGGTATTGCAGTCACCTAAAGGACCCAGCCAGGTTCAGAATGGCTTACTTTCCCTTTTTACTTTCCTTAATTCAGTGCTCTTGTTCTGTTCTTCCTGAGCTCTTTAGATAAGATACAGTGCTTGCAATTCTTATGTTTCAACTCAGTCTGTGTCTTTTCCGTTAGCAGGCATGGCAGCTTCAGCTTCTGGACCTGTTGGATTGTGCCAGGCGGGAACCTTTTGTCCTGCTGGTTCATTTCTTCCTCTTCCCTGTACTCCAGGTAGGAGAAGAGTCTTTCTCTCTGCACAAGTTTTTTGGGTTGGATCGGGTTTTTTGTACATATGTACTCTTTTCCCTTTTGCCAGAATCAGTAGGCAATCCCAGTCTTGTGCTGTGACTGTTTGGTTCTGGCGTTTCTTAAACGATGGCCTTGCTTCTGCCCCCTGTGCCAGGTTTGTACTGTGCAACTGCAGAGCTCGCAGCTCCATCAGGTCCCTGTGAGGCTGGCTTCTACTGCACGGGGGGCTCCACGCTCCCAAACCCTATGGATGGAGCAGTGGGGAACATTTGTCCTCGAGGCCACTTTTGTCCTGCAGGGAGTTCTTCTCCATCTCCATGTCCCCCAGGTAGGTTTGGTGGCAGCTGCTACACGCTATCATTTGTCTTCCCAGTGTCCAGTGAGCTGCTGAGCTTCCCTGGGTCTGTGCCATTCTTCTGCCAGCCCCTTGTTCCCTTTTGCTGAAGCATGCCTTTATGTTCCCCAGAGGACAGCTGCTATCAGCACAAAGGCTTAGCCTCTAATCCAGTGCTGTTGTATTGGAAACATCAGTCCTAAATGTGCATTCAGACAGTAATTGCAAAACTTCCCCTGGAGCCTCAGTCTGTGGTCTACATGCTGCTGTGCAGCTGTGGTGGGGGGGATGCTCTTTGCTGAGCCCTGCTGAAGGACACTTCACGCAGCCAAGCACGTATAAAAGCCTCTGCCGCCCTCCCTGCACGGTAAGAGCTGTCCTTTAACATCACCATTCATTAATGAAGGATTAAGTTGAATGAGAAAGACTGTGGAACGTTTGTTTCTTTCCTGGGTTAAATCTGAAGTTACGTAAAGCATGTGATTGCACTGCTCAATCCGGACTAGAAATAAATAGGAATTCACCTCAGCCAGTACTCAAGACCAACCTCATACAGACCCTTCTTATAGGAATCCTGTCATCTATTCTCCTGAGGGAGTGCTGGAGACTGTACTCCCTTTGAATTCCTTCCAGACGGCATCCTTTTGGCATCTACTGCAAGACGCGGCTGGGGCTACTGTAGCTAGAAAGTTACTGCATGAGCAGCTTGTGCTTCTATCCATAGCTGCTTCCAGCAGGGTCTAGGATGATGTGAGAATGTGCTTTTGGTGGTGTTTTATTTTCAGGCTCCTTTTTGGCTCATCGTGGTGGCCAGTCACCACAGGATTGCCAGGCTTGCTTCCCAGGGTGGTTCTGTTCTCAGCATGGCCAGAGCTCCCCGGAGGGCTTGTGTAAAGGAGGATGGTTTTGCCCAGAGGGCTCTGTGTCAGCCCAGCATTCAGGTAGGCAATCTTAGGGGTTATTCTTTACCTACTAGAGCTGCAGTGGCAAGATGATCTTAAAATCTAACTTTACTTGCAGTTTCAAGTTATGTTTAGAAATGACTAGCAATTTAGATGGAATAATTTTTGGAAAACATTTTTTAAAGTAACACAGGTTAAGTAGCGGGTAATTGTGTGTAAATATAGTAGAAAACGTAGGGGATTTTACCAAGGAAAAAAAATAAAAAGCTGAAAAATATCCCAAGAGGAGTTTATTCCTTGTGATATTTTCGC
Source organism: Astur gentilis (assembly GCF_929443795.1). Lineage (NCBI taxonomy): Eukaryota > Metazoa > Chordata > Aves > Accipitriformes > Accipitridae > Astur > Astur gentilis. The sequence continues at coordinate 1,083,429 of NC_064884.1, read as the reverse complement.
CTTTGTTAGAAAGAGCTACAGAGAGAGAGGTTATATGCAATTGTCTATCCTCCCTTTCAAACAGATGATGATGTAGGGACAAGTGTAACTGAAATCCTGACATATTAGAAACATACAGGTGGCTCTGTGAAAAAGAAGTTAGTGAACCATGTGACAGTGCAGAGAGGCTGCAGCCTCTTCAGCTTTCTGGGAGCTGTTAAGGGCAACATGTCTGCATGGCTGTTCAATTGAAAGCCTAGTTCAGTGATACATGAAGTTGGTGTTCAGAGTGCAGCGCATGGGTCTGCACTGCTCAAATCTGTGTTTAGTAATGCTTTTAACAAAACCAGGGTAGGGTTTTTTTTCCTTATAAACCTTTTATCTTATTAAATCTTCCAGTTCTATGTTTGTGGCGATGCTTCCCCTAATGGCACTATAAAGCTGTTCAGGACATAAGCAGAGCAGTGACGTTAGAAGTGTATTTCTTTTTTTGCTCCTAGACTATTTGTGTCCTGTGGGTCACTATTGCCCCACTGGCAGCCCAGAGCCCATACCCTGTCCCTCTGGAAAATATCAGGACCAGGCTGGTAAAGGCCAGTGTGAAATATGCCCAGCAGGAATGTAAGTGAAATGGATTTGCTCCTTTCTCTGGATGCTTTCTTTAGGAATTAGCATGTGTATTTCCCTCTGTCTTAGTCAGATCTGTGTGTTGTATCCTTCGATACACAAGGCTGGTTTTCTTGTTTTCGTTTCCGTATCGCCTTTCCCTTTACTGTGTCATTTTCTGTACCACAACCCATGTATCGTAGAAAATCCGTCCTGGTAGGTCTGTCTGCTGGGATGGACAAAATGTTCGTGACGGGTTGCATCTTGGCTCTCCAGTTGTTTCCTTTCAAGTAATTTGTTTTCTGTGTAGTCTTAGAATGTCACTGTTGCACAAAAAGTTTCTTAGTCTCTGGCAGAATAGAGGGAGAGCATGGGTTGAGGCAAGACTTGGGGTTTTTTTGGTAGGTTCTGTGCCCCAAAAGGCCACCGAGGTGATCTCCAAGAAAACTTCTCACGTGGCGTGGTCAAACCAGTAGAATGTCCAGCAGGATATTACTGCCTGTCGGGAACAAAAGCTGCCAATCAGTACCCGTGCCCAGAGGGCACCTACAGTAACCAAACTGGACTGGGAAATCCCAGGGAATGCAAGCCTTGTCCTGGAGGCAAATTTTGTGCCAGTGCAGGTAGGAATCATGTACGGATCAAATACAATCCTAGGCTGTTTTGTATCTAGGAGAGTCAAAAAGATCCACCAATGGGTCAAGTGTTCTCCTGTATGCAGTTCATATGACTTTTAAGTAGCATTTGTAATGATCTCTGGGAGTCCTTGGGTAGAGATTTTTTGTGCTCAGTTTTAAAGATTTTTACAAACTATCTTTTGTAAGTTTAATTAAAGAGGCAGATTAAGGTGCTTTTGTTTTAGCAGAGATGATGAAACCAAAAGCCAAGCAGCTTGGGTTCTAGGATTCATTCATTCTTGGTTGTCTCTTAGTGGAAAGACCAGTACTGATCAGCCCTTTCTGTAAAGGTGATCTAGAAAGCTGTTTAGACCTTTTGCTGTCTGGTAATCAGTTGTGTAAATAAATGTGGAAGATCGTAGATCGAACTTTTAAGTAACAGAGCTAGTCACAGGCCACTAGACTCTGAAGTCATTGTGATGACAAGGTTTGTCTGGTTGGTTTAGTCCAGAAGCTGTGATTTATGTAATGCCACTGGCTTATTTCACTTTATGCTCCTTTTCTTTAGGACTCTCGTCCCCAAGCGGTCCCTGTTTGCCTGGGTATTACTGCACTTCAAAGGCACGTATGCCCAATCCTGTTAACGATGAGGCAGGCAACCTTTGCCCGGCAGGCCATTACTGCCCACCAGGTAGCAGCAAGCCAGAGCCATGTCCCACTGGCACGTTTTTACCTCAGTCTGGGATGGTTTACCATAATGCCTGTTTGCCCTGCCCTGGTGGGAAGTTCTGCCAAGGAGAAGGCCTGGCCAGTGTTTCTGGTGTGTATTGCATGCATCTAACTAACATCTTTTTTGTCTCCCAGTTTGGATTTTTTTTTTTTATGTTTCCTGGTTGCTTAAACAAATGCTGAAGCTTTTCTTTCTTGCAGGAATGTGTTACGCCGGGTATTTCTGTGGTCTTGGATCCACGCAGCCAGATCGTAATCACTGCCCCCCTGGCTTCTACTGTCCTGAAGGCTCTGAATCCCCAATCCCATGCAGCCCTGGAAGCTTCAACTCTGACAGTGGGAAATGGCAGTCAACAGACTGTCAGCTCTGCCCAGCTGGATACTTCTGCAATGGTGAGTTTCTGCTGGTGTATTTGGTAACTGGGGGGTTACGCAATGTGAGTCAAGATAGACACTCACTACAGCTTTATTTCTTACAAGCTTGTCCTTAGCAAATATAGGAGGAACAAACTCAATAAGTGTCACACATTATCTTTTGTTAGTGATGGTTTCTGCAGGCTGTACACTAAGTATAAATGCCCTGAATCATTTGTCTTCTAAAACTCCTGTTGTGTTCTCGGTAGCGGTCTCTGGTCACCCATAAACACTTCTTGCTTGCTATTACACCTTCTTTCTTCCTTGGCTCAGCCACCTCTTATGTCTTTTATGTTTTTGGCCTCTCAGGGAAACAAAATATCCTGGCAAACAGGCACTTGGTACTGGCTAGCAGCCAGAGTCTCTGCTCCGAGACAGCTGCTCCTTCTCAGAGGTTCGCACCATCTGTCTGTACAAGATGTTTATTTGCTCCCCCCAACACTGAAATATTTGCGGTCACACTGACAGTAACAGATATGCCCATCACCTTCTGTGAGACAAAGAGGCTTTTCCTTTCTCAGGTGAGGAACTGAAGCAAGAGGGAGGAAATGACTGAGCTAATGTGAGTTTATAGGAGAGCTGGAACCACGACTGAGAGACTCAGAATCACACCTGAGTCTTTTAATTGGAAGCCTATGTTTCCCCCAGGCATATAATTAAGAACTGACTTTCCTGTGCGATAAGATGTTCTTTATTTGAGGCTGAACTTCAGAGAATAGGTACTTTCTGACACACCTTACAGGTATATGATGAAGCATTTCATGATTCCAGCAGATAAGGGTTTCCAATGTCTTTGTTCTGGTAAAGAAAAAGGAAAGGCTTTGATTTTGTTGTTGCAAGGCTGGGCAAAACCACTTCTGAAGGACCATGTTCTGCAGGCAACTACTGCCCACCTGGCCAGACTTCAGTTACTCCCTTTCGCTGTTGCTGTCCACGAGCCTTTTACTGCCCCATGGGATCTGCTTTTCCTATACCCTGTAAGCATGGGACGTACCAGTCACAGGAGAGGAAGGACTTTCATGACCTCCACCCAGCAGGACTCTTCTATGAACAGCCTAACAAAAGTGGGGAGTCTGCATGGGGCTGTGTATTGCAATAAAAAGAGATTCCATGTCACTAAGGGCTGAGTCTTCCTGTTAGACTTAGTGGAACAAAAAAGGATTTTGAATGCTGTAGCTTCCTTTCTTCTGTTAAGGTTCTACTAAGTCAGTATTACATGAATTGAACTGGACAGGCAGGTGCATCAGTTTCTGCCAAGAATGGAAGTCAAAACACATTTCAAAGAATATGAGGCTGCAGGTAAACAAGTAGGCTGAAGCCAAATCTTTCTCCTATCTGGGGAAAGAAACTCCATGCCCAGGACAATATGAGTAACAAAGATATCCCTGTGCGGTAGCTCATGCATGCAACGCAAAAATGCAAAAAATACAGCTGCACGAGTGTGCTTGAACTCCCTAGATGGGATTACTCTAATGAAACTGTAGGCAGCTCCTTTGTAGACATCCGAATCTGAGCTAGTTTTCTGTAGTCAATGAAGAGAGAGAGGGGCACTTTGGAGGTTCAGTTTATTTTTCTCATTTTTAGATGTCTGCCTTAGGATGAGATGAAATGCAGTTCCTCTGGAAGTGCTGTTTCTCTCCAATTACTGCAATGGGAATCTGAGCAACTAAATCAGAAGTACACACGATGAATCCCATGTCCTGGGTCTGGCTAAACTAATGGGGGAGGAAGGCTGACTACGTTGATAGAGAATGACATTGCCTGTCACGTCTTGTAATATCTCCTGAGCAAGGTGCTATTCTTTGTATTCTAGGTTCACATGCTCCTGAGCTGTGCCCTGCTGGGTACTTCTGCCTGCCAGGTACCAACTTCAGTACAGAGCATCCATGTCCAAAGGGTACCTTTGGCCCCAGGACTGGCACCACTAGCAAGTCTGACTGTGAGCCCTGCCCAGCAGGTAAGTAGGGACTTGGCACAAGAAAGCCAGGGGGCATACATGGGAAGGTTCAGGAAAATCCTTCATGTTATTGACTCCTGCACTGATCTTCTGTGCAGGCCCTCACACTGACATTGCTTTCCTGTTTATTTTAGGCATGTATTGTTCAGCACCAGGTCTATCACAGCCTTCTGGATTTTGCAGTTCAGGTTATCATTGTGCCACGGGAGCCATCAGCCCAGCCCCCTTCAAGCACAGGGTGAGTGAGTGCCGGGCGGCAGGACAGTAAACCTAGTGACAAGGAATGGTCTGTCACAATCTTGTAGCTTCTGGTGTAACATTTTCCAAGCATTACTGCTCTCTATGGGGTTGCTCATGCCTTTTACTGCTGCCCTTGAAAGCTCCTCAGATGTGGTGATGTGCTGCTCTTAATGTCTGCTGGAATATGTTGCTGCCTACTGATAAACTCTGGCCAGACCTCCGTTTCTGTAGATTGCACTGGAGCAGGCTGTCTACTATCTCCTCCAAAAGGTGGTATCAGCTATGCCTCAGTAGCCAGTGCCCTTTTTATGCCAGCCGTGGTCTTTGTTTAGTTTCAGTGGCAGCGAACTTATAGGACTCAGCTCCTATGTGCCCTTTCCAGAACCTGGCTGTGTAGTACATTGTGCTAAATCTTCTTTCAAGAACACTTTTTCTCTGCTCTGTATTTTTCTGATACAGGTGGAATCTTCCAGCCTTGGTCTGCCTGGTAATGACATCTGTCCTGTAGGGCATTTCTGCCCCAGAGGTACAGGGTATCCTGTGCCCTGTCCTCCTGGATCCTTCTCTACCATTGTGGGCCTGGAGGCAGAGGAACAGTGCCAGCCCTGCCCAGCTGGACGGTATTGCAGTGGGGCAGGATTGTCTGATCTGGCCCAGACATCGCTGTGTAATGCAGGGTGCGGTGAGACAGTTGCTTGTTGGTGGCAAAATACAGCTGTCAGGATTGCTATAGGTTATAGTAGAGGGAGATCCAAACTAGAGGTACCGGGCCTGAATGTCTCTTGTCGAATGCCTTGTGTGCAAATATTTATACTCAAGATTGATTAAACCACAACGACTTTTGTTCTTAGCCCTTCCGGTCAGCTACACAGCATCTACTTGGTGATCTCAGTAGATGTTTCAGAGCCATTCCTTTTCCCTTTATGTTTGCCTGACATTCTGTCCCAGCCTTATGCATGGTTTTTCGCCATTTTTCACTGTAGGTTTAGTGTATTACAAATCCCTTATTTAGCCTCATAATCACACTTGCTGAAAATTCGACCTGGGCATCCTTTTCCTGTTCTGTGTTTATCTCTTTTCCCACAAGGTGGTGCAATAACCAGAGACAAGGTAGCATTTCTAGCCTTCATAATGTAAGCAGAAGAGTGCCGTTAGCTGTACTTGTCCATTTCATGAGTATGCCTTATAGTAAGAAGCTAAAGAAGCTGAGTTTATTTTGTCTGTGAAAGAGAATTTTAGAATTGATTTCACTGTAGTGTAATGAGATTTTGTGGGGAAAGATTTCTGATACCAGGTGGCTCTTGAATCTAGTGGAGAAAACCACAATGAAATTTGGCTAGAAGTTGAAGCTGAACTTAGAATACAAGCAAGGGCTGCATTTGGAATGACTAAAAATAATTAGCCACGGAAACAGAATTCCTGGGTATAATAGGGATTTGCACTTCTCAGTTGAATTTTAGAGCCTTCCCAAAAATTCCTTTAACCCTAGAAAGATTTTTAGCCTGCCTGCAACAGTATTGGCTAAGGTTTTCTGGGCTGAGTGATAATGAATATTACATGATTATAAATAACTCTCAACTTCCAAAATCTGTCAAGTTCTTGCCTCCAACAGGGTACAGTTTGTCCTTTGCCCAGGCTGCTTTTCAACACCTCTACCATGTAGCATGCATCACTTCTCATAGCCCATTCAGTCCTAAATAAGTCTTGCTTCCAGGCAAAAGAACACAGCTTTGCTGTTCTTTTGTTCAGTGCTGCTCCTTTTGCACTCAGTATTTTGCCTTAAGGACTAGGAATTGTTTCTTCTTCAGAAACTACATCGTTTGAATCCTTGTCTACAGCATGCGGTGGGACCATGGCTCCCACTTCCTTGTTGCTCAACTCTTACGGTAATAGATTTTATATTTCTTCATCTTTACTTGTTGGCAGAGTGTTGGGAGGGAGGCGGTAAAGAGAAGATTCAATGTTAGAACTATATGGCGTGAAAACAGAAGCCTACAAGAAGACTGGGGGCAAAAGCAGACTAAGCAAAGACAGCAGGAACTGAACGCTTGGGCCCTGTGCTTTGAAGTAAAAAAACCCTTTAGTTTTCAAAGGCTTTTCCTTCCAGAATGAGAACGCTTTCCAGTCAGCTTAGTGCAAAGAAGCCATTTGCTGGGATTTTCAGGTGGGCACTAAATTCCAGATGATGGGGAGAACTTGTTAGCAAAACTGAAACAAACTGCATTTTCAAGGGTTTGTTAATGTGCTGACCGTTGGTTTTTGATTAGTGCCTCCCCCACCTATTGCCTCTAAACAGTAAGCTGTCAGCTTACTGTTTCAGGTCTGGATTTTCTCTCTACAGCTACGTTTGCCTGGGAGGAAACTCTGTTCCCTGCCCTTCTGATGGGATTCATGGATACAGATGTCCCAGCGGCTTCTACTGTCCTGCGGGCACTGGGGTCGAACTGCCCTGTGAGCCTGGCACATTCAGCCCTATGCCTGGGGCAAGCGTCTGCCTCCCTTGCCCAGCTGGTACAGCCTGCAGCAATGCTGCCACTGTCGAGCCGCTCAGCTGCCCCAGAGGTGAGGAATACATGTGTGCAGAAAAACCCACTAACATACAAGTGGGAAGAGATATGATGGATGCCTGTATAACTCTTTCTGGCTGAGCCACAGTAGTTGGTTCATTCCAGGGGATGCTATTAATTAGAGCAAGCTCAGTGTCCCCACCTCTTTCTCCTTCCTTTTTTGAGCGGTGTCTCATTCATCTCTCTCAATGTACAGGTTACTATTGTCCAGTTCAGACGGCTGTCCCCCTGCCGTGCCCTGAGGGGACACTGAACACCTTGGAGGGGGCATTTGCCCCCACTGCCTGCAGGCTGTGCCCAGTGGGGAGGTACTGCAGAGGAGATGCTAACTGGGAACCTGATGGTGAGTTTTTGGTTAATAACAGACCACCCGCAACAGAGGGGTTGGAGATTCAGGGCTGGAGGATGTAAGGAAGTGGAAAACATATCTCAGTGAACAGAGGTCATAGAGGCTATTGGAGGGCACCCTTCTTTCTTAGGTCTGTGCCTATCAATCATTTCTTTTCTCTGTTTCATTCTTTTAACGGAGCATTTGTCTTGGATGTTATTTTTATATTAGGGCATTGCTTTCCTTGTCTCCCTTAGTTTTTTCTGCTTTCTCTTTCTTCGCTGTTAATCCTTTTATTGCTCTTGTTTCTGTCCTAAATCCTTCCCCTCCTGTTTAAGCACAGAGTAATTGTCACTGGGCCAAAATGCAAAGGTTGAACACATGAGAAGAAGAGAGGCAGAGCTCCTTCCACAGAAAACAAAATATGAGGAACCAGTTAGAGAATTGAAAAGGTAAGCAAATGCCAGATGAGGTCAGTGCAAGTAAAGGAAGGAAGTGATAGAGGCCAAACATTGAAGAGAAGGAGGCAAGGCAAACAAAAGGTGAACGGCCCAGGGTATCAGCAGTGATAAAACAGGACAAGGATGGGCTTCCAGCTTATGTTCTCTGAGTTATCTGCCTACTTCTGAGGGTTAGAGGAGGTGCCTCTTCACTGACCATGGTACCATGGTCTGGCAATTGCCACCCTCTCTGTTCTCCTATGGCAGGTCTGTGTTCAGCTGGGTACTACTGTGAAGGAGGAGCCGCTGATGCCATTCCACGTGCGACATCTGCCTTCCCGCTTAACGGGCCCTGCCCACTTGGGCACTATTGTCCAGAGGGTACTCATTTCCCAATTGCCTGCCCAGTGGGGACCCTGAACAATGCCACAGGTGAGTGTGACTTCACTCACAGGTTTCTCCTGTGGTCCACAGTGATGGGGGACTTCATTGCTGGCAGCCATGGTGAGGGGGTGCCCCTTGGTCACTGAGGGGTAGTGGTAGCCTCAGCCAGGCCTGATGGTGGCAATGTGTTAGCAGTTCAAGTGAGTACTGATGATGCTGTGACTGTACTGGGTGTACTTTCATCTCCCTCTCTCGCTGGCCTTGACTTTTGGTTTCCTCCTCAGGTGGTACCTCCCCAGAGAGCTGTGTGCCATGCTATCCTGGGTCTTTCTGTGCTAGCATTGGTTTGAGTTCTCCAACAGGACCTTGTACTGAGGGGTTTTACTGCCCAGCAAACTTCAGCTCCGTCAGCCCCACAGCGTTCCTCTGCCCTAAGGTACTGCTTAGTGACAGCTGGACAGTGAAAGGGGTGGGTCTTAGCTCTGGGTAGGAGGTGTCTGTTTTCCACAGTGGCAAAGGGTCACATGTGCCTGATTGAAATGTTGATTACATCTGCATGGAGTGTTGCCCTAGGCTTTGGTAATTCTGGGATTCACCCTTTACGCAGACCCTAAGTTTGCCAACATCTCCATGCAATCCTCTTCTTTCTCTGTCATTGCCAGGGTCACTTCTGCCAGTCAGGGACAGCTCACCCAACACCATGCCCTGCTGGGGAATACCAGCCAGCCAGGGGCTCTGCATCCTGCATCCCATGCCAGAGAGGATTCTACTGCCAGGAGCTGGTGGCAGGAGACCCCAAGCGCTGCCCACCACATTCTTACTGTCCTACAGGTCCACTGAAACTTGCATACCTGCTATGCCAAGGATTCAAACGTCGTGTGCCTCACTGTGATCCTAGAGTTGTACAAACCTAATGTGTGTCTTCCTGTAGGCCGGGTGATGAGGAGGTGGCAATGAGCAAATATGGCATAGTTGCTTCCTTGCTTTCTGGGAGTCATTTTTTATGCTCTGATACGCTTCTAGAGTCTTGTCAGATCACAACAGTCTTCCTAGGGTTTTTTATTGTCTCTGCGGTCTCCCTTTCAGGCACACGGGTTCCTCTCACGTGTCCTGAAGGCACCTTCACTCCTGCAAATATGACTGGCCTCTGGAACGAGAAGGAATGCCTGCCTTGCTTACCTGGTCACTACTGCAGGTTATGATTCATTTCAATCTGGCATTTTTTCACTTTGTCTTAAGCAGTTTGGCATCCTTGTTTTGTGCTGATAAATCGATGCTAAGTTCCTCCTAGCTTTTCTACCACAACTCTCTCATTCAAGGAAAGAAATATAATCTTAGACACAGCTTTTGATTACAGAGGTGTTGGATCTGTGAATTTTGGGAGGCATCTCAAAGCAGTCTGACATCATTGTCACGATACAAAGAAGCATCTGAAAGAGATAGTGGGTAGCATTTGTGAAAATAATCCAGAAAGTCCAACCCAGTGGAAAGTCATCCACAATTTCATCTGAACCAATTTGCCCATGTTCATGGAATTTGAACTCAAAAGTGCCTGGCTCGCTCTAGTAATCTGCATGTTTTTATAAGTGGAGCAAATGGGTCTATTTTCTGTCTCATATCAGTGTAAGAAGTTCTTATTTTTTGTTGTAGACTTCATAGAGTTCATTGCATCAATACTTGCTCTGTTTCTGCACCAAATCATTAGTAGTACATTGTATATAAATTCTGACTGTCCTCTCTGCTCCAGGCATGGACGTCTGGAGGGGAAGTGTGCTGCTGGATACTTCTGCCTTGCTGGGAGCTCTCAATCTACTCCACAGGGCCACAGCTTTTCCTGGCGTCTCCTGTCTGGGTGCCGCTGGGGTCAGGTGTGTGCAGGGCTGTGTCCTGCAGGTAAGTGAGTATCTCAATAGTATTTAAAGTATAGAATATTGACTTGCTTCTAAAACTGGAGAGCATCTGTTATCTTGTGTAATATATTATGGTCACTTCTTTGAAGTTGTCATTGCTCATTGGTTTTCTCTGGTTTTGTATCTTCAGAACAAAGAGGTGTGCCGGACCAAAAGGCCACCTTGAATTTATGGTGCTAGACTGCTAGTCCAGCAAAGTTTGAAGGCTGTTGGTTTGGCTCTCTACATGCAGAGCAGCATCCCAACAGCTGTGTAGATGTTTATTCTACAACAACAGAAGGGTCTTGCTGAGTAATTTTTGCCATTGGAGGGCTTTCATATTTTACATTCATCTCTTTCCCATCCATTTCTGTAGGGTTCTACTGCCTGGAGGGATCTGAGGTACCTATACCATGTCCTGCCAATACTATTAGAGATGTTCCAGGGGCTGCAAAGAGAGAAGACTGCCTGCCCTGTCCACCAGGCCACTGGTGCAAAGCAGGTTGGAACTCGGGGGTAAAGAGTGAGGGGAGGGAGTGGGAGTTGCTTTTCAAGAGAGTTGTATGTATCCCTGAGTCTGGTGAGGCTAGCTTTGATACCAGATAGTGCATTGTGGAACAGTCCTTGCAGTAGGACACATGGTCTAGTTGTGAGTTCTAGTGTCTGCAGAGAAGAGAGACATTTAACACTGTTAATATAATGTGCTGTTCCAGCAAACACTGGAAATGTAGGAGAGCCTGGGATCACAACCAGCCTCCAAATATCCCTGTGTGCTCTCTGTGAGAAGAGAGGCTTGGATTGTGGAGGTGGGTTGTATACATGTGTGCAGTAGATTAGGAAGGACCCAGGGAGGATAGAGAAAAAAGGTGTTCCAATTACAATGAAAAGATGACTCTTTAAAGCCCTGCTTTCTGCTTGTTAGGGGATTCAGAGGCCTACCTGTGTCCATCAGGACACTATTGCTTCAGAGGCAATGGCAGCGACCACAGCAGTCTCCTGGCACCTCAGAAATGCCCTCCACAAACTTACCGCAAGCACCCAGGAGCTCAGAGCCTGACGGATTGCCAGCCATGTCCTCCAGGCTATCATTGCCCTTTATCAGGTAAGTGCCAGGTGAAAGCGAGCCCTTTCTCACCTTTAGGGCTGATTACAAAACTTCCCGAGATGAGATAGGGAAAGGGAGAGGTAATTCATGTTCGCAGCAAGCTAAGAGCCCTTCTCTGAAACCCCTCCTGGCCATTCAGCCTCCCTTTTTTCATTCATTTCTTTTCCTAACAGGTCTGACCAGGTTTGAGGATTATCCGTGCCCCCCTGGATACTGGTGCCCTGGGAAAGGGGATGCTTTCCTTTGTCCAGCTGGCACTTCCAGGATCCAGCCTGGTGCAAAATCGTTGGAAGAGTGTGATCCCTGCTCACCTGGATACTATTGCCCGGATCCAGCACAGACAGGGCTGCCTAACACCCAAGGAGTACCTTGTAAACCTGGCTATGAATGCCCAGCAGGTGACATGAGCGTACTCCTTTGTTTTCTTTATTTCCAGCCCTTTCTGAGTCTAGATGGCTGAATGGTACGCCGCAGCCACAGCATTTAGCAGTGACTAGACACATTTTTGCAGTAGCCCTCCTAGGACATGGTCACTGATGGAGTGGCTTTAGAAGTGGATTTATTACCCTGAATCCTTTTTCTGGCTTTTGGCCTTTGAATTCTCATCTCCTGTTTCTCAGCTTTCCCTTCCTGTTCTCCTTTAGCTGAGGTTTCCCAAAGGAAGTGGTGTGTTCCTAGAAAAGAAGCAGATATCTTTCATCATCTAGGGCTAGGCATTCAGGTGTTAGCATTCCGTGTTAAATGGCAAACTGGTTCCCAACACATCTGGCCCTTCTGTGAGCGAGAGGAAAAGTGCTGTGTTTGGGGACAGTCACTCTTAATAAGCCCCCTTGCTCACTGTCTCCCCAGCACACACTCTCTTGTTCTGGGAATGTCACATAATCAATCACTGTTTCCCCTTTTTTCCACCAGGTTCAGTAAATCCTAAGCCTTGCAGGCCTGGCCTATACTGTGGTGCTCGCACAGCTGCGCCTTCCGTGTGCCCTGCTGGGTATTACTGTCCTGAAGGATCGTCGACATACAATAGCCCTGAGCAGCTGTGAGTACCTAGCATGTTTGGTGCAGCCAGCTTTAAGTTTCTAAAAAATCTGAGTATTTGGAAGTGTGTCTGTGATAAAACCTGAGTTAATGCTTCAACCACGGTCTTTGTGCATTGTGCGAAAGCTAAGGTATCTTTGTAGTTACAGTGACTATTGGTGACTGCTAATTACTGGTGTAATCATTGGTGACTGCTAAGACTGAGGGTGATTTATGATTCCTACTAGTTAGCTTGAGCTTAGGACCAGATGAGAACCATTTTTAATTTTGCCTTCAGTTTGCAGTGGTCGTTGAATCCAGAAATCAAAACATTTCCAGAGACTTTCTTCCCTCTTCCTGCCTTGTTTTGCCTTCCAGGTGTGTGTTTCCCTACTACTGTCCCCCAGGCAGTGCTCATCCACTGCCTTGTGAAGGAGGGTACATGGCCCTCAGCTTGCCTGGTCTAAGGGATTCATTTGAGAAATTCTGCAGAATCTGCGACGGAGGCACCTATCGTAGCGACTCTCTCATCACGGCACCCTGTCAGCCCTGCCCAGCAGGCTTCATCTGCCCACAAGGTAAATGGAGCTGCCGTGGAGGAGTGGGGCAAGAAGTAGCATCTTAAACTGTAACGAGAAAGTTTTAAGTTCTACGTAGGCAAAGTTCTTAATGCTCTACAGTTACAAATCCCTGGTGAGGGCTGTCACATTAGTTTGTGGAATATTTGTTTGTGGTGAGTTGTTAGAAGAGTTTAGGGAAATGGGTCAAGAGTGGTTTGGATATTGGTGTCCTGTCTCTCAGGGGATGACCTGCCAAGCCCTTGCGAGCCATGTTTTCTCTAATTTTGTGGCTTAGCTGAGAGGCTCAGAGTTAATGTATTACAAGAAGTAGAAGAGTGAACCTAGGGGTTCAACGTTTGCTGTGTGACAGCCACTGCTGCTTGCAACCTGCTGGGTTAGGTGCAGGAGGAATAGCTTTACGAGCATTTGAAAATCTCTGCTGGCTTGGGATCCTATGTTGAGTTCACTGACGTGTTAGCTCCTGCCATATACCGTGGAGGAGATCATGTCTACCCACTCTTGTCATTGGATTTGTCCAGTGAAATAACTGGGACAAAGGAATCAAGATTTATATTTAAATATAAGTAAAATAAATTGAAAAATGTTTAATGTTGATTAACTTTATATACGCATACGTGTGTATTTATATATATTTGTATTTATAGACATATATATATATAGGTGTGTGTACATGTATCGCTGGAATAAATAAGTGCTCTCTGCCTATCTCTTAGCACTTGCTTGGGTCCTTAAGCAGTGTCTGTGTCCAACAGCCTATCACTTTCTCTAGGCAGTGAGAGTTACCACAAGAAGCCATGCCCCGGTGGCTATTACTGCCCTCCCCTGGCATCTGCCCCTCTGCCCTGTCCCCCAGGGACCTATGGGAGCAGCAACTTTGCAAAGCGTATAGAGGATTGCCAGGCCTGTCCTGCCAACACCTTCAATCACCTTCCTGCTCAGGCTGCCTGTTTCCCCTGTGGCAGTTCTTCTTCCTCTCAGCCTGGTGAGTTGCTGTTTGTGAGGGAAACTTTTCACCTCTGTTGTGAGAAAGACTAAAAAGGAAATCACCTAGAAATCTGATTCCCCCATATGGTTTCGTGACAGACGACAAGCCCTGGGATCCTCGTGATGCTGTGTGTGCTATCAATGCCTGGCTGCTCTTTCTCTGTCCCACCCAGAAGGAGCATTCAATTTTCAAAGCTGTCTTTTGTTCTCTTGTGCTTTGTTAGCCGAGGGGATTTGAATTCATCTTCTTCAAAGGAAGGAAGAGATGAGATGAGCAGCCCTACTAATTCTTGCTCTATCATTGCTTTGAAAGCAGTGGAGTTTCACCAAGAGTACTTTTACCCTGAATTGGGGAGCTTGCATTAAATGTAGCTGTGCTTTTGAGCCAAAACTGTGCACTGCAACCATGTCCAGCTTGGGCTATGATAAAGTGGGAGAAGGCTAGAAAACTGGAAGGTAGGTGGCTAAACACAGCAGAGAGTGCATATGCTTTATTCAATGTACTGTGCAGTACTGTACCAGCATTTCAAATCAAGTGGATCTGAGAGTGTTGAGGCTCAAGAGAGGGGCTTGGCAGCCCTGATTGACTGGGTCCTTACCCTATCCGGTGGCTTAATGTACAAGTTAATGGAGTGCTTGTCAAAATGCCACTGTGGCAAATGACCAGCTGGGCCTTTTCGCATCTCTTGTTAAATGGGCACTTCAGGAAATGATCTAATGATTGTGTTGGTGGAGGAAAAGTCAGGCTGGCTCCAGCTGGCTTTCCTGTTGGCTCCACGCTGCTGTGCTAGAGGGGCAGCAGACTCCAGGATTGTCACTAAAATGAGCAGTGTGATTTGGCCAGAGTATTATTCAACACAGGAACTGCTGCTTTTTGGTGAGTGCAGTTTTTTCAAACTATGTTCCCCTACCATGATTACCACTCTAAATCCAACCTTTTCTCTAAGGTGCTGCCAGCTGTACCTGCCACGGGTTGAACCGGGCTTTCCAGCAGTCGGATGCCTCCTGTATCTGCCAGGCAGGTTACATTTACTATGATGAGAGAGGCAAGAAAGACCCTGACAGCAACAGCAATCAGGACTGCCGACCTCAGGTAAAGTTTGGCTTCAGAACAAAGTTGTTGCATGACATGCGGGAGAAGGAAAGTAGTTCAGTGCTTTAGGCCCTCTCTCAGGGTGTGTACATGCATGCAATCTGAGCTTAGTTCTCTGGGCTTCTGCAGACACAAGCAAGTCCTTTAGCTGTTTTGTTTGAGACCCTTGCCCCTTCCTTGTAGGATATTGGCATTGTCGTCTTTACCAAAATCTTGTGAAGTGAAATTCATAAGGGCTGGAGGCAAAAGATACTTCCATACTACAGCAATGGGGAGCAGCCAAGTGTCTCAGATGATAGATGCAGGAATATAAGCCTCCATATGGAGTTCTTCATTAGACCGGCCTGAGGAATTTGGATGGGAAATGAAAGCGTTGTGATCTTTCTTCCACACTTTCCAAGTTGTCTTTTAATGGACCTCGTTGGATTACCTTTATGTTGAATGTCAGCAGTGTGGGTGGAGGAGGAAGATAATTTTGTCTGCTGCATCTTGGTTAAAGTGCTAGAGCTTGTTTGGTTTCGCACATTGGATGAGTGTTGTTCTTTCAGGTGGATGAGCTCTGCGCTCCTGGAGAGGTCCGTCTAGCATCTACACGCCAGTGTGTTTTTCCTGAGCGATATGACTGTTCTCCTTCTTGTGGGCCTGCAGGTGGAGAGATTAATGCAGAGCTGGGCATGTAAGTCTCTCAGCCCAGCCTCTCTTTAAGAAGTACTTCACAATTAGTTCTGAGTGGCTGAGTTACTGATCCCATGAAGTCATTCCAGGGTAGGGCTGTGGGAGGTGTTTTTGAGAAATTTTCCATTGCTGGAGTTCCTTTCTGTGGAGATACCAGCCTTCAGTCCACGTTCATTGGCCTCATTCCTCTACCTAGAGAGTATGTCTGTGTTTTCAACATTACCTAGTGATTTTGTACGCTTGGGTGGAGACACCAGAATGAGCACTGAGTGGCAACGTGAGGGCGAACAGAGCTCACGTTTTCTGAGGTAGACTTTTTCTGTGTACCTCAGGTTGAGCCCTCCCTGAAGTGGATGATCCCTCTGTTGGATTTTGACCAGAACTGAGGAAATGGATCCTCATTCCTGTGCCCACCGCCTTCAAGGCTGACTAAAACACTGAAGCTAGTTCTTGTCATATGATACTACTTTTTTCTCTCTGTGAACAAACTTCTGTATTGCAAAATCTTCTCCTGACATGGATTGCACAGAAATCTAGTGTGTTAAAATGGTACTCTGTTGCTTTCACCCATTTTCTTAAAGCAGAACTTTAAGAAGGGAGGGATGTATAATATTCTGTTACAGGACCGAAGTTCATCTCTATTAGGCACCAAGAGAAGCCTGTTTTAGAGCGGGGTATGGCATTTTGGCCTTTCCCATGCACCGAACAGCAGACAGAGTACTGGATGAGATGGTCTGTGAGTTTGCTCTATCCTGTTTTACATGGATATAGAGTAGGCCCACTCATTGTGTAGGTTGCAAGACACTGGGGCTAGCCTCACCACCAGTATGTTGTAGCTGTTTGCTCAGAGATCACAAGTGATCAAGACCTTTTGTCCACTTTATAGATGTCACTGCAAGCAGTACGTCTCTTCTGAGGAGCTCTGTGATCAACTGTGTTTGCAGAGAGCCCCACGGATCTCCTTGGGATTTGGTATCAATAGAGAGCTGCTTCTGAGGATAAACGAAGGAGAAGTGAGGGTAAGTATGGAGTGAGGGAATGCTTTCCCAGCATGCAAGTCTGCCCTTATAGACTACAGTTAGGTAAAGGGACTCTTGGGGGCTGAGGTTATAGAATAGTACAAAACCGTGAGCAGAGAGTAGAGACTCAACATGTCTCATTGCCCAGAGTACTGATCAGGCAGCAGGTTGGTGTATTACTGAGAAATGATAGTTCCTGAATGGTGGGGATAAAACCTCACTGCAGCAGTCTTGTACAGCCAAAGGTAAGGTTGATCACAAACCAGGGTCTGAGTCCAGGGTTGATTGTATCAGTGATCAGTGTTCTCCTCTGCTTTTAATAGGAAGTGGCAAACGTTCTGGGCCCAGATGAACACGTGCAGAAAAGCCAGCGAGTGCATTTGGTTCTGTTTAGTCCCAGTGGAGTGCTAGGTTTCATTGTCTCCAGCACAGATGTTCTGGATGCATTTCTCACGGGTAAGGCTTGTGAGCCCCTGAGAGTGAACCTCAGTTCCAGCCTGACTAAGCTATTCATTTCCTTTCAAGTTGGCACAGCAAGCAGACAGCAGGTTGGCACAGAGGGAATTGATTGTCAGACACTTCAAATTATTTACAAAGTAGGGAAAGATCTCATGCTATCTGGGAGTAAACAATGGGGACCTGCACTGGCTGCACGGTTAGCTCCCTGGGAACAAGTCAAATAAAGATTGTAGGATGATTTTGGCCTTCCAAGGAACTAGAAGGAAACTCGATTTGGAGGCAAATCTTTTGGCAAGTGCATGCTGGCTCCTAATTATGGTTGCTCCTCATTTATGGTAGTGTGACCGAGAGCAGAAGTTGGCCTTGTGAGATGTAATTGCCCACAGACACAAGATATATAGTCCTTCATTGCCAAGGGTTAGGTGTTTTCACATACTGCTCTTTTTGCAGAATTAATTTTATTTTGTTCTGTTGCCTGTGGCAGGAGATTTTTCATCACATCAATTGCTGCAGAAAGGTCATCGAGTCCAGAGGACTTCCTCCGAAGATATCCATGCCTTGCCCCTTGTTCCTAACCCAGTAGTATGTTTGGAAGCAGGAGACACGATCCTTTTCCAGCTTAGCATCCATTCTCACAGTGAGTGGTTTTGGGTCTGTGTGCTCTTTGCAGATATGTGTGTCTAGACCCGTTTAGAGCAATGACACCACATTTGGTAGTACTGCATGTATGAGCACTCTCCTTCACCTCCCTGTCTCACTTACCCTCAGGGGATTCCAGAACTGTAGTCTAGGCTCTGACAGTGATTTACCTGGTGTTTTTTACTTTTAGACTGGATTTCTGTAGAATAGAGGTAAAATTTTTCCTCTCTTAGAAAGTGTAAGCCTTTCTTGGGCAGTACTGCATACCTCAATTAAATGAGTTGACACTGCATAGCCTTATAAAAGAAATGCAGTTACATAGTTCTTTGCCAGACCGGTGTCAGCTATCCTAACTGAAGTGGGTCAAAGTTGCTGACACTGTGATGAACTGTTCCCAGATCGTGCATCCAGCTATTACCCTGTTTATCAGAAGCAGCATCTATATAACAGCAACCCAAGCTGGGATTTTGGACCCTTCCGAAGGCTAGACCACCTCGTCCAGGAGACTCATCTCAACATCTCCTGGTAATATCTGGCGTGATTAACAGTGCATGTGTTATGGGCAGGACCTGAGAGCGAGTCTTTCACAGAATCAGTAGGTCCTTGGAAGTGAGCAGTATGTGAAAATGCCAAAATTTGGTGTGTTCAAGTCCATGTATTTAACCATCATTACAGCTGGAGGCTAAAGAAAGCTTGGATCAACCAGCACCTTCCTTACTTCTCCCTTCTAGGTTTGCCCATGTTTTCCTGGAGTCTGGGACATATGTTTTCAGGGATAGGACCATTCAGGAACACTTCCTAATTGTGACTGTGAATGAAGCAAATGTGGGCTGTGACCCCAGAGATGTATCCTTCCAGCCCTCTTCTCTGTTCCAGCTGGCCAGACATGGCGTTTTGAAGCAACGGGATCTGAACTTGGCTCCTAACTGGGCTGCTATCACAGGTACAGCCAAAACACTGTGATACCTACCTTGAACCTTGATGCTTAGCCATGACCTTTCTTGTACCTCTTCAGGTGTGTTTAAACAAGCGTTATTTTTTTTTTTAATACCATAAAACCACTGACTTTGTCAGCTTTAATCCTTTTCTCCTGTGGAGATTCCCTTCCCAAAGTTCACTGCTCTCTAGCCAAGAACCTGCCTGTGTAGGAGCTGAAGGGGGAAAGAGCAGGAAGGAGAAGGAGCAGTTGTGTTTCTCTCCACACCCTGCTTGAAGAATTCATGTAATTGAGGGCTTTGCTTTCCTTGGCTTGAAAGCAGAAAATGCTAGTGTGTTTCTGTGACAAACTGAAGTGAAATTAAATGCAGAATTTAAAAGTTCACTAAAGGCTAAACACAAGGGCAGTTAAGGTCTCTCCTCAAAGCCATTCCTCTGTGTAAGTGCTGTGTACATACCAGTGCTTTGTCCATCAGTGAGAGGACAGTAAAGCCATAGGAATGAAAGTGTGGCTTGCAAGCATGATCCTTGGTTCTGTCACATTCAGCTGCCAGTGCTGAAAGCATTTTTCCTCCTTGCCTGCATGCACCAGATCAGCAAGGGGAGAAGCAGAAGCCCATGTAATGAATACGAAAGTTGCTAAATATTGGTTTTGTGTGGGAGGGAGAGCATTTAGTAAAGTGTAAAAGGGAGACTGTGGTATTGATACACACTGCTTCCTATGTTTCTTACTTCATGCCATCCCTCTTGGCTTCCCCAGTTGTCCTTTTTGTTCTGGGCTTCCTGATTGTGGTGCTGACAACCCTGGCTGTAGTGCTCCAGCCTGCTGTCCCTAACATTAGCCCCCTGAAGAGCTGGAAGCCACGATGGAGGAGCCTTGGCGAGCCGCACATCCCGCCAGAGTATGTTCTCCTTAAAGACAGGTAAACCACCTTTTCATGGTAGGTATCAGGAGCTCAGACCTTGATAATACAAAAGCATGTCCTATTGCAATTACTGACTCAGTCCCTGATGCAGGACTTCTTGCCAGCTTTACGGTATGCTGAGTTTCTAGCTGCACAGGGAGTTTCTTGGTATGACCCAGGAGCTCCCCAGCAGTATTCCAGCTCTCTTTCAGTATAGTGTAAAACGGCTCTGTTGTGTCATCTGCGTTGAGTATTATTGTCTGAATTACCTGACCTAGGCTTCCCCTGCATGTTTTGACTTCAAAATCTAGACAAGAAACTTGTTCTTCTGCTTGAGCTAGGCTTGTAATAATGGACTATCTGATTTTACTGAGAAAAATGAGATGTTCTTCACGCCTTCTGTCATTCCATCCAGCCTTCAGTTCTATCAGACGGTTGGTCCTCGTGCTTCTGGAGAAGATGCTGGCTTCACAGAGAAAGGAGCTGTGCATAATGCAGGTGAAGTGCGGTGCCAACCCCAGGTGTTCTCCCATCGGCTTCTTCCCACTTACTTCCCATTCTGTTGTGTTCTGTTAACTCTCTACTATGATATTTTGTACCTACTCACTCAGAAATTTATGCTCACGCTTGAGGTCACGCAATCACCTTGGCTGCTATGCACTTGCATGTTTGTGCACATTTACACACACACACGTGTGCGTGCATACCACACGTGCTTCTAGGCTATGTTCCTTTTATCTCTCCAGTTGGGGGTGTAACCTCCTGTCATTGGAATGCGTTAGTGTTTTCTTCCTTAGGAATTAGGAGGTAAGTGGCCAGCCCTTAAACGTCCTTTAAAACAATAGTGGGTTCAAATGACTAATGAAGAAAATAAAGGATCTTTAAAAATGTTTTCTTGGGTTGTCCTGTTGGTCATTCTGTTCTCTGAAGGCACATAACTCATGGCCTTGTTTGCCTTCTGGGAATGACCTCTTTTTGGGAATTTCAGGATGTTCACAGGGTAGAGTAAGTCCAGAACCCAGCAGATGGCACCATCTAGTGATGCCAAGAACTGCTTAGAGAGAAGTAGCACCCTGACAGTTTACTGGGCAAGTTAGGAGTTGATAGTAACGCTCTGTCATCTTCCCCCTCACTAAGGAATGAGACCTTCTCTTACATCTCTTGCCTCAACCATTTTCCTTCTTCACAGTACACAAAATGCTTTTGCATCCTACGGACAGGCAGTGCCCCTTCTGGGAAATAAATTAGAATAGACTTGTGGCCAGCGGTTAAGTGTGAAACTTACCTTGTGTTTCAGAAGAGCGTTTTGCACTGAGGGTTCTAGAGGATTTCAGTGTTCGCACCCTGTACGATAAGCTGGAAGATCAGAATTTGCACCTGGCGTCTCAGCTGGCAAAGCACAGGATGGATGTGTTGGTGTTTTACAACAGAATCAGCCAGCAGATTCAAAGTCTCATGGTCAGTGTGAAGAAACAGTTGAGGGAAGGGAGTCTTGTAACTGTGAAATTTGTAATATAAGTGATTCCCCTGAAGTGGCAGTTTACTGAGGGATAGGTCTTACTCCTTTTGGTACCTTATTTTGGTATGAAATAGTTACACTAATCTCTGTTTTGATATGAGAGGCAGAGTGTGGAATGGGTGAGTTGTGAGGTTTTCAGAATATAATACTGCTGCTTTCTGTAAACAGGACGTGGTGCAAGCACTGGACTCTGAAGGCCTGAAAATCTTTGCCAGGCAAAGGATTTGTGGGCATAAACCTGCAGACAGCAGCCGGGCAGCAGTGGGCATTGAACAATGTGATGAATGCTGTAGCAACAACTTCCAAGCAGGTGAGAGCACCAGAGTGCAGAGCAAGAGAGAAGCAGAGTGTAAGGGTAGTGTCAGTGGACCAGTTAAAAAAAAGTATGGGTTGTACACACGAAAAAAGATCCCACAAGATTGTGTCTTCCAGTCGTCTCGTAGTTCCTGTAAGAGCTGACAGCCTGTCTTCATGTGAGTTCCATGAGAAGACAGGTCTGTCAGCTTAGGAACGGGTAAGCACAGAGTTGTTCGGAAATGTTACAGCATGAGGCGTCTTGGAACCATCTTGTGGAATTTCCAAAGAAAGGTTCCTGCTCTTGGTTTTACTCTGGAGATCATTTCAGTTCTTCATGTGGTTCTGTAGAAGTCCATTTAAATTGCTTGTCAGGTTCATTAGGTGCTCCGTGGCGAGAGGCAACACGGTTAATGAAAGCTCTGGAAATGCTGCTTGAGAATGCTCTATACAAGAATGTAGCTGTGAAACGAGAAATGGAGCGGAAGGTCCAAGGACAGAATGTGGTGACAGTTGTACCCTCACTGGACAGCCTAGCCAGTGGAAGTAAATCAGAAGTAGTCAAAGGGCAGGTAAGCTGCAGGTTTCTGTTGCTGGGCTCTCTCTCACCTTTCTGCTAGTTTTTCCACTTGCCTGTTTCTTTAACTCTTGGACCTTTTTTATCCCACAGGATCGTGAGCTGCCACAGCAATATGAGCTCTTCAGTAGGAAAGATGCTTTTTTCAGCTTCCCTGGACATGAAGAACATGGTAAGGGCAGCGACTTAGTTGTGGGTGCCATGGGTACTTTTCAGCAATCACAGCAGAAGGCTGAGTCAGTGAAGTCAAGGTTGAGAGAGAGTATATATGTTTGCTAACAGAGCAAATGTATAACTCCTTTTTCCCGTTTATGCTATCTCTTACTTTCAGATAAATTTTTTTTGCTGAGGTGGACAATTGAAATCTTTCCAGTTCAGGAAAGCCACTTCTGCCTCCTCTATTGTTCTGTAAGAGGGAAGTCAAGGAGCTTTTGTCCCCACAGACCCTTTACAGCTATATATTAGGTGACTACCTGTAGGGAAGAGATTAGGTGTTACTATACTAATTAAATGCTAATGTGGGGAGGTCAGGAAAATTCTGTACCATCAGTTCCGTGATCCTCACAGACTCTGGGTAGGCATTCTCTCCGCTCAGCACAGTATTTCCTTGTGGCAGCATGTATGTTGCAGTCATCCAGACATGAAGAGCCTCTTCTTCCTTTAGGCTTAAAAGTCGTCCCCCCCCCCCCCCCCCGTTTTCTTCACGTTTAGGTCTTCAGTTGGCTTATCTGACTGAGTTGGAGGTGGAAGGCCTGATAGCAGCTTCCCCCCTTGCCAAGACTCTGTGTGAGATCAAGCAAGCATTGGTGAATCTGCAGCAACCTTCAGACCTTAATACGGGTAACGGATCTTAGCCTGTATTGCAGTTTCTGTTTCCCTATAGTGGATAGGATATGGGATTACAAAATGTGACGAGAGAAGTTGTCTCTCATCTTTAGTGCCTTGGTAAAACACACACACAAATGTCTGCTGTTGAGCTGCAGGTCTTTAAAAAGAAGTCACTAGAAGGCCAATAAGCAGACCAAAGTGCTTGACTAATTCACACGTGTAGACTTGTTTCCTTCTTCTTCTCAGCAGGTACTTACACAAACGGAGGATTTTTGTTTCTTATGAATTCATTTGTTAGAGCTTTTCTGTTCGTCACAAAAGGTTTCCAGGGAAAATGTTGTAATACAGCCAAAATCTGTGATCTTAGGAAGCAATTTACCAGCAAGAGAGTAAGGCAGCTGGTTCTCTTCATGTGTACTGCTTTATAGTAGTAAATAAACAAAGAGTTAAAATAAGCATGTCTTCTGAACAGAGTGTTTTCCTCAAGCTGTTGCTGAATTTTTAGACTGTGATGCTTAGAGTTTGAAATTATTAATGGTGTGGTTTTGATGTAATTATGGGTGGATCATTTGCATTATTTTGAAATTCAGATACAAAGAGCTTTGCAAGGGCCTGAATATGCTATCAATGTGCACTATGCAGCTTGCCACATGCTCTAGAGTCACTGAGTCAACGTGTAGTGCTGGCAGTAGATCCTGTCCTGGTTTTTTGCCCATTGGACTAGGCTGCCATAGTGGTAGCATAGCAATCCCTTGCTGCTGTCCACTGACGCTCTGCCTTTGTTTTGAATTTCTGTAACAGACAGCAAACATCAAACAGGCGTGGGGAGCTCAGCCCTCTTCTGAGCTGCTGGATTCTTGGGCCACAAAGAGGGATGAAGCTCTGCTGCTGGAAATAAAGAGGAGCTGCATTGCTTAGAGAATTGAAGAGACAGAAGCAGAAGTATTTCACCTTCTGCAAAGTAAAACAGCCACCAGCTCATTTCCTTGAGGAGCGTAGCTTATCCTTGGCGATGGCTAAATGTGGATAATGGGATGAGGGTGTGTGCGCCTGCGGACAGAGCTGCAGTACCTGAAGTATGAGAATAGCTAAGTATTTAGTTAGAGATGTACTTGGTAGAATATGTAATGGATAATCCATATTCTGTTTGCTTAAACTGGTTGAAATACTTTCACACTTGCCTTGGATTATCAATAACTTGTAGGCTTGAGAAGGAAGCTGAGGTTCTTGATATTGTTTAATAATTTTATAATTTTCATTGTTAAGTCAGTAAAGCAGAAAACATGTGAGGCCACAGCTGGCATAAGAGCCCGTACTTATCAATGCATTTTATGATCTTGGATACAAAGGATATTTGTGAGGGTTTTTCAAGTACAGTTTAGAGCCATACTTCTAAGCCTTGCCCAGCATCTCTACATTGCCTGTGCATGTTTTCAATATACTCGTGTTGATTTCTGTAAGGTCTGCTGGTAGAGACCTTGAAGGTCTCTAGAGATGTGATTTTTTGAGCAAAGAGTACACTTAAACTATTCCCTGTAGTGGTGACTGCAGGGATCAATATAGCAGCTGGTGACCAGTGCTTTGGGAGCCTGATGTTGAAACTGAAAATATCCTTCATACCATTCTTACTCTTTTGGCCTGTCTGCAGGATGCCAAGAGAGCCTGGCTGTGAAATGGCCTTTGCTTCTGTGGAACAGGAGCAGAATCAGAACACTTGCTCCATCTCTTTCTGCGCAGTATTCCTTAGTTGCAGGTGAAGTACAGCAATGTAAAATCTCTTGACTGTGAGCCAGCACAGTACGTTGGCAACCTCCACAGGTAGGCTTCAGCCAAGTGTTTCCAACAGCAAAGCCTATTCTCTTCTCACTGCAATATTGACTGAATTGCTTATGTGTGAAGAGGTCTGTGAACCCACTCCTTCCCGGTTCCTAGACGCAAATCTGTGTTTACTCTTCCTGCCTTTGTATAACTATAGTCGGTATTAAGAGAGTGAGGCTTCAGTGCCCAGGAGCTAAGACAGAAGCTCTTGGGTTTGCTTCCAGTAACTGGCATCTCTGGTGGATCCAGTGGAACTGCAAGGTCTTTTGCCTTCATCTACTGATTTTGGTGGTTCCCCATTTTCTGAGCTTGCTCCCCAAACCAAAACACTTGTTTTGGTTCCTTTGCAATTTCACCTTGGGAGAATTTAGGTACTTGCTGACACTCTGAAGGGACTTTGGGCAAATGGGACGATTTTAGGAAGCAAAACATACCTACAGGCAAACACTACAAAACACCTGTAGTAGGTCTAGAATATAGATTGCCTGTTCTAGAATATAGTAGTGAAAAAACTGTCATTGCTCTCCATGTTGTTCTCTTTTTCAGGTTATCAGCAGGTATGTTTATAACAGTACTAGACAGAGATAAGCGTCTTCAGTGATTGCTGTCTCTAATATCCACAGGGAAGCATCGTACTGAGACAGGTGATAAAAGTTCTCTGTGACTTGTGGTTCCAGGTCACATTTGTAAAAGGCAGGGTGGAAGGCACTAGTAAGTAAAACTTGTCAAATTTTTCATTGTAACAGTTTTCAAATTCAAACAATTTTTTGTTTTAGATCAAAACAAAGATATTTGTATGGAATTTTGCTAGACGTTTTCTTTTTTTCCCCGCTGTGGTTTTCTTAACAAGTACACTTCAGTTATAAGTAAACATTCTTGAGTTTCAGAATGTTTTGTGTCTTTTTTCCCATAGAAGCAAAAAATATAAATAAAAAGACCAGAGTTTCACACAATGTTTCTTTTCATACCCTGTTAATAGTTCCTTGGAAAGAACAAATAAAAAGAGGATTGGTGCAACCATTGGTTTTGTTCTACTTCTGAAGTATTTACTGTTGATAGCTCTTTTTCTAGTGGTCTATGGAATCTTCCAGGAGTCCAGTGCTGTCTGGAGTAGCTGTGAAGTCCCCTCACATTTGGGAGGGTGCCATTTACCTGAGACTGCTGATAAGAGTAATCAAGTGGAGGTTCACTTAATTTGGAATTTGGAGAAGGGTCACTGGGCTGTTGATTTTTATTCAGTTGCTTTGACTTATGCCTCTCTTAACAGAAAATGAAAAGCTCCTTTTGAACATTCAGTGTAAATTTCAGCTTCTCTTGGAGAGCATCAAATACTGCTGTGGCTGTGAGAAGGAAGGTACGGTTGAGTTCCCTGAGAAGGAACCTCTTTGGTTTATGGCTGTGTGGTTCTGAGTTCTGAAATGAGCTCGGTGTTTTCTGCTGATTCTGTCTTCCAGCGTGAAACCATCGTCAAGCCTCCCAGTGTGTTAAAAAAGCCAGATAATGTTCCTGATGGTGTTTGTTGCAGTTACTGAGGCTGCCCCTGGATGCGCTCATTATCTTGGTTAATCCTTGCCTCTCATTATACATATACACAGATAGATACAGTGCTTTTAAATGCTGTTAGAAGAAAATGTCTAATGATATTTTTTTCAGATGGCTATTTTCCAATGAGGATTTCATTACTATGTCAACGTGATGAAACATGCCAACAACCCAGATCTACTGGCGGATTCTTTGCAGGTTTTCACACTCAGTCCTTGAATACAGTCATGTTAACTAAGCCTGTCAAGTTGCCACTGATTAACGAAACTGTAGCGGCTATTCATTGAGTTCTCCTAGACATAGCAAGTGCAATGTATTATGAGGCAGCTTATCCCACAGCAAAAGAGGTTTGCGCTGAGTTTTATGACCTAGTTTTTGCCTTGACACAAAGCATATGCATCAATGTAACTTGGCTGACTGACCACTAGGGTGAGAGGCAGATAATTATTTAGAGATGGTCCTGAATCATAGTCCTCAACGAAAACGCACCCAGACTTTGAGCTGGTTTTCAGATGTGGATTAACCTTTGCATAGCTGACACATGTCTTGAATTTAATTGCCATAGCTCTTAGTAGCTTCAGGCTATTGAACCCTGACCTAGACTTCTGTGTGTTACAGGTGAAATTGAATTGGCAGATGAGAATGGCCAGGTGAAGAATTTGCTCCAGAATCAGGATCACTATGCATCGCAGCTCCTGAGTGAGACAGAGTTTTGTGTACTACTCAAAGTCACACATATGTAAATTTGCAAATCTCTGTATTGTAGATGCTTTTATTTTCCTTTGTAGCTAAAGAAATACCCACACACAGGTGAAGGTTGAAAGTTAAAGAGGATTTTTGTTCTGGATTCCAAACTTGAGCCTCTGATCATCCTTAGCTCCACTCGGAGACAATAGGACCTAATGAAGTTGAACACTTACTGAAGACAGAGCTAAGATACCAGAAATTGGACACCGAAATTAAGGCTGCTTTTGAAAATGGTGGAAGTCAGGATTGCCTTAGTGTGGGACAGAGATTTCCTGATGGTCCCAGTTCCACCTCCAGGAAATGTTCTTTTGAAAGTTTCTGGTTTTCATACCATGCTTTTATCCCTTGCAGCACATGAAGGTTCCCAAGAAGCTGTTTTTACACCATGGCTGAAAGACCACAGCGTTGTCGCTCCGAAGTTCCTGGGTAGGTAGCCTGAAGTAGATGTTTCTGTAATCTTGTTTTCAAACATGAGAGGAGAGAATAACATATCAGCTGTGCTCTTAGGGGAGGAATAAAAGCCTGAAGAAGGGGTTTAATTTATAGTCAAAATGGGAAATCCTTATTTCTAGAACTAAGAAATTAAAACTAACTAGTGAAGAAAATGCTTGTTAGTATCTTTCCATTGTGTGTGAAGTGCTGGAGTCATAGATGACATGGTGTGTATGGAGGTACAAGAATTACTGTTGATCTTATCAGCTACTTTTTCTCTTCTCTCTGCAGCTAGACTGGGGAAGTGGGAAGATTCAAGAGTGTCACCTACCAGAGTGAAATCCAGGAAATATGGCAAACAATCAATCTTGCTTTTGGAAGTTCCATCCACAGAAGGTGAGCCCCTGACCTCAATGAAATGAATGCTTACCCTTTCTTTGAGTCCCCAGCACCTATCCGTGAGCATATTGTGTTTTTACTGCACATAACAGGAGTCATTCACCACAGGGCAACAAGAATGAAACTGTGGCTTCCCCTTCCAAAGAAACTGAGAAACTCTAATTAAGGCAAGTCAAAGGAGTTGCTTGATACTGAGTTTTGGAGTCCATCTTTATGCTTGTTGGTTTATTTCTTGATGAAAGAATTTATTGGGTTATTTCCAGAAGCCTGAAATAGTAAATGGCTCATTTCTATGAGAAAAGTCTCACTGAGCTAGTTTATCAGTGAATCCGTTTGAAGCCAGGTACATGCTTAATAAATTTGCCAAATGAAGCCTTGATCCTGGCAGACACTGGGCTTGTATGGTGCATCACAGAAATTGGCAGAAGGACAAACTCCAGCCCCAGGTTGGTTCATCTTTAACTCAGTAGTTTTATTTCTGGAATTGTTGAAGTATTCAATTAACAAGTCCTTAGTACTTTTATCTCAACTTTTACCTGACTGACTAGCTTTTATAAATAACTTTATAACTCCTCAGGTGAGTTGTAATTCCATGGAATGGACCCTGTCCCATATTTCACATACCTGATGAATCAGTAGTCCTGCTGATTTGCTGTGCTAAGTACTTGTATGTATACAGCGCAATGAGAAACATATTAAAACCGTGTATAAAAACCTAGATAATCTTGTAAAAGCTATGGGTGAACCTTTCTTCTTCAAGGTTCCTCTTAAAAAAAAAAAAAAGGCCTGTAAAATCTAATCAGCCAGAATATAACTTTTCTTTATACAACACCCAGTGGTACATTGACCTCAGATAGATTCAGTTTTAAAGTTGCCATGCTTGGTTTTATGCAACTCTTCTGTTGCTGATTGTATTTCAACTTAAACAAAAAGATTTCCAAAATATATTTTCTACCAGTGGCCCTCAAATAAGGTAAGGGCTGTTGGGACTCTCCAGTAAGATTGCACTACATGCTGGTAATCATGCAGTGAAATTCACCTGTGTCTGTCTATGTGAGAACTGTATGACAATCCTGGAAGTATTTAGCTGTTCATGTCATGGAAAAGTATTGTCTGTATTTTCTACAAAGAACCGATGCTCAGCCCATCTTGGTCACCCAGCAATTCAAATTCCTACTCCTGGCTTTGAAAGTAAAAGCAGCAACTAATTTCTGTTAAATTCAAGGAGAAAATCTGTGCTTATGGAGACACTGTATTCCTCTGCTTCATATCCATTCAGTATAACACCAGTTCTATGTGTGTCATTTTTTCTGACATATTTTAACGCATACTTGGAATCCAGCAGGTAGCATCTCTTTTCTGTGATATTTGCAGAAGTACTAAGACATTGTAGTACTTTGGTGATACAGTAAGGGTCACCACAGATAATGTTACTGACTCACTGTATTGTTGATTGCACTTGCAAAAGACAGTGATACAGGAATGGTCACCATAGATCATGTTACTGACTCACTGTATTGTTGATTGCACTTGCAAAAGACATGAAGCAATGGAGCTACAAAATGAGATTGCACTGATACTAAAGAAGTGCAAAAGTGGTGTCTGCTTTGGATTTGTGGAGATCTTAAAATTTGTTGGGACGTGGTCTTTTTGTAAGGTAGCATCAGAAATAACAGTTACTTCGGTGGGAGGTCTCTGTTTTCTCTTGAACTTATAGAATTCAGTCTTGCAAAGGGTCTGAGAAAATGAAAATCAGATGAAGGGAATAGATACCCCCGCTAGTTTTTCCTAGGAAAGAAAACAGATAACCCTGAAAGAGTAGCAGATAGACAAGATGACTTCATAAATTAAGGACAATATCTTGTCTTAAGGTCAGTCAGGTATCCAGTCCAGTCATTAGAAGAACTGGAAGAAACTTGAATTGAGGAAGAGGAAACTTGG
This sequence comes from Astur gentilis, assembly GCF_929443795.1. Classification (NCBI taxonomy): domain Eukaryota; kingdom Metazoa; phylum Chordata; class Aves; order Accipitriformes; family Accipitridae; genus Astur; species Astur gentilis. The sequence continues at coordinate 1,053,769 of NC_064884.1, read as the reverse complement.
TTTTCCTTGTTACCTTTTACTGACTGGTAGTATTAGTCCCTGAAAAAGAGACACCTGGAAAATCTACTTGTGTCTATCAAAAGCAACAGGCATTGATTCCCAATCTCCCCCTCACCCATCTGTCAGCCAGTGTAAGTTCTGACAAATCAAAGCCCAAAATAGCACAAAATATGCGCTGTTCTCTGTGAGAAATCTGCTGCAGGCCATCACTCCTACATATACCTTTGAGCAACAAAGCAAACAATTCTGTAGTTCCAGAACCATACCAAGTGTGCACCTGTGGTATTCTTATTGAGAGTAGAGCTGCTAACAAGCCTATTTCTTGGAGCAAATTTGCCAAGCCAAACATAGATAAAGTGAAGAACGTGGCATTAAAAAAAGCTGGTGCTTTCCAGGTGCCCAGCTCTTACTAAATTCTACTGGAGAGCCATTGTGCGTAGGTCTGACAGGGTGGCCTTTGTAAACAGTGCTGGGGAGGTACTAGCTGATAACTGGGTTGCGGTCAACAAGCAAGTCAACGTGCTGTATAGGTCGAAGATCTCTTGTAATGCTGGACGTTGAGGCCAGTTGCTTTTTGGCAGGTGTAAGAAACTGTTTTCAAAAGCAGCTTGCCTGAAGCACCAAACTCTTTAGGATCCACAGACTGAGCTATACTGTAATGTTAGAAGGCAGGAGGGGTGAATTACCACAGTCCTACATGTAGATCCTGGGCTAACAGCTTTTTGGAAAAGGGCCAGATAACAAATATGCTCACAGATGATACCAGGGGTGAGATCAGAGGAAAAAGTGGATATTTGTGGTTTGGATTTACATTACAGTACTGCTGCAGAAGTTGGGAACTGGAACTACAAAGAGACACAGTCTTCTCTTATCACATGCTGCTGTGAAGTCGGATTTATTCCACTTAAGTGAAATTTCGATATATTTTGCTATTAATGAGGTCAGGACCTATGGGGGTTTTTTTGGTCTTGTCAGAGAAGCCAGAGTTAATTTTTTCTCTTCTAGCGAAGAAGTGATGTACACTAGGTAAACAGTCCTTGAACTCTGTCCTGGAGAAATAATTTTAAATTTAAGATGTAAATGTTACTTGATCCATAGTAACTCTATCAGCAAATGTCCCCCATCAATGATTCACCACCTTAAGAAGTTTTCCTGCAGTGTATTTACCTGTGTTTTGTAGGTCAGCAGTAACTGAGAACGAGGAAGACTTTGCAGAGTTATAAATCCTTTGCTTACCTTGGCTTCTCCACCCTCTCTTAGCAAACTGCAGTTCCAAAACTCTTAGCTAAGCTCAGAAAGGAAGTATTTGCACAGGAGAATCACTCCCTTCAGGTTTTATTCTTTTGTGGTTTTTTTTCTTACCACCACATCCACCTTCTGGACTGGGAGGAAATTTGAGACTGCATTGTGTAGATCCTGGACTCAAGGAGAAACTCACCTTGTGGAAGCGTTTAATCTCAGCACCAAGCAAGCTGGATCCAGCTGCAATCTGAACAGGAGGCTGTGAAGCCAAGCGGCTACTTCCCCTTTGAGTTACCATTCATACTTTATTGAGTGATGCTAAGGGGGAGCAGGGGGCAGTTCTCCTGCACCCCAGTTGACCTGCCCTGGTGTGTACCCTGTGAAGAAAGCTCAGTTGCAGCTGGCTAGCTGGGAACTGGGAGGAGATTTGTCTTGGGAACATTCTGTCTGTTCAGGATCTAATGAACTTTGGAGAAAAGTAGCTCATCTCTGGCCATTCCAGACAGAGCTATAGAGCAATTGAAGCCTAATCTAGCAGACCTGACTATAAGCCCCCTGGCAATTTAAAGCAAACTTCCATTTAGCCACAATGAAGAGAAGAGACTAGTTGCAGCTAGGGCTGTGCTGCTCCCACCATGGCAAAGGAGTGGAGAGAATTAAGATGGAGAAAGCCCTACACATTTCCCAGAATGACTGACCTGGAAGCCTGAAAAGAAATAGTACAACAGCAGTGTGCTTCTGACCTCACATGAGGACTTGTATATGTAAATAGGGAAGTTGCTACAAGCAGCTGCTTTTATCTAATTCTGCTGTGAAATGATTAGCGGTAAATCTGTCAATGTTTGTGCTTTGGAAGTCTCTTGACCTCAGTGGAAAATCAGGGCTGAGGTTGTTTGGGCTATTAGCATAGGTTTATGCTCTCCTTTCTCCACAACTGGTTTTTAGGTAAACGGAGCCAGCTGACAACATTACATCAGGTAAATCTCTTGATGTTTGTGCTTTGGGAGTCTTTTGAACCTTGGTGGAAAATATCAGGTTGCTTCTCCAAATCTTGGAGGAATTGAGGCCTCCTATTCTAGAAGGCACATGGATCTCCTTAGATGGAAGTCCTAGTGCAGAGTAGTATTGAACATTAGCAGTCTCCTCACCAGCACATCCAGTGAATATTTCTTTGTGTGACAGTATGTTAACTTTCAGAACTCATAAAAAGGCTGGTTTTGAGCCCTTTCAGATCACAGGCACCTTATTTATGTAGCAGAAAGAAGCAGATAAATTTTTCTGAGATAAAATCCCTATTTGGACTTCAGTTATTCTCTGTTACAGTCCCATAGGAAATTACATTTGAAATGTACTTTGCCCTCAGGTGACTCTTTTGGGGGTGATTTTATTTGGGGGGGAGGGGGGAGAACCCACCAAAACAAAACCCTGCATGTGGAAAAAGGTCTTCATGGATAGGAGATTTGGTTTACTAGGATCAGTGAATATGGTCAAAGTGATCGGATGAGATCCAACGGAAGTTACTAGATCGGTGTAATTTAGGGACTGGCGCTTTGAGATTGGAATAAAGTGAGAAGATGTCCCTGCACTGTCTTTTTTTGGGCTGTCTCAGTGTTCTGTTGCTTAAAGTAATAACCTGAATCTTCTGCTAGCTCTTTTTGACTAAGGGAGTTTGCAGAAGCTTTTGGGGTCTTCAGGTTGTTTTCTGCAAGGTTTTATTGTCAACTTTGTGATCTGTTGCTGTGTACCTCTTGGCCGAGGTTGCCATTGCTTTGGCTCTTGCCCTTTTTCAGGTCTGCAAAGTCATGTCCTCAAATTTTTTGTCTTGATAAGGTAGTACTTAGAAACCAAAATTCTTCTATGCTGCTGGAACTTCACTTCTGCTGACTCAGCCTGCGTGACAGGGAGGGACCAGAGAGGTATCAGAGCCTGGGGCAGTGGTGGTACATAGAGGTGAGAGGATCTGCTCGTACCAGCAGAGAAGAGAGCACAGTTAATCTGTGCATGCAGTCTCTCCTCCTTCCCTGCTGGTACCAGTGCATTCTCCTTACTCGGAAAGAGTAAGAGTACTTCCCTGCTGGTGCCAGCATTTTTTTTGTTTGTCTGTTTTGCACAAAATAATTTGTTTTTCTACAGTTAAAACAAAGGTCATACCAGCTCTTACAGCTGAGGGACACCTGTTATTGGGGAAGCCCTTTCAAAGGCATGGTGCTGAGCTGTGTCCCCTTTCTGTCCCTGTCACAGGCTAGAAGGGACAGTTACAGGGGATTCTTTCAGTGTGCTGTTGGCCAGTGTGTTAAGACCAGCCTGCCTCACATAATGCGGATTTAACAGAAGGCCAGTGCATCTAGGGAAGAGGGGAGCTGAGTGAGAGAATCTTGAGGAAGAGAGAGAAGTTTCTTATTTAGAAAATTAATTCTTGTTTGGAAGCGTATTTTCCTTTCAGCCAGGGACTATTCTAGGTATTTAGATCTTTTCACAAAGATACGTATGGTGTATTTTCTTCTATTCAATCACTTGTGTAGCAGCCTGATCCTGTAAATCCATTATTCAAGACAGACAACTAGGTATTGTAGTCATGCAAGATCTTCTAAAGTCTGCTGTGCGATTTTTTTTTTTTTAATTATTTTTTTTTGCCACCAAACTGCGGATCTGTGGAAGATCTTGCCAGTTTTCAGTTAACTTCTTGAATTCACAGAGTAGTGTACAGTGACGCTTAATGCAAGGCCGAGCAGAGATTCCAGAGGGATGCAACCCTGAAAGCATTAGTGCTACCTATGAAAGAAAATCGGAATAGTTTCTGAGTATGTAATGCAAACTGATGTACTGGTCTAAATAAGGCCAGCAGCCAAGATTATTGCACCAGTGTAGGAAGCAATGTGTATAGGTACCAGTTGCTCCATTGGAAAGCCTGGTCTAGGGTGGTGAAGCCTTCTTACAGGGCTTCACACCTGGCAGACTGACAGCATAGGAATTTCTGCTTAAGAGGCTAGGCTTGTACAGAACAATGTGGTTTTTCTTGTAGGTTCTCAGTTGCATAGCCCAAAGAGTTGTCTGTTTTCCAGTTTTACGAGAGTGGTGGCTGGAGAAGTATGGAGACTATGCAGGGCTGGAACAGTGGTACAGAAGTGCTGAATGACTGAAGAATTCCTAGGTTGGAAAAATAAATAATGCAATCGCTTCCAATATTTTTATTGTCAAGACAGTTTTAGGTTAGGGCATTTCTTGCCTCATGACAGTAGGTGCTTTTCCCATTGAGATTGGAATGAGATTGGGCCAAATGTTTATTAATCTAACAGTGGGGTTCCCCTGCAGTGTACAAATGGGCCAGTTGCAGACTTTTTCTTGGGAGAAAATTTGGAGGAAAAGAGGCTTGGCAATAGTTGAGTTGTGTGTGAAATTTCAAGGCCGTGCTATTTGTATCATAGTTGTTAAAAAATCAATATTTTTCTTTGTGTTTAAAAAAGGATCAGTTAAGTCGAACAGACCTCAGGTACCGTGACAGCACGTGGGTCTGTTGACTTGCAGGGGAGAGATTTCATAGTTGTCAAACCCACTTCATTCAGCAGAGAAATCTGTTACCATTTTTACTGTGTTTTATCTTTTCTGCCTATTTTACATCTAAGTGCATGTTTCTTGTCCTGAAGAGTATTTGTCACATTCATCTTAGAAGCTCTTGGGAACACAGAAAAGATTGTACTTTATGGCTGCAAGTCTTGCAGGTGCGCGTTGTCTGGTTTTGTGCTTGCAGACAGCTTCAGCAGGGCTGTCTGCCTGCAGGGAGTTAAACACATCCCCTGCAGAATTGGAGGCTGTGTTTGCTTATTGCCCATCTCTGTGGCCTTCACACATGTTGCTGCCTTCTTAGTGCTGATTGGGAACAGACTTAGGTGCACTGCTCCCTCCTTCTAGGAAGTTCTTTGTTCATACTGGATGTCAAAGCCTAGCTTTCTTCAGTTAATAACGTGGATGTTCTAGGAGTATAAATACTGAAATGCATCTGTTCCAAAGTGCGTTTATTTAGCAAAACATGTCACTGAGAAACTTGCCTGCGTGGGGGGGGGTGCGGGAGTACGCAGGTGGTAGGTGCAGGTGTCTCCCCAGCTGGGGTGGCTGTGGGTGGGCAGGGCAGCCCACCCTAACGAGCAGCTGTGCACCCTTTTCTCATCAGGCTTTGGGCACAGCTGTGTGGGGTTATTGTCCAGGCATGTGCCGTGTCCCTGGACAGACTCGTTTGTGCCGTACCTCTGAGTAGGCAAGGAATATTCGACCGTGCTGCTGAAGTTGTGCTTTTGGGGCTGTGGTTGCGGTAAGTCCTCGGGCAGCACTTGGGGGGTTCGGAGGGGACCAGTGGCAGAGCTGAGGCTGCGCTTCACCTCAGGGAAGGCTTGGCGAGAGACCGGCTGTGTCTGTGGTTCCTCTGAGCTTGGGGCCCTTGTTTCTCTGCTTACCCATGAATGCAGGGGAAAAATAGAATGCAAGCTGTCTTTACCCATGACTAACACCAGCCATGGGCAGCCACCAGCCAGCTGTACCCATGGGGATCCTGGGGTCGGGATATTTCCCTTGGAAGAGCTGTGGCTTTGCCAGGCTCCCCAGTGGCTCCCTGAGGCTCAGGTAGCCTCTGGCTCAGCTCCTGGAGGTGGGCTACCTTGCTGTTCTTAAACCCGTAGCAGTTACGCTTTTAAGCTCACTTTCACAGAGATTTGTTGGAGGTCTTGTTATCTTTTGCAGGAAAAAGAACAGTGCTTTCTCTCGTTTGTTTAAATTTTTGCTTGAAATTTTTATGAAACAAGACAGAAGGAATTGGTCTTCTAGTCTTTTCAGAAAGAATCATTGCCCCTTGCAATTCATTTTCCAATTAAAGTGGCATTAGTTGAAAAGCATATTGGTGTTTCAGAGTAGGTTGTTAAAGACAGTTCTAAACTGTTTGGGGGTTTTGCTGCTTTGCTATACGGGTCTGGTAGAAAATTCATGTTTGTTCTTAAATCCAACACACTCTGTTGCTCTGACTGGGCTGGTGGGACTTCTGCTTGAAATTCCTAGCAAAACACTACAAGGGGTTAGCAGCATCAAAACCAGCTAAAGTTGATTCCAGCTGAGCTTTGCTTCCTAAATAGCATGCTTTGTAATGTGAGCATTTAAATGATGCCAAATGAGCTTTGAAGATAGCATCTCGCAGGTAACAAATGGTAGCTCATGTTGCTGTGGGAATTATGGTTAGTCCAGAGAATCTGCTAGGTAGACAACTGCTGGGGGTAAATACCTTTGCATCCAGCATTTCTATGTTTATTTGGTTTTCATTTATGGCCTCAGATTTTGCACCTTCATATTAAAACTCTTCCTTCAGTTTAAAAATAAACTTCACAATGTGGAGTGGAAGGGAACTCAATTACAGTCTGTGCAAGAAATTGAGTGTCATTATGAATGCAAACTACATTGTGCTTTCTGGTGCTGTTACCTGGAATTAGATGGATTGAGTGATTATGGGGTGTACAGTGCTGCCAAAAAATATCTGCTCCCAGGGCATCTTTCACACTGGTGGGTCTGGACTAGTTTTTCAGTCATTGCAAAATACTGTTTTGGAAAAAGTTCATGAACTGACCTGGTTAAAGCAAGTGTAATAGGGCATGACTTAGGAGAGGGTGTTTTTCCTCTGTGAAAATCTCTAGTATCAGAACAAATTAATGCAGCCAGCTTAACAATGTCTGAGAGTTTTTGTCAGAGAATGAGGCTGGAACAAATCATTGGGGTCTCTCTAAATCAGGATGCCTTAAACTGTGTAATGCTAAAGAAATTTCTGAGACTGTGTCAAGGCCCAAGAGTGGTACCGTAATCATACTCTGTAAGCATAAGGTTGTCTTTTTCCTTGTGGCTTACATACATGTTTACGTGAGTTTATTTTGCCACGTGACATATCTGCAGTAAGGCCCGTGAGAATTTGTTACCCTCATGAGTAGCCAGCCCAGAGTTCTTTGTGTGGTGGTGCACCAGCAGTAATCTCTTGAATTACAAGAATAAAGGGACTGTGAGTTGGGTGTGTCTTTCTAGCATCACTGTGATCATTTCTATTTTCAGTAAGTGTTGCCGCTGTAGTGGGAACAGCAGCTGTCTGCAGATGTTTGCAGGAGAAGATTAATTTCTGTGTTTTCCTTCCTCTTCTAGTGGAGATACACATGGGCCTGCAGTGTCATGCTGTCTGCTGAAGGGGTTCCTTGCACTAGAGGCGGTGCCGCAGGAAAAGGTAATAAGAACAGTTTTCACTGTATAATTTTGCTACTGTTTTTGTTTCAAAATGCAAACCCTGCCTAGGAGTTAATGACAGTGAACACACTCTCCCCACCTCATAGGAGTACAAGTCTTGACTCTGTATCCCTCCGGTCTTCACTGAAATGTCAGCATCGCAAGCTCTCTCAAACAATTCTTCAGCTCTTGCATTGTATTATGTGGTTAAAAATGTAATACTGAGAATTTCTAGTTGCTAGTCATTTTGAGAGGGGATGAGTATCCTATGAGGTCTACAAAACTGCTTTACAGAGAAGGTAGTGTGCTCTACATATAGTCGTCACTGGAAAGTCTACATACTACACTTCAATATTATGTGCGTGTCTTCTGTTGCGGCCAAAATCAGTTTTGTGTTTGAGCATAAGCGAAAATTCAGACCTGCAACACATAAGAACTTTAGCTCTTACACACTTATGGTAAGAGGTAGGTATTATTGTTTGTTACCATCTTGAAGCTTGACTCACCCCAAGATAAATTGCTCATAACTCTGACTTTTTCAAAATATGTGCGTTAGGAAGTATAATATAAAATCCCACTGTCTAACTCTAGTATGAAGACTTGTTATGAGTAAATTTTTGATCAACATACTAGCAAGACCACGAGACAAACCTGACAGAGAAACTAGTACAATTTGCCTACCTAAATAGCTTTTCACATACTGCATTGCACAGCAGTTTTTGCCATCCTTAAATTCTCCCTTTCTCCTTTACTGCAGAGTAGCGCTTTGCCTTAAGCCAGCTCTCCCTTTTCATCTTGCTTGCCTCTTGACCAGAATGCAGGAGTTCTCTAGTACCATAGCAGGTGAAAGGGGAAAGGCGTTTGGGTTTTTTGGAGGTAGGAGGGGGGGAGATGGTGAGAGCTGGTTTGAACTAGAGAAAACTGTGCAAAGAAGCTGTTGTTAAAAGAAGCAAAAGGAGGTAAAGGAAAGCTGTGAAGTTTAGCGTAATCAGTAGGGACATCTGACCTGTCTAGTCTGGCTGAGGCTGGAGCAAGAAAGCAGAGTTTTGTGTTAAAGAAGGATTTCTCAGTTTATGAGCTAGTAAATTAACTCTTGGCGTGCTCGCAACATAGTTGTAGGCACAAAAGAAACAGCCTGCTTTGAAGGTATATTAACTTACAGTTCAAAATATGCTTCTCTCCTTCATGTTATTGCTACTTACTTGACTGAGGCAGAGCAACGTTTATTCCTTTTGAGGCTGCAGAACTCATAAAAGGAATTTACAAGTAAGAACTGAGTGGAGGAATTATGTTTTCTTTTTGTTTTAGTATTTAGCACAGGAGTATTTCTCATGGCCCATGCCTATGGTTCCTACATGTTTTCTCACCCCTCAAGTGATAATAACAATGATGATGGTGTGCATGGAGTGGTAAGAAACCTACACAAGGTTGAAGGCTCCTTAAGTTAAAGACCGTGCAAGACTAAATGAAAAAAGCAGTACATAGACCTGATTAGGAAAGTAAATTGTCTTCCTTCGCAGCTTGCCAGCTCAGTTTTTTAGATTGTGGATTACAGTGTGTGTATTCTGCACCGGTTTGGAATGTAACTGAATGTCTATAACACTTTTGATTTGGGAGGCACTAGAACATGAAGATGCCATGCCATGCTATGGTGAATATCTTTAACCTGCTCACAAATGGGTTGCAAAACAGATTAAATGGAATAAATGATGCAGTAGTAAGTGTAAGAATTGATGTGTGATATTGCCACTTAATAACCTATTATGAGATTGGAGGGGGGATGCCTCTGTGTGTATTTGAGTAACTTCAGCTTGCAACTGGATTGTACCACCTTCTTTGCACTTTTCCTTGTGAATAGTCTTAACTTTGATGGGTACAGCAACGTTCTCTGAGTTTGTTGGGTTAAATGAGGCCTGTGGTCGAGGACAGTTTCACATTCGCTTGCATCAGATACCATAACCTCATGCCTTAGATGTCAACAAAGGATGGTTATACTGGACTGGGAGGTCCTACCCGCTGTTTCCCGCATGTGCTGTTATGCAATGACCTGTTTTGTCCTATGCAGTAATTCCCAGACTTACTAGTTCTAACAAACATTATGCATGACAGTGAGCAAATGTAGGATTCATTCCTTCCACACCTATGGCCTGTTTGTCCATTTTGCTTCAATGGTTTTGAGATCTTTTGTAATACTGGAAAATCTCTTAGATTTAGAAACAGTGAATCTGTTTTTAGGTGTTCATGGGCTTTACCCTTCTTGGAAATGATGCTAGTCTTCTGATTTCTTAACTTGTCTTTTCAGTTGCTTTACATACCTCTGATTTGGACTTTCTGCTCAGGCATTGATACAGTAAAACAGATGGCAAAGTACATCTTGTCCTCTCAAAGAAAATGTTGGTGCAGTGGAGTCATAGGCAGCCAAACTATGGAGCTGTTAGGTTGCATCCTACTGTTAACCTCTGAAGAGGGCTTTGAACTAAAGCAACACTTGAAATGCAAAGGAGCATTTGTTGGCGACTCTTGTTAAAAGCAAAACTGACCCTAGAGGTACCAGAGCAGACTATTTCAGAGTCATTGCTGGTTTTCAGGTTTTTGCTCCAGACCATGCACTGCCTTTTTACTTTTTTTTTTTTCTCTGTTACTGATCATCTAGGTGGCTTTTTTTCCCTAAAATGATTATACATGTGGGAAATGTGATGCTGCAATTCCTCCCCACTCACTTTTGCACAGAGGGGACAGGGAGACATACATTTGCTAGTTTTCCAGATATTACTATAACTGAATTCTTTTGCTCTTCTCTCAGGAGCATATGTTGATGCTAAAATGGATGCATCACATCCATCTTTTGAATTTTCTTCTCAAAACTTTTTTTTTTCTGTCTGCTGTTGAGTTTTTTCCAGCTTGCATTACTTCGTTTCCTACTGATTTCTTTGTTTGACTCTTCTTCAAGCCAAGGACATCTATGTGTCTAAGTTCTCTCTGATACTGGGGCGGATACATTTGTCACACGAAGCCTGAATGGTTTGTGATATGCAAAAGAATAATGTTCCTAGAAAAATAATGAAGCAGCTGGATTAGCTTCCAGTGTTACAGTTATAACACTGTCACTTGGCTCTGAAATCCTGGAAAATTCCTCTTCTGTAGCTCTGTGGTTTTGTCAGTCTCTTTTGCTGTGTTGCAAGATTCTGAGATTCTGTGTATACAATTTCATAAGTATGTTTTTGTTTTGCTTTAGCAGCAAAATGATATGTTGACTGTGAATGTAGTCAGAGGTGCTGAGGTACTCCAAGTAACAAAGGGAGGGCCAGAAACAGAACTGCAGTCAGGCTGGCAGTGTTTAGAGATAGTATTCTCCTAATCTTCCAGAGTGATGTGTATATGAGGTGGGTAAGTATCAGGAGTTAGAGCACAGCGAGAGAAATTTCTTTTTGTACAAATTTCTTGTAGATCTGGTCTTTGACCAGTGGGAGAAAACAGACTCTTTAGATGGTTTTACAGAGCAACCACTGCATTTCTCGATGCTTTTAGAATTTTGTATATTCTATGAGTGAACAGCCTCTCCAGTTATCATTCCCACAAGTTTTTTTAGGAAAACGTATTTTGTTTTCGAAGTAAACCAAACATAGCTATATTCTTTCCTGGTTCTGTGCAGTAACCGCCCCCACATTGTGCAAAAACTGCCCCCCCCCCCCCCTTCCCTCTTCTGTCTATGTTTGAACATGTTGTTTTGGTTAAGGACTGCAAATCTATAGACAATGGAAAGTGGGTTATGTTGCTCACCTGTATAGCTTCTCCTCATGTATTTCCTGTCTTTTAAGCAGAAGACAAATCAGTCCTGACTACTGACAGATGACAAGGTGTTGAAACGAGTCAGCTTGGTGCCTCACGTACTTGCTGGTGTGTTACAGGGTTGTGTTACCAAGTTATAAGCAGCACATATATTTGGAATTTGGACTCACCCACTGTTTACGTGCTTATTCTTTGTTGCTCTTCCTCCTTCCTTTATAATTCCTCTCCTTTGTGTCTAGATGTGAAAAACACTGATATCCGGTGTAATTGATACTCAGTGTAATACCCATCTAGGTATTAAGGAGAGGAGTTATGAGAAGGAAGACTCACAAATTGCAAAGTAGTTTCTAGCACATATGGGTGTGGACTTTGGGGAACAGGCAGTCTTTAGGCTGGAGAACACTCTTCTTTTTCCCCTCCCTCAGTTCTTCTCTTTATTTCTTTCATGTTGGCAATCCTTCTTGCCATTTGCTGCAACAGGAGTTCTCTTTCTGTCCCTGTTCTCTAAAGCTTGTCTAGACTTGCATTTAAATGTGAAATATCAACATACATTATTTATCATTTGCTTTAAAATTTGTAAAGTCTTTGTCTAAACAAGATGTGGTACCTACTGGTTCTTGCTAAAATGACCATATTAAAGACCTGGTTTCAAACAGAACTTTAACTGCACCTATCTAATGCACACTGAGGTCTGTTTTGCCATAGAAATTGTGGCCTTTGGAAAGTGAGTATTGGATTTGGTATCTCAAAGTGTTCAAATTGACTGGTTGTGTCTTGGTTTTCAAGATGTGTTTATCAAAACTGAACAGGTATTTGAAATGTGTTAGTCTGTTAATGGGGGCAGAAAAAGCAGCTGTGCACTTCTTTCCTCTTTGACCTGACAGAAGTTAGGTCCTTTCCTGTTCCACTCAGTTTCTCTAAGTCTTTATAAGAAAATAAGATGGAGAACTGTTTTCTGGAAAAAGTTTTATTATCAAATTACTCCTATACAGCATTTCTATCCTTAGTAAGGTAATGCAGATCTATGTATGTACTCACTTGGAATTCAGTTCCACCAAAAAAAGAAAATCAGCAAAACCAACACTTTTAGTGCAAATTAATGCCTTAGATCATATGGATTTTCTGTCCTTTTTTTTTTTTTCCTTTACACGTGTTTTCCTCTCAGAGTGCTCTCCAAGTTCATCTTTGAATGAGGGAAAATTGTGCTTGTTACAAAAATAGGTAGCATTTCAATTTCTAGACAAGTGTCAGCTTTACAGTACAGTGGGAGGTAACTTATCAACCTCTAAAGTCCTTATTTCTTCATTAAATTCATGAAATTTCTTCACCCTCTCATGAGGCGAACCCATGCTTGATATTGCACAGACAAGACATTAAAGCAGCAGCAGAGGCTGTGTCAGGTGGGGAAGAAGCTCTCCACAAGGAGGAAGACGACCAGTGATAATGATTGTTTCAATAATACATGTTCTTGTCCCACCAGCCTGCAGCAGGAGAGAGGCAGGGAAATCGGTTATTTTTTCCTCAGAAAGGAAAAGTAACTATTGGGAACAAATGGTCCATTTTTAAGCAGTCCACCTGTCAGCAGCAGCTAAGGTAGGTGTATGAGTGAAAGGGTAGGAAAGGACACCTTGCGTTAAAACACTAAACTAGAAAAATCTACTTACTTCCTGGGTATCTCCTGATAAACAGCTTGCGGACTTCATCATGGACCCATATCAATATGGCGAATGGTACAGCCACAAACCAATACTGAAACCTGGGAGTGGGAGAAGAGGTTCTCATTCAGAAGCATCTAACCCCTCAGCTGAATTTCTGAGGTCTCTGTCTATGCTATTTGGTATCACTAAAAGAGAATCTGGCTGCTTTTTTTTTCTTTTTATTTTTTTTTTTCTTCTTAATTTAAGCACTCAAATGGTTAGAAATAAGTTGATGTGCATGTATGCCTCCCAATCTTAAGTAGTTACTGAATTAATTTATTCCAGGTACTATTCAGAAGGAAATGTTGCCTGGTGGTATTACAGTCTCTGAAGATGGTAGAAAAATGGAACATTTCTGACAGTGATATATTTAAAATAAAAGTTGCTTGCATAAAATTAAGTAAAGTGCTATCTAATCTCACCAAAATATTGGGGATCCTGGAAAAAATATTAAAATGTTTGTTCTACACAAGTAGGATTCTGGATCCTCAGTAGTAAATCTAGTGGAAAAAGTAGTGCTTTTTTTTATCGGAAACTATGAAAATAATGCCCTTTTTGGTCAAGAAATTGTGCACCCTGTTCTTCACAATGAATATTGTTAAATATTTATCCTTGAATTGTGCTGCATGGGCATCCTGCCCCCGTTTGTCTGTTTGTGGCAGAATGGTAAGTCCATGTGTGTTTATACATGGAGGGCAAGAGAAGTAAGCTGGCATCCAAACTCACCTCAGCGGTGTGAAGTTCAGGGCTGTAACATGTCCAAGACCATAGGTAAGAATCAGAGCAATTCCTATCTGGGAAAATATACCTACCCAGATGACTTTGTTCCTACAAGAAAACCAAAGAGGAAGGGTTACATGCCTGTGTCCACATATAAAAACCTGATGCCACCGCAGAATGCAAAGGCTGTGCCACTTTCAGAGTTGTGGTTGTGCTCTGGTAGCTGGCTTGAATGATCTGCCTCAGCTGATGAGCACTGCAGAGACAGCAGCATGAGACGAGTGGTAGACTCTGTAGCACTGTCTTACGTTGCATGTGCCTGTGTCTTTCCTTGTAGCATTCCTGACCTACCTAGATTAAAGCAAGCTTTAGGTAGACGTGCAGTGCCCATTAGTCATGTCTTCTAGTTGCACTGTGAATGTGCGCATTGTGACTCAAATGTAAACATAAGAAGGAAATACACATAAGTGTAGGCTCTGTACCTGCAGATAAAGAAAGGAAAACAATTTGCTTTCCTATCAGAAATACTCTGACTAAACACCAGCTTCTAAGTGTGGCCTCCATCCCAATAGATATTTTTAACTCCCTGGCTTCCATGGGATCGAAGGGTGCAGAGTGGTTTGCAGAGGGGAGCCAACCTATCTTAGAGAGTTTGACTAGCGCGTACCTCCTCAGTGGCTAAAGTTATCTTGGATAAGTCCGAATGCACTATCTATTGATAACTACATAAAGAATTTAAGAAAATAATCTAGAGATGAAACTCCCTTTTTTTTGTGGTAAGCACTTTGATGAATGGAGAGTGAGTTTTAAGCTGATGCGTTTTCAGAGTAACAAATACAACGTCTTTCTTTAAGGAAAACACGTATCATGAAGTAGGAAAGGGAATGGGGGGAGGTGTAATAAAATGTTCGAGATTTGCGATTGCTTGAAGCCAGATTTAGTTTTTGTTCAAAGACTGAATGTGAGTGGGCTAAATCACTGAGCTAACCTTTTTCTAAAATTAGGAGTAGGCTAACTTATCCTCTTATATGTCAGGGGAAGAATCTGCAAAATTTACCTGAAAAGACCCTGCTGGAAAATGGAATTTCTTCGTGTTTTCCTGATGATCAAATCAGCAACTTGCTGAATTGTGATGCTGACAAAAAAGGCAGTGTAGCCAGTCCACTGTAGGTACATCCTCTGGTATTTAGTCTGCAAAGCGAAGGAAAAATCAAATAGTGTTATATCAGACACTCATATCTTGTGCAAGTGACTGCAAACCTTGGTAGCAGGATTTCAGTTACTAAGGTGTAAATGCAGACTTATTCCAGATTTAGATACATAATGATCAGAGTTTGGCTACTTGTTCTAGTCCGCCAGTTACTGTGGATGAGTCATGAGGCTGAGGCACGAGCCTGGTGTAAGGAGGTATTTATATTGATTTATTAATGGTGTCTGTGCCTTGTGATTTCTGCAGAATGAATGAGGGGGAATGAAGAGTGAAAGGGGGAGGGAGAGTCTGTGAAGTACTTCACAGTAGTGCTGTTCAGAAGCAGGCAGGGCTGAGAGATTATGATGGGTCTAAACATGAAGTCCAGAGAAGAAGGTGCATCTCTAGAGGCTTTGAATCAGAAGGTGGCAAACTGTAGAAGAATGAATGAAATAATGGACTCTAAGTGAAAGAGCTAGGTGGCAGGAAGCTCTAAAGAGTCTATCCTGAGATTTTTGTGTTTAAATCTCTCCCTCGTTCCCTAATCCTTTCTTTTGGAGGAGAGTATAGAATTTTTAAGAAACTCTTGGATGAGAGCCAGTGCAAGGATGTTTCAGTGCTGCTTTACCCATTGCTGTCCATATG
Organism: Astur gentilis; assembly: GCF_929443795.1. Classification (NCBI taxonomy): domain Eukaryota; kingdom Metazoa; phylum Chordata; class Aves; order Accipitriformes; family Accipitridae; genus Astur; species Astur gentilis. Next base: position 1,038,247 of record NC_064884.1, on the reverse strand, counting down.
AATCCTCAAAGTCATTAATGGCGTTGTTTTCCCAGTCCACTCGCACACCAAGCAGCGTGGAAGGTAGGAAACCTTGTTCAGCATACACGGTAAAATAGGTTACAAAGGCTCCCACTGCCTGCATGATGCCTGCAAAATTAAAGAGGTAGGAGTGAGGAATAAGCAAAATTTAGGAGCGCTGGGGAGTGTGCCGGATATCAGTGTTGATCTCTCTCGTATGGCATGGAACTTGCCATGAGTCTAAAGGTAGTTTTAGAGCTCAAAGCCTGTTGTATTGTTGAATAATGAGCAACAGAAGGGAGTTAGTAAGTTTGCCTAGAAAGGCAGAGGAAGGAGTTGAGTTTCAGCTCCCCCTTTTCTAAAAAATGAATCAACTTGACTCTGTCTTGGTTTGCTGATACAAGATAGCGTTTCAGAGAACAGGCCAACCTACCGATCTGCAGATAGGAGTATACAGCGAGCTGCTGGTTCACCAGCCTGTCTTTCCTTTTGTTACGAGGTCTCCTGTTCATAATATCGCTTTCAGCTTTTTCGTAGGCTAATGCGACAGAGGGGATCTACAACAGAAATAAACCATTAGAGCCTTGGTGGCAACATTTATCTGCTTTTCAGATGCTTCTCAGAAAAGTTTCGGTTCTCAAGTGGTTCTGTTGATATACCCTGCCTTTTCGGTATACACAGAGCAAATGAAAGAAGGATCTGTGTAGCATTCTCTTGATGTGTATAAAAGATTTGAGGGAAGTCTGAAACTGTTTCATAGGTCTGATGATTATATGACAATACAAAGGGCTCGAGAATACTGAAAACATTAAAGGGTCTTTCAGATCGCTTGGACTGGGCTCTGATGAGATGTCTGGTATTCATCCCTGTACTGACTGCAGCAATCTCTATGATCTCGTGATTGAAACACACTGTTGTTTTGCACACTGCTGAGTTTTGCTTGTCAGCATGGATCAGAAGTCTTTTCTTTCTGCTCCCCCTCTGCGGGTTTTTTTTCTACTCTTCTTTCTCTCTACCTGGCTGCTTTTAATCTAAGCCCTCTACTCTTTTACTACCTTGCTATTCAGCCGCAGGGTAAGGCAACTAAATCTTCCAGTGTTCTGCGTGTCCCTTTGCACCCAGCCCCTCTCACTTGTCATGATATTTCAGCAGAAAATAACTCAGAAGACGCCAACTTACAATGTCTGTGCCCAGGTCAATGAACAGGATGGTGATAGTGCCAATGGGCATTGGAATGCTGGCAATAATGTAGATGAGAAAGGGACAGAGCTCAGCAATATTCTTAGTCAGGGTGTAGGCAATGGTTTTCTTTAGGTTGTCAAAGATCAGGCGGCCTGGGGGAAAAGGAAGCAAACACTTCTGTAAAAGCTAATTGCCGACAGTGTTTTCCAGAAGAAAGTTCAATTTTTAACTAAATGAAGTAAAAACATTTACTGCTTATGTCTGCTTTTCTCATCTGTTTCCTCGTGCGTTTGGGGCTTTTTTTTTTTTTTTTTTTTTTTTTTTTTTTTTTTTTTTTTTAAACTAACCTACCTTCCCTTAGAGCCTTCTGAAAATTCAAGTGAAAATAAAAGGAAAATTCAAGGGGAAATAAAAGATCTCTTTAAATGAGAAAGATTGAGGAAAAAGTCCCATTCCACAATACACTGTAGTTTTAATGGAAACCACAAGCTCTTTATGGTGAAAGAAGAGTGGAACGTGTGTTGCTGTCATAGGTGCAGCACAGCGATGGTGATGTGTGAGCAAGTAACAGAGTGAAAATGTAGAAAAAACAGTTTGTATCTTTGTGGGCTCAGAACTGCATAGGAACAAGATGGGAATTACTTTTGCCTAGAGCTCGCACAAGCAGCAATAGCAGACCGATGCTATGTGTGAGAGAGGGGGATGATTTTCTTCTTATCTTTTTGTCATGTGTCTATAAATGGAACTGATTACTGTTTTTTCCAAATACCAAAATCACATTTTGAAATCCAGAAAGAAAAAAGGAGGGAAAGGATCAGGATAACCCACCAGTGCTGCATGGCTGTCAGCAGCTTTCAGCTAAGAAAGGGGGTAGCAACGTTATTTTTACCTTCCTCCACTCCTGTGACAATAGAAGCAAAGTTATCATCCAGCAGTACCATATCAGCTGCATTTTTAGCTGCGTCAGAACCAGCAATGCCCATAGCAATTCCAATATCCGCTTTTTTAAGAGCGGGCGAGTCATTGACTCCATCTCCAGTCACGGCAACAACTGCTCCCTGGAACACACAAAAGATTCAGATGTGGGGTTTTTGAGGAGATGGTGCTATCTTGCTCTAAGGACAGTCTACTCTCGGCACGCTCCCTGTGTTTAAATCTCTAGAAGAAAGATGTTGATATGAAGTTCTGAATCGTCTTTGTACCCGCATAAAACACAGCTAGTGATTAGAAAGACACTAGGTAGGATTAATGCAGCAACCTCACACTTCTGTGTGATAGATGTCTGTATCCGAGCTTTGTCATCTAGACTGCCTTCATAATAGAGAGAAACAGGAAATTCAGGAATACGATTTACTACATTCTAAAGAGCAGGCATCTAAATTAGATGCACTTAAAATGCTATTAATCTGATCATTTCTTTCTGTGGAATAGAAGGGGACTTAAAAATTTAGACAGCTGTCTATATGTGTATGGTCTATCCCTGTCTGAGCAGACCCAGGCTCATCTCTGGCACTTGTAAGAGATTCAGTTGACACAACATGTTCTGTCCTTGTCTTTTTTTTCTTCTCTCTGCGCTCTCTCTGCGCTCTTCTTCCCCCCCCCCTTTTTTTTCTTTTTTTGAAGTACTTATAGAATGAATCCGTTCTCATCTTAATTGTAAATTATGCAAGTCTTCAGTTAGAGATCATTCTTACCCTTATCCCAACAACTTCTGGTCATTGCCAGTCTATGCTAGAATTGAGCTAATGATCCAAAAGATGGAAAACTGATTATTCAACTCAGTTTCTTTGTTATCTTACAATGAAACCATCTACTGCAGCTAAAGGTCCTGTTCTAGTTGATGCAAAAGTTCATGGCTTGATAGCAATACAGAGTGTTCCGAGTGGGGAAAAAGCCTGACAAACTGATTAATACAAATACTGAATGTCCTGTCCCTGTGGGGATTTAGCATAGTGTCACTACCTATAAATAATGCCATGTACAGAAGGGCTTATAAGCTCTAAGTACTAAACATAGCATGTAGACTGACTGGCTCGAGTTGAGGCATGGAGGGTGTTCCTTTTCGTCCTCTAAAGAGCCAAATCTATGGGGAGCGTGGGTGTCTAAGCAGTGCAGAACACATTTACCCCCTGTCTACCAAAGGCCATTCAAAAAGAAAATGAGAGAGATGAAATTGAAAGATTTTACACACACACACACTCTCTTTTTTTTTTTTTTTTTTTTTTTTTTTTTTTAACTCTCCTAAAAGCAGTTCAGGCTTAAACCCAAAGAGCTGATAATGTTGATTGGAAAGCTTAGCTCTGCTGTAATTAGAAAAATAAAATAACGTCTTGTGCCGCATCACCTCTTCGAAGTTCAGGCACAGAAGTAGTGTATATGCTCTCTACATGTCATTTATTTCTCTTCTGCCTCTTGTGCTGGCTGTACTCCATGCTCCTTTACATAATATTGCCCATGGATGGGACAAACTCTCTTTAATCCTGCTTTCTGTGGGTTGTTCTACAGTCTTTGAAAGTAATACAGATAAGGCTTGGTCCTACATAAATCATGCTATGACGTTTTGTGGGATTCATACCTTCACCTCTAAACATTCCTGTGGGCGGGAAGTGCATAGGTCTAAATGGCCACAAGAGATAAGATGAGAGGATGTGGTAACATGTTGCTTTTATCTGGGTTTAAAGAATTCCTGAGGGAAGGCTCCTTCCCAAACAGCATACAGTCTTTGCCCAGGAGGCTTTATGTGCAGCACAGCAGCAGCATCTCAGAATTATATGCAAAAGACAGACCCTCAGTACAGCTCCAAGTTAATCAAACTTAGGAAAAGCTCATTTTTTCAATATGAGTTCAGAGTCTGTGACAGGAATTTGAGTAGCTTGGATGCTGTCCTGACAGTGTTTGTGGCAATCTGTTAGATAATGTTCTCGCACAGTGAAAAGAGCACAAACAGAGCTTAGAGAGCGTTGGAAACTGGCTCCCACCCTTTCACCTTGAGGACGATATCTGTGGAAAGCTACTGTCTCACGAATGCCCTATAGCCATATCTGTGTGTAACTTTTTACACCTCTTGCTCACCTGCCTTTGGCAGCCTTCAACTATGATCAGTTTCTGTTGGGGTGATGTCCGAGCAAAGACTATCTCTGAGTGGTTACACAAGATTTCATCCAGCTGCTGCAAGCTCATATCCTTCAGCTCCATCCCATTAACTACTGCTGCTGTAGCTTCTCTGCAAGAGCCATAGGAAAGCTGGGTAAATTTTCAAATCCAAAGCCTTAGATGAAAATCGTGCACTCATAGAATGTATGTGGCTTGATAGTAAGGAAGGCAGCAAATTGAGTTAATTTCAGAACCATTAGTTGTTAATCAGCAGGTGTTGAATGAAAGCCACTGTACAAATGCAGAGTGAATTACAGTTACCTAGATACAGAGGGGAGTAATTGAAGCTTCCTCCTGAGCAGACATAACAGCAGAAAATGTATTTTAAAGAGGACTCTGAGTGGGAGGGTGGGGCAGTGGAGGAGGAAGACCTCTTTTCTGTAAAGAGCTTTTATCTTTGTCTTATGAGGTTTTTCTTTTCAGATTCAATGGGTGAAAGAGGAATTTGGACTGATGGTCCTTAGGTCGTGTGATTCTGAATTTTGTTTTTCGTATATCTGTGTTTTGTCAAATGGGCAGTGACAGCAAAGTCCAACATGATCTGCAAAGTATAATTTGCTAGGACTTTTTTCAAGGGCTAGTGAAGGTGAGAGCCACTGATCTAGACACATAGTTATTTAGATAGAGATGATATGTTGAATGGATACAATGGCTGGGATCGTAGCAAGAAAGAGAAAAGCAAAAAGCAGCCATGACGTAGAAACGGGCTATAAAAGCATTGTGGAGGGAGAAGGTAGAGCTTTCAGAAAATGAACTCGTAGGTATCCCCTGTACTCTGTTTGCTCTTACCGTCTATTGACTTGCTCAACAGGAATGTTGAGGCGCTTAGCAATATCTTCCACCGTCTCGCTGGTGGCTGAAATGATGCCTACGCTCTTGGCAATGGCCTTAGCTGTGATTGGATGATCGCCAGTGACCATGATAACCTGAGGAAGGGACAAGCACTCAGTGTGACAAATGTATATGCAATGGCTGGAGTGAGATAAGGTGAAATATCTATTGTTGTAGACCAGGAAGCAGTTTAGAATCTGAACTTGGAAAGCTGTGCTACGTACATAACAATGACAGATTATTACTATTGATTACTTAGCTCTGTATTGACATCTGATCTCTACCTCTTGTTATTGGACCTATTTTATCAGGGCTGTAAAGGAAGAACTTGTCACAGGCAACAAGGTTAGAATAATGCAGAATAAAGAAGCCTTTATGTAAGAATTTATATTATGTATACTCGAAGGAGAGAGTTCGTTAGAATATTGCATCTTAAAATGGATCTTTGTGACTGAGGTGTCTTGACAGATAAGACACAGTTGTTTCTTGTTTTTCTTGAAGAAGAGTTGCCAATTGCCAGGTCTGTCTTCAGACTACAGAAAATTTCATCAGGGTTGGGACTTGGGATTCATCTCATCTGAGATCGTTAATTCCAAATACCATTTTTCCTTTATTTTGCTAGATTGCTCCTCTGCCTAAGCTGAAGGTTTACTTGTGGGTCCCCAGGAGCGAAATTAGGAGAATCACTGCTTCAGATTCAACTTGAACAGTTTTGAGATTAGCGATCCCGATGCATAAAAGTTCGTAACAGGTGTAGCCCTGTGTCCTAATGCCTTTTCAAGAATTTTTTCTGTTACCTCACTCTGTTTACAAGCAAGTAATTCTAGCTGGCATGGTTTGCATATTCTAGAAATGGATCTGATGAGACAGTATCTGAGTTTCTCCAAATTTGGATTTCCAGTTTGTGGGTTCCATGTGCTTCCTGTAATCTGATACCCACTTAAATTGAACTGTTTTGCCTCTCAGGACCTTCAAGTAGTTTCTTTAAGTTACACTTGTAGAATGGTATTAAGGAACGTTTAGGGGTTTGGTAGCTGTTGCTAGAAAGATACTTAATAACAGTGTGGTGGAAGATCTTAAAAGCCGTATTATCATGAGTATTTCTGTAGAATCACTGTATTTTTCATTGTAAAATCCCTACCTTGATCCCAGCACTGCGGCATTTTGAGACGGCATCTGGCACTGTGGACCGGGGTGGGTCAATCATAGATAAGAGCCCAACAAAGCACAGGTTGGACGTTGGGAAGTTCATGGAATCTGTGTCAAATGGGTAGGTATCTGGAAACTCATTTTCAGGCAGGTACAAATGACAGAAACCTGGAAGGAAACTTAGGTTGATGTGACGTACAGGAAATAGTGGGAGAAAGAGGAGAGCTTGCTATGTAACATCAGGCTTTGCTCTTGTCCATAGAACTACAGAGCATTAACCATTAGCTTTTTATGGAGGTTTTTTTAACCTGCCATTGTAACCTTCACATCAGAGTTCACGTAGAGTTGGTGTTTCACGTGGCAAAGCTAGTGATACTGCCAGCATGGAAGAGTGTTTTCCTTTGTGGACTAGGCAGATCAACATCAGTATAGAGCAGTAAGGGCATCCCTGCCACAGAGAGCTTACAGCACATCAGTGTGGCTTTAACATTCTGCTTAGGTGCCTGTACACTTTCCTTTTTCAACTCTACTGCAAGAAGAATGAAGTCCATACGCAGTGGATTGTACCAAGATTTAAACTCCCATTTTAAACCCCAGTTTTCTGATAGTCCCTCTAGTTGGACTCACCCAGCACTCTCTCTCCCATGCCCCCCAGCTCCATGTATGCTGTTTGGAAAGCTTCTGCCTTTTCGCTGTCCAGTGGTTCTTCCTTGCCGTTGATCATGATGGTGCTACATCTCTCTAAAATCCTCTCTGGGGCACCTTTCATCACCAGCAGAAAGCGTTTGTCCTTGGGATCGTCAGTCTCATGAATGGAAAGCTGTGTGCCACAAATACGAATACATGATCTTCGCTTGCGTCTAGTTTTGGTAACTTTGCATAGAAGTAACTTTTCCTCTTTTCCATGAGGATATCATATGTTCCATCAAACAGAATGAACTATATTTATTATAGCTTAAATTTCCTCTGTCATTGAATTACTCCATTAAGACTTCCAGGTTACAGATAGTTGTGTTAGACCCAATGATAGAAACGGTTTAAGCTGGAAACAATCTGGCATAATTTCCAAAAATGAGACACACCTGGAATTTGTTGGTAGAGTTGAAAGGAATTTCAGCTACTTTTTTGTTCCGCGCTCTAATATCCATGACGTCACCCAAAATGACTTCTGCAAATTTCAGCAGAGCTGTTTCAGAGGCATCACCTACCACAACTCTCTGTATGCGCAAAAGAACAAACAGCTTATAGCACGTATACTTCTGCCCTTCCATCAGGAGAGCTTGCATGATTCTATAACATGTTGTAGGCTTAAGCAGCAGTGAATCTACGTTGCTATATTCAAGTTGTCAGGGAAAATTATTACAGTAAAAACTTGGGACAACTGTTTTGCACTTGCTGCTACAACTAAGCTACAGCACAGAGATAAAATTAGGGTTTGATTCTGCGAAAGCGCAAGATTTGTGATCGCTTTCAGGTTTGTGTGGCAGCTTTGTAATGCAGTTGTAGGGTAGCAGCAGGCATGTACAGGTGAGCTAACTGATGCACAAAATCCAATGACTGAGGAAGGCACTGATGGAGTAAACAGTAGAAAGTAGGGGTTTGTTCTGGTAGTCTAGTCACCAGAATTCACTACCTTCAGCGGTTGTGTGTAAAGACATTCATTAAGGCATGTTTACCTTTTCTATTTTGCTATATTAAATTAGTAGTCTAGTAATTACTAGTGTAAAAATTCTTGCTACTTGAATTGCCTTTTTCCTTGTAGGGACAGTTGCCCTTGGATGTGTGGGTTTTCTTCCCTGTCTTAAACTTTTTCCAAGTGTATAGCAGTAATACTACTGTAAATAGTAACTTAGAAGACTGTCATGGTAAAGTGGAGGCGATCACTAAAGCCAAACAGAACACCACCTATGTATTGTTCTTTCAGAGGAAGAGAAATAAGCTGATGATAGACAGTACCTTCATTATTGGGAGATTCTCCTGTCCTGGTCTGAATTCCGCCCGGTTGCAGAGAGTTACAATTTTTGATAATGCTGTCCATGATGGAGAACTTTGATCAAAAGGCTGGGCTGAGAGGAAGCAAAATACACGTTGCATCCTTTAGCATATTACATGACAGAAATAGAAGCTTAAGTTTGAAACAACAGGATTGAATTACTTGCGGAATTGTTCTTTCGAGAGATTCTGTTACGGAAAAACAATTTGACACAAACCTTTAAATCTGTCAGTCAGCAGTTCTGGCAAAGTTGCTTAGAGTATGTTTCTTTGTTTAGTTCCCTACTAAATTTACTGACAGCAAAAGGATCTGGATTAGAACCTTCTCCAGACTTCCTTTCTGTGAGTGGAGTTCAAATATTCTTTTTTTCACATCTCTACATGACTAAGAAGGGACTTTGCTGTTGCACACTGCACTTGTGTGTAGAAGGAAGACATGTCTGGTTTAGCTATCAAAAGACATTCCCATTGACATCAGTTTGAGAGCCGGTGGGTATGAAACATCACAGGTTTGATCCAAGTAGTTGCCCCTTCCCAGCTCCCCCCGTTGCCATATTTACTTGTTTGATCTTCACTGGTGTCAGCTGAGTAGATCTGGTTATCAAACCAGAGGTGAGCAACAGTCATCCTGTTTTGTGTGAGGGTCCCTGTCTTGTCAGAACAGATGATAGAGGTAGAACCAAGTGTTTCTACAGCTTCCAAGTTCTTCACCAAGCAGTTCTTCTTTGCCATCCGCTTGGCTGTCAGAGACAGACTCACCTGGCAGAAGTAAAGAAGTTCAGCTCGCTGTTAGTGAGGTAGAGTTACAGAATGATGCAATGAGGTATTTTGTGTCAATTTTTTTTTTTTTTTTTTTTTTGGAAGAGAACTTTTTTTTTAAAATTATCTTTAGGTTGACTGCAGTGCTTTTTTTTTTTTTGCTTTTTGTTTTTTTCCTTTTTTAATAACATTATTAAGGTCAGAGGTTTGGCTGTAACTAGCACAAGTACATTTGCTGCTGAGAGGAACCTGCTTGCCTGGTGATAAAAATAAGAATGTCATATCAGTTAAGAGGCTGGTTTAGATGGAAGAACCTACAATGCGGGGGGAGTGCCTAATCGCCAGCTTAATGAATCCTGAAATGATTCTCTTCATTATTGCAGTATGGCTGTTTGTTCGTTTTTGGTGTACTTCAGAGCTAACAGTGTTTAGCAGGTGTGCTGCTTCCCAGCCAGAGATTTTAGTGATGCCTTCTTTGTGTTAGTGGAATTTTCATGTGACTTTTAGAGTACAATATCCTCATTTCCAAATAGGAACAGGTTGTGGGGAAATGAGTCACATCATTCTACTGGTTAGCAAATGAGGGAGAACAGTACTTGAAGAACCTTATTTCAAACTGGTTTGAAACTGGTGCTGCAGCTTTTAAGACTAATGGCTCAGTTATGCCAGAATTCTCAAACGAAATGTTTATCCTTTCAGTTTCATGGAAAAACCCACCCTTATTTCAAACTCAACTCAGCCAAGTTACTTAAAAGATAATCTGTTCTTCACTGCTTAGTGTTGCACTGTAATGAACTTAGGAGTGATGAATAGTGGTAATGACCAAGGAACTACAGTGGCAACCAGTGAATTCAAACGTAGACTTACCGTTACTGTGGCTAGCAGTCCCTCTGGCACGTTTGCCACAATGATACCAATTAGAAAGATGATGGAGTCTAGAATCTTGTTTTGCATAGAAACAGATATAATGAAGAAAAGAACACCAATGGAAATGGCCACTCCTGCCACCAGGTAGACAAAATGTTCTATCTCAATAGCAATGGGTGTTTTCTCATTTCCTACTCCCGATGCAAGGGAGGCAATCCGCCCGATGACAGTGCGATCCCCAGTGTTGATTACAATGCCAGTAGCAGTGCCTGCAGAGAAATAAAAGACTATCAGCTCTAGTAGAGACTAGTCCTGTCTTCTGTGCCCAGTACTGATTGACGAAGACCCTTCTTAGCCTTAAAGTGACTGAGATTTCACACCAGAATGCAATTCTTCCCCTTAGAAATCTTACCGCTCTGTTGGTGAAGAGAAAGAAACATGTAAACTATTTTCACTAATTAGTCTTTTTCGCTTGTATTGCAGTAGGAATGAGGTGTTATCCTGGGCATTGTAAGGTCTTGTAGCTGATAGTCTGTCAGGTGTGACAGACATACCCTTTAGTGCTGAGAGCAAGAACAACACTTCTATGTGTGCAGAGCCCTTAACACAGAAGCATCCACAAGTACTCAGAGACGTCTGCAACTTGACATTCCTGAAGATAATGATGGAAAGACCACAAGGAAACCGCAATTAATCGATTGTTGCACCTGTAACCAGGCTAGGTGTTAAAACAAATGTCTCGTTGGTTGATACTAAGTATGACCAGCCCAGTACTTAAGGCTTTGTTTTGGTGTGCTTGGGACAATAATTTCCTATGAGCAATTAAACCTTTCTGGAATTCCTTGAAGCAGAATTGCTTAAAACGAGTTAGCAGTATTATGCAGCACACTGCAGAGGTGCCATTTCTGGAGGCCCTTTGCTCTGCCTGTACGCACCTTCCACACAGGTGGTGGAGTAGAATGCAATGTTCCTGGTCTCCAAAGGGTTCTCATGGGTGAAGTCACAGGAACGAGACTGTGGTTCTGATTCCCCTGTGAGTGAAGAATTGTCCACCTTTAATGAAATGGAGACATGCCCATATTAAAGTTAGTAATATGCAGTTATGTCTAGCCCAGAAGGCAAGGTGGCAGCACATTTAATAATCGGTGATAGGGCCATAATCTCTCGGTGCCTTTTCTCTGAGAGAGTCGCCGTAGTCACTGAGAGACTCTCTAATGTTCAGTTTGGTCAATGTTGTGTGTGTGTGTATCGGTGGGATTTTCGGTAGGAGCCTGAAAGAAAACGTGGTTTGAAGATCTGTCTCCAGGTCTTTGGAAACACTTAATACTGTTTTGGTATTTCTGCCTCTGTCCTGGCGAAAAGCATTGCTAGAACGTGGTATGGACCTAATGGCTTCTTTTGATGTTCAGGGAGAGGAGGTATTAGTCCTAGGTGAGCTGAGCATCATAGTGTAGCTTCTGCATTCTAAGATTTAATTAGATCATGTCTTATTAAAGCTCTAATAACTTGGGTGCGCAGAAATTCTTTATATGCAATAAAAGTCTCTAAACCATGTTTTTCCGCTTTCCCTGCTTCAAAGTACTGTTTACCTTACAACCCTGAGCAAAGATCAGACGAATGTCTGCTGGGATCCTGTCTCCACCCTTTATTTCCACGATGTCTCCAACCACCAGCTGGTCTGCTGACAGTTCCTTCTTTTCTGCATCTCTGATGACAAGAGCTTGCTGAAAGACATAAGTGTGACAAAAATTAGCGTTGTGCCATCCTCTAAACCTCGTACCAAGAGGTATGTTCAAGTTGGGCTTATTGTGCTTTTGTCATTCCAAGGTGCAGTATTAAAATGGAACTTTTACCTCAAGTGAAATGCATTGGTTGTTCTCACCTGTGGAATCATTTTACTGAAGCTAGCCATGATGTTTGTGCTTTTAGCTTCTTGATAGTAAGCGAAGATACCAGTGAGGATGACAACCAGTGCCAGGACTACTCCAAGGTAGAGCTAATCAATAAAAGATATAATTCAGTTAATTTAAGATAAGTGTTCAGCGATTTCTCTGCTAGAATAAATCACAGTTCTGTATTGTTTCAGGAGACTCTTAAAATGAGGTATTGGTCAGGTTAAAAGATAGTTTAAGAAAAGAACTTTCAAGTTTTGCCCTGCTAATGGTCAAGTAAAGCTTTTTGAGTATGAAAAGGGCTTTTAATAGCAAGTTTCCCGTCTCTCTAAAAGCCTTCTCCAAACTATACCTGACACAAACCTGAACAAATAATATTCCTAGCAGAGTGTAACTCATAAGGGAATTGGAGTCAAAGACTCCGGAGTCCTTTGTGGACTTCCAATATTGCTCTTATGAGTACTCAAGTATTATGATTATGGAGTGGTTATAAAACCTTTGGAGAGACACTCTTGGACAGAAGTGGTATGTCAGGTATTTGAGCATTTATCAGAAATGTTCAGTAGTAGAGGGAGAGTCCTGAAAGAATAAAAAGCCTCCTTGTAGTTACTGAGTAACTGTGAAGTAGTATTTCAATTACTTAGATTGTCAAAGGGTCAAATACTTTGTGGTTATTCAACTACTTACATTGTCAAAGGGTGATTCAGATCCCTGGGCAAGCTGAATGCCAAATGAAATCCAGGAGAAGACAGCTCCTATCCATAAGAGGATGGAAAACCCTCCCACCATCTGCTTGAGGAACTTAATGATTTCAGGGGTAGCTTTGGGAGGAGTGAGTGAGTTGGGACCATCCCGAGCCAAAATCTCTGCTGCTCTTGCACTAGAGAGACCCTGCAAAGTAAATGACATGTTTAAAATGAAGTCACAGAATAACAGATTTTTATCTCAACTCGCAACAAAATTCGTACACTGTTCTTTCCTTGAATGTTGTTTGTGTCACAGATCAGCTGCAGTAACCTGCATCTTTGATTTCCAAACTTTCTGATACTATTAGTTATCTGCTATGAAGAAACAAGTATTTTGTTACTGGAGCATTGAATTTGGGGCCGTGTCCATTGGGAGTTTTCATTCTGTCAGTTATCTGACAAGTATACGTGTACTAAGTGTTGGGAAAGCTGTGGAAAAACAGACATCAGTTCTTTTGCTGTTGTTTCTGCATTTCCACAAGACGTTTGTAGATTATGGGTTTCCTGAAATTCTAGTCTATACTCTGGCCACGTTGCAATGCTTTGATATTCAAATGTTAGTTGTCAAAGGGACTTGGGTGCATAGTTTCTCGAATCTAGTGTTTCCTTCAAGATAAAATCATTTCCAGCACGCTCTCTTGCTCTAAATTGTTACAGACGCTGCTGGTGAAAAATCAGTTGTAGTGAAATCAAAATACCAGGTAAAAACCTTAGAAAAACTGAGGTCCTGGTACAAACTTTGAGATCACATTTTGTGCAGGGGTTTTGATTTCAAAACAGTAGATCAGACTTCTTCAGACTTGAGAGAAACTCCAGTTTAAATCCAGGTCAGGGCTGCATGTTAACTTGCTGGTTTAGGCTTTAGTGGGAGTTAGTGCATCATACTCATGCATGTCTGTTGATTTGAATGCTTTCCTGCTGCTTCTAGGAAGCTTTGGGTAAGCCAGAGGCAAAGTAAGGCAACTGATTCAGGCAGTTTTTTAATGATGCCCTATGGACTTACTTTGTTGATGCTTGTACCATACTTTTCCTCCAGCTCTGAAGTGCTCAGTTTGTGGTCCTCCTGGATTCCAAAAGAGAAAATGATAGTGAGCAGAATGTCAGACTGTTGAAATTTTTATTTCAGGATCTAGAGAATGTTCAAAATGCCTGGATCTCGGACCATGGATACAGTTGCTAGTATGACATCCCACTTTCATGAATAGACAATATGCAATTTGCATATTGATAAGCAAAATATCTTCCATTGGAAGACGGCATTTTCTTTCGATTTTGAGAGTACTTTTGTAAATAGCTCCCTCCTCCAGCAAATCTGTCACAAGAACAGAGTGGTCTTTTCACGTTAATACTGCTTGCCACAAAAGTCTGTGCTGCTTTTAGAGTTTCTCTTTATGTGCTGCAGGACTCAGGCATTGAGTACCATAGGCAATATGTTAATAGAAGAAAGCGTGGTGTCAGAATACACGTGACAACAATCTTTACACTTGATTGACAAGGTAGAGTATGTGAAATTATTTGCCACATTCTTGCAGAAAGAAGCAGCAGGTTCTAACCACAGTTAAAAAGGGTATGGGAGAGGGAAATCTCAAAGCTCTTCTTTCCCTGCAGTTACACCTCTGTGGTATCTTTGTCCTAATTATATTTTGTGCTGAACTGAGATTTAGAAGCCAAGAATTTGAGAGATCTCACAATTGTTTTCAAAGAATGATTCATTGGTACTTGGATGAGTCAATTAACTTGTCTGTGCTTTGGTTTCTCTTTAGAAACATGAGAGTAATGTTACATCCCCTGGTGGCAAAGATCAGATACACTGAGAATTATTTAGCTAGTACTGGGTAGATCTTGGAAACACAGTGGGTAAGCTGGTGGCTCATTTTGGGGTTTCCTTACCTTTGAAATATCATCTAGCCCATAAACAGCCTCTCCTTTGAGCTGCTCTCAAAGCAATTGAGAAAAGAGGTCAGTATAATTAGCTTCATTTTTTCAGATTGGGAAACTGAAACGTGTAGAGAGGAAGCAACTTTTCCAAGATCAGCCAGCAGGTCACTAGCAAGCTAGAAGTAAAATACAGGTTTCTTGAGCTTAGTGCACTGTCCTTGAAGTACAGTGCAGTTAGTTTGGGGAAGAAAACCTCTGCTTAAAGCTGAGGCATTCTTTTAGATCTACTAGAAATCTCTGGAGCAAAATGTTGTGCTTCTACCTTTCCCTCTGTTTCCTGGCTGACTATGCAAGTGGCGGTTCACAGGAAATACTGATTACGGTTATTCCATCTGGGGAATAACTCCTCTTTGGGTAGATAACGTATCTGTATCATTGGTGGCTTAATTAAGCCAGAATCATTCTTTCATTATAGGTATGAATCCTGCACGACTTTTTTCTGGCACACTTCAGGAGCGTGAGGAAGTAAATCCTTCCCTGTGTTAGGATTTTCAGTGCAGCATGTCTTCTGTTAAAATGATAGTGCATCGGCATTTCACTCCCCTTCACCGGACTTCATTCAGACAGTGGGTAGAGGCTGTCCTGCTGGCTGTAATGGGAGCTTAGCAGCACTCACCAGGTCCAGTTCTTTCTTAAGGTCTTCTGCCTTCTTTTTTTTATTGTTGCCTTTTAAGTCTTTGTACTTCTCCTCTTCATCTCCAATCTCTGGTTTTTCCAGATCTTTTGTCCCATAGATCTCAACCGAGTAAACATTGGACTTTTTCTGTAAAAGAAATAAGGTTTTGGCATTGCTGTGAACATCTGCTGGGACTTGAAGGAAGCAGTAAAAAAATGCCACAAACAAGTCAAACTCTGACAAATCTACTTGTTTTAGACAAGCTACAAATTGCTACTGTCTCTTTCTCCTGGCATCTTAAGAGTGCTAGTTCCTGTCTTACCCTGAGATCTCTCCAGCGTGTGTTACAGTAATCATGGTCAGGTCTTCAGCAGGTGTAAATTACAGTGATTCCTTTAGAGATGTGCAACACCTTTAGTAGTTTATGGTCTAATATAAAAGTGTAGGAATACTGCCCTGGATCTCAGCACTGCTAGTGAAAAGCATTAAGTCATTTATCAGCTCCAAGAAGAGATCGGTGTAAAAGCAAAAGATTTTTAAAAGGAAAGGGGAGGGGAAAAAATATTAATTGATAACTTGGCTGTTCCTGGAGCTTTTTAGATACATGACTTAAAGATGTCAGTTTTAATTAAAAAAGAAAAAGAAATTTACACATTCATATTTATGCATTTACACTCGATCACATAGCGAGAAATGGAGGCAAACACCATACTGGCAGCCAAGGAGAAGCAAGTCTGTCTTTCCACATAGAGCTCAGAACTGGCAGGGAGTTAGCAAACTCTTCACTCTTTTTTGCCTATCTACTATCAGGTGCAGGAAACTGTTAATGTAGGGAGGCTGCCAAACCTCTGACAATGTTTTGCTTTTATTGATGACTTGGGGGTTGTGCTGTTTCCTAACTTTAAGTTAATACTGTAGTCTGAAGGGCAAACTTCCTGTGTTGCTAATTTACCAGCATCTATAATCATAACGTTCCAGATACTAATTATCTTGTAAACTACATGCCATGCCTTGGAAGAGCTATTGGTTGACCCCATTTCACAGGCTTCCTTACAGATTAACCATCAGAGCTTTATGAGAGTCATACTGGATCTTATCTGATGGTGTGCTTTACTAGTGGGCCAGATGAACTTGGCTGCTGCTGCTGCTGTCTGTCTAATGAGTACATACATACTCTGCAGGGCATTTGTCAGTGTTTGGCGTCCTGCAGAGGTAATATTTCAGATGAGTTGAGAGTAAAGATCTTAATTCCATACAGACTAAACCAGAGAGCTCAAGTAATGGAAACAAGGCGGGGGGGGGGGGAGAGATTGGAACATTTTATTACTTAATATTTTTCTGAACTCAAAAGTGGCATCTTATCCTCAGATGCCCTTTAATTAGAGGAATGTTGAAGTCTTGACATTGTATCTTGACGAAGGGAAAAGCTAAGAGCTGGCGAGTAGTTTGGGGGGAGCTAAAAGTCTGAAATCCTTTTCCTAAAGCACTTGAATTTCCTTGGTGATACATATCCCAGATAAAGGACGTGTCTGTTACAAGAAGTTCTATTTTTTTCTACCTTGCCAAAGATGCACAATCTGGTTTATTGGGATTTTTCCTTCACTTTCCTCCTTCTCCTCCTCCTCCTCCTGTCTTTATCCCACCCAAAAATCTGTTCAGCTTTTCAGATCCCCAAAAAGTAGAGAGACGAGGAGAGAAAGAAAACTGCTATCTATTGTGAGAACTTAGCAGATGGAGGAGAATAATGAAGAAAATGAATGAAGTTAGTAAAATCTATTGGTCACTTCTATTATCATCTATGTTTACCCTTTAACCTGGAAATTTTCATAAAATCTCAGACTTTGGCATTTGCAAAAGGCATAGTGTTCATGAAGCTGTTGATTATGAAGCTGGCCAGTCCTAGAAGTCTTCCCTATCCAACCTGATCTCTTTGCTTTTTAGGATTAGAGGTGCGTACCTATCTACATAGTGAAAATTTTAGTGATTACACTGGGTGCCCAACAGTGTCTAGTTCCGTTTTTCACTTAGCTCATATTTATAATCTATATATGCATATTAAAACTTAAATTAATGCTTGATCTTAAGAAGAAACACATACATCAGCAATTCCACAAACAGTGTACTCACCTTTACCATCTTGGTGAGTTTATTCTTTTCCTGATGGAGTGAAACAGCCAAGCTAACGTCTCTGGACGAAAAGCAAAAGCCCAACTGGAGAATTAAGTGGCTCAGAGCAGTTTTGGCTGTTGGAGTGCCAAAGCTCACAGAGGTAGTTCCCTCTCAGCTGGCAAGCAGACATTAGCTGGAACCCTGCTTGCACTTCGGCATACTTCAGGCAGGATGAGTTCGTTGTCCAAAGCCTGTGGAGAAAGATGACTGTTTGCTAGTGCTTTATAAATCAGCATCTTGTGCTGCTACTCCACCCCTCTCCTTCCAGGTCCAGCCCATCTTCTGTTTCACCTGTAGTAGGTGGAAAAATACCACAGTAATGGGCATGTGGGTTTCAGGTCAGATAGTTTCTAATTATTCCTTTGTAGTGTTTGCTCACAACTAGGGAACAGGTGTATTACTCATCTTGCTGGAAGCAAAGAGTTTCTTTCAGAGACTTTCCAGCACTCAACTCCCCTTATAATTTCCAGCTGTTGTGGTGCAACGTACAGTGGGGTAGAGGAAGTCGGTGCATGTTTTGTCTTGCCTGTTTACATGATGTTCTGTTTGCCTGCCTAGGATCCCTGAAAGTCAGATTCCTGCCCTGTGTAGGTATTAATAGGGATTTAGTGGAGTGGTGCTCCTTCAAGGCTCTTAGCTTGGACTTCACTTTCAGTTCTTGCATTGCATTTGTTGTGTTTCTAACCTTCAATTCCTGGTGCATTTTCAGCAAGAGCACTTAGCTGAACATCCAAAAAACTAAGTCAAATGTGGTGAAAGATTTTTCTAAACTTTAACATTATTGGGGGGAAGACCGTCTTTCATCTGTCTGACAGAACTGGTCTCACTGAACAACATAGCATTTCAGCAGTTGGTTTCCTACATTATATAATTCGTGAGCTTCAAATTGCATCATTTTGAGGTGCTGTGAGGTACCAGAGTTGCTAGCAGATGACTCAAATTGTGGTGAGGGATACATGTTAATGGAGATAACTAATGTTGAGCGTTTCAAGCCATATGTATAAGCTCTTGCTGTAGGGAAGACAACCAAGAAACATCCTTCACTACTTCAACAGGAGCACAAATAAATTCATGTTCAAATCACAGACAGATTTTGAGCGATTCAAGTATCATAGCTCTTAAACTACACCTATATTAAAAAGCGAAGCTGTTTCCACTTCTCAGTTTATGTGTATTGGTCTTTTTCCATGGTATTCTTTAATCTTAGAATATTATGCAAGATACAGAAGTGTATCTGGAAAGGTTTCATGTTCAGTTTCTGCTCTTGGTTGTATTGAGAACCGCATTTTGTCCTGGGGCTTGAATACAAACCTTTTTGTATGTATATAAGTATTGGAGATTTCACACTATGTGTCATGTGCAAGAGCAGTAATATATTGACTGTATGTATCTAGTGAATCTGCCTGTGTCATGTGTTACTACCCATTACTTTCTGTTGCTGGAAAGGATACTAGAGCAAGACGATCAAGAGGTACAGTGAGCGTACGCGACATGAAACTAGACTGCTGACGCTGGAAGTGGGGGGATATGTGAAAGGAAACATGGACTTGGAAATAGGGAAATGCCTTCCAGGAATGCGGTTGCATTGTCTATCAGATCTGTTGGTAGAGACAGTGAGCTGCAAAATGTGAAAACAGGGCTAGCGTACGTTATCTTGTTCATTTACAGTTTTTAACTGAGAACTGAGATTTCTAATTTAGTGGCAGGGAATAGCTGGTAGATGGAAAACAGGAATGTGTATCATTATATCCTGCTATTCACAGATTTGTAAAAACGACTACCCATACTTTTTAGTTATGGTTTGTGGTTTAGAAAGTTAGCTGGGTCATTTGGGCAGTTCTTTCGTTTGTCTTCTGTAAATCATGGCTACTATTGCCTGGGGACAAATGTTAGAAATGCAAATTAGAAAAGTGTTTGGCAACAAAATACCCCATACACCCTGTTTTACATGCAATATTTACACTGACACATCTGTAGTCTTAGGGGTATGTTTTGTAGCAAATTAATTAAACTGGGAAAGCCCTATAGACAGTAACATAGCTTAATATTTACAAAGTATTGAGCCGGTTTCACTGCTGGCAAACAATGTGTATTGAGCTGCCAAGTTCAAAGTGCAAAATTGATGGTTAAAAAGTTCTGTGGCAGAAATTTCATTAATTTTGTCCACTGGACAGATTGTTTTCCTGTGACTTACAAAGTAAAGATAAGCTGCAGTTCTGGACAAGTGCTTGTACACAACTGAATCTTGCCAGTGAAGCACTTGTGCCTTGGTTTAGCAAGACACGGCATGTATAGAGAGGAATATACTTGAGTCTGTGCCAGAGAGCTGTAATTGTCACGTGTTCCCAGCCTGTCTCAACATCCATAGCTGAGCCCTGTTTTGAAGGTAACATGAATGAATTTGTTCTGATTTCTGACTATCAGTCTAGAAAAATAATGTGCCCCTTCTGAATCCTATTCTAAGTTCCTATGTCTGTATGCAAGGCCTGTAAAAAGACAGCCAGGAGAATGCTTTGCTGTTATTCAACACTTGGAGACCACATTTCTTAACTTGTAGTGTGTGAAGACTGCAGGTTGCTGATACGTGTGCTTGGATTCTCCAATTCATTCAGGTTGTGGAGCAAAGGTGTAAATTTTTGTAAGGGCTTTTGGAGTAAGGAGAACATAATGCATTTGCCTGCAATTTGCCTGTTGAACTTTGCTGTTTTATTTATAGGCCTCCTATCTTGTATGAAGTGGGGCCTGCATTAGCAAAAATGGCAGCATGCAGCTTTAGAAGTACCCGAAGACACAGGAGCGGGTGGTAGATCTATACTTAAATTTGCTTTTACAAGGCATGGTGCAGGCTTGCTGTCTTTCCTCAGGAAGAGCCCAGCAGAGGGAGCACAGCAGCCTCTGTGCTCAGCACTTTCCTTGTTCATTCATTGCTTTCACACCAGCAAAAATAAGATTTCAGAGAACAGAGTGTATGTCTGTCTCGGTGTCCTAGTACAGGCCTGTCTCCAGTGACAGAGAATTGTTTGGGTTTTTTTTTCCTTCAAGGCCAAGGGTAAAACAAAACCTGAACTTCAGTTGATAGTTTTGTGGTGCTGAAATCATCTTTCAAAGGTGGGATAGAACTGTGGATGAGCTAGGCATGTACTGGCAGGTATGTACATAAGCTGTGTGATTTCCTTGTCCTTTAAGTAGCCTTTAAAACGGCTTTGCAGCCAGCTGTCTCCAGTAGCAGGCAACCTGTTAGGAAGGCAAGTAAAAGGGACTGAGAATGTACTCTGGGTCCATCCATTAGCAAAGGTAGGAAGTTTTGAGGATTCCTTGTTTCTTTATGCAGTGGAGAGGAGAAACTCCTCTCTCAGCAGAGGGAAAAGCTACTGCTAAGTCTTACCTATTTTTCCTTCTTAATTTAACGCAAAGAGTTAAACTGCAATTCACAGGCCATAAGTGATGAACTTGTATAGAGCTCTCAGGAGCCAAATTAAAACAAAAGCTTAGGCGGTATTTTGACACTGATAATTTAGGCATTGGTTGTAAACTACTCCTTGTCTGAGTGCCTACAGCATTCATCTTCCTGTGATGGGGAATTGCACATTCTGTTTTACATAGTACTGTACAGAGTTCATGGAAAGGTATATTTCTGTGCTTTTTTCTAATTTTCCTTTCTTATTAATCAAAGATGAGCAGGAAATTGTGAGGAGCAATAGGCTTAATTCCCAGCTTTTAAGATGGCATTTTAAATGGTGAACTATAGTGTGCCTCACTATAAATACTATGCTGACTTGATATCCCTAGGGACTTGGCACAGCCACCACAGCTGTAGTATGTTTCAGGGAAAGTTTTATCTCCATTTTACAACAGTACTTGGCCTACCCTCACCCTTTTGAAGCTAGTATACTGCTGAGGTGAGTTTTGTATATCCACAAAGAGATAGATGAAATGTATCATTTCATATATATATTTCATTTATTTATTCACATCATCTGAAGAAGAGCTAGTTAGGCGTGGGGAAGTGACTGGTCTTTTCATCTCTAGTCCTTGTTTACAGAGTTTCTACTTAGATTTCTACAATAGTCATTTGTATTCTGTCACTTTCTGATATGGAGAACTGCTCATTCAAAACATTTTTATATGGGTCATCAAGAAGATCTGTTTGTCTCTCATGTATCTAAAGTAATCCTGGGTTACTTGAAGTAGTGAGCTACAGAAGTGTGTCTGTCAGAGCATACTATCAACTGCTGTGCTAGGTGCTCCCTGCCTAAAGAAAGTCCAAGAACGTAAGAAGTAAAAATTGCACATTTCTTGTGAAAGGGATGGGGGGGTGAGGGAATAGTACTTAGAAGCAATTTTCTGTTGAAATTTTCTGTCTCTGAGAAAGAAAATAGAAGCCACAAGTGAGTCACAGTATCTAGGACTTTCTTATCCTTCTTGATATTTTATCTTCCTGCTTCCTAGTGCTATTAATATGAACTATTACTGAATTCATATTGAATGTGGTACAAAAACAGTAGGGAAAATTGATCTTCTTCCTCTTTGCAACTTCCTGGGGCTGTGCAAAGGTCTGGAAGTTGGTGGATACACAGTATAACTTTCTACTTCGAACGCGGTGATATTTTCAAAATTTCTTTTACAATCATAAATGATTTATAGGAATTTGTAAATTCTAGTCTTTCTTTCAGAAACCTGCTGTCTTGATGCTTTCATCATTCTTGGGCAAAGCAATATAATTTTCTTTTTAAAATGTTACCTGATGTGCTTGTTAATGTGCCAAACCTTGCATCTATACTTGCAGAGCCCACCTGTAGTTTGCAGTCTGAATCTACTCCTCTAGAGCAACACACCCAACCTCATTCCTGACAGATATAACAGCCTGTCAAGTGGCAGAGGCAAGCTAACTCTTCAGGATGAAGATGGGGTGAAAAAGGGACAGTTAAAAGAGGGATGCGAGTATGGGCCTATGTGTAGCTAAAGCTGGACACATGGGAAGAGAAAATGGATAGTAATGTAGAGGTATGTTTACCCCAAAGCACCTATGCAAATGTAGGTAAGGAAGCTTTGGAATAGACTCGCTTGTAAAATACATGGTATGTACACTATATGTTTGTAAGTAATGCTGTCTAGAAACAGCAGTCTGTGGTCACCAAAGGTTTCCTTATACGGTCTCTGGAAGGGTGTTGTCCATTATTTGTCAAAAGCCACTTTGAATGGGCAAGAATTATTTCCTAATTTCATGTGGAAACAAAGTAAGTGTTATTTGGCAAAGATGCCCTTTTGCTTAGAAAATTTTGGTCCTATGGCTTTGGTTTGTTTTTTGTTTGTTTTTTTTTAAGATGAAAAGCAGGTCATTGCACTAATGTGACTTCACAAGTAATTGATAACTGATACAACGGGACAAGATGTTGACTGGCAAGATAATTCTCATTGGAAGATGGCTGAGGTGCCAACAGCCAGATGTTTACTGTCTGGATGACCTCTATTGGAAAGTGATTAAAAATGAGTCAGTTGGTTGAATGTGGGTCGTTCAAAGAGATGATCCTTTTTTTACCCTGTGATGTCCTTGCATTGCTGCCATGTCACCCAAGAGTTCTGCTAACTGAAAATGACGGTTTGCGAGCACAGAAGTGGTGAGTGTTTCAGCTGAGAATGCCAAGATGCTGGCTCACAGCTTGCAACAGCTGCTAGCAGAGCAAGTCAGGATCTTTAGTCACAGCTTGCAAAGCCGAAGGCTGAGACTGACAAAGTGATGGCTCATGGCTTACAAGAGCTGACAGCCAGCGACCATTGCTCTGATACAGATTGACCTCTCTGTTTGGTATTCCCATCTGTAACAATGCTAGCAGATTTGCAGGCAGGAAGAGAAGTATAAATGGCCAATAGTTGAAAAGGATACTGAAAACTGTGGGCCTCAGTGGCTTAGTGGACGAAAAGAGTAAACCATGTTTAAAAATGACTGGTTTAAAACTATTTTGTCATTTTGCCTTTGTGTTTTTGCATTCCCAGAAAAGTGGGTGGATTGTATAGAGCTGCTACCAGAGCAGGCAAGGTGATAAACATCTTTTGAAGCGTTTAATAGAGAATGCTGCGTCCCCCTCTTCCTCCATTTTTCTTTTATTTCATTAACATGCAGTATCATTGTGGTGGAATTCTGTTGGCTGCTTTAAAAAGTGGGGAGGGAGGGAGAGTATTCTCTACTCAGTTCGTCATACCTTCTGAGATATTTCAGAGAATCTGTATGTATTTTGTTTTTCATTTGTATTTCCTTCTGAAACTCTGTCCTCTAGCAATAATGGTCATGTTTGTGTCCTTGAGTAAAATTCAGAGAAGGCTTTCTGGGGTGAGAGAGAGAAAATGGTCTTGAAATAGTTCAGGGTGTTACACAACTGGGATGCTTGAGCTGTGATATGAAGTTGCAAACAGCATTTTACCTGTGGAATTTGGAAATCACATGGGTTTGTACGCAGCCCAGAGCAGTGTGAAATCTTACCTGTACAGACCTTGCACTCAGCCTTGTACAGAAAATATTTAGGGTCAAGAAAAACTTGTTTCATATTTGTCAAAGTCACGTGAAGGGGCTTGGCCAAGTCTCCATGCCCTTACCACCAGTGCCTCTGCTTTGGTCCCACAGCATCCTTTGTACGTGTAACCCAGCGTCTGACTTCAAGGTCACGCAGGCAGTCTGAGGTGTTGCAGGTGGGAGATGAGCAACTTGAAAGGTAAAGTGCAGAACTAGAGAAAGCGTCAGTGCCGTGATGTAGGGCCTTTGCATGACGAGCAAAAGAAACTCAGTGCCAATTCTCACCAGTTTCTAAAAGGCCAGCTATTTTGGTTGTGCACTGGTAACGTAAGTTACTTGTGCTTCTGTTGTGATACAGAAAACCTCAATGAAAAAAACTCCCTGCCACTTAGCTCTGCCTAGAGAAAGGGGAAGTTTTACATGCTGTAGGTCTGTACGTGTGGAGTGGTGGCCTTGAAGGGAGCAATGGCCGTAAAGAGAGGAAGGAGCCTTTGCGCTCTCTTCAGAGCCTTCCACGAAGCTGGCCTGAGTGAGGCACTCTGCCTCTGCCTGCACCATTGCCGTCACCTCCCCATACACCAACGCTGAGCGTGTCCCTGTGCGTGGGCAGAGTTTCACCTTGCGCTTTCAGTCTTGGGGCAGTAAATGCTGTAGGAAAATCCAGCCTTACCTTTCACCTACTTTCCTCTTGGGAAAATGCCCTTGACTTTGATTTACACTGGATATTGTTTGACTGCTGCTGAGAACCAGTCCAACCGCTCGTTCAATGCAAATTAGTATAAAATCAGTTAAGAAAGAAATATAGAAAGTTATAGGATTGGGGCTCGGCTAGCAATGAGTTCACTCATTTTCACAGTCTGTTTGACTTTGAAAGTGGCTCGGGATAGCATGGTTAATGTTTTGAAAAGCTATTCTATCCACAAAGAATGCAAAGTTTTGTTAGACGCAAGATGTACTTAAGTGTTTTATAGTCTTGTTTTAGTGAGGCATTTGTATTTAACAGTTCTGAAATGTTATCTCAAATAGAAAATGTTAGTTGAGTTTAGATTTTTCCCTGTAGGTCTTTTCCTTTATAACTTTTATAAGTTGTGTCTGTGGTATCTGTTTTTGCTGTGCTTAGCTTGAGGAAGGTCTCAGGACTGGGTCTTTTTAGTATCATATTTAAGGGCCCTTGTAAAATGCCCCTAGTTAGTGAGTAGTAACACCTATGTGCTAGGGTTGAAATTTTTCATCAGTAGATCTAATAATAATTGGCAAAGGAGGTCAGGAGCATCATCTCCGCTTTACAGATGGAGAAACTGAGTCACGGAGAGGCGGTGACTTGTATAAGATTAACCAGTGAACCTGGGGTCCTAGCTGAGTATCATGTCAACTTGGTACGGTGTCACAGCCCCTTGCTAAGTGCCTTTGCCAAGTCTGTTTTCTGACTGCCACCTCAAGCACTGATGGAATAGGGTGGACTCACAGCATTATTATGTGGAGTAGAGAGGACCACTGGTTGCTGGGGGTATCGGGGCTTTTACAGCTGGCAGTCCCCGCAATCTGAATGCTTCCATAGTAAAATCAATAGCAGTAGTAGGGTCCCAGTGAAAGGATGAGACCTGAGTTTTCTGCTCACTTGATTTGTGTGGGTCCCTTCCCCAATATATAATTTGCCTTGATAGCTGCAAAACATAATAAGATCTCCTAGTACAAAATAGCCTGGGATGAGATACAGCTCATCTAATTTAACTCTGAGGCTACGCTAGTCACTCGAGTTGTCTTCATAGCCAAAAGGAAGAAAGAAGCACCTCCAGACAGCAATTCGTCTCATTTGTGTTAGGCGTATACGAGATAATAATTACCCTGTAGAGGCATGCTGTTCTCTGCCTGAATAAAGGAGCAGCCTTGAAGAATACTTCAGATGAAATACCTAGCTTTTAGGGGAGATTAATTCTGTCCTTAGGAACAAATGCATATAGATGAGTCCAGATGACAAGGTTTAAATATTAAAACAAAACATGTCCTAAGCTTGCACTGTTTGGATTTGGCTTTTGTGTACAGATATGTCTGAACTAGTCACAGATGTGAGCGTGCATAGTCCTTGGGCTCTCTTTTAACACATTTTGCTAGGAGTTGAGCTTCAGTCGGTTGCATGGATTTGCCATGGAGAAATATTTGCTGTTAATGCTGATTTTTTACCAAAAGAGGATCTTGCAAGTCCCATCAAGTTCTGCTTCAAGAGTCAATTATTTTGGATGTGTCTGGGGTGAGATGATGTGCAAAAAAAGCTAACTATGAATGAAAGGCTCCCTATGTCACCAAATCCGTGTTCGCTTATCCAAAGTTTTGTGATGAGTAAGTAGGTGGTGACTGAGGTCTGTCGTGAATTACAAGCAGGTAAGCACAATTTTAGTATAAGCAAGCAAATGAGCCAAAATAGAACACAGTTATAGGAGATGCTCTGAATTTAATAAAGCAAAGGACTGTGAAGTGCAGCATATGCTCGTGTTCTTGATAAGCCTGTGAAAAGATGGGCAAAGCAGGGGATAACTGGGACATCCTGTCCAATGAGCTTTATTACTTCTTCCTTACTGCTGTGTGGCCTGCAAACTGTTGAACCTGAGCTTCATGCTTTGGAAGTCAATTTTGATTTATTGTGATACTCATTCCAGGCACTTTCCAGAACAGCGTGAGGGAGATGGGGGTGTCAGAGCATAACTACACCCTGCAACAGGAGGCAGGCAGGGCAGAGACCGCTGGACTGCTGGCAAATGAGCTAACTCCGGAGCTGGAAGCAGCATAATCACATCAGCACTGTGCTTGTGTTAATAAGCTCTGCTGCATCATGGCAGTAATTGGTATTTGCATAGCACTTTGCAAATACGAAAGCATTGCTTAAATGCAAATGATAAGTAGGTTGGCTTCCAGCCTGCCTGTATAGCTTGCCCCCTCAGCTAATTAAGCACTTAGGCACTTGATATGAATATAAAATAAAGGATTGAATCAAATATCTTTATTACAGTTGGTTCTGACTAGATGGGCTTATTCCTCTTCAGATGTGTAGATGGGCTATGAAACCATTTGAGCTTAGAGAACTGTTAGTAAAGGAATGTGCAGCATTTTGGGATCTTGATTCCACGAGGTGCCCTAAAAGCCATGAAAACAGCCACGCTCTGGTTTATTTAATGTGAGCCATTGTGTGATGAGATTTACTGCGCTTGGCGCCATAACGTTAACTTTACTTGGAAGTTTTCATCCTTGGTGTCGATGTGAACTTAAATTTGAGATTGTGCGTAGCTTAGTTACTGGCTCAGGGTTTTATTGGACGCTAGCCATGTGCTTTTTAGCAATAGTAAACTCCGTCTTTGTCTTTTCACGTAATTGTTTTAAATTGTAGTGCAATTTGGGCAGGCAGCACAGTATACACAGATAATATATTCAGGATGACTAGAAAAGTTCCAAAACGTGTGTTCATCCTCTCTCCTATGGAAACTGTAATCATGGCAACTTAAAATACATTAATTAGTATTTTCTTTCTTGGCAGTGAAGTTGGATATTTTGATACTTCACATGCACGTGATAATACTTCCTTTTTAGATATTTCAGAACCCTGAAAAAATACACCACTTGGCAAAATGGGGCTTTGTATTCATAGCATGTAGGAGTTTAAGCTACTGCATCATTTGGCAATAGCTTACTCTAACATAATATATTTTAAGATTAATAATTTCAGAAGTTTCTGAGCATCTGTTCAAGAGAGCGGCTCCTTGAAACAATGTCTATTTTTATTGGGTTGTTGCACAAAATCTGCATTGTATTCAAATATTACTGTCTTGCAGTATTGTCATAAAGTGTATTATTCAGCTGCTGAAGTGATACTGCAAAGTGAGTATCGTTTTATCACAAAGTGAATGCATGTGAAACCAAACATCAGAAGGAAGGAATTATATGCTGTGCTAGTAGGAAACAAAGACTAAAATACAATAGAGAAACAGTTTTGTAAAGGCCACCAAAGTTCAGAAGGGGAAAATAGTATCATAAAGAAAATCAGTTTTAATAAATTACCAGTCCTGTGGGAATTGTCTTGTACTCTGAAAAGTAGTTCTGTGCTTTCCTTCTCACCAGAATGATTAATGGGCTGATTCTGCCAAAGGTAGCATGTTTAAGCAAAACGTAAGCACTAAAAATGAAAGCTTAGTGTTTTTGCACATGCCCATTGTGAAATTGGGTTCTCTAAGGAAGAGGCAAAAATTAGAATACTTGCAAAGGAAGCTGGACCAATGAAATAAAGCAGTTTAATTTTGATCCATCAGAGGAAACTGAAAGCACATCAGAAACATATACTACCCCCAGATAAGCTCCTTGCTTATGCCCTCTCCCCCCAAATCATCTTGGCTGCCTTAGTCACTTCACTGTGGAAGTAAAATTAGGAGCCTTAGCCGCTGTAGGTTTTCCCTCTAAGCAGACATTTGACCTACTGGACTCAGTCTCCTGCTCTGAATTGCCCTGTCAGTTTTTGTCTCTCCCCATGGGCTATATGAAACCTAGTATACCAACAAGTAAGTTTCTCTCTCATGGTGGCTTGAAGGTGCTGCTGGTGAGTACCTATTTCCCATTCCTTCTGACAAAAATACTGTCTTTGGACACATCCCTGTTTGCTGTCAGCTGCCCCATGTGCTTCCATGACAACTTGCTGTATGATTCCGCGCATTGCAAAAAAGGCTTTAATCTAGTATAACATCTAGTTTGCCATCTGGAAATAATTTGTCTTACCCAATATTTGGACATACCGTTTGCCAGTTAAAAATTCTGAAGGCCAATTCCCCTTTGGCATATCTTGGAGCAGCACTGCTAAAACGTTCAGTGTATGAGAGAGGAAAGCCAGGCATGTGTCCAGAGTTTCTAGGTGAATCAACCCAAGTCCCATTAGCTTTGCTGTAGGTAGTGCTTTTAAGTCACAGAGATGCTTTCCAGCACTCCAGCCTCTTGCAGGATGTGTCAGTGATGGCCTTTTGATTTACGCAAGCCCTACTACCCAGGAAGAGCAAGTTGTAAATCAGTACTCGAGAATTATGAAATGAATTAATCCCTTTTCTGTTGAAGCAGGTAGCACATAAAGGTCTATCAGGTATATGGTTCTGGATCAACATATAACTTACATATGCTTGCCTTCCTCACGGAGAAGAGTCAGAGGCTAAAGAGTTTCAGTCCAGTGAGGAACTGAATATCTATTTTAAGTTGCTATACATTCTTGATTTCTCTGAGAGGGAGAGAGCAGGGACTGAACATCTTACCTGATATTACTGATATCTCAAATGATGATCTGTGGGATGGAGAGTATCAGGAGAGTAAAAACCACAAGCCTCGACTGCAGCAAGCCAACCGGATAACAGCTAAACATTGCCCAGTTGCTGGGGGTAGATAGGCTCCGCTTCCCCTGCGCCTGGCACTGTTCCCATCCCTTTGGCTTTCTCTGTACTGCACTCCTGATTACGTTGCTCTTTTTATATTTCTAGCCTATTAAACACTCTTTAGCTGGAGGTTTTGCTTTGTAAAGTGCTCTGTTCATTCAGTGCAATATATTGGTCTAGCAGCAGTTACTTACAATCTGAAGGCAGGTTCTGAATCTTTGAAACTGCCCATTGTGTGATTTGATTGTCAAAACCATGGAGGTACTGGCTGTGTAAAACATGTTGCTTGTATATCTGCCTTGGATATGCGAGTGCTGTGACCATACAAAGTCTATTAGGTGGACAGAGATCCTTTTGCAGTCATAGTAAGCATGAGATCCACTTTTCCTGGATTTTTCCGTTAAGAAAAAACCTGGCTGTAATACTAGCATATTGGGCAGGAGAAGGAGCTTTCACTTTGGGATGTCACATCATTGGTTGCGATTAATTCCTTTGGTTTTGTGAGAGAGTGGGGTGTCGTTGCATTAGAAAGCATGTTTATGGAGATAATCCACTTATCAGGCCAAGAACACATTCTCTCTCTACTAGACAACAAACGAGTTCTTTCCTTACCAACAGAGATAATAAGGTATATCCTAACCCAGAGGAACAGGGGAGGGCATGGCATGAAGCTGACAAGATCAGAAACAAAAGTTGAAGCCGAAGATGAAAAATACATTTATTGAAGAATGGCTGCAAAATAGAAGTGATCTACTGCAGCAACTCATTCATCAAAGGAATTTGGCCTTGCCTCACTGTAATCTAAATTGAATCTAATTTAGATTCCAAGCAAGGGATGGGAATCCTTTCCTGAACCAAAACAAGCCTTGCCACCTCCTACCTTTTCATTACTCATTCCATAATTTGTTTGGGTTTGTTATGTAGGACACTCAGGAAGAATAGCTTAAAGCTGTGTGTGCCTGTGCTAAATCTGATGTTATAATCAGTGCTTTGCTGTACATTGGGTTGATTTTTGATGCAGTTATAGCACCCCGAGCTGGTAATGTGCCTCTGCCTGGGGCCCCCAGGAACTTAGGCGTGAACATCTTTCTTTTCTTTCCTGACCACTGAAATACTTGCACTGCTGTTTGACTTAGGCTGGGAGAGTCCACTACAGCCTTGGGCTGGGCTCAAGCAGTTTCTCTGATTTTTTTAGTCTAAAAATCAGCTCTGCTCATGCCTACATACATGGATCAAAACTGTCCTGGAACAAGAGACTGGAAGATAGTTTTCTTCATTTTTGAGATGTTATGCTTGCTGACCTACTTTTCGTTTTTGCATTCTAAGCTGATGAACGGCAAAACTTGGCCTCCTAGTCTGTGCATGTCTGAGAAGACTAAATGGCATAATTCCTTCCCTGAGGCTTGTCAGGACTCCCAACACCCGAACCGAGGTTCAGACTGTGCTCAGGGCCGTGGCAGCAAACAGTCTTTATTCAGTACTCTATTGCTGATTCCCTCTTAAAACGTGCGCTGTATTTTTTCTGAGACTATTTCCTGAGGAGTGAAAGGAGATGAGATTTGGGCATTGATTCCAGCAGAGATTTCTGTAACGTGGGGCATGTCAGGACGCTGCCTTGGAGTATGTCCCAAACCATCATGCTACCTCATAATTTTCGAATTCCCTGCCTGATTCTTTGACATGTGCTCCTCGGTGTCTCGCCTCCCTTGCTCCCGGAAACCCATCCCAGTTCTGAGGTGTTTGCTTCCCTCTGAATATCCTGCTGCCTTACAGAAATCTCCTGCGATCTGTGGGTGTGTGCTCCATAGTCTGGTCACTCTCTCAGTGCCATAAATCTTGTCATACCTACATATATAGATCCTATACAACTCATTTGTCTCCTACTGACTCTGAACAACATGCCTAGATCTGAACAAAATGGTGGGTTGAGCAGCTTGTTACGCCCCAAGTGTAAAGAGGTTAGTTGAAAGTTCAGGACATGGACAAAACCTGCCTGCAAGCAGGGGATTTGGGGAATGGGAAAATTGAGTGGCTAAACAGGGATGGTAAGGGTGGCTTTGAAGAACTTTGGAGGGAAAGAGAATCAAATGATGGATTTGGGGGGGGGGGGGTGGGGGTGGTATCAGGATGCCTCTTGAGAATTTGCTGGCAGAAAAAGCAAGTTATTAATTTCCCTGCAGAATTGAAGGTATGAAAAGGGTTAAACGTTTACACTGAACTAGAGCATATGTAGTTTATATGTCTGAGGTCCTAAATGACAGCAAGTTTTCTGCCATCTCTGTCTTAATGCTCATCAGGACTGCGCGCCCTATTTTAGTATTGTTTGCCAGTTTGTACTTGCCGGCCTCCTTATGGAAAGTATTCTAAGCCACGTGAGATAGGTGGGTGATAAAATGCTTAGTAGCAGCCAGCTGGTAATGGGAGTAAGGATTGTGGGAATGCTGCTTCCTTCCCACTTCCGAGAACTGCACCAAAAAACAAGAACCTTTATCACATGCGAACTGCACTCTAGACCGCTTCAGGCAAGGGCTGGGAAGCTTTGCTCTGGTTGCAGTAGGAAATTCCAGTCGAAACCAAGACTGGGTTGGCCTCGTTAGAGCAGGACACAGGCAGCAAAACATCACCTTTCCCAAGATTCCTTTCTCATTGCTGAGGTGAGTATTGGGGTCTGCTATTTAATGCATCCAGCCACTTTTTGTGATCCAATAATTGTGCTGTCTTCTCCTACAACCTGCTTTACTGATGCCTTGTACTCTCTTCTGATTTTTCTCTCTGAAGTTTTCTCTTGGCTGCTGCTTAGCACTTTGATGCAGTTCAGCACATGCATATCTGATGATACTACTATTTTATTACATTCTGAGCTGAAAAGAATTTGCAGTTTGCTTTTCAGGGAGATTTTTCGGGAATGTAGAGACACCCTGTGAAATACTAGTTGGTGGAATCAAAACTGACTGATTTTTTTTCAAATTCGTAATAATTATATTGGGGGGAGACAGTATAAATTTTTATTATTTTTTTAACAAAAGTGTTTTAAAAAATAATTTTAAAGCAGCTGAAAATAAGAAATTAGCAACTGGCAGTCTTAACATGCAGCTGATGAGCTTTTCTGCCTGCTCTGATAAATGGCAGGTAGTGCTTTCCATTGCTAAGCCGGGGTTCTGCTTGAGTAGACTGGGCCAGAGAAGGTTGCTGTCTGAGACTGTGTGGGCTATTCGAAGTGTAAGATCTTTAATTTTCTGTGATTGTGTTTCCACATGACTAGGAAATGTTGCTACTCTTAGCATAAGTAGATCCCTTTGGTGACAATGCCAATACTCAGATCAAAACTAGAACAAGTCAAGGAGATGGCTCTGTCTCGCAGTGGGGCGTTTGTCTGTGTTGTATTTTCCAAATGTAATCAGAAGACTTGAACCTTCCAAGCCAGTGTTTTGGCTTTGAGACTAAAATAACACACAAGAAAATCTATATGCTGCTGGAAATGTTCCTGACTGCATTAGATCTTCCTTATCAATCTAAGCCTGCGTTTGGAATTGTGCCATGGATTCCCAGACCTGTGTTCAGTGTTGCTCCATTTCATGCTTGTTTTGAGTGTGGGGCAAGGGATGTCTATCAAGCTGGCTGAT
This sequence comes from Astur gentilis, assembly GCF_929443795.1. Lineage (NCBI taxonomy): Eukaryota > Metazoa > Chordata > Aves > Accipitriformes > Accipitridae > Astur > Astur gentilis. Next base: position 1,005,429 of record NC_064884.1, on the reverse strand, counting down.
GACTATTTTCACCAGAAAACAGTAAATTAGAAGAACATGGAGTCAGTTTCTAGAGAACTGTAGCTATTTGCATAATTAATAATAGCAGATCATTAAATGCAAATGACTCAATGCCCTAAGAAGAAAAAAACATGAAGCATTTCATTCTGAGACATCACCAAGAGGAAAGGTGATTTATTTTTTTTTTAACTGGATTTCAGTCAGTGAAGGACCATCTGAAGTTAAAAGATAAAGGCAAAGGCTTTCAGTACTTTAAAGTACTAAAGTGCTTCCTGCTTGCGTGTCGGCACCCATATGTTCCAAGAGCGTGACACAAGATGGGGAAAAGAAGAGACTGTAAAGCTTTGCCAAGAAAGGGAAATGAGGTGAGAAGGTTTTGCTGAGCAAGATGCATAAGGGAAGGAGAAAGACTGATGTTGCTTAACAAGCCCATGTGCGATCATGGGACAGCAATGAAGGTATGGGGGTCAGTGGTGGGGCGGAGGCTCTGTAACCTGGTCATTAAAACAGGAAACAGGAAGGTAAGGGCCCTCACCTCAACCCCAGATTTAATCCGTGGCCTTGAGCAAATCACTTCACCTTGATCTACCTCTGTTTCCACTCTTCCTCATGGGAGGGAGGGTTTGACACCGCATGGATTCAGATGTTAAAAGGCTTTATTGGTTTATGGATGGACATGTATGCAGCACCCACTGAAATCAGAAGTAGGTGCAGAACTGACCCTACTTGCCTTTATTGTCTTTCAAATTCTACATTTACAGACCACAGGGTAGTTGGGAAAAGAATCACACTTAACGCTCTGTTACAATTCAGGAGCACTCTGGCATTTTAGAGAAAGCACGTTTCTTTCTAAATTGATACAAGCTTCCAGCTTTTGTTGAGGATGTGTGAAATTTCATTTCTGCCTCAGAAATAGCTTTGTGCTTGTGCCTTTATTTCTTCATTTGTTAGAGAAACAACCAGTGTTGATACTTATTTGTGTGTTGTTGCTCTTAGATGCTGGGAAAGGGTGGTGATGTCTGTAGTATGTGAGAAAAAAACTATTTATAGAACAAACATCTCCTTTGTTAGGAAGTGTCATGCCTTGCATGGTTTACATCAGGATGGGTGTAGGAGGAGGAAAGACTATTGTCAAAGCACAGGGAGTTGCCCTCTGAAGTGAGCAATCCAAACCCCACTGAGCACCTTGCACCCTGGCTGCCCAGGAGCTTGGAGTAGCTGCAGAGGGAGAACAGTTACATGCAGGAGATGAGAACATCATCCTTGCCAGGCAAATGGAGCACGTTTAAGCGCAGCTGACTGAGAACATCTGTCAGGGCTGTTTTATAGTGCACAGCTTGGTTTTTCATGTAACGAAATTTCTGGCATAAAGCTTATGTATTTTATAGAAAAAGTTAATTTTGTCTCTCCCCAAAAGGCTTTGTTCAAAGGCACTTTTGACAAAAAGTGGACACCCCATCATTGTTTGCTCACTATGCGTGAGGGTTCAGAGTGGTCTCTGCTTCCCTCAGCCTCCCAGATGTTGCTCTCCTGATCCTGTACAGAAAAGCCTGTAGACAGACTTGGTAATATAAAACGTCTTGGGGTTTTAGAATGAAAACTGTATTTCCAAAAATGTGTTTAATCAAGGATTGTTTACGTTGCATGACAAAAGTATTAACTAGCTGCTCTAGATGTACTGTGAGCATCCTGAGTGCATGAATGATCAGAATTTAGTAACTCATGTACTGTTAGGGGCTAGTGGCTGTCTGTAGTGCCATTGGAATGGAAATGATCATGCCACTGCTTAGTGGGTCACACAAGCAGCCTTTCACCTCATTCTTACTGGGCGTTTGCGACCATGCAGGTGGCTTCCAACGTAACCACTTTTATATAGAGGAACATATATGTGTCTATTTAAGTGGAATATATGTGCATAGTGTTCTTTCATACAGTGTTCTCTCTCTGATACGATCAGTGTGACTCCTTATCAAAAATCAATTCTTATCGCTGGATAATTGTACCTGGACAAGGATCCCACGATGCTGAATCTATACAAATATGAAAGAAAAAGAGAGTATAGTCTAAGTTCTGTTTTGATTATTCAAATGTATGCATAAGAATAACAAGAAGGAATATGTTATGTAAGTTGCAGATAAAACTTAGTTCTCTTCAGAACAGCACGCTTCTCCTTCAAGTATGAGTAATAACAAATACTTTTTTTTTTTAATTTAGGAAGTGGTACTCATAATAACGGCCTTCTGGAAGCATTGTGCCAACGTTCTGTATTTCTGCATGTGTGAGAGTGATGGGGGAGTGTACGTAACTTGTTCTTGAGTTGGACAGCCCCATCTCCAGCGCTAGAAGGAAACTGTTTCTATTTCCAAAGTAAGTACCATCCAAAAAGTTGGGTTTGGTTTTGTTTGGTTTTGATGGTGGACAGGTGATAATGGCATCTGACCCTTAGGACCAAGAATGCTCTAGAACTCGATTCATCCTCCATACGTTGCTGGTAGTTGGCACTAATTTTTAGTCCTTGTCAAAACACAGGCTGGAGCTGATGACCTAGTTTCAGCTGACCTTGAAATAAGCAATCTCTGTGACGTTCAACCAATTACATCACTTAGGTAGCCGGCTATCCTGTCTGCTGGCTGCGGAGCTAAGGGTGCTTTTGTTATGCTCTGTTCAAGGGCTGCTGGTGGAATTGAATTATTCCCTGTGCCTTCTAGTTTGTCCAATCTCACAGACTTTTTTTGATTTCTTATTTATCTTTAGGAACTGGCTGATACCTGGCAGGAACTCACCAAGATCTGTACCTGATATCAACATCTACAGATTCATTCTTCTCAAAGCACTGGGTTTTTTAATTTTGGCCAGAGCCACTGTTCTATATAGTCTGTAGTTCCTTGTTAAAAGTAAGTGACTTGGTGTAATTGGTTACTGCATGCAATACAGTCTACTTTTGTGTCGTGTTCTCTCTGCTCAATGTAAACCACCTGCTCTTTACAGGCACCATGGAGCAAAGACTAAGTGCTCATCAACTGGGCAGTGAGAGGGGACAAGGGCAGGTAAAGCTTGCAGATAATGATACACAAGTTGGCAAGGCAGAGGCAAAGCAGAATGTAAAGGCTTCTGTGGGAGGGCCAGGAGTTGGGGAGGTCAAAGTGGGCAGTAAGAGGTGAAGCAGGAGGAGTGAGGGAGAGGAGGAAGGCAAGGCAAGCAAGTGGAGTGGAGCAGAGTCGCTACTGTATTCCAGGGTTCAGTCTGCAGAGGAATTTCTGCATCCCTCTTGCTTTTATCGTGTCACAGAAATCTAATTCTAAAGCCAGTATAGAGATTGTGCATCGCTTAAGTCCTTTATGGCCAAATGCTTTTAGAATTTGACAGGCACCAACAGAAGAGCTATTCTGTGGCAGGGATTTCATGGTTTTGCTAAATCCAGAACTTCAGATCTTTGAGGTGAAAGGGGACTATTTGCACTTGCACGCAAAGCGTTAAGTATTGCAGCCGATTCAGTTAGCACGTGTGACTTTTAATGTAGGTTTGTTCCTGCATTTTTTCTAAGAGAATTGATGTATTTCTGTAGAGTTTCACAGTAACTGGGGAAAAGGTGTAAGTGATGCAGGCACATCACCTATTTGTGGATAAATTAAAGAGAGTTTCATAGAGAAATTATTTTAATCGGTCACCAGTTGGGACACTGAAGAACTCACGGTCATTAAATCATGGGACAGAAAGGCTACGCTGAGCTCTTAGTCCAGCATTTGTAAAGCATTTTGTCTGCGATGGGGACTCTCTGGGGTGAATAATTAACAGTAATAACATCAGATGACAAGTGGATGCAACTAGCAAGATAAGGAGAACATAGAAGCAGTGACACGGTTTCTCTAGCTGTAAGATCTGTATTGCCTGAAAAACGTCTCCGAATGGAGGAGCTTGGCTTTACCTCCGGCACTGCAGAGGGCACAGCGCTATCTGCCGGATCGGCAGGAACGGTGCCGTTGCTCTCCAGGATTGCACAGCACAGCACCAGGCGTATTTTAACTCCTGCCCCCGGCACACGCTTTACGTACATACATGCGCACATGTCTGCGTGCACATATGTGTTTCTCTCTCTTCCCGCCTGCCCGCCCCACCCCCGCCCCCCGGAATTTCTCCATGTAACCTCTCCTTTCCTGTGCAGATTTTTTGTCTCTGGATGGAAACCTACAATTACTCTAAATTTGTTTGGCTTTTTTTTTTTTTTCCTGGTCGTTTCTTTGTTTAAAGTTCATAAAACAGCTGTTAAAAGTAAGCAAACTGTAGCAGAATACCTAGCCAGGAGAAGGTGCCTGCTTAGATGCTGAAGTGCTAGCAAGGAATTCCCTTTGAAAAATGGTGGGTTTGAAGGAGAAAGTGACATTTTACAGATACAAAGCTCTGTGTAACTTCCGCTGTTTTACACAGCACCTTTGAACTTGACCGGGGAGATGTTCCTCACTGTCAGAAGACAAAGGACCTTTCAATTCTGTCACATTGAAGCTGGAAAAACTGTTTCTCCTTTCTCTTGTGTGATGTCTAATGCATTACATACGTGCTTGTCATTTTAGATGAAAGACAATGACAATTGTGCTACTAGGAGGAGAAAGTTCGAAACCCACAGGCGGAAGGTGCAAAACATAGCCCAAGACCAAAAAAACCTATCTATCACAATGGGAGACTTGATTCTGCAAGACAATAAGTATATCTGGCCAAAAATCTCCAGTACAGAAAGAGTCTCTTGGAATCCTTCATATTTCCTGGACTCCTGTGAAAACAAACCACATTTGAGAAGCAGCCCAGAGCTGTCTTCTAGGGGACTTGGAAATGAACTTACAGGTGTATACCTGTGTTTATTGACAGCTGGGAGGAGATTCAGCCCTGTTCACTGTTTAAGGAAAAAAACAGCAGCTAGCACTTCAGTCCAGCCAAGGTAAGACAGTAACACTTGCTGAATGAGCTTTTCTTTACAAAAACGCAACCATTGCATGGTGCTAAAATAATTGATGCGTTTGTGTATTTTACTAGCAGTAAGAATTCAGAAATTAAATGAGCAAATGTGAATGAATATGTGCGGCAATCTGACACGCTAATGGATTTTCATCCACTGCTAAAGTGAATGAGCTGAGGAGAGGCCTAAAAGCATATCTGTGAAAGTGCCACCTCATTAGACTCCAGAGTGGTAAAACAGCACTTCAGTTACAGCACACAAAGGCTTGCCTGTGTGCATATGCACTACTTGATTTTATTGGCATTGAGTCCCAGAAAACAATACCCCAAAAGTACCTGGACTGACACCAGGGCTTAGAATTTCCAGGATGTATACAATAACACACCTCTAAATATGGCCTCTATTAAAGGTCTGAAAAAATGTGTGTGTTTAGTTGCTGACCACAAAGTGTTAGCAACGTGCAGGAATGTAGCTCAGTGCATTTCTTGGACACAAAGGGGAGACTTTTCAACCCAGCCTTCAGAGCGCACCTGCTGCTCAGAGGGATCCAAGTCCCCAGACCCTGCCAGTCCTCTGTGCATGTGCAGGCTTTGGCTTATGCAAGGCTGTTCTGCATTTGAGGAAGTATTTCTCTGTCAGGGAGCACCGCTACGAAAAGCATTAAAGGCTCACAAACGGCTCAGGCAGTCTACTTGCCCGGACAGCTACTTCTTGTTCACAGAAGGGAGGACTTGCTAATATCCAGTCCTTCTCATTCTTAGTCCTGAAGTGAAAACAATTCTCAGAGCCGAGGATAAACAGAGGCAAGTTGAATGGCCTGGTTTTTCTCTGGGAGATAAGGGTGGCGGATGGACTGTGCCTTGTGGATTCTCAGCGAAAGCAGAAAGGGAGAGCAGCTGGCATGAAAGGGTCAGAATATTGCCCATCCAGAACAGAGGCCTTGGAAATCGGTTGGACTCCTCCACAGGCGTGAAGGAAGCTAAGCCAAGCTCAGAGAGCAGCAGTAAATTAAGAACATGGGCTATCTGTATATAGTGGAAAGAGGTCCTGCAGCATGTATGTGACAGAAAACAGAGCAGTTGTTCAGTACGGAGTATAGCTTTCAGGAATCATCGCGTTATGCACATGGGGAACCCCACTCCATTACATTGCATGGGGAAATAGATCTGGCAAAAAATGATGTAGTGCAAATGCAGGCAGGTATTTGTTTAGAGAGAGCATGTAATATAGCACAGTCACTCTGGGTACCTGCGTCTTAAGAGCATTAATGCCTCAATACCTTCTTGAATATTGGGGGTGGGGGGCGTGAGAAGGGCAGGCAACTGGGGCCGGGTGCAGCTGAACGCTGCAAACCTAGTCCCCAGCACTGGGCACTGGGCATCAACTGGAAATGTAGGTCTACAGATGGAAAGATGTGTGAAGAGTACAGCTGGAGTTGTCTGTAGCGTAGAGTATATGATGGGGATCCAGATGTTGGCAGGTACATGGAGAATGCACTTTAAAACTTGCGTGTGAAAAAGAGAAAACTGAATGAGCTTTTATAGCCCTTCAGGCACCCTGTAAAGGCAACTAGAGAAGTCTTCCCTTGCTACGTATTTCGGTAGAATGATTTTCAATGTGTGTGGGAAGGATGCCTACATCTATTAAATTCAGTGGTTTTAAATTGGTATACGTTATCCTGTATGACTTTTCTGCAAACCGTTAGTGGTTTCATGCCAACTAGAGGCTGCTCTGTGGGAGCCAGTGTAAAGGGGGCTCTCTCTTTGGTTTTGTGCTGTTTCTCCCAGCAGTTGTGCATCGGAGAATTGCAGCACTGTTATTTGGTTGTTGCCCAGCTCTGGTGGCCTTGAGGTTGGGATGGTTGTCTAGGAGCGGTTGATCCCAGTGGTGTGTATGTGTTGGCTCCTGACAGACAGGAGGGGCTGTGGAAGGAGCAAGCTTTGCTGTTGTTTAGCTGCACAATAAAGAGGACATTTGCACTGAAGCAAGCTGATGTGATTGCGGATGGCAGAGGAAGCTGCTGAGATGGCTGTCGCAGGGAGGCCAGACACGCGGGTTTTGTGTTCCCACTCCCATAGCCTGGCTCAGGGACCATAAGAGTGAGGGATTAGTGGGGGCAGGGTGCTGAAATTATTTTTATCTCCTCATCTTGTTGTGCCTGTGCAAAAGTGTCAGTCTTTTTTTTTTTTTTTCCTCCTTTTTTTCCTTTTTTTTTTTTCCCCCCTGTGAAGCATTAACTGGGTGGGTTGCCATAGCAACCCCCGCATGTTAAGTTGGGCTGCTTCTTGCAGCATTCAAGATTCCTCTCTTTAAACATTCAGTCCCCTTCACCATTTCCCCTGGAGTGCCAAAATGGCTGATGGCTTTGTGGTGCAGAGCATCCTGCGCCCAAAGGGTTAAGCCTGTCCTCCAGCCCGTTTGCTGGAGGCATCAGGGCTCTGTTGGGGCAAGAAGGAGCTGCTGTGCATCCTTGTGTTGGTTGAGGTTTGAAGAATGTGTGCTCTCCATCTCTTTCGCAGCACACCAGGGCTGAAAATTGAAACAGGCTTCCAAGGTGGCATCCCGTTTATTTGCAAGTTTTCCTGAAAAGGGCTGGGTGGTGTTTGTTGCCTGTTCAAAACAGGCACATGGAGACATTGGAGTGGTTCCCAGCTAAGCCCAGAGTATAGGAAGAATAAAAGTATCTTATCATTTCATTCTAAAATCATACAGTATCCCTGAATAAGTTGAGAGAATTTTTTCTTAAACAACAAAAAACCAAAAAACCCACAGGTTCTGGCAGTTTAATAAACGGGACTGACTACAAGTACTTATTTCAAATCACATTTGCTTTTGTCTGTAGTACGTGAAGCATGGTCTAGGTGAAGAATAAACTTTTCCAGAGCTGTGGGAGAGGGCGTGATCTCCATTTGCTTCCCTGGCCTGGGGCTTTTTGTGTTACCATCCAGCCAAATCCAAGCCCAATTTCACCAGAGATTTTCTTCATCTCTGGACCCCATTTCCCTTCTTTAAATAGCAGCTAGAACGCCAGTCTAGCATGAAATGCTTGAGGCCTGTACATGAGGGATTCTGAGGGACAACTCATTACTTTTTTAGGATGTTTGTCACATTTAAATTGGTTGGCAGGTGAGTTCTGGAGTGCTTGGGGTTAGCAGAGAAAAAGGCTTCTGTTTCTACCTGGGGGAGCACCGAGGCACCTGACAGCAGGGCTGTGCTAAGGCAGGAGTAGAAAGGGTTGAAGGGTCAGGCAGTGGCTGCCGACTGAATCGGCGTTGTAGAGCTGCTGCTGTTTCCTCTTAATCCTCTCAGACCCTCTCTCCCCCGCCTGGCAGGATTCTCTGTAATAGATGTAATTAGAGCAGCCATAGCACAAACAGTACAGCTCTGCTGATCCGTGTTCTGTGTTTTCTGGCAGTGCACCTGGCTTCCTGAGAACAGATGTGATTTCCACTGTACTTCATGAAACAGGTGGTTGTCAAATGAGATAGCCGGCAACATTGTCCAGTAGTTCCTGTATCTATAAAAAAACCCCACCATCAGCACTCAGCAGCCATGCACGGGCTGGATTGTAACAGAAGAGTTAGGAGCAAGTCCTGTGGCTTAGCACACCCTTCCCTTTGTTGAGTTCTGGTGAATATAGCAAGGGGCAATGGGAGGAAAGCAAATGGCTTACTGTAGGAGGTTACATCCTTCCATCATCTCTGGGCATCGTGGCTGCCATTTTGTCTTCCAGTGGAGAAAAGTCAGATTTTAAGATTTGGATATTCATGATGGATGGCTTCTAAGGGGGGAATCGGCAGCACGTTGCTGGCATCTGCAGGCCACTGACTCGCAAGCGGTTGGTCTCCATAGTCGCGCCTGGCTTCTGGAGATACATACGTTAAAGAGGTCTTTTCTTTGAGTAGTTTGCTGGTAGGAGTGCACGGTAACCCAAAGAAGCCCAGGAGCAGAGGGGGGCAGCGAGTGAAACCCGACGGCTGGCACGTAGGGACTGTTGTGGCTTTGGTCTGTCCCTGCCGTAGTACTTCAGGGCTGCAAAGGTTTCAGGGGTCACAGCCGACTTGGGCTGGAACAGGGCACAGTAACCTGTCCAGTCAGTAAAACGAAGCAGAACAAGGAATTGGGAAGCTCTCCTTAGCTAGGAATTACTCGGACTTGTCACAGTGGACTATAAAGGGTGACATGGAGGCAGTTGCTCTGTGTGTGGTTATTGGCAGATGATGAATGCAGCTTGATGATACAAACATGATCAGATGATGTCTAGGAAAAACGTTGGCTGCCTTTGTTCTCTGCCTGCTTCGCTTAATCAGCGTAAGGGCCAGACTGCGTGTGTGCCCCCTTAGCACCAAGCCCCCGGTGCCAGGCCCTGCCGGGACGCCGCGGAGCCATGGTAGTGACCACGGCCAGCGGCGTTGTGCCCAGCTGAGAGTCCGTGGGCAGCTGAAGGGCTCAAAGCTGATCCTTTCTGATGGCCGCAAATTGCCCTGTTTGGGTGGGTCTCGCCGTCTGCGCTCCGAGTTTTGGCACTGCACGTTGCTCACGTGCCGTTCCCTGATGGGGTCGGTCAGGTTTAATTTGGTAGATTGTGCTGTTTATTGAGCTGCCGTCGGAGCAGATGCTTTAAAAAGAAGGAGCGCATTTAGCAAGCGCTTCATTTTTCCCTCTCTGTCCACTGTGACCTTCAAAGTTGGAGAAGCCCTTCGGGGCACGGTGGCCCCAGTCCAAGCAGAGAAAGCCCAGCCTGCTGCTGGCATTAAACTCCTGGGAATCGGACTAGAACGCGAGGAGAGAGGATTTCCCAGTATTTGCAACTGTGACCTTCGGAGAGCTGTGCAAACGTTAGTATTAAACTGATGAGAGGCGGAGGCCTTTCCGTGACCCCGCATGTCTAACTCTCCCCCCCCCCCCCCCCCCCCGCCTCGGCTTTGTTTCAGAGGCCGGACGAAGGCTGCCGACTCTCCGGCCCCTCTAGCCAGGCTTGCCCCTTCCGGGAAGGAAGGATGCCCCCGGAGCTTGCCCCGAAGGGGCCGAGGAGCCCGGCTTCGCTGCTGCCGCGGCGGGGACAGCCGAGCCCCCCGGGCTCCTTCGCCGCCGGCGGGAGGGAGGGAGGGACGGAGGGAGGAAGGAGCCCGGGGCCGGGGCCGGGGCGGGGGGGAGGCGCCCGCGCATGCCTGCCGCCGGCCGTGCCCCCCGCCCGGGCTAGGCTGGGCTCCGCGCAGCCGTTGCACGGCCGCGGCGGGCAGGGAGGCTGCGCCCCCGCGCAGCGATGCGCTCTCCCCCCGGTGGGAGCGGAGAACAAAGGAGCGCCGGCTGCCGCCCGCCGCCAGCCCCGGGCCGAGCCGCGCCGTTCCCCGCGGCCACCTGCTGCTGCTCCGCGCCCCGCCGGAGCCCGGCGCCTCCCGGCGCGGAGCGGCGGCCGCGGTAGCCGGGCAGGGAGCGGGGGGAGAGCGGGGCGGCGGAGCTGTCCGGGGCCGCGGGGCCCTGTCCGTGGTGCTGCCGCCGGGAAGCCAGCCCAGCCCTCGCGGGGATCCCGCGGCGCGGCGGGGAAGGGGGCGGCCGCGGATCCGAGCCAGCCCCGCCGCCGCTGCCGCGCCCGGCTCCGGAGCGACGGGCGCGGCGCGGCCCCGAGGCATCCTGTTGCGCCGGGCGCAAGGCGAGGAGGGGAGAAGAGCGGCGTCTTCCGACGGAGCCTCTTCCCCGGGCGGAGGTTGCCTCCTGGCTCGGAACAATGGCCGCTGCGCTGCCAAGGCTGGTTTGTGCGTCCTCGGTCGCGTTGGTGGTCTGGGGTAGGTGCCGCCGTTCCGTCTCGCCTTCAGCCGGGTGCTCCGCCAAATCCGGTGCTCGCCTCTTGCAGGGTGCTGCTTCAAAGCACCGCTTTTGCTAGCGAGGCTCCCTTAACGCTCTTGCGAAGACCAGCCTTCGAAGTGGCTTTTTTTTGTTTGCAAGAGGAGAAGGAAATGACATTCCCGCGGAGCTAGTATCGATGTAACGGAGTTAATACGAGCAGAGAAAATACGTTACCGCTAAGTAGACTTACGGCACAAAGCGTGTGCTTTAATACGCATGCAAGTTTTTTGCTGTTTCCTGTTCGCTGCCGTTCTGACATTTGCAGTGTAATTTAACATTTAGTTGCCTCGGGGAGGATGTGCAAACCGTTGAGCGGTGTGTGTTAGTGCTAGTTTTCCATGCAGCCTATATAACCCAGAGTAAATCATTTTATTGCGATTACGGTTTTTCTTCTGCAGCCAAGAAAACGTTGGTTAGTTTTGCCAATACGGCTACGTTTCATGTGCACGTATACCTATAGCTCGGGGGGCGGGGGGGGTGTTGGCGTGTGCATATCTGACTTAACCGGAGTAAAGCATGATCCCATAGCTGCTTCCTTACTAGCTGGTGCTACCCATGGAGCCGCTAGTATGGGAGAATTGGAATCTGGCTATTTCCAGGATCGGTCCCGGGGTTATACAGTGCTCCAGAGGGTGGGTTAATGGTATCTCAGAGGCCGAGGAGGAGGGAGCAGCCAGCAAAGTCAGCATCTTCAGTGAGCTAAACTCTAGGCTTTGGAGACAGGTTTGGACAGACAGGACCCAGTATTGTTTAGCCCAGGGGACAAATGTCAGCAGCAATTTAGTCTGAGATGTCGTGCTGAAGCATTCCTATTCTTATCAAGTATTTAGCTTCACAGACAATGATTTTTGTCTTATTTGGGAGAGCAGTATTTTATAGTTGCTAGTGTTAGCACAAATCCGATTGGAAGCATTTTGAACAGGAATGCATGCAAAATCAATAACTCCTCCTGCTGCCAAATTTACTCGAGTCTGAGCCCCTTGGTTCCCAGTACTGCTTATGAAACCTAGAAACAGGAAGGCTGGCGAATCCTCCCAGTTTGTTTTGAACACATTGCCGGATTAAAACATTCAGATCTTTTAACTTAGCACAAGAGCAAGCTGTTCTTCCACACTTGAATTCCGGGCTTTCTCTCATACCAGACTGTAACCGCTACTGTAACAGGAGCAGGCTCAGCATGCATGGGAGAGAACAAACAATGCTTCTGAAGTGGCATTAATTACTATGGGAAAAATTAAAGTTGTGGCAAAGCAGATGCTGGAGAGGTGGATCTGTATGAAGTGATCACCCTCTGTTAATTATGAATTATTTATATCTCAGAGAAGAAAGCTTGGTAAAATTTGACATTTGAGATGTATTCTGTTGTCAGAGGGTGCTAGTAATGAATCAAACCGTTTTCCATTGGGGATGATACGATGATGAATGCTGAGATGTGGGTAACTGATGTCTCTCTAATGCCATCTTATGCTTCTTCTTTGCTGCTCCTTTTCCCCTAGCTGGTTTTTGTTCTGCAGTATGTGTTGAAGTTCCATCAGAGACAGAGGCTGTCCAAGGAACACACATGAAGCTGCTCTGCATCTCCTGCATGAAGAGGGAAGAGGTCACAGCCAGCACGATGGTGGAATGGTTCTACAGGCCAGACGGTGGAAAAGATGAACCTGTATGTATGTTTGGTAGCTGAGCTCTTGTTTTCATAGGTCTTTCTGTGAAACACAGTCCAGTGAACTCATGTTGGGAGAAGCCAAAAGGTATTTATGAGAGCGTAAGTTTGTCCTGCAGCAGGATCCCCAAGGAAGACTGTATAAAGGAAGGAGAAAGACCCAAATATGAACCAAAGCTTTCTGCCGGACTCTTATTCAAAGCCTATAGAAATGCCCGGCAGCCTGCTTTCGTATCATGGAGGAGAGACGAGCCTAGAGTTCAGCTCCAAGCTGTGGATCTTCACAATTTCTGCAGCATTTTCACCCGGAGGTACCACAGCACCAATTTTAAGCAGTAACTAAAGTGTCTTTTCCTCGCTTAGCTGATTTCCAAACTTAGGCACAGCATGAACACGTGGCAGGAAAAGCTAGAATCTATTGCTGAGTTCAGACAGTTGGGGTCGTACATACGTGAATGTTAATTTCTAGCTCCATTCCTTGAAGACATAAAGTTTAGTATGTAAGGAAATCAAGAAGGGAAACAGAAGTATGGAGTGACACCTGGTACCCTTGGCCAAGTCTCCCTTTTTAGGACACTTCTGAATCCCAAAGCTGTTCTTTGAAGGTTAAATTGGGCTCTAACAAATCTGCAGGACAGGATTTACTTCTTTTTGCCTCAGAGAAAGCAGTGGTATTCTGACTGTGGGATGATCTCTGTGAGTTGTTTTGGATCCCTGTCAGGAAAAGGTAAAATTCGTTTTCAGGGTGAATCAAAATGGGAATTGTACGGACACGGGGCAGCTGGAATTCAAGAAAGAATGGTAAAACGGAGAGTAAAATAAAGGCTGAGTGCACACATTTCTAGCTATTTTATCTGAGTATGAAGCGTTAGATCGGTAGTTGCATTTCATCGCAATTGAGCAGGGCCCGGCAAGACGACAAATATTCTCCCACTGTCTGAGAACTAAAGGGACCGCGCTAAGGAATGAGATGGGAATTCACTGTCAGTGATCTGCGTGATACATTTGCCAGTGGCAACCCAAAGAATGCTAACAAAGCGAGCTGGGGCGGGCGGTTTAATGATGGGGACTGGGGTCAGCCAGAAACTTGCAAGAGATTAGGCCTGCGAGAGCCACCTGTTCTTCTGATGTGCCGTTTTCACACTGTCATATTGATTCTGCAACACCTCCACTTCAGCTGAATATCCCAGGGCTTACCAAAAATGACTGCTTGTCTTTGCTGTGTTTATTCTGTGGGTCCTTCTTAAGATGATCTTAAGTGCAGTGACCGAAGGCTGCAGGATCCTGGTTTTTAGTTCCATTGCTGTTCTTTTGTGTCGTTGTCCACATGTGTGTCTGCTTTTCTGTGCCTTAGTTTTTCTACTTCTGTGATGGAGATAATTCCGTTTTCTGTCTTTTGTAAAGCAGTCTGAGATTTTGAGGTAAAGGATGGTAGAATGTGAGTAGCTGCTGTTACTAAGGAAGCCGTAGCCCAGAACATATATGTGCGCAGCTAGAGGATGATGACGTTGTTCCTTGCTTATGCTGTGTCGTTGTCCGAGATACAAGTCAGTGATTAATCAGCATACCCTTTCACATTTCCTCACAGATCTACAAGTACGAGAAAAAGATCCATGAGTTTCCAAGCCGCTTCAGTGGTCGGTTACAGTGGAATGGGAGTAAAGACATGCAGGACGTATCCATCACTGTGCTAAATGTGACCTTGAACGATTCGGGTATCTACACCTGTAACATCACCCGGGAGTTTGAGTTTGAGATTCACCGACCTCTCTTCACAAGCTCCAGAGTGATCCACCTTACTGTGGTGGAGGAGGGTATGAAGGATTGGCAGAACGCGTGTTGTGCCTTAACTCACCATGGGTGTCGTCATCCAGGGATATAGCTTTTCCTTGCATTGCAGGAGAGGGGAGGCTGAGCTGACAGATAATTGTGTCTGTCTTTGCCACCAACAAACACTACACAGGGTCCAGGAGGAAAGATCTGCACTTTGCTTGCCAGCTGCAGGCTCTTTTTTAGGCTCAGAGTGGTTGTGTGTGAATGCGGCAAGGTATAATGAGCTGGGCAGGCTGGGACAACAGCTGGGCAGGCACAAGAAGCAAGCAAAGGTTTCTAGTTTCTCCGCTCAGAAACCTTGATTCTCCCCTGGCGGCTCTAGGATGCTAGAGCACAGCCTGTGCCAGGCTACCCGTAGCGTCTGCTTCCTTGCTTCCGCCCCCTCCCTCTTGGAACGACTCGTTCTCCATTTTGATATCAGTCTTTGCTTCCACCCTCTCCCAATCCCTCCTTCCCTTTGCAGTGCTCCTGAGTCTTTCTGTTCCTCTTTTTTTTTTTTTTTGCTCAGTTCAGTGCTGAAATCCTGGCTTCTTAGAAATCAGTGGGAATTCTGCTCTTCTCTCCAGGGAGGGATGAGAGCTTTTAGCCCTCATCTTGTTGTGCTGTGTCTTCCCTTCCCTTCTTCCCCACAAGCATCTCAGTGTTTTGATCTCTTTCAAATCACCGGCGGCACAATACAGTCAAGTAACACCAGCGAGTAGGACGTGCAAAGGAAACAGAGTGTGAAGATGAGATAGGCTAACGGTGAGCAATCCGTGTGAATGTGTGGGTGGCAGAGAATGCAAGACACATGCAAGCCTGTGTGGTGTTCGATTCCCCTGGAAACGCACAGTGGGATTGCTGCTGGCATATCCTGTTGGCAGCCTCACCTGTTCCCTCTCTTTTGTCCCCTCGCAGTGTAGTGGCACCTGGGTATCTCTGGCAAGGGGGCTTAGGAAGGATTACAGGGGTGGAAAGTGTCAGTGGGGCTGCTCTGCTCCGATAGCTGCATATAAATGATCAGAGGTTATATCATTTTCTTAACAGCTGGAGAAGACTTCACCTCAGTCATCTCTGAAATTATGATGTATATTCTGCTGGTCTTCCTCACCTTATGGCTACTGATAGAAATGGTCTATTGCTACAGGAAAGTCTCTAAGGCAGAGGAGGCTGCCCAGGAAAATGCGTAAGTGTGAAATCTCTCCAGATGCGAGCTGTGCTGCGAGGGTTCTTCGGATGTCTCAGTCCAGATCAGACTGCAGGAAGACTGAGCTTTGCTATTGCACGTTTCTAGCTGATGTTTGCTATGTCTGAAATCATGGCAGTGTCTAGGAGTACCAAAAGAGACAGTGCACTTGCACAATGCACCAGGTAGGGAGCGTGGCCACAGTGCACGGTATTGTGAAGTGGCCCGGTTTGAACTGCGCAGAGATGCTCTCCTGCAAGGCCTGCTTTTAGAGATCTGACTCACAGACGGAGTTGACACAGCAGAGATGTTCCGATTTTTATGCTGGCCCGTTCCCACCTTTCTACGTACTTGGCTTGGATAAGGGCGCTCTTCGTACACTGTAGGAAGGCTGTGTGCATAGGATTTTACAGTAGGGAAGACTCAGTGTCTGCTCCTGATTATGTTGAGGAGAGTTTCCCACCGCAAGTTATCGTCTACAGGTGATGTTTGTTGCTTTAGAGATACTTACAGGCATTCAGTGTCTCTGTAAGGGTGAACAGACCCAAACTGCTTTTTGCACTGTAGCACTTGAGGTTATGCTTTCCTCCTTCCCTCCAACTACAGGACAGACTATCTTGCGATTCCATCAGAAAACAAGGAAAACTGTGCCGTGCCTGTGGAGGAGTAGCAGAGAGGAGTCAGCAGAACAAACGGCACCGAGGTAGGTGATGAGGAAACAGTCAATCACTGCTTGTGTCTGTCAATCTTTCAGCCTTGCTATAGTGGGTTTAGATGGGTATGGGGCTGGAGAAAAGGCAGATGGGAGACTCCTGAAGTCTGGCTGTGTTCCTTCTCTGGAGCTTCCCCAGTGACCTTAGAAGCAATATAGGTATCTTTAGGTGGTGGGTGTACTAATATTATTTTAAAGCCCTAACGAACACATAGGTTTGCTTTCAGGCCATGGTGTAATTACTCCTCCTTTGCCCGTTCCTTTGGATTTGGGAATAGTCACTGTCCCCTGCAGACGGGGAGCTGCGCTCAGGAGGAATATAAGGGCACGATTTCCAAAGGAAGCATCTGCTAGGAAGGACTTTGTGTGCAAAAGACCAAAATCTAGATCTTTTAAAGTCTTGTTCACGTCCTGTCAGTTATCATGCTAATTATATCACGATCCTCACTTCAGTAAAGTCAAATGACTCGCACTCCAAGAGGAATTCTCTCACTTGCAGGGGCTCTGAAGACAGAAGGACCGCGTCATGCCAGCCAGGTTTGAGGGGGAGCTCTGCGCCGTCAGGAGGAAATACGGGGAAGTGTAAATTCTCTTCCGTTTGCCTTGGACTCTGTACAGCCTTGACTTTGGCCTCATGACTCCATTCTGAGCTGCCAGCCCATTTGCTAAAGGACTCCTCTTCTTTTGAAGCATGCTGAGCAAAGGGCACAGGGGTGTGGGCAGCACGGCTCCTTCCCAAGTTTCAGCCCCATCATCACGTTAATGGCTTTGTAAATGTTAAGTGTCATTTCTTAGCTGCTGTCACCACATTTATTTGCTAAATATGCTAGTTCTCCATTGCAGAGGTAAAGGGTATGTATTTCATGTTACTCTGACTTGCAGGACTGGGAATGAGGTCATCCTAGGGTGATGTTCCTCCATATGTTACAGCCCGAGCAGTCAGGAAGAATTTAGTTGGTCGTTGCTTGGTAAGTTGCTCTGGACTTTGGGCTGCCCATGCACAGGCAGAGTAGGATGAAGACTGTGATGCATTAGAATTGCTGAAAATGTGTAGTAGGAAGGATGAGTCCCTGTGCCATATTCATACTTGCTTCTGAAGGAGGGAACTGAGAATATAGATCCTGAAGCACTCCTGCTTTGGGAGGCAGTATGATGTAAGTATAAGAATCCCCTGTACTCCCCCCCCCCCCCCCCCCTTTCACTTAGCAAGTGTCAAAATTCTTAGTTCCTTCCATTTGCCTTGCATAGCAGGTTTACTCCTCAAGTATGCAGAGACACAGTGATAGGAATAACCTGCGGAGCCACGTTCTGCAACAGGCAAGCCAGTAGGACAAGGTATGCAGTTCACCTGTTTCTGGGCAAAGCCCCGAAAGGAAGATGGTCTGATGCAGGTAGGCAAGGAAACTAAATAGGATGCACAGCCCTCACAGGAAAAGGACTGACAGCTTTGTAAAATGGTAGTACTTTTTGTAACTGTGATAGTCTTCTCATACTAGTGTAGCACCACCTAGAGGAATAGATAGAAAACGCTTATTTTTTTTCCTAGTTAATAGTACCTCTTTCTTGTGATAATTAGTCACTGGTTTGAATAGTCAGCATTCGTTGTAAGTGATCTGCTGCTGCACAGGAGTCATGCTGTAAATTCAGTGTTTCCCATGCAAACTTACCTTTTCAATTGTAGTGGATTAAGCAGAGTAAAATTTGTTTTCTGGCCTCAAGTGTAGATCAGTTGAGCTCAACAACTAGTATTACAAGGAGGAAAAAAAGACAGAAACATTGGCCGGGGTGGAATTGTACCTTAAGACAAAATGGGGAAAGGTTTGTATTTTTCATATAACAGATGTTGTTACATCCCTGCTGCAATGGAGCCTGTACTGCTTGCAAGAGTTGACAAATTTTGCTACACTGACCGCTTTTAAATAGTTACAAAGTGCTTGTGAATCAAGGCATGCTTCCCACCTATGGAATTTCCTCTGCTTTGTTCTGCTGCTTTTTATGTGTTGCTAAAATCACAGAAATTACTCCATTTGTAAGTCAGTCCCAGGCCAGATTTCAAACTGGCAGTTGTTCGAAATTCCTTTTTCAGAGTGGGTGTCAACTTTAGTAAATTACTGCAATCCAGAGCCGAGTCTGGCAACTTGAGCGTATTTTCCACATGAAGCACACTTGTAGTCTGGGCATTGGTTCCTTAAAACTTAATACCCAAAAGGGGAAAAGCAGCTCCTCTTCTAATTCAGCTGGATGTCTTCATTTTCCCTCGGCCAACTTGCCTGGCCTCGGGGCAATTTTGGGCATAATCCTAACTCTAAACCCACAGCAACAGAGGAGGGACTGGAGGAGGGACTGGATTGTAACTCCAGTGTTTCCGTCACTGACTGTGGCATTGATGCCCACAGAAATTTTTAGGTAAGGTCACGTAACCTTTCTCCCACTTCAGTTCGGCTCCTCAGTCCCAGTGAAGCATTGATAACCATCTGCTGTCATAATGTTAAGTCAAAAAAGGAGTAAACTGAGAACTTCTCGAGAGCTACCTCAGGTGGTGGAGAAGGGCCGTCCTCTAGTCCTGCACCTTCCGGTATCTTACACGCATCTTCTTAAGATGCTTTTTTTGGACATAATCTTTCACTTTTCCAGTTCCTGCAGACAGATATGACTAGTGCCCTCTGTTGTTCTTGGCAGGAGAAAATGGTCTGAATTTTGCTCGAGATTCTCATAGAAAAAAAAAAACAAAACAAAAATAACCAAAAAATAAAAGGGGGCGGGGGGGAGATTTTTCAAGGGTGGTCTTAAAGGCAGGCTGTGTCCTGGAAGAGATGGTCCTGGTTGGTCTCTGAAAAGACTCTCTCTGCATTTGGAAATGACAGAAGAGACTTTAGAATAGGCAGGATAATAAAAAGAACAAAGCACTCACGAGTCATACTGTTTGTTTGATAATTTTTTTTTTAATTTATACCGTACTTCCATTGTACTAGCTACTTTATATTAAGTTTTGGCTGCATAGCCTTTACAATTCCTAGGTTCTAGCAGGTAAGTTTCATTATCGTTTTATCGCATTTTGCGCACAGCGCAAAGTTTGTGACAGTTAGACAACTCCTAAAACAAAACCACGGTTCCTCCCCCACCCCACCCTAGAGTTCACGTTAGCGCTACCGGCGCAGCGGACTTGGCCAACAGCCACCTGCTTCCCGGGATCCGGGGTGAAATCCAGAAGGGAAGCGCACACCTACGGGTGATTGTACGACCCACTCCCATTCCTTGCTGACACGAGGCGATCCTCGTTAATTTGCAATTACGCACAGCAACGGGCGTTTGCTGGATCCAGGGCCTCAGGTGGGGAGAACATGCTCCAGGTTTTTAGCAGCTTTATTCAGCCCTGGAGCACGTGGTGGGAGGTGAACTGCTCTGAGAAGGGCAACGTCCCAGAGATGCCGCAGCCACACGATGCCAGTCCTGGCGGCTCTAACACCGCAACGGTTCTGCTGCTTCTCCCTCCCTCTGACCTCGTCAGGCCAAGAGCCAGGTTAGTGCTTCCGTATCTGTTAAGTGCTATTACAAGGGAGGTGGGTTTGCGAAGGTGGGGAACGACAGGCGTGTGGTGCAGGCTCCACCTTTTTGCTGGATAAAGTTACCATTTTGCGACAGCCGCTCTCCCAAATCCTAATGCCGCTGGGGCAGACTGGGCCGAAACGGAGACACGACCGAATGGCTCTAGAACCCGAGCTGCACGTTGGTTTTGTTCCCTAACTATTCTCGGAGTTTGGGTTGGGGAAGGTGGCCGTTTAATGTTAGCAATGGAATTGGCCTAAATGAGTGTGAGGTAACAGAAACGGCCAGAGGAGGTACCTCCCTGAGCCATGTGCAAATATAATTCCTTCAGCAGAAGGAAGTCCTTTTCCCTACTGAAAACAATAAAACACATTCACTTAAAGAGCATACAGACTGCGGCAAGGAAAGGCAAGCAGGGACAGCACCAGGTCAGTCCATCTACGACACAGGGAGTGATTGTCCAGCAGCGAAGGTGTGACAGGAGAGGGAAAAGCCATAGCAAGCACTGCAAAACGTGGGTGGGAGAGGAGGGCATGGCACGCCGTGGAGCCATGCTAAGAGATAAGCCCATGCTGTCTGGCTAGATCGGGAAATAATCGGCAGTTGATCAAGACACGAGTATCTTATTTGGCCAGTGTGCACATCTAGAAAAAGAAAGGTATTATGGCACAGAGAGACTTGAGCTGTAGAGACTGCAAAGCATAGAGATCAGAGCATGCCGGGCAGGGGGAATGGGCCAGGAAGTCAGCACAGTGGTGTCTCGGAAACTACGCTGACACACATGTTCTGTGAGCCACTTACCTCAGATGCTTTGGTTTAAGAGCCTCTGTTTTGAGTATTGTTTTAAGCAAGCCCCTGCCAGATATTTTAATGAGTGCCTAGACTGTCTCAAAAGACTTAAGCTAGAGTCCACACGACTGCGCCATGAAATGTATCGGTGGCAGCAAGCCTGGCAGAGATCCTGCTGGAAAGATCACTTTGGAGTTCAGCAGGTAGCGCAGAAAGCCACTGGTCTGTCAAGAGCTGTAGGAGGGCAGCAGCTGCCTCGACACACACAACAGAACTGCCTCCCCTGAGCCAGGCACTGTTGCTCTGAAGCGTTTGTTACTAACTGTGCTTTTCCGCAGACTGGAGCCAGGAAGTCCCACCTCTAAATCAGGAAGTGGTTCGCTTCCGTCCTCGTTGGGAAGAGCAGATGCTGACTGACAGAGCGCTACCTGGTTAAAATGGCTGGTTAGTACACATCACAGACACACTGTAAGGACGTTCTGTGCAGAAGTCCTCTCAGGAGCGCAGCATCTCCGCACCAATGGCAGAGGAGTACTTGTACGTGTTTGCCACATACTATGAGCCCCACTGCGGACAGAGCCTCTTCCTAGATCAGTGCACTAGGCTAGAGACTGGCTACACCTGGGTAATGCCTTTCACAGATTGTTTTTTCATAGACATTAACTCCCATGCTGGCTTTATGCTAACTGTGCTCATGTAAATAAACCCAAGAGGAAAGAGGAGTCCTAAATGTCTTCCCACTCCTAGTGGCGCAGAAAGACCCATCTAACAAGCCAGGAGCCATTCACTCCCCCAAAACATCTGCCACTAACCTCTGTTTTGCAGCTCATTCTGCACAAGCAGTGCTGGTCTTTTTAGGGTTGGAGACTATCTCCACCACTCCGTCCTAGTGCTGGATGGTGTGAAAGTTGCAGGCTGCCCTCTGTCCCCTCTATTTAGGTGCCCTGGGATTGCTCAAAGACGATGAAAGGCAAAGCTGCCAGGAAAGGGAGAGGTATTAAGGCCACATGACCATTGAAGCACTGTATTCACCAAAACCTGCATGTACGCAAATCCTTCTGGTTAGCACTTCTGACATGTGGAAAGCCAAAGCGTGAGGTTTGCAAGTGAGTCTTTCGTTCAGCCTTGGTGTATCGCAAGGCACCTTCCCATCGCCTTTATATCTGCACAGAAATGACTGTAGCACATATTCAAAAGGTCTCGTTTCAAGTACCCAGACCAAAAGCGTCTTCAGCTACGATTTGGAAAACAAATTTCTACCTTCTTGTATAAAGGTAGGAAAAAGCATCTACGTAGGCTACATGGTTTAGTGCTGAGGAGACAAGCAGGCTAAAAAGTCTGTCCCCATCTACATCCAGGTGAGCTTCTGAAACTAACAGAGTCTGTCTGATAAGAACACAGATTAAGCATGCTAGGCTTTCTGAGAGGGGATATGGCAACACAGGCATCATTATTTCACAGGTGGTTTTGCGCCAGGGCTTTAAATCCAGCAAAGCATTGTGCTTTGAAACCTTGCCTCTTTAAATACAGGGTTATATTTATAATAAAGGCATGCTGCATGTCTCTTAGGTTTCCCTTTATTAGATCTAAAGCAGACAAGTGGGATCAGGTGGTCAAATGGCAGACTGCTGCCCCGGACTGATACAGCACTCTGTAAGCTGTGTGTAAGTGCATACTCTATGTCAGCAACATAACTGAGCTATGGTAGGGGAGATCAAAGTTATGTGACCTTTTTTCTCTTTTCCCAAAGGACTTAAGGGAGCCGGAAGGGATTTATGCGCAAGTTAGTTTCAGTTCATATCAATTAATATCAATGTTTTCTGACTGAAGTGTGTCTTGGATTTCGGTTAATAGTTGAGCACCCAAAAAGCATGGTTATCCAGTTAACTCATAGCTAACTCCTATTCTTACTGTTGCAGGTACCTTTCTATTTTTCAAGTGGAACGTATGCTTCTCATCTTACCCCCTGGAATAACCTGTGTCTTTTGGTCCTTTGTGGACTTTACGCGCAAGTGCTGCACTAGATACGTTTGGTATCTACTTTATGAATGCACGATTGCACAGCAATAGGATAGGATTGCATTGCACAGGATCTATGTCAAACATGTTAAACCCGGCTTAAAGTAATGGGTGGGCAGAATGAGTATTAGTGCTTGAGATTGTTACAGCTGCCTCTGCGTGGCCTTGCGTTAATTTAACAGAGCTTGTGCAATTCTGTCTCTAGCCCGAGGAAGCTGTGTCAGCGGGAACATCCAGAACCTAACGCGATGGCAGACTGGAAGAATGCTTCAGAGGAAGAAGGATGCACGGATGAGCAAATGATTTCTTGCCTCCGCCACTAGCAAGAGAATGTGAAATTGGTAAGAAATCAACTTTGATCACTAGCATTTATTTCCAACCCTCTCAGACATGTGGGTTTCTCTGCCTCTAAATGGGTTATGTCCATCTATGTACAAAAACCCTCACAGCCAGGTGGCAGAGACCCCACGTTCCAAGTTTCTCAAGATGTGGCCTTTTTCTTTTCTGGCATGGGCAAGGTGGCAATCACAGGGCTTCCTCTCTGTCTTCTTTCTTGGTGCTTGGAATGAAATTCTAGAAAGGGGGTGGATGGGCAGCAGGGTATTTTTCTGTGCTTAGTAGTTGTGGGAGTGACTAATGGGGAAATGGGACTCTTGGCCGGTGTGACAAGTTACAGCAGGGAGTCGGGGCCCTCCTGTCCCAAGATGAGCCACAGAATGCCCTTCCCAGGCACTAGCACCTCAGTTTCATTGTACAGTAGCCGTTTCAGCAGCCTCCCTGGAAAAAAGTCAGGGAGCAGTACAGTAGTCAGCAGCATTAAATTAAATAAATAGTCATAAATACACATTATTCTGTAGTTGCTGAGGCATGTTTTTCCCAATTGTACCTTGCTTTCACACGCTTAAATGTCTTCTTGAAAACCCATCTTCATCTACGCTCCTTCAAATGTGAGTCGTCTTCCTCGGGACATGTTGTGTTTAGCACTTGGCCATGAAAATTGTAAGTAGGTTGGAAGATATCAGTGGGTTACTTCTACGTACATTACCTTTCCCTAATTAGATGCACGAGCGGGAGCTTGTGAGGTTTTTCCTTACATTCCACTTTGTCACCCAGCTGTGCAGATGAACGTTTCTGGTACAGAGATACAAAGACCAGTTACTCACCCTTATGTTCCCTGCTCTTTCAGCACCCATTGGAGCCAGAGACAACAGCTGAGCTAGAACTGCACCGCTTGCTTATGGGGAATATGTAGCTGAGTCCCTCCTGCCATTCAGAAGGTGGAAAAATCCTCCTGTTGAACAAGGTGGAGATTGAGGGCCTCACATATCACCTAATCTACCTGGCTAGGTAAGATGAGAAAGCATTTATTAAACATTCAGACAAGCATCCTGCATCCCAACCAGTCACAGAGGTGTTTGGTACACCACACAGCACAGCCTCACTGCTCCTCTTCCTCATTTGGCTGCTAATGGGAGTCTGGAATTGTCCCCCAGCACAAGCAAAAATGCATTATTGTCTTTATAATGCAGCTCTACTGCCTGACTTTCTTACAGAGCAAATGCTTCACTATCCAGCTTATGCGAGAGACTAGTCAGATGCCTCGCACCATGGATGCCTCTCCAGATCTATCCTGCCACCCACTGACAGTCCCTTTTTTATTTTCATTTCTTTCCTTTTTCAGTCTTTGTGACCCTTCCTAACTTCTCGTGGACTTTCAGAGGTCTTGTTGCTATATAGATGCAGTCATGTAAATATCCAGAGTGAGGGTTGTTGCTATGTAGATGCAGTCACGTAAATATCCCAGTGAAGGAAAGGAAGTTGTTCTTTTTCTTCCTAATGTTTTCCTGCAGAGTTTGTAAGACAAGGTAAGGGCTAGGTGGTATGAGCAAAATGGTCCCACAGACCAGGGGCAGGAGCGAAATTTGCTGAGCAGGGTAGCGGGAGCGTTTGCAAATAAATACAATTTTGGTTTTCTTTTTAATTGGGGTACTCCCCCTGTTGCAGGAAGTCGCATAGGTAGTCGCCCTTTCAGCACCGATGTAGCTCTTCAGCACAGGAATGGCTTAATGGCAGGGGCCCAAGCACATAGAAAGCAGAGAACTACAGAAAATGTAAAGGGGACACTGTCAAAGGGAAGGAAAGTGTGCTTTCTGCAGTGTGGCTCTCTTCCATCCATGTACCTTGCAGGCAGCAACTCCCCTCCCCACCATCTCCTTGTGGCTATTAACGCAGTATCAGTAAGAGGAGGTGGCAAACTAGTGTTTGGAGAAAGCATTTCAGCTCGTCTACATTCTGTGCTTTGCTCTCTGAACTAGGCTGGCCAGCATGACAGCAAATTGTATTTCTGTTCCAAGTAGTATAGAAGGTGACTGCCAGTGAGATCTGCTCTCTACAGACCGACAGCAATTCTGCCAGCAGCCTCCTCTCCAAATGCAGAATAATTTTCTCAGGGATTGATGGCGATTGCCAAAACCTCTCTGCCCGGAAGCCAGCAAGGTAAGAAAGTTGACAGTGTCCCCT
Source organism: Astur gentilis (assembly GCF_929443795.1). Lineage (NCBI taxonomy): Eukaryota > Metazoa > Chordata > Aves > Accipitriformes > Accipitridae > Astur > Astur gentilis. Next base: position 980,390 of record NC_064884.1, on the reverse strand, counting down.
TTGTACGTATAGATAAATATAGTCAATCAGGGACCTTCATGCCCAGGGAAGGATGGGGGGGGCACTCAATCTGATGCTTCCCTTTGAAACAACAAAACCAAAACAGACAGACAGACAGACAAACAGCCAGGAATATTACAGAATAGTGGTGCACAGGCCCAGGGGAGCACGCTTAGGCATGCCCCTAAGCGCACCTCAGTGCTGGGAGAGCACAGCCCTCCCACACACGCACACACCACGCTACCACCGAGACGCTCCATTTCAGCCAGTGTTGGAGGTCAATCCTTCTCTCAATACATAGGCTTTTTTTTTCTCTTAAAATCTGTATATAATATATATATTTATATTCTGTGTATATATATATTTATATATATATATTTATATATCCTATTTACACATATTGCACACCGTCCTCTGGCCTCCTGCATTCCTGCCTGTTAGTGGAAACGTTTCCGTTTCTCCTCTGGATCTGACCCGAAGTCCCGGGACCCGATGCCATTCTGAAGATTTATTAGTGAATCCTTCATCTGCAAGACAAGAAATTTCTCCACTGTGATGCTACCCTACAGCTGAGAGCGCTTCAGGATTTCCTTCCTCATTGGTGCCTCCTCCGTCCACGTAAAGTATCAATACCAGAATCATCTGTTTTTTGGGGAATGGCGCGTCAGGGCTTGGATGTACAAATGGGGACTGAGGCGACAGGAGCCTGTGAGAGACTGTTCCCCAAGATAACAGAGAAGGGGCAAGCAGAATAAGGTACAGGGTGAGTGGCTCTCTCCATAGGGGAGAGCAGCTTTCATTTATGAACACCGTTCCTAGCAGCCTGGTGTACAAGCAGCTCTTCAGGCAGCGGACACCAAAACCCCTGGCTTTGTGCTATTAAGGGCCCACGCAGAGCACGTCCCCCGCTTCATCCGTGCAAGCTACATATGAATCCAGGGTTGAGGTAAAAAAAGTTTGTTTTTCCAAAGTGGGATCCTAGAGACTAGATATAAGATGTGCTAATATAAGGGGTTTGGCCCTGTAGAATTCTATCCTTGACAGGTGCAGACCCCTGTGAGGTGATGGAGAAGCTGCGGTATCCTGCAAAAAACCCTTGGGACCTGCTGCCCACCGCTACGTCAGAAGACGGATCTAGAGGGAGGCAGTAGCGGAGGTGACGCCTGAGGGACTACAGTGGAACCAGGTAAGGCTGATGGATTGCAAGTGGGTGGCTGGGAGGACATGGTGACCCTCTAGTCATGGCACTAACTGGCCGGGCAGTCTCACCTGGTCTAGAAGCATCACCGAGGATTTGATGATCTCACGCCATTTTTGTAGCTCTGAGTCATGATACTTCTGCTGAGATTCTAGTAACTGGGCCCACTCTGTCTGAGATTGGGGTAACCTGTCAGGCAGAATAGGAGCAAGAGTGAATATAGGGAAACTGAAGTCAAGGGGCAGCAAAGTGGATTGGGGGAGGATGTAGATTCTATCAGTTTCTGTCTAATCTTTCCACCCTAAAGGGGCAGGTTTTCTTGAGCAAAAGTGCATTTAAATGCGCTCAGTATTTTCCTAAATTGGATACCAATGTTACTCTGTCTTAACTATGGTAATTAACAGCAAAGGTGCACCTTTTGCCGAAGTTGTAGTGTGGGTGGAACTGAAGGCCCATTTGCTAGGATAATTTGAGGACAGAAGCCAGCATGCTCTCATTGCTTGGAAGACGTGTATACTCTAAGATGGCACCGTGGCCGTTGATGAGGAATAATGCAATGCAACGCAATGTAATATTGTGGGACAGGTACCACTGTACAGTTTCTGTGTTTTGTTTTTTCTAGACATGCTGTGTCAGTCTTTATTTAATACAAGGCTTTCTCTTTATTATAATAGCAGTACTGGCTCTCTTTTTAATGCCAGGGAAGTGTAGCTATCAAGCCCCTCCCTTCAGGCCCAATTAGCCCTCCAGAACAGGCTCGAGGCTGCTGAGTGGAGCAGAACCAGGGCAGATGCAAGCACATCCCATGTGATGGACCCTGGGCAGGCACCAGCTGTGAGCCTGGTGAGGAGGTGGAGCTCGGCTGGGCCAAGGCAAGGATAAATCTCAGTCGAGGAGAGCAACGCAAGGAGCGTAGCGAGGAGGAGCAGAGTCAAGGCAGTTAGCATTGGCAGGAAGGCACGGCCGCAGTACCCCGCTCTGCCCGTTTCTCTGGAAAGGTATGGCTCTCCACTTTTGCGTGCCCCCTATTAAGATAGCTAAGTCATGTTACCTTATAACATAGCTTCCACCTTACCTCCTTGGACTTGGCTGGTTTCTAACACAACTGAAAGTCTTTTCTATTTTGTCTTCTGCTTACCTCTTCAGGCTTTGCTACTTTCTAACATAGCTGAATCCCTCCTCTCAGGCTACAGTAGAGATTTTCAAGCCTCCATGCTTGCAGCCACAACTTCCTCCTTGGGTAAGTTCCTCCTTTCTCCTCCCTGGCAATAGTCTAACTTGTTCCCTCTTACCTTAGCAAACAGGCAGAGTAGGGTGCTGCGCCTTCCTGCTGATGCCAACTGCTGCACTAACTGCCTTGACTCTGCTCCTTGTGTCACTCTCCTCCGACTGAGATTTATCCTTGCCTTGGGCCAGCCAAGTTTCACCTCCTCACCAGGCTTATGGCTGGTACCTGCCCAGGGCCCATCACATGGCCCTGAATGGCAGCTCTGGACAGCCAGGCCTGGTCATCAGGGTCTTGCGTGCTTGCATCTGCCCTGCTCAGCTGGCTCCACACCTGGAAATAAAACAAAGAAATGGTAATTTAGTATGACAATTAAAAAAGCAACACAAGTAAAACCATGGACCCACTCCCCATAGTCAATAACCTTTGTCTCTAACAAATAACACTCAACTACTACTAAAGACTGCGTTCCTTGTCTGAGTGGAGAGGCTACAGACTTGGGATTGGTACACTTAGTTTGGGGGACTGCTGACTGCCCCTGCCTACAGCGAACTTAAGCAGGAGTAGAACCAGATTATGGAAAAAAATGTCTTCGGAGCCTCAGACTGAATGCTTCTGAGCACGCCTGGCCTTTGACCCAGCAGATGGGTTGTCCACTTCTGCAGCAATCATGGTTCCAACACAATGAAGGTACCTGTGCAAGGGGGTGGGGAATAGAGCTACCTATGTAATTCCAGTACACGCACATTACAAGCAGCATACTTACACTCTGTTTGTAAGTCCTATACTTAAATACTATAGTGTAGTGCTTGGAATAAATAACAAGACTGCCCAAGGAAGATAAAGCAGACAAAAATCACTTAATGTACCTATCCCTGGGAAAGTAGCAGGGGTATTATTACAGGGAGGATAATAATTCCCTTCCTGAATGAGGAGAAAGGAGAAAGCCCATATCATGAGACAAATCATGAAAAAAAAAAAGTCATCACAACAGTAGCACATGGCTAGGCATGCTTAAAGTCAAACCCCACTTAGCAAGGGAACCACTGTGACCGCACAAAAGTACAGCCAGAAAGGGGACAACACCATCTTAGCGAAGTGGACCTGGGATGTTCTCAACCTCTGGAAATGGAGAAAAGACTAATGAGGCAGAATACCCAGCACACACACTTGTGTACATAAAAAAGCATTAACTTAAAAATGCCAGAAGGAGTTCAAAACACAACATTGCTGGCTATGGTTATAAACAAACAACTACGGTACACTAGGTCAGCACTGTAAATGCCATCTACAAGAACGTGATCTGAGCACATCCTGGGAAATGCAGACTGGCAGCTTTGCCTTTGACTCTAGACAAGATGGGGGAGTCCATATAAAGACTGATGCCAACAATAAATTCAGTCTGGTTGGAAGCTATCACACCCTGCTTTCTGCAAAAGGAAATGGGGAAATGCTGCCATAGAGCCTAGAGCTCCGTGCAGCTCAGCACACACCACGTGGACACCATACAGAAACAGGACATCCGCAAAGCCTCGGAGAAGGTTCCACACTACCTATTATTAAAGAAACTAGAAGTCAACACTGCTTACCATCTAGTACTGCCAGGGAATGCTTAGGTCGTTAAGAAGAATCCTGCGTCCTCCTCGTGATATCTCTCTTCCTCCCATGGTCTAACAACTTGCTGCTATCTGGACCCGCACCTTTCGGAACACTTACCTAACAGTTGATTGTGTGTCACAGGCCCAAATTCTCCTCTGAGTACAACGGGTTCTTTCTAAGACACTGCTTTTCATACAGAGGGAAGTTTAGCCATTAAAGGAGGGGAGGTGACAACCTTGGCCCAACATTGCAAAACGTTTAGTTGTAGAGCATCCTCCGTTACATGGGATGCTGGGAAGAAGCAGTGGTTGCCTTAACTTGCTGTCTTCTACTGCAACTGTTCAGCAGCTCCAGATCTGGAAATGCTGCTGGCCCCACAGCTTCAGCTAACTACCTGCTTCATCTGGTTTACACAAAAAGGAAGCCGTCTACGTGAGAGCCCAGAGCTTTGGTGTTCTGGGAGAGCCTTCTAACATCCACAGGAAGCATGCAAGGAGAGGCAAAGACAGCAGGTGTGACAGTACCTTTCCTGTAGCCGCAAGCCCTGCCATGCCGTGAGCGTCTGCGTAGTATATTCCAACATCCAGAGTTTGTAGAACAGCATCATATTGAGAATGACCAGCAGCACCAGACTGGAAATAAAGAAAACAGTCTTCTAGGAGTGCTTCATAGCCCACTGCTTGCCAATCACACCTGGGAAAACGCCCAAGGCTTTAAGAAGGTGTCTGGGACCCAGGTCCACGCTGCATGTGAGTGGGACTTTAATCTGAGGAAGGGCCAGGTGATCAGAACCCAAAACTTCACCTCATGGGAGAAATGTGTGAGCAAGGAGGACAGGCAGACAGAAAGACAGGATGATGGATCAGACAGAACAGGTTAGATGAGTGGAAGGGCTGAATGCAGAAAAAGGGAGGGAAATGGCAGAGTAAAGAGGTAAAAAAAGAGAGAGACAGTACCTGAAACAGATCCTAATGGGAGCAGGGAAGAGAAAAGACGGAGTAGCTGCAGGTTAGAAACAGACTGACACAGAACAGGAGAAACTGGGCTGAGCAGAGAAGGCTCAACAGACAGTGCAGAAGATATATAGGAGGAGAGGAGGGAAGAAAGGAACAGTGGGAAGAGAGGCAAGAAGGACAGACAAATAACCATGTGCCTGCAATTAATGGTGAAATTCGCTCAGCAAAAGATGAGCTGTGTGCGGCTCCTGCAGACAAGCCCAAAGCGCACCCATGCAGGGCGCTGTCTGATGCAGATATGCATGTTGCAGCCTGGGCGCATCCAGCCTTGCCCACTCCCACCGCACCCAGCGATGGGAACAACACTACACGCCAGTGCTTTGAGCAGATACTGTACCACTCCTCCCATCAGCCATACTCGGGGAACAGCTTCCAAAATAACATGTTCGTGCCTGTCTCTGAATAGTGCAGCTATTTTGCTGGAAGAATAGCCCACTATCGCCCAATTCAGTCAGGCGGATGGCAACTGGCCAGAAGAGTATTCTGAAAACATTATGGAGGGCTCTCTGACCACTCTAAGATGAGCTAGCAGCCTGTCAGGAGAGACTGTCGTAAAGCTTCTGTGCCTTCCTACCCTAAGTTTTAATTGCATCTCACCCATCTAGACGCAGAAAGTAGCACAAGACTCTCTTCTCACCATTACGTTACTTGACGTTACCTTACTTATTTTTACAGCAACTGGCTGGGTTGCTGCTGCAAACCTCTGCAGTCTTTATCCCCCCAGGAACAGGAAATGCAAAAAGGAGCTCAGTTTGAAAAGTAACCTCAGTCTGCAAATCTCAGCTTCTTCCCGCCTGACTGACTGAAAGGTGGGTGGAGCTTAAGAAAAGAATGAGCCCGAGTTCTGCTGTTCCTCCGGGGCTAACAGTATGCTTCCATTTCCCGAAGTAATGAAAGAACGCGCCATATCTAGATTGCTCCTTTAGACTGTACTGCTTCATAGCACCTGCCCAGCAACTGCTGCAGCACTAACTCATGAAAGCTACCGTCAGCCCAGGAGGCAGAGAAACAGTAAATTCACCTGGGTTTAGGCATAAAGGCTGAGCCGGAGGGATACGAGGGGCCCGCACCCCAGCTCACTTGGAGCACACATCCAGCCAAGTCCAAGCAACGGTGAAAGGTGGTGGCAGAAAAGGGACCCAAACCAAACGTAATCCTTGCAGCTGAACTAGCGAAATCGTGCTAATCTCTCTCACTTTATGTGTTTCTACCCTTATTCTGCAGAAATCGTCTCTAAATGGTCCAGCTTCTTTCTGAGATGGTATCTCTCATCAGAAACGCCACCCAGGACCAGACCCGAATAGGTTTTGCCAGACCAGAGGAAAGAAGTGACAGACTTCTCACATACACTGAGCCCTGTTGTGATAGCACAGTAACTCCCAGAGAGCTTTGCGTGGTCATCTTTCATGATTAACAGCTAGTTTGCTGGCAGATTACATTAAATGACTTATTTTAAATTAAAAGACCCCCACAGTTCCTAGAAACCTCTATACTGAGTGCCTGAAATAAAAAAGACTCTCTCTACTTGTTGGATTTCTTTTCTTTTAGGTATTGACTCCCTCTCCTTGCACACCTGCCCCTTGCCCTGCTTGCCACTATCAAGGTTGCCTGTGTCCCAGACAGCATAGCTCACCTGCATTTAGAACTCCCAGAAACACGCAGGTCTGCAAAGCCTGTGTTTGGTTAAAACAAGGCCAAAACTCAGGGGAAAGGAGAGACTTTGATAAAATACGATCCAGAACCTACAGAGCCAGATCAGTGGGGCCAGCTAAGTACTGGCAAAAGCTGGGATCAAGCCAGACAAAACAAGCAATGGGGCATTTGGGGGAAATTTTAATTAATTCTTTTCTGCCTGTCATTGCTTTTCTCTCCTCTGTACCGCACAAAGTTTGGGACCAGAGAGGGAAGAAGTTAAAACTGGCATAGGGGAGCACAGAACACCAGAAACATGAAAGGACCGAAGTTGTTAAAGGCCAACTGTGAAGGAAAGCAAAAAACTCACTTACACAAAACTGATGACAAGGAGCAGCTTGGAGACACTCTGCAGGTGGAAGCCACTGGGGCTGTCCTCAGGGATGTGCCGTGTCTGAGTGGAACCTGAGGAGACAGATGTGTTTAGGCTAGGAAATGCTGTCCGATGGGGAGGGCAACCCTCTTCCCTCTGCCCACCCCTCCATCTCACTCAAACAATCATAACACATCCTCCCCGCCCTGGCCCCTCTTCCCTTTAACCCTCCGTGAGCAAAGCTCCGTGTCTTTTCTCTAGAGGTATCCAGCAATCCATCCCCAAGCATGAGGGGTCTGCAGTTCCTTACCTGCCACATGCTTGATTCGATGTGCAACCTCCTCATCCGTGGGGGTGGTGACGGGACTCAGCACCTCCTCCAAGTGTGGCACCCGCAGATGGGCATGTGCCCGTTTCCTCCGGCGCACGGTCGATTGCTTGCCCACTTTCTCTTTGGGGGATTGTCTGTGGACCTCAGCCAGGTACGTGCTCTCGGTTTTGGTCAGTTCACTCTCTGCAGAGACAGCACAGGAAAGCATTTAATAGAAGCATCACTGGCCTTGCAGAGATGCAGACTTAAGCCCTCTAATGGCACATAGCTGCTGGGCCAAAGAAGTTGGCAAGAGTCTCAGAGGCCCATGGCAGAAGACACGCTTACACATCCCCTACACAAACTCTGACCCCAAACTGCTTGCGCTCCTGCCAGAGAGCAGGATTTGATGACCTCATTAATTCCAGCAAGTGCTACCAACACTGTGGCAATAACTTAGTCTGGCCCCTTTTACAAGCCACTCTGAGGTCTGATCCCCAGCAGGCTGGCAGCAGGTATCTCGCTGGCATGCTGCCCGCTTGCAGGGAGGCATGCTGCCCGCTTGCAGGGAGGCACGCATAAACTACGGAAGGTGCCGCTGTTTGTGGGTCATTACTGCAGCTCGGGTCATTGCCACTCTTACCCAAATGACGGAAATAATCTTCTAAGCCGCTCCAAAAATTCTTCTCAATGAAGGATTTCACCAGCCCCCAAGGCTGTTTCCTGTAACGTAACTCTGTGGAAACCCTATGTGAAGAAAGGGAAGTCATTCTCCCCATTTTGCTTCCTGGAAGCAATATCAATTCGCAATCCTTTGTCAATGTAAATACGAGACATAATCACACACACTGTCTGTTATTTCTGGAATGGTCTCAGCCCTTTGTGTTTCTTGAGGAGAAACACTGCATGAAATGTCCTTCCAAAGGCAGTGGCAGGAAGGCCTCAAGCGAGTCTCCCCCAGAAGGACTCCCGAGACCTTCAGCCATGTGGCAGGCAGACATTCGGGTTACTTATTCAAGTCAAACACAAAAGCCTATAGCTTTCCTCTGCTTGTCCCCCCAAGTGCGTCTCAGAGGCGCAGTCCCTCTAAGTATGTCCTGTTGCTTATTGCACGTGGCAACTGGCCCCATTAACCACTGCTTCCGAGAGGGGGGCAAGAGAAGTCTGTAAATCCTCTCCGTGACTGAGCTGTAACCCCTCTGCATTGGGTCTATTGTCTGCTCAATGTCACCACAGTAGGCAGCTGCCCCTGCGGTAACTCCTCGTGATAGGAGTGTTCTGGCAACAGGACAGAGAAATAAGGCTAAGTTCTCCCCAACCACTTCTAACACACCAAACAGCAGAACTCCTACCCAAAGGCGACTTTTGGTCATCAGTAAAGCTCTTTATCCCACAAGAAGCGTACCTGAGTCGGCTTTTGTTTCTGGCAACACGAGTCAACGTGTAGCGGTTAATGGTGTAGAAATAATCATGGTAGGGGACGTCGTGAGTTAGCACCTCTGCATCTATGACATAGCACTCGCTTTCTTGGCTGGCTTTGTACATTGTCTGCATAAAAGACAGCATGCAAGGCAACCATTAGTCTGGTTAGAACACGGCTTTGATAGATCGACACCTTCACTAGCACTTTACAAAAACAGCTCTACCACAAATAGGATACCACACCCATGCCCAAGCCCCATCTCTGCATTTTTCGTGAACAGCTCGCCTTTAAGGGAAGGCAATACTCGAGGAAACCAAGTGTTTCACTCAGATATTTCCCAAGGGCATATTTCCAAAGGGGCGTTCAGTTCCAGCAGCTCAACCTCCAGCTTTTTGTGTCAGAGATGTAATTACATATACCGCCATGTGAGGACCAGTTCTTTGGGACCTTTGCAAGTGTTCCTCTTCTCGTTAAAAGGATGTCTGTCTTGTCAGGGAGCAACCTGATCTAAAATCAGAGGTGGCCCCTGCTTTGAGCAGAGGTTCTTCCTAGCGTAAATTATTCTGTGATTCTAAACACCATAAAACCATGACAATTGCCACTTTTAAACGCTTCTGATCTGCTTCTTTCTTTGCCCCAGAACAAACCTCACAAAAGGGACAGACAGTTAACTGCAGATCCATACGCAGAAGTGGGGCTTTTCTTACAGACTATTTCCACTTACCTCTGCAGCACGGACGCAAAAAAGCGCGCCCCGGTGGTTGACCCCAAAATCAGAATATAATAGGCCACGGCCTTGCTTGCCTGAAAGCATACTGTTCCCTTTCCCCATAATTTTGCTCTCCCCTTTTCTTTCTCTTATCTTCCCTGCACACACTCTTTGTTTCTGAACACCTTGCTTCATCCCATCCTTACAAGGCACGCCTTGCCACTGGGATTCTCCTCTCCCTGAAACGTCATGCGCAGACACTCCATCTTTTCTTGGCTCCCTCTTAGTATTCCCTCAGTACTCACCTTTGGCCACTTGTACATACACACCTCTGGACGAGGAAGGAGGCTTTTCCTCCCTCCCTAGCTGCAGCCCCTACTAGATACAGCTAGCCTGACTCTTCCCAGTGCATTGCAGATGCTCCCTTTTTTTTACCTTTTTGAACAGGTGATCTAATTCTCCTCACCAGTAATAAAAAAGCCTGGACATCTCTATGCAAGCTGTGAGAAGGACTGGCCAGACAGTGTATGACTTTCTTGTGCCCTGCTCATGAATAACATCTGCTGGACTGACCACAGCTCAAAAAACACCAGCACGGGTGACAAACACAGTTGTTAGAATGTGCTGGCTCATTTACAAACTCATTTGCTTTGGCTGGAAAATTTATGGTCCTTTCCTTGCAATGCAATCCAGTGCGAGTGTCAGATTAGCTATTCATATTCACAGTGATAACTGGGTAGCAAGTTAATACAAGAAAAACGTGTAAAGGAAAATGGATAGAGAGAATGAAAACATGCAAAGCAGCATGCCCAAGACAAGAAAATAAATCACAGATCTGTTTCTACAAAGCATAACACCCCTGCTCCCCTTTCACATACCTGCGTCTCAGTGACAGTGGCAGTTTTGGGGGCCAGAGGGTTGGTGAGGGTAATGGTATACAAGATCACTCTGGTCTGATTGCCATTTTCTTCCTTCTTCCAGGGGTGAAAGATAATATCTGAGAGGACAAAACAATATTCCATTCAAGTAATTGGAGAGGGATTGTGGGTCAGTTCCCTAGGGAAAGGCATAACCATATAACCAAGCTCAGGACGGTATTTCCTTCCTCTTGGAGAGCTTGGCTGCAGAAGCACTACAGCTCACCCAAGTGTGAAAGAAAGGTCTCCTGTACTAAATGCAAATATTTTCCCCTCTTTCAAGTGCAGGGAAAGGGGAGAGGCTGGAGACATACCTTCTTCAGCAAAACTACAGTTTACAGGGAAAGGAGGACTACAGCATGCCACAGGACACTCTCTTTGCACTGTCAACTGCACAGTCCGTCCCAATGTCTGGTGTGGAAGTAGAAGAGCTTTTTCCCCACGCTGTTAAGCCTTGACCACAGGATCAGGCCTTAGCTGATGTTAAAAAATGAAAGAGCGTGCTTCTTCCATAAACTGAGACCTGGCTCTTAGAAAATAAAACTAGATAGCCAAACAAGGCTGATTCTACCTTTGATTACTGACAGTACAGACTACAGCTATCCCAAGGTCTGCTCAGAACTTTACCCAATCCTTCTATCATCAGGCAAAGTTACACCTCCAAAGCATGTGCCAAAACCTTCCTTCTGTACAGGCTTCTGCACCTCGCAGTGTCCATCAGTGACCGGGCTTTGCTACCAGCAGCTTACCAGAGAACCGGCGCTGTTCCATGAAGTCCCTCTGGAACTGGGAGTCCGTGAAAAGCAAGTCGTACAGTTTGTCCACGCTGAAGTTGAACACTTCATTCACATACTGACGGCCGTTCAGATCCTCGTAAAAGGCTTGGACTTCCCCTGTGGGGAAACAGGCCCGCAAGCCCCAGCCATGATCCTTCGTGCCAATATCAGAGGCTGTGCTTTCACAGTACCAGGACCTTCATATTTTACTTTGCAAAGAAGGAACCCAAAGGCGGTACTTCTAACCCTTTTCCTCAACTGATCCCAGGACAATAGTTGGAACAGGTAATTAACTACATAGGTAATTTTAGGGACAGCCTTCCAAACACCCCAACACATTTGCCTTCTGTGGCCCAGGATGGGAATTCTTTTCATCTTCTGAACGCTTAGGGTCCAGAAAAGGAATTCAGTATTTGCCACTCCAGTCCCTCACTGGAAAAGACAGAAGGCTGAAAACATCACTAATGGAACGGCCCTTCCCAGCATACCTTCATCATGGGTCTCTGACGAGTCACTGAGCTCAGTGGGTATGTCTTCGTTGTCGTTGAAGTCTAGGGAAGGGGAGTTCACAGGGCCAATGATCTCTATCTTCTCTCCCATGATATTTGCAATGCCAAGGTCTTTTTCCACAGGACTCTCTGCCACTGCCTCCTCCTCTTCTGGTAGCACTCCATCAAACTGCAGCAAGGAGAGAGCATAATGAGGGCAAGATCAGCACCTGGAAATTGGGGGTTATTTCTGAAAACTTTACATCTGTGGGCCAATCTTCATATCTTCGAACATTTGGCCTCGACACGTCTGGAAGTTAAATAATAGAGAGAGGAGGAAGGTTACCATACAGTGTTTGTAAAACACATGGACTTATTAGATCACCTCCTCTCAAAGAGCCACATACAGTTCAAGCCTGGGACATACACAAGGCTTTCTGTTTGTTCAGGCAAGCACACAATACCGGTTTTGCTCCCGAACAAGCCCTGTACAGCTAGGAAAGTCTGAGGTTATATCTAAACAAGGTCTCCTCTGCCGTAAGGCTATGAGGGCACACACTGTTTTCTAGGGAACAACCCAAGGCAGAGAAGAAATCATAACCCTTTTATCTCTAACACTCCACTTCTTTTCATCTAAAAGTATAGAAAGGACAATGCACTTGATGCCAAGAGTCCCCGTCCACTGGCCTTTAGGACAGGTACGCTTTGCTCCCTTTTTCTTGGCCCAATGCCATGCTTACAGATATCACTGACTCGAGGACTGAGGTCAGCTGCAGTGGAAGAGGAGCTGCAGGGTTAACAGTTAGTTACCTCATACATTCAAGGACTACCAGCTGGATCCCCGAGAAAAGGATTACTGCTCCCACTGCAACAGAGGAAGAAGAACACTTACCGAGGCTGGCGCTTCACTGCTTCCCGTAGATGTCAATGTGCTGGCAGTGACAGATTTCTTTGGCAGCTGAGGGCTAGCTTCTGGCTTGGCCTCCATGCTGCTTTTTGAGGAGCTGTCGTTGACTTCATTCTCTTCCACGGGGATTTCTTCACAGTAGCTGAGACGCCACAGAGAACACAGGTTTTTATGTTTACCCCTCTCAGTACAGCTACAACTGGACACACAGAGCAAGTAAGAATACTTCATAGAAGTTTCCAGTCTGACCGGAAGCAGAAACAGCTCAGCGCAGGGAAGATCAAGCCCAAACTTTTCCAGTGTTTATAACAGACTGACAAGCATCAGCACTTTCTGGCCATGTAACACGCTGACTGGCCTTGTGACTGGGATGCTTTGGCATTTATAAAATTGCTCATCTAGCTCAGCAAGTAGAAAGGCAGGCATTTCAGTCCCTACCGACTTCCCTGAGGAAATGGTACGCTTTCAGGTTTTTAGACATTGCACGTTTAAGGGCAAACGTTTGGCCAGAACCCAGCATCTCTCACCAGGGACAATCAGCAGTTTGAGGTATGCAACATATCAGGACTCCTGCTCTCCTGAGGCCATCTTTTCTTCATCACAGGCAGATTTTACTCCTCCTCACTCACCCCATTGTGTTGAAGTCATCATCAGGAGGCACGTAGTCTTCATCATCACTGGTCAGACCCAGCTCATTCCCATAACACTGGTGGACAAAGTGCCAGAGCTCCTTTGGACAGAGAGGCTAAAAGAGGGAACAGAGAACAGCATACATTTTCACCTGAGAATACTAAAATATAATGAATTTTTGGAACTACCACTGTCAGGAGTATTACATTCCTTGCCCTGAAAGAAGTGAGAGATTCTGACACAGCCCCTGGTGGGAGGCCAGAGCCTTCCGGCAGGCTTACCTCTTCTGAATTCCAGTGATGCTACAAGGTGGATTGTTTGTGTTACTAGCAGGCTGGCTCAGCTCCACACTGGCTAAGGGCTGCGGGAGTACGAATCCCTATATTGTCAGGCCAAGCTGGCTTAGAGAGTGCACCCATCAAGCAATAAGAGGCCCTTTCACCAAGTAAACCTTTACCGTCAGCCCAGGTTCTGCCCTAAAATCTGACTTGGGTTATTTTTCCATGCCACAATCTCACATTATTTAAGACTATCAGAAAGCCAACATGAGGCTACACCCAGAGCAGCACACAAAATGAGATTTCCCGCTACTACAATGCTATGCATGTAATAATGTAAGCACAGTAAACCTGCACTTTCCTTCACAAGTTTTCCCCACCTCTTCTGCTGTGCCTCCATTTAATGTCTCCTACTACACCAAAACCCAATGCCTTATGGGTTTTTTTTTCCCCCTCCAAGTTTGTTTAAATTATAGCTGCCTAAAGAATTACAGCTGCAGGAAAAACAATCTAAAACAGCAACTAAAAAAAACATTTCCTGTTGCAGTTTAAAATCAAAAAGAGTTTGTCTCACCAGATACTACTGTGAAAAGCTTGTATATACCTCCAGTTAGAAAGAGAAAATGAATTATCAAGACCATTCACAAAAGCCCGGCATTTTAGGGATGCAGGTCAGTTGATTACCATATGACTGCATTCTGAGGTTCTTAAGAAATGGGGCAGGAGAACTTGTGATTTAAATATGTGGTACAGGGATGAAAGGGGATGGATTTTTACCCATGAGAAATTTATGACTGATGACAAAGATTTCTTGGTAATGAGGGAAAACAAATCTAGTGAACTTTTTCTGAGTTGCTGGCTTGAACTTATTCCCATAGTTACTGCACAGGATAATGCAGGAAATTTTTAATCTAGCTCCCAAAAGTAGCAATCAAAAGCATGGGAAAAATACCTCTAATGAGAAACTTTTATCCAGAAAAATGTCTAACTCTGTTTCACCTTCTTCCCACGTGCACTCCAATTCACATGTCTTATCAGGAAAAACGGACTAGGTTCTTTCTCCCTCTCTCTTGCCAGGCATGGATCCTACCTACGTTTGGAAAAAGAGCTCTGGAAGTGTTTTCTGTCTTTATCACTCCGCCTCTCAGTTCCAATTCGCTTTGACCTTGAAACCAAGGGCACTGAATTTTGTTAGGAACTTCAAAAGGCTGATCAAATTACAGCATATGGTAGCAATACAAGCTGCCCAATGCAAAGTGATCCTTTTGCATACTAAATACTACCCCGGTTTTCAGAAGAGGGTATTCTGGGTGCTCGATTACTTAAAGCTTTCCAGTACGGTACAAACTCAAGCCAGAACATCTCGAAATGCTGGTAGCACTGTAACATCAGTTCATGAGTCTTACTCCTGCAGTGAGGCCAGAAATACTCAGTGGACTGTGGAACAGATCAAATATAGGATATATGGGGCTTCTGGTGTAGCAGGTGCACAACCCTGCTTTATTTTAGAATCCAACCCACTGAGTCCTTGCCCAGTGCACCCCACAGCCACCATTGTTCTTGTTTGGTTTTGGGATGCCCTGAACACATGCTCTTTTTCTGTCCTTATCTTGAACTCTACGCTTCCAAAGCACAGTTACTAAAAGCTTTGCCTGTGCAGTGAGCTATTCCTGTTGCATTTGGAACTGCTTTCTTCTGGGCTGTTTCATTTGAATTACAGACCTCAAAAAAAACCCTTCCTGAGATGCGCGCTTCCACACCTTCACCAGAGGCGAAGTGGCATCTCCTGTGTGTGCAAGACATGTCTGTACGTAGACAGAATTCCACGCCAAAAGAGAGAACTGCACCTGCAGTTACGTACCTGCTCTGACTAAACACGTGTGCTTACTGTCCCTATGTCTTTTTATGCATATACATTAGTCACAGGTATTATGCTTCTGCATATATGCATCACCTCCCTTTCATCCCACCCCAACACTGAGGAGCTGGTCTCTGTACCTTGTCAAGGAGAGCATTCTGCCAGAGTCTGAACATCATCATGTACGTCCTGTCTCGAGCCCCAAAGGAAGTAAAAAAGTGCTGAATGGGAAGAGATGGAGACAAAAATCAGTTCAGAAAAGGCCCCCAAAAAGGGAAGAAGAAGAGACAAGGCTGTTTGGATCACTTTCTAGCTACAGTTCACAGAAGGACTGGAGCAAGCCATTGCAGCACAGCTGCTCAGTTCTTCGGCATGGACTGAAGCTCACGGAGAGGCCGAGTGCCTCCCACCCAGGGAACAAATCTGAGCACAGCAACAGTTTCGTTAGAGATGTGCTACTATATAAGCCGGATATTCTACCTGGCCCCACACCCCACATCTAAGCTACGCGTGTTCCAGACTTGGCCCAAGGTCTGCACCCTGCCCTTTTCCCTTGGTGCTTCCTCCGAGGCCCCAGGTAGCACAAGCAGTCAGTTTGGCAAAATCCCGCAACACACATATTCCCCTGCTCCTGCCAGCCATAAGGGGTAGCCCCAGAGGCAGAGGCTTCAGGGATGTACCTTTTCAGTGTCAGTGCAAACTTGGATGGCATTAGGAATGAGCCGTGCTGTTTTTTCCTTGGTCATCGAGCAGATATCCTTCAAGCGAACTGTCAGCTACAGTCAGAGCCATGCAGAAAGGGGAAGGCAGAAAAAGAACACAGGTAAAGAGAGACACTGATGAGAAAGACAACGGAAAGAGTGCTCTTAAAGCAGTGTCAGCAAATACGCTGACATAAAACACATGCTCAATGCAGCAGTCTGACAGCCTTACCAGTGTCTCCCAACGGAAGATGTTGCTGTAAAAGCAGATCCAGTTTTCAGAGAGGTAGAGGCGGCCCTGCAGGAGAATGTCTCTTTGTAGCGCACATGAGTAATCTGTGGGTGGACAACAGATGATAATTTAGGAGCACCAAAACCAGAAGACAGCACAGCCTAAAGGTGAGGATAAGCAGCAGCATAAAGAGAAGCAGCTACTCGACACAATCCCGCAGAAAGCCAAAGGCAGAGCCAGAAGGAACTGAGCCACAGCTGCTGCTCTGTCCACTAGGTTATGATTCCTCCCAAGGGCATGTCACAGACAGTCTCTCTTACTGACTGACTATCTTGCCTTATTAGCCAGTCATTCTGCAGCACCCTATGTACTATTTTCCAGATTTTAATCTGTCTCTTCCTTTTTGCCTTCCAGGGCCATTGTTCATTTCTCTCCCAGTTTAAGCACCCTAAACAGTTTCTATTCCTCTGCTAGGATGTGCGTTTTTCAACAGGATGAGACCTGGCGTGAGAATACCAGTTACGTAAGATAAAAGAACAGATGCAGCACTAGGCAGTCACTAATCAGCTACAAGGCCAAAGCCTAAATGGATATGAGAAGGGCAGTCATGTGTAAATAGGGAGCATCGGGGATGTTAGAAAAAAGGGAAGCTCAGTATGCATGTTGAGACATGCAACCCTGCCCAAAGGAGGAAAGAGCTCAACCACTAACACACCGTCAGGTTTGGGGGAGCACTGCGGACGAAAACACGCTCCTCAAATCACAAGCGAACAGAGCCATAGCTGATGCAAGTCAGCATTGCTCTCCCTGAAGCAAAACAAATGAAACCCATTAGAAATGGTGAGAAGGGGTTCCGTCTGTGCACAAGAAAGACACAATGGGCTTGTTCCTTGGTGGCAACCTCTTTGAAGAAGAAAAAAGCTGCATGCACACATGCTGGATTTCCTCCCTAAACCATGGGCCAGCACAACAGAGCACTGCACCAAGGGGCTGACCTTACCTACAATGAGGCGCTCCGTGTCAGGAAGCTGTTTGAAGAGTTTCCTGAAATCTTCATTCCGCTGTTTGTATGTCGGACTCAACACCTGCAAATAACAGAGTGCCTGTTAAAGAGAGGGGCGGGCATGAGTACAGAGAAATGGGAGTGGGAAAATAGGAACACCTTGGTAAGGAGAAGGGGGATCAGATGCACTTACAAAGCATGAGGCTAGGAGCTCCCATCACAGCAGACACACAGATGGGAGGATTTGGGATTTAGTGCATTAAGTGAGAAGAGGAGGAGACTTGGAAGAGCAAGTACAGAGTAGAAGGGCTACACCCACATCTGCTAGGCAGCAAAACAGAACTGCATGGAAGCTGGGGCTGCAGAAGAAAAATCTTTTCCTGGAATCCTAGACTGTACAAGGCATGACACATGCTCTGTTTGCATTGCATCAGTTAGCCGCCAATCCCCAGCTCTCCCAGGAACAGCGCAGCAACCCCAGAAAACAGGCACTTTAGTACAGCTGCAGCCTTGCCAGAGGAACTTGAATGATTGCTGTCATGAAGAGCTCAGGAATAATGCAGTCATCCCTGTTTCTCTCCCCATCGAGTGCTCCACCTGGCAGTCAGTGAACACACAACTGCCTGCTGGTATAGTGAGAATGCTTTTGTGGGCCTCGGAGAAGGCTCTCGCAGGGACTCAGCCATGTTTTGCACTTATTCTGCAGACACCTGGCCTCATAGAAGGCCTCAGAGAAAACAGTGCTATTGGCTAGAGGGAGACCAGGACCTGGCTCCTCTCTCGTGTTTACTAAACTATAGCATGACTCTGTCAGTGTTAAGACCACCTCCTACACACCATGCCCATGCTGACAGCTGCTTCCAATAGCCAGAACATCTTTTGAAGGCATAGTTGACCAAAACAGAGGCAGGTACAAATTCAGGAGGCCCGCATCTCCCATCAAATCTATCATGTTTATTTCTCCCACAAACGTAGGGAAGGCAAAGCAACTTGGAATACAACCTCTTCCCTATCTCCGATTCCTCTCAACAGCCCTCTCCTATCTCTTCCAGCTGCACAATACAAATCTCCCAAAGCAGAAAGGTGGGCACATCCCAGAGCCTCGCAGCAAGGGCTCCAAAAAATCAAAGCAATTACAGAAGGTAGCTCCTGTTTGAGAATGGCATTGGTGGGATTGCAGGGGTGGGAGGAATATGAGGTTTATTTAGTATTAGCCTTACAAAATTGTCAAGTGCTGTCAAATCCAAGCAGGAAACACAGACAACCCCTCATCCTCCAAAAGCATTCCCTCTTCCTCACACCAATTCAACGAACTAGAAACAGTATTTTTTAACATCAACTCAGCACTTCAGATACTTGCTCCAGTCCTGTGGACCCAAAGGAAAGTATCTTACTTCTGAATAAAATCTCCTAACCAGCAGGTGACAGAAATACAAATTTTACTTACCAAACTTCTAGCCTGAACATCTGGAAAAGATCTTGGTCAGAGATGGGCTCCAGCAAGAGCCCAAGCCCAAGATATCCTGGGACAAGCAGACAGGATGGGAAAGGAGGGGGAATAGAGATTATAATCAGCTCTGAGCTTTGGGTTCAATGTATTATAGCAACCCAACTTAGCAGTAGAGTTTCCACGTGGAGGGGTGCTCCCTTCCCTTCCCCACAGTAAGGGATGTTCTGACCTGTCTAAAACCTGCACTACAGCAGACACTTCTGCTTAGCACCAGAACTTCTGTTAGAGTAACACACAGTTCAGTTTAGAGACACTCACAGCTGGAATTTCATCTGATCCACAGCCGACATTTTCTTGCGATAAGTCGGCAAGCCCCTCCAGGTCCCACAGCAGAAATGGCAGTTCTTGATCCAGCACAAGATCCCAGAGAGCCCCACACTCCAGCAAGGAATCCATAGCGTTCCCTCGACACTTGCACAGCTCCCTGTGTTCTCAGTCAAACTCCGCTTTTCCTGTTCCTGCTGTCACCACTTCTTGTTTAGATTCAAAGTCGAAAGAGATACAGCAGCTTGGCAGAAGTTTACGTACCTTCCCCTACTTCCCTGCTTACATTCAGGTTGTCTGCCCTAGCTGTCTCTGTAGATCGGAGAGAGGATTTGCCCTCCAGAGGACTTTGAAAAAGTGGCTCATTAGGGTAAGTGTGCTGGCTGGCAACCTTTGTGCTCTTCTGCTCCGGTCTCACCAGCTTCTTTTTGTGGACATCCCTTAAAGAAGCACTGCAAAAGTGCCGACAGCCTGAGCAGTCCCAGGCAGGTCTGTGCAAGGCATCTGCAAGTCCCGACTGAGGCCTGATGCCCAGGACTGCCAGAAACAGCAACTGAAATAGCTCCGACCGACAGGACCCCACCGGACCAGCTGTAAGTCACAGATCTAGCTGCAGTTTCCAGGACTGAACAGGATGGTAAACAGCTCAGAGACTTCAGCTGCTTTTTTCTTTTTTTCCCTCCCCTTTGAAACCAGAAAAGCAGTTGTTCTTATTCCTTCAGTGTCTGCCTCAGGCTCTCCTCTCTGGTCCCTCTCTGCTCTGAAAGGCAGCTTCAGTCTTTGCTAACGTTTCTCATGGAAGGAGCGGGTGGGGGAAGATACCAAAATGACTCGCACATGCTTTAAGTTACTGTAGCTGGGTAATTCCGCCGGCCAATGCCCTGCAGTAACCCAGGCTCAGCCCTGCCTCCCAGCAGATGTTTCCTGTAATGGAAAGTTGCTGGACAGAGCGTGGTGCTGGGGGAGGCGCGAGGGGCGTAAGGAGAGACCAGCCTAAAGCATATAGCTATGAGAAATCAGCCACGTGAGACCCACAGAGTTAGAAATCTTAAGGGCTCCGCTACTCCTCTACCTATCTCTGAGCCCTGCCAAAAAGCACATCTTTCTAGGTTTCATTCATCAGTCAGGTCATTTTGGAAATGAAGGGCAAGGGCTTCCTTCAGGCTCCAGCAAATTAACTCCCTGCAGGTCCCAGGAAGATTGCCCGGAGCACTGGAGCTCCCTGTATTGCTCTGCCCTTAGTCCCCAGCCTCTCCATCTCTCTGCTCAAGTGTAGAAATGCACAGGTAAACGTTCACACCACGACACCAGTGCTGCTCAGCCATGATACTGAGTCTGTGGAAACAAGTACACTGAAGCAAAATCCTCGTTCTTCCTAACAAACCGGGCACACAGATCTCAAAAAAAAAACCCAACCAAGCAACCAACAAAGCCTCTGCAAAGCCACTGTTTCATTCGAGGGCCAGTGACTGCAGCTTGCTCACTGACAGTAAGAACTGACAACCGCTCTGTCTGCTCAGATGCGCCACAAAAGCACTGCTGGTGCCAGACAGCACACAGGTCTCTCTCCGTTTGGCCCTGTCAGAAGGAAGCAGCACATCCATCCGCCACCCCAAGATGAGGGAACAATAAACAAAACTTCTATAGCCTGGGAAGGGCAAAGAATTAGGATTACAGACAGCTGCGAGGTACCTGCATTGCATTACTGAATGGCCCTCTTTGCTGGAAAATGCTTATGGGATTATTTCCAAAAAAAACCCCAAAACAACCCACCAAGATGCTTCTGTCTACATACCCACCCACCTCCCTTTGCAGACATGAATGGCACAAGTGATCGGAAGAGCTAACCTGGAGGTGGAGACAGCAAACATTAACTCTACCGCAAACAGAGAGAGACAGGACAGGATGGCACTGTGAAGGGTGGAGAGAAGAGGCTTGGTGGGGGAAAATGGGGACGAAAAGGGTGACTCCCCATGGTAAGATCTCCCTGTTAATACACAAACAAATCCTCCAACAGGAAATTCAAAGCAACTGTTGCTGGGGGACGGGACAGGGAAGTCTGACAACAGAAGAACCAAGAAATGTATAGTCCTGTACAGCACACGTCACAGAAAACAGGTAAGGAGGAGAGAAGGCACCAGGGAGAGAGAAAAGGGGGAAGGAAAATCCTGTCCGATTTGCATGACTGATGGAATTGCTCTTAACTCTTCAGGGAAGATTGACATTGCTTCTGGACAGAGCAGGAAAACTACTGGGAAAGAACAGAACACATTCCCTGCTTGTGTGGGAGAGTCTAGACCCCACTGACAGCCCGACTGCTCTGCTGATTTATGCCAGCAAAGAAACTGGCCACCTGTCGCGCAGCACTTCTTCCAAACCCAGTCTGGTCCTGGGTATTTTTCCTTTTTTTTTTTCTCCTTTTAAAAGTGAATGAATAGCAGAGGAGGAAGCTTCAGAGTAATCACTGGCCATTTGGGGTGGAAAGTGGATTTGAGTTCATCATCACACAAGCTTGCACCGAAAGCTCGCTTCTAATTTAGTGCCTCTGCACCACAGTAACTGTGCCAGCCCTGGCAATCTGTATACCTAAAATCATGGAAAGTCTGAAGGGATGAAAAATACCTGAAAGACAGGGAGTTAACGTTGCTCCAGAAATCATTTGACAAAATGGTTACTGCGACTTAAAAGATGATTGCACTGATTTACAGAGAAAAAGGCTGTTTGTTCAACACCTTGCTAACTCATCATCGGGCCTGGATTTTTGCAATAAAGCCTGTTTACATGATTGCTGTTGCTGAGTCAGACTCAGGCTGCCACCCATCAGAAAGCTATTTCTGATATTTTCCCTAAAATGATGCATGATTTCTCTCTCTTTGTTTCTATAGGGAACACTTTACGCTTCCCAACAGCTGAGTTTCCCCCTCCACTCTGGCACCTATGAGGTCTCCAAGAGAATGCTGCAAGTAAAAAAAAGACAGCACACCGAGACCAGCAAAGGCTGATTTCTTAGGGTATTTAGTCTTGTGATCACTTGACATTGTTCTTCAGAAGCTGCAAGCACTGCTCAAAGGTGTCTACAAAGAAAAGCCCTTCGCAGCATCACAGTCCACCACTGATTCTCAACCACCTTCTAACTCCTACTGCACAGGCTTTTGCTGCAGTTTTCCCAGAGGAAAACCTAAGGTTCTATCCTTTACGTGGCTACCTGTTTGCATTTGACTGCATTTATTTTTGAGACTTTCACCTCTGGTAAGCCAAGCTGAAAGTTGCCCTGTGGGCACAGCATTTGTTTGCAGAACTGCAGGTGCAGGGCTCCTGTCCCACTCTGTGCAATCCTCAGTGCAGACTTTGCTCTCCAAAGCCAAGTGGGTAGCACTGCGCTCCTGTTGATCTTTCCAGACTTACTACGAGAGCAAATGTTTCTAGCAGTATTTCAGAACACGTGAAAAAGACAATTAGCGTCTTTTCACTGTAATTTTTTTTCCCTCCACTAACCACTCTGGGGCTATGCTACACATAGGTGGAGAGGGGGTGGTTCAGGTCAGTTATAGGGAGAAACTATGGGAAGAAACAAATTCAAGCATGGTTGCAAAAGAGAAGGCAGGTGAAAGGAACGTGCATAGATAAACACAAAGGAAAGGAGTAAGAGAGTAGGGCAGACCTTGGGATCTAAGTAGTAAAATGAAAACCTCGTGGACAGATATATATCTCACCTCTTCCCTGGTGTCAACTGTGTTTGCTCTAACTTTTCAAGATCATCTTATTCTCTTTTCTGGTAGTATGCTCTGTAGATTCTCCTAATGCCTGGTGTTTACCAGCACAGGGACTACAGGAGGCAATTTACAGAAGCAAGCCTTGCTATAGAGTAGCAGCTAGAAATGCTGCAGAAAATTGGAGACATACACCCTAATTTAGGAACAGTCAGGGAAGTAGAAAGATCGACAGTCCAACTGAGAGAGAAGTAGGCAGAAAAAAACATGGCAGACTTGTTAGGCTCAGTGCCTCAGCTGTACACTGACCTCACGACACAAAAACTGAGCGCTCCTCCATGCTCGGAAACAGGGCCCTTCACCCAAAGCCCAGAGAGAAGGAAAAGAACAAAGGAGATATTTTGCAGCAAAATATCTCCAGTTTGTCTCTAATTTTGATGACGTCTGCTGGGCGACAAATTTCTTCTACCAACTTGCGGAGTTCCTGCCACCCCCACAGCCAGTGCAACCTCCTGCTTCATGTCATCAGGGAAGCAAAACACCAATTTCCCACCTCTCTGAGCACATCAGGTCTACAGAGTAAGTCACATCTCTGTTTCAAAACAAAATTATGGAGACAGTTTCTTTTTGAGGTGTTTTTTTTATATATATATATTTTTTAAATTATTTTTAAAATAATTAATCAAATAACAATAATTCAATGCGCAGACACGTTAAGTCCAAAGCAGACAAATGCAACTGCATCCTGATGGCTAAGCATAGATGGGTGGGGCCTAAACCACAGCTGACCAACAAATGGAGTTCTACTCCATAAGAATAACCGTTCTTCTAAACCAGAGTCTCCATATCTGCGGTTCCTCAGTAAAGGCATGAGAAACATCTCGGGGACTGCTAGCGAACTCAGCCAGCCCACTGATGGTCTGGTCTTCCACCACAAGGACATGAACACAAAGCAAACCCTATAAGGTTGAATATATTTATTCTCAAACAGGTGTTCTTTTCTAAATCTCATAGTGCACCTGGACCAGTTTGCATTTGTCCTCTGGAAAGCAAAGTGGAGAAAGCACACCAAGACCAAGAAAGGGCAGGTCTGACAAAGCAATCCATGACCTTGGTTCAACCCTTTTCTCCCACTTCTCAATCTGGTAGGGATGTCAGTCCCAAAAAGCACTGGTAGGATCGAAAGGAGAGCACACAAGGCAAGACAAGTTGGTAGCATCTTAAGGAAAAAGTAGAGAAAAAGGAATCCAGGAAAGGGAAAAGGAAGGGTTCCAACTGGCAAAGAGGGATACAGTGCTACAAGGACAAAAAGACCAGTTAAAAGCAGCAAAAACTGAAGCCATGTTAGAAAACTGGCATTCTGACCACCAATGGTCAGATCTGGGGATCTTTGAGGACCGTGTGCTCTTTGAGGCAAGGACTGTATTTTTGGTTTGTGTTTGTACAGTGCCTGGCACCCAGGGCTGCTGAACTGGCACAAAGAACAATGTGGAGGGTGTTTGCTCCAAGCATAGTGAAATTTATGTAAAATGAAAGTGGGGGAAAGTGAGTAAAGGAAATTGTAAGCCTTTGTGAACGGGTAGCCCCCACAAATTCATTTCTAGAGCTGCTCTGAGTGGGGAAAGGAACAGAAGAATCAGAATGGTCCAAATGCCAGAAAAATCCTGCCTGGAAGGAGCTGGCAAAGAAGGGAAACTATATCAAGGAGACGCATTAGAAAATTTTGAATGGTAATAATACTGCCAAGCAGGATTGACTGCCTTCCTGGAGTTTGTGGCTCATCTGTATTTCCACACTGCTGCTTTTATCTGGCCAGAATGTCTCTACTATCTAGAATATGGCTTGGTTTGGTTTGGTTTTGTTTTCTAAAGGAAAATAGTTGGGGGGGGAAACCACAAAAAATGCAGCCAGTGCTTACTCTCCGGATGTACTGTCTCTCATGCTGAAAATATATGGAGGAAAAACAAGAGAACAGAAAGATAAGATAGAGAGGACATGAAAACACAGGAGACCCACAGAAGCAGACCACAGCAAAGCATCATGCAGCAGGGTACGGATCTCAGCAGCTACAGTCAGAAGCAGCTCTTGCGTAATAGCAAAAGTCAACTTTAGCCATGGCCACAGATCCACATTTTTACAGCAGCCTGGTTGGGCCTATACATCTGCCCAAACTGCCTCACTCCACGTTCCTTTATCTGCCAGTTCTCCACCAGTTTGGCCTGCCATGGTTTGTACTTCATTCTTAATGTCATGGCCTCTATGCTTCTCTCTGCTTCCGAGATCACATCTTTTCCCATCCTTGCTACTCTCCTGGTGCTGATTATATACAGCAAGCAAATAAATCTGCCTCTCATGCCTCTGTCAAATCTGACCGCACCGTATCAGCCAAAATCACTGGTTCTAACGTCTTAGGCTGCAAGAAGGTAGGAACTGTTGCTGAACATGGAATGGCTGCTGCATTTGCCTACAAAATCATGGTACTGCTGGTATCTACTTCAGAGCGCTCAAGGGGTGGGGGTTCAACCGTGCAAAAGTGACACCGACTGTGGAAATTTGCACACCACTAGCTTTGTACCGAAAATGCTGCCACTCGTGCTTGCAGAACGAAAACAAGATCAAGGCAGAAGCAAAGGATGATTGTGTTTCTGTGAGGTCAAAAGAAAATAATTCCTCTCTCGCCCCGCACCACCCTGAGAGATGCAAAGGGTTTGCGCAGCGGCAGCTCTGTTTGTCACCACATCGAGACCAGCTCTGCTGGGAAACCAGAAGGTTCAGGATGTGGAGATCATCAGAAGAGCGACTGAAAAGACAAAGCTTTTGCTCTCTCTCTCTGGCATCCCTTCCCTCAGGATGTCAGTCCTCCTTTGCCAGTTCTGAGCCATTTCCACCTCCTCCTTTTGGAAATGGTCAGTGTGCCCCAGAGTGCCACTGCAAAGCCCCTTTGCACCTTCCCCCCCACCCAGGCACCCAGCCCATATTCACCCAGGGACAAGAGAAACTGGAGTACTTACATTATACCAACTCTGGCTTTTCTGTAAGGACAAAATAAAAGAGAAGCATTAGTTAGCACAGAGATCTTAGGATCAAAAAGAAAGATGGACAGAGAAACTAGGTCCAATCTGGTTTGTATAATTAGTCAAGTGAAAGGGGGATTGAAAGGAAGATTTCAATGGATTTCACAGTGTGGTCCAAGACAGTTATTTCCAGTTACAGGAACAAAGAACAAAATCCAGAAGCACGAGTCCATAATAGGAAACAATTCAGGCTAATGTGTGCATGTCCACATGCACGCACACACACACAAACTCGCACACGCATGCTGTAATCATTTTTGCAGAACAGCAGCGCCCACTAGCAACAGAAGAGCTAATCATAATCATTGCCAGCCATTTCTTTTAGAGGCTTCATTCTTCCACGTCTGCAGGCTAGGTTGCAAAAATCACATTGTGTTGAACGGACCCTGTGCAAATAAGCCCTCAAAGAACTACCAGGAGGCAGGGACGCAATTTAACTCACAAAAACCATCAGGCAACACTTTCAGTAGTATTTTAAATTTTAAAGGGAGATTCATACAGAGCCAGGAAAACTGCTGAAGAAAATGACTAGAAAAGCTAAGCAAAAAAAAAAAAAGCTGGGGATTATTTTTTTTCCCCCAGAATTTCAGTGCACAGTGTTTTGCATCATCTGCACATGTGATTTTTTTTGTCCTTCTCATGGCATTTCAGATGGTTTGAGAGGACAGGCCACATGTCACACTGGAGCGTATGAAAAAGCTAGCTGAGCTTGGAAAGTCACACTTGGCAATTTCAGATGGAGGTGAGATTTATCTGCACAGAGGGAGGAAGAAATAAGCTTCACACTCCCACTCCAGTCAGGCTGGCTTTCCAATGTCAGGACACTGAGCAGAACTGACAGAAAGTATATGCATCCCCCTTTTGAGGATGGATTTACCCCAGGGCAATGAAGCTTGGGGGCACTGTAGCCTTTCACCACTAACGGTGGTCAGCTACAGTGCATATTGCTGGCACGTTGTGTGCCAGCAGCCACACAGCTGTGCCCGTCCCCCTCTCCCAACGAGCAATGGCATGTCTACATTACACCTGGGGGAGCTGAGTCTAATAGACAAGGACAGAAGCAGTATTTCACTGCATTTCTTTCTTTGAAGTCATCTTGCTTCTGACCTTGGACTGGGACTATTTTTCACAGCTTTATACTCAGTCTGGAATATGAAGGAAAACATCCTGGCCTCCGACTTGTGACAGAGCCTGTGGAAGTTTTGCTCAGAGAGTTAAGTTCATATTCACAGAAGCACAGAAACCACCTGCACTGGGATAGTCCACAACAGGACTGGTGATGTACAGGATGTTTACCATAGGAAAGTAAGCGCAAAGGGTTAATGAGATCAGATTGGACCAGAGATTTCTATGAAGACATGGGGTTGCTTACACTGTGCTTTCCCTAGACCTCTCTGCTTTCAGTTTCCTATGCTGCCTATATGCCACTCCAGCAAACAACCTCGCTGGCATCTGGATCTCATTCACAGAGCCAACATTTCCAAAGGATCCCTTGCAACCTTGGGCATTTCTGCCTGTTTCACTGCCCTGATCTCTAATCAAAAACCCCACAGTAACACAGTATATGTCACAGGCCAAAATACAAAAGTTTGATCTTAAAAAGTGAACGCCCCTAAGGCCTTTCCCCATATCCTGGGGAAAGGATATGAACTGAAGAACTGAATACACAGTATGGCTCATCAACTAACCAGAGGAATTTCCTCTTACTTCCTACGCTTTTCCATACTTGGCCATACTCTCCATTCATAAAGGGTCTGGCTGAAGTCATCCTTTTCTGCAAGTAAGACATGGAAAAAGGTCTTATGCAATTCAGCCTATACTAAAAAAAAAGAAAAAAAAAAAAAATCAGAGGAATTAATCTTAAACCACGTACACACCACCTTGTCCTCAGCAGCACAGTGTCTAAGATGGAGCGATTTTCCTGCAGGTTTGTTTTGCCATCTGTCTGCCTTAATGAGCAAAAGGCATAACTCAGAAATTTCTGGGGAAAAAAATTCATAATCAAACTATAATTCGCATAAACAAAACAGAGACACTGCTGTCACTGTGTCTTCTAAATCAGGGTGCACATGTTGTGGTGTCAGCACACTGCAACAGGATTTCATTCCCCTCTTCTGCATTAACCACAGTCACTCTTTCTTCGCCCTCACATTTGAATTTCCCCAAACTGTGGCTCCTCTATAAAGAAGCTCTCCAGCTCCTTTCTTAAGCTCTTCCGCACAATTATACTGACATCCTCATCTTCGTCTTTTGCCTCCACCAAGTGTTCTAAACATGAGGAGATTCCTTCCCCCCGACCACTGTTTTGCAGGCAGAATGAACTACAGGAAGTCCAAAGAGAAGGGAGACTATCTGAGTCCTTAAATCTATCTTCAATTTTATTTACCTTTTATTTTAATTCACTGAGAGTCAGAATATAGGGGGATTTGAACTGTGAAAATCAAGAGACAGTATAATGGAGGGGAAAAAGAAAGAAAAAGGAAAAACATATTCTTACTTTGAGCAGGTTAAGTCTGTCATACTGGAAAAAGAAACCATAAGCATTAGAACTGAAAAGAGAAAATAAGTAAGTAACAGAGGAATGGAGTTGCACACAGAAGTGGAAAAGATGTAACTGATTTGCAGAGACGATGCTATAGGAGCAGTTGATACCAGAGTTCATAGTTACATGGTGGCTGTAACCAGGAGGAACTTACGAGAACTTAAGGAAGGTGAAAAATTGGGTGTTTTCTCTAAGCCTTTAATTAATATAGCGTTGCCTCTAAATCTTCATGGGTTTATGATCTCATATTTGCATACACTGCTATGGAAGATTACAGCATTACAGTGCAGTGGGGAAGCAGTGGATCACGCATAGGAATTTCAGGCTGCTAACTTGATGCCAACACAAGTTTCCACCTTTCAGCATTACTGGGAGCGGGATCACAACACACTCCTACACGCCATTGCTTCCAGGGGAATGGAAACCTTTTGCCAAGTGAATGTCATGCCATATTGCTCTAGAAGTATCATTAAGTCCATTTTACAACTGGGGAAACAGAGGCACAGAACCAGGGTGAGGGCAGAGCTCAGAACGGATTCCAGAGCCCTTTCTCCTGACCTGTGTACTTCCAAAACCTAAGCTCGTCACCTGGCTTCTAAATGCCCATGGCCAAGTAACTTGAAGAAATTGATGAAATTTACTCCCAAATCCCTCACCCCAGCCCAAAATGACCAGAATTTCATGACCTACTATCTAAAGGGGTATTATACCACCCGATGGGAGAGGTAAATGAGAAGACACAGCCAAACTCTTCTCATAATTGCACACTGAAAGGACAAGGTGCAACAGTCATAAGCTGCAGTAAAGGAAATTCTGTTCAGATGGAAGGAAAAAGCCTGTTCACAACAAGAGTGGTTAAGCACTGGAGCACAGGGGCCCGATGAGGCTGTGGGATCTCCAGACTTGGAGGTCTGCAAAATGTGGCTGGCCAAGACTTTAGACCAACCTGATCTAACCACATCAGCCCTGCTTCGAGCAGCGGCTTGGACTAGAGACCTTCTGAGATCCCTTCCAACCTAAACTGTGCTACAATCTCCAGGGCCTACATCAAAATTCATGTTTTCCCCTAACCTGATATTTATCCTCAGCATTCATTACTAGCTATAGACAGTGGGAAGAATCTGAAGGATTTGCAATCGAGAGAAAATCACTTTTATCCTTGGGCAAGAGCAAAAGAGTTAAAAATATGTATTTCATTGCTGGCCGCTAGCAAAAAGGGCTTTTTGCCGAGTTCAGAAAGCGGTTACAGAAGCAGCAGTGTTTGCCAGTAAAAGCCTAAGGCTGACACAGACCTATGGGTTGGTTTGGTCCATGCCACACTGGTGGACAGCATGGAAAAGCAAGCTCCAGGAAAAATTTCCTACAGATGTAGTCCAGTGCTTAAAAACTCCTGGTGAAGCGCTCCCTCTGATGGCAACACTGCAGCACAACAGTTAACACAACAGACAAAAGAGGGGAAGGGACTTCAAGCAGATCTGTCAGCAAGTGTATAAACACAGCATCAAACTCATGGGCTCAAGCTGTTTCATTTCATTAGCGAGACAGGTTGGAAAATCAGACCATTCTTCTTGTAGAAGATGGGTGGGAAGAGGAGAAGAGGCTGAGAAAGGAGATTTTAAAATCTTTGTCCTTAAGTTCTTTGTTCCTGACCTCTTCCTATCTTGAACAGATACCACCATTATCTGTGTGGGGAGAACCAGGGGCCTTATTTCACCTGAGATTCCTCACTTGTACCAGAGAAAGCCACCTTGCGAAGCACAGAAAAGAGATTCAGCCTTCACGCAGGCTGGCGGAGGTCATGCTCGGGATCCCCTTCTCTCTGTGCATCAGCTTCCTCACACTGGAACTCATCCGAGGTCCGCCTCCCTCCTGTTTCTCTAATTGTCTTAAAATTGTTGGGTTTTTTCCTCTCAGAAAAGCAAGGGGCTGGCTGCAAGCACATCACCGTACCACTACGCGTACTTTTTACACGTACATCATGTTCTACCAATGTTCTTCCCACCAGTCCCTCTCCTAACAAACGTCTCCATAGCTTAGGCAAAGTGCCTCCAGCCTACCATAGCCTAGCCATGACCTGTCCTGACCCACACACCTCTACTCACCAGCAATCCTTTCAGGACTCTCTGCCACTCCAGATCTGCATTTTCCACAGACCTTCTTTCACACCTCACCAGAGACACTAGTCCCACAGTCCTCCTTTGTAGTTATCCAAGCTACAGTTACCAAGCACAAGACAATCTGTCTAAAAAAAGCCATAAAGAAGCTTCCAGCAGACACCAGCAATCACGCAAGGTCAGGCTGGCGACGAGAGGCATTATGACCAAGGAAAAACAGTAAGCCAGCACTGTAGACTCCACTAGCCTCTAAGAACTTGCCTAGAATTAAATCTATGGTATCAGCTGGGGAAAGGCCAAGGCATTGGTTTTGTGGATTATGAAGCCATCCAAGCCATTCTGGTTTTAACTTTACTTGTATACACGTGGAAATGCCAACAGCCTGGCACTTTGTCCAATAAGCATCCCATCTGCGTTTCTGATTTTTACACTCTTCTGAGGGTAGCATAGAGATGTGAGATCAAATCTCAAACGAGCTTATCTCCAATTCAAGCACCCACAGAGGGATCTTCCACTTAATACCTTTCAGAGCAAGCCCATGAATTCTCACAATTCATTTGGGACAGGTCTGTTCTAACAGGTTTAAGCTGGATTCATTTGAAATCACTGATCTTTAATATTTACATCACACAGGAAAGTGTGCAAGGGCAGTAAGCTGAGATCACTGGCCACAAAACTACTATTCCTCATAAAAAGCAGGCAAGAAGTTACAGAGATCAACTTTTGTTTCTGAAGGCATAAAGTAAGAAGAGAGGAAAGAGAAGGGATTATAGTACTGTTCAGCCTACCAAAGCCAGTGGATTTCTCCCCGGCAAAGACAGCAGTTCACTTCAAGGGAGAGGGAAAGCAAACCTTAAAACAGGCTAAAATTACTTGGAAGTAACTGAAGGAGTGTGATGAACAGGCCAGTTCTCACACCATGTGAGCAAATATTAATGAGATCCCAGTGATGTAAGTGAAACCAGCTTCTCAGCTACAGGCATCGGGCTGAGCTCTTGCTGACATTCTCACAGCCGCACCAGGAGAATGCCTTACTGGGGTCACCGCTCAGTACCACGGGGAGGGTTTCTGAGTGATAAGACAATTCTACAGTGGGGGACAGGAGAGAAAAAAGAAGGCTTACTTTGGAGAGGCGCTTGTGTGACTTAATCGGAGAGAAAGCATGCAGGAATGAAAAGAGAGAAATTATGAAAAGAAGAAAAATTACCTCGCAAATCAAGAGAAGGAAAACCCACAAACCCAACAGAAAGCATTATATCCCCCCTGCTTCCTTGTGAAAAGCACCACGAATTAAAAGTCAAGCTTTAGTAGTCACCGTGTTAGTAAAAATTGCACTCCCATGGCCTTAAATCACAGCACTTTATGGGCCAGGGCAATGAAACTCATCTCTGTAGTTCCCCCTTACCAAGGACGCCATTTCCCTGACAAAGCATCCCCCAGTGTGGCTATAAACATAGCAAGCCCCGCATCCTGCCTGCCTCCCATCTGCATGGCTTTCTTTTGGGGACAGACTGCTGGAACCATAACGCACGAGGGTGTCATCTGGTCCTGCCGCCCTGGCGCGGTGTTTGTAGGTCACTGTGTGCACAGGAAGCAAGCCTGACCTCAAGGGCAACCTCAGAACTGACAGGTCTCAAATGATTCATCTTGAAAAAACCCTTTGCCCCCCCTTTTGAATTCACATACGCCCCCCTTAGTGGCGAGCGATCAGTTCAGGCCAGTGAATCCTGTTTCCTCTGCTGACAGTGACCACAAAGGGGAGTAGATGAAGACTTTTTGTGTGCGTGACACAATCCAGCATTAAATCGGGCAAAGATCTGACAACGCATTTGACACAAGCCATCAGAGTTACGCCTGTGACACCGTGAAGTTATTCAGGCTGAAATAACTTCAAAAATCTGGAAAAAGAAAAGACAAGTGCTCCTATCTTATAATATGCCATTGACATTGGGATTATAATCAAAGGTTATGTTTGGGTCCCAAGGCCCTTGTGTGTGTTTCACCAGGTCCCACTGCTCACAGAAAAATCACGAGTCACCAGACCCGAAACCCTCTTCTTCAGTACAGCAAACACAAGGTTGTTTCTAACATGGTGAAAAGACACAATACCTTTCTAGGGAAAATATCATCTACCCTGGCCAAGACAGTCATAACACTGCACCGACGGTAGGCAATGTGCAGAGGATTGGCAAACTGATTCTGTGCAACTTGAACCTCATCTCAATGCAGGACTTAGACAGGACTGGAGAAATGCATGGGCCCTTCACAGGCTGTCTGCACAGAGGAACCTTCATTTGTTCCATGACCCTTCATGACCCAGATGATAAAAAGTAATTGCAACAGCTGATTTTCAAGGTCTTTCTCAAAACCACAGAGCCTCCCAAGGAAACAGGGCCTTGACTGCAAAAACGTTAGCCTACGTCAGCCGTTATGGAACCGCAGTATAAGCCATCAGCAACTCATGGACTCGGGTCGCTGAAAGGATGACAGAGTTGTGCTGAAGTCCGACCTACACAAACAGCTCCCAGTTAGGAGAATTTTCAGAAGTATGATGGGGGAAGAAGGAGGAAAGTTAGCCAGAGGAAAAAAGGCACAGGACAAAGCCAGTGTACCGCATGAGAGAGTTTAGAACTGGGGACACGTGCACATCTGGGCCAAAGTCATTTGCTCGCTTCTCACCTTGGAGTTCTTGGCCCCACTGCGGCCTGACTGAGAGGAACAGCTACGCTGTACACCCTGCTCCGGCGTGGAAGGGGATTTGTCTGACGAGTGGTCTGAGCCTTTTTCCACCATGGCGTCTCCTTGGGAGTCCTGCGGTGTCGGGGACCGGGAGCGTTTGCGCAGGATTGGGGAGCAGGCAGGCGTGCTGCGGTTTGAGTTACTGGCAGTACTGCAGAAAGAAAGAAAGAGCAGGGTTAATAATCTTCAGCTCAAACAGAAAGCAACTGCACGCATGCCTTGAGGTGAAGCATTACCCGCAGAATGCTCTGCTAGCACAGCGGACAAATCTGGCTTCCTGAAGCAATGCACCCAATGCCATACTTAGGACTTACGTCCCCAGTAAAATTAGGCTGTACACAGTTATCATTTACCGGTGTCAGAGGGAACTGCAACAGCCTGCCAGTGTCTTTCTCCGCCCACTCTTCAATTCATCCGACCACAGGTGAATGCCTGTGAGAATGAACTCATTCTCTCCTGTCGGCTCTGAGAGTTTAAAATGATGATCTGAGCTTAGAAAACTTAAACTTGTACTCAAGAACGAGGGAGACATCAGTGTATTCTCGATAGTCCCACTCTGTCCCTCCTTTCTTTTATTTCAGCAGGTGTAACTATTCTCAACAGGATACACAAAAATGAATTCCTATCTTTTAGAAAACACTCCATTAAAGATCATAAAAAACAACTGGGCACTGGGAGGGGAGTCATGATGACCGACAATGCAGTCATGATTTCCTGTATCACATCATTCATCATTCTTTCCTACACCAGTTAGAGTTGGGCATGAAAATGTTTTGCTATGATATAAAAGCTTTCATGATTCTTAAAAAAAAAAAAAAAAAAAAAAAAAAAAAAAATTCCCATCTCATAACAGGGAAAAGCAAGACTTTTCAGAGTCGTTTCATGGAAATTATGAAACATTTAGGGGAATGGAACTTCTCATCCGATATCTTCAGCAAATACCCTAACACGTAAATCAGAAAGCCAGTTACATATTTATACAGAACAGGAAAACTCAGATTTCCTCACTGTTCCTTCTCTTTTGATGCCTCTTCTTCCTGCCAGACTCTTCAAAATACCCCACGCTACATCCATTTTTCCCTACGTAACTCGTTTCCTTCAGCAGTCAAATCTATTTATGACCGGCCCAAACATCTCTGAGGCCTTTCCAGCTGGTACTGTTCAACTCGGCAGCCTGCAGGTTACGGTGGAACCTGGGCTGATCCAAGGATGAACTTTGTGCTAACTCTGCCATGCTGAGTTGTTACGGTACCCTGTTATCTTCTGAGCGTTAGAGAGCAGGCCACGTCTGAGCGAAAGACGAGCAGGCAACAGAAAAAAGGATGAGAGAATTAAAACTGTAAGGGATTGAATTAAAGAAGCTAGTGCAATCAAACTCTTAAGGGCTATAATTTAAGCCCAATTATACATAGCAAACCGAAGTTTGCTTCTCACCATGGGACGTACAGTGAGGTATTTATAATGGATCGTTTCCTTTCTGAGAATCTAGAAAAGCTGAATACATGCTGTAGGTTTCATTAATTCTCAGATAAAAATCATATCTACCTCTTACGTCTGAAGATGCCAAAAACATTTAACAAGTTAGTTAGCAGGTACAGGTAGATAATTTAATACGCTCCTCCAGTAGTTACCAGTTTTAGTTTGGTTTGGTTTAGTACTAGATGAACTGGTCTCATAAATTATCCTCTATTTGCTCACTGCTTGTTAACACAGGAGTGATGACACTTTTCCTAAACAATTTGCAGAAAGCATGCAACAAAGTTGCTTATGCAAACATTAACAGAATCAAATTTCACACTGGTACACACAACGAGCTTGCAATTGGCAAGAACAGGAGCACAGCACTTCACAGAAAACCCTTAGAAGATATTTTCAAGAATATGAAGTGTGAAAGTTCACGTACATACTGAACAGGCTAGAGAAAATGGGTTTGCAAAATGTTCTGTAAATAGGAAGAAAGATGGA
Source organism: Astur gentilis (assembly GCF_929443795.1). Taxonomy (NCBI): domain Eukaryota; kingdom Metazoa; phylum Chordata; class Aves; order Accipitriformes; family Accipitridae; genus Astur; species Astur gentilis. The sequence continues at coordinate 945,197 of NC_064884.1, read as the reverse complement.
TTAAATTACAGACTCCACTCTGTTACCTATTTCTACTCATTAGACTGAGGATCATATAGATATAGAATTACAAAAAGCTGCTTGTTCAAATGCCACCTGAACCCCAAGTTAGCTCCAGTGCGAAGACCAGCAGAGTAATTCCCTCCCTCGGCTTGTTTCTTCACAGTTCACACCTGACAATGGCATACCTCATCAGTGAAATACACCAACAGCGTACCATGTCCTCCCTTTTTCTGGTCAAGACACAGGAATACTGAATACTAACTACGTGTACAGCACAACTGTAGCAATATTCAAGCTTTAATCCCTCCAAATCATATTTGAAACAAAACAAAAGATTGAGCAAAAGATGATCTGGACCATTCTCGCAGCAGCATTGCCTGCAACAGTTTCGGTATATCATGAAGTAAAATTATCAGGGCTTTTTCATCTTATTGAAATGTACAAAAGTATCAGGTTTCTTCACAGGCTTTCAGCTGATCCAGTTAAAATGGGCATTTCACCTTTTCTGTCTTCCTGCTAATTCTCCCAGCTAAACTCAAGATGTACACACTTTTTTAACAACCCAGCATAATTGCATCTAGTGTACCAATTGCAATCAGCAACTATGTGTACGTGCAGAAGGCGCTGTGCAAATAGTACTAAGACTTGAAGTTCATCAGCAATGTTTCCAGAGAAGGAAATGGTTTTGAATTGCCACTCCTATGGTTAAGAACTCTAAATTCTAAGGCTGTATTGGTCATGCTGTTATTGCTTACCTGGCATTACACCAAATTTCCTAAATCTTGCCCCCAGCATGCTTGATTCAACATAAACTGGTTTATGTGAGAGGTCCCCAGAAATACAAGGCAAGAATTTGAAGCCAATGCTCCCAAGTCACATATCACTGCACTCCATTTGTTTGAACAGACATACTCCTTTTTCTTCTACAGCTCTACAAAAACTGAGTTTATCATGCACAACCTCCTTCTCATTTTCAGTTCGAGTTCATACTCACAAGTTTCACTTTGACTTTCAGCTTCAAGCAACTCTATAAAGGGCAGGCCAAATTCAGTCAAGGTTCTGCTTGCTTTCAGGTTACAGTTATGAAGGAGCACTGCATTTTTACTGCTTCTAAAGTAAAGCACAAAATAACCACTTCAAAACCAGGGTACAGCTGCACCATGTGCATATGAAACTCGGACAAAACCTGCTAAAAACTTCAGTACTCTTTTACTCAAAGTGTAGTGAAATGAGAAATGAGACAAATTTTGCCTTTTGTGGACTGCAATAAATACATTAATGCTAGCTCCAGTACACGCTTACTCACACACAGGCATGGAAGATACATTCTCAGCTTTCTCCACTCTAAGCACAGGCATGCTCCAAAACTGGCTTACACCTAGCCCAGATAGAGCTAAGCAGTGTGCAGCTATGGAGGCCAATTCAAGCTAATCACCCATAGTCTGACAAAGCTCCTCAGGTGGGTTTTTCAGTCACGGCTGAGTAACCCATGCTGCCGCAGCTGCACAGGAGCAGCATCAGCACTAACTACCTTAAAGCTAGCGTACATACGTTTGTCCAGGCTCAGTTCACACTACCGTAACCATATGTTTTGGTGCCAGCTCTGCCAAGCACAGCCTCAGGCAGACTCTGGCCTCCGTGTTCGTGTTCCAGTCACTTAGCATCGCTGGCATGCTTTAAAAAACTAAATCCACACGTATATTTTGTGTCAGGTATGTATGGATTACCGCCTTTGCAGAGATAGGGGCAAAAAGATAGCTTCAAGGGCACCTCCTCAGGCTGTCCCTTAAGTCAGTGGCGGAGAGCTGATCAAACTCAGGAGGTCCGAATCCACCTCATACTATCTGATGACTGGGCAACACAGAATATTTCTCACATGAAGGACTCCAGGGGTGTGCACACAATGAAGAACACAAAGAGCCTGTTAATTCAGCCTTTCGTCTTTACCACAGCGAGGATGGGCACAAAACCCACAAGCCTACAGCTCTGTCCCGCTCGCCTCCCCCTGCCCTGAGCCCCTCAACACTCTCGCTGCTCCTGCTCAGTCCCTGAAGTTTGAATCCAACCCAAGGCACAGCCATGACGAACGCTTTCTGCAGTTGCCATAGTGACCGAGGCCTGCAATTGAACCAGGAATCAACGCCTGAAATGCCAAAACGACTTGACCCACTTTGAAAAAAAATAATAGTAATAAATAATGCTTTACAGACCTAATTGACCAGAGCGCATTCAGGGCCTCACATACCCCTGCAGTGTAGCCTTTAGTAGATGCAACAGATTAAGTCAGGGACAGAACACAAACAAGCCCACCTAAGCAGCAGCCCCTTGCTCCTAGGTGAAACCTCTGCATGGGGTATATGAAAGCACAAAAGGCAGAGTACATCTTCTTGGTTTACGATTATACTGTGCCTAAGAGAAACACCTCGTCTTACGATTAGAGCTGCAGTGAAAACACCACGAGCAAGTATGACACAGCTAGGAAGAGGCCAAACTCTGTTCAGTCACATGCAGGACAAGTCTCAATATCGGGAGCAGCATAGCAAAGAACTGAGCTTTTCTTTAAGTGGTGGGAAAAGAACGAACATTTGGCAATGCACGAACAAGCTACCTGGTCACGCCCTATCCTGGAAGCTCTGCAAAGCGAGGACACAAGGCAAGACGCAAAAAGGCCAAACTTCCTCCTCCAACAGCGTATTTCCTGTAAAGATTTGGACCAGCCGGTGAATAGAGACTTCAGCCAGGAGTAGCTTTTGGGAAAGGCTACAGTCTGTACTCCACAAGCTAAACTTGGGATTTTTACAGCTCTTTGCAATGTTCTAATGGAATATTCAGCAAGAAACCTGACTTTGTTCAAGTCTGTTAAATAAATTCTGCATGAATGACATTCAACCAGTCCTGAACTGACATGAAAAGTCTGTCCATTCTACCAGATCTTCTGAAATAAATCACTCTGCCTGCCACTACAACACAGCCATCCCTGGGCTTCAGACAAGCACCCTGCAACGGTTCTTTCCCAAATCACGCGTGCCCAAATAGCCAGCAGCCACCCTCCAGGCAAAACAGCTTGCAGAAGAGCACTGTTGCAGCATCTGCGGCTGCACTGTACAATAGCGGCTTGTTGTTCTCCCCTCAGGTAGTGAGCGATACGTACCGATTAAGAAGACACACCCCAAATCTATTTGAATCTGCCAGTTGCAGGATATGAATTAGAATTTAGCCAGAAGTAATCACTGTGTTACGAAGAGTACCACAGGATTTGTAACAACGAGGGCAGCTCATCTGAACAAGGGGCAGCTTCAGGCACACAGTGCTCCCCCTACCTTTGTTGTGATCACCAGCTTCTCAGACAGCAGAAACAGGTCATCGACACCATTTCCTGCAGTATATTTCTAAACCCCTTGAACTTCCTCAAGAAACTTCTGATCTGGAAAGCTAACCGGCAGCCTCCAGGTCCGGCACAGTTCTCAAAAGAACTTGCTTTACAAGAGTAAAGATGAGCTGAAGATGCTCACATCTCCCTGCGGTCCATAGCACCTACCTAATAGTAAGCTCTTCAAGGCCCAAAACTGGGGTTACCGACCGCATTGCAAATGTTGGGCTTAATTCTGGAAAGTGCTGAGCGCTATGTCCCCAGACCAGCAAAGGACTTAAGCACATATTTAACTCTGTACGTCTGAAGTCTATGGGCTGTGCAAACGAAGTCAAGCCTGTGCTTACATGCTTTCCTAAACAAGAACGAAGGAGATCCTCAGGCATAAAACAGAACTCTACTGATGAAGTCTTGAAAAGAGCAGAAAAAACTACAAGGTCAAGAAGGCACCTCAAGCCCGGCTGTAGTACAAAAAGAGTTAATTCTCCTCAGAAACAGCTAGTAAGGGGGTTAATTAGACGCCTACAAAGATACTTTTCTGTGATACAGTCTGACATCAGTGGAAAAAGATGAGATTCAGAAACTCATTATGCAGTCTACCAAACAGCAAGCAGATGGTAACAACTTTTGATCATCACCAACCTACACTCACTTCAAATTGATAATCCAAGAACGAAAACCTCCATATACCCTCCAGCAATTCCCTGGGCCTGCCATTGCTCTATAAGCAATAACAAAATGCTATACTTATATTGCATCTCCCTGTAAAAAAGACAAAAAAGAAAGCATTAAATTAATGCAATTACTATGCTTCGGGGGGATTAGCAAATCACTGCAAGCATTAGGAGGGAATTCGCCTTCTGCCCATATACAGCACTGCAAGGTTGGTCAAATGTATTATTAATGATGTCATTGTCTTTCTCTGAATCATCTGATACTGGTTACCACTAGAGACAGACTATCAACTCTGATAGACAAATGGTCTGACATCTTACAGAAACTCCCGCTGTGCTGTGTTTGAAACAATCCTTCCACCACTCCCTTCCTACTTGGAGTTATTGCAAAAATCTCAAGAAAAAGTTGGAAAATGTTTTTGAAATAGAACAAGACAGATCTTAATAATACTGTTGAGTAATTTAGAGAGGATCGTTAATCTGCAGAGAACCAACATGTATTATAAATCATACACTAAACCCTTCCATCACTCACAAATTAATATAATTCCATTTGCTCCAAAGGAAGACAAACCACATGGAACAAAGTATGATGGAAAATACAACAAAATCTGGGAAGCAATAAAGGGGAAATAATGCAAAATAAGAATTTCACATCCCTCAGAAGTCGACGGCATGTCTGCTCCAGACACAGCCCCAACATGGTCACCTGCAGGTCACTCAGTCTACGGCTGTACTTCCCAAAGAGGAACACATAAGGGCTTTGTTTCCTCTCCTCCCCACCACAATGCCAACGGATCTTGTAATTAAAAGCAAGCATTGCAATACCTGATGCTGTCTTCAAAATCTCGGAGCCTGGATCTTGGGACAAAATAGAGCTCGCAAGTTTTGCTTAAAAAATAAATATAATAATGAACACCGTTAAGCCACCCCTGATGTGAAGAAAGGTTTGAAAACTTGACAGCTCAAAGAGTAAAAAATAAAATTAAAATAAATCCAAGCATGCTTATTTTAAACCTCGTTATTTCCAAGCTAACATCAAAATCTTTCAATGGTTTGGAGACGCAATGTCGCTGTCCTACATCAATCCACGTGTCTTGTTTCAAGGGAGAGTGAGAAAAATGCAATATAAAACTAAAAAGCTAGCGACAAGATCCATGCTCATTTTTGGATGAGGACGTAAGTGTGGAACAACTTTTAGATTACGTCAAGAAGAGCACAAGCACTCTTCCTTTCTGCTCATCTCCTGCTAATAACTTCAGCAAGGCTATGAGCATCCCAGGACTTTATCCGCAGCACAGGTAGCATCCACCTGAACACATTCTAATCCTGTGGCAGGGGTTTTATAAATCACAGATTAAATGCCTAATGAAGCCTCACACCATATCTTATCAGCGACAAAGCAGGGGTGGAGAGGGATATTGTATATGCCAGGAGTAGAAGACAAAGCTCGAGCTTTACATCTTCCCACTCACTCCTGCTGCTCATCAGCTTTTGTAAGTTAATGGAAGGCGCTATGATCTTCAAAGCTGAGATCAAATCAGTTTCTTTTGCTCACCCCTTCATGTTTCATTCCTTTAGTTCTGAAAGCAACAACGCAACAATTTCACGTCCCCTCACCCTGATATCCTCCATGCAATCTCTCCCCTTTGCTCTAACCACTCAGCAGCACTGCCCAGCTGAAAGTTAAAAATAGAGAGGGTCAAGGGCTGCAGCCGACACTGGAAAGAGTCAGACACCCTCAGTGCAAAAGTCACACACAGTCCTTTGTCCTGAGGACCTGGTTTGGGCTTGTTCCCCTACATGCCATATTCTCGCTTGCCTTATCCAGGTTTCTGCTTTTCAGTGGCACAAGCAGTTGGGGGCTTCCCTTGGCAGAACGTTGGGCATCCACAGTTATTACACTGATGTGAAGTATCTCTCTGAGATTCAGCTTGAAGTTCTCTTCCATCCTACTGAGCCAAAATCACAAGCTCCATCCTAAGTCTACCAGCTTCGAAAGGAGTTCTCCTGCAGATACACGTGACTTAAAGGAGCAAGGCAACAGGAACATATCCTCTTTACTGAATCAGTCATTTCCATGATGGACAGGACAATGCTAGTCACCAGTAATCTAAGAAAAAGCAATTTTTTAGCGAATGGGGATTCATCAGATTCTCATTGCCTATAAACACACACAGTGCAACGAGCCCTTGTTTCCTACTGCTCTCCCCTGCCCAAAAAAAAAAAAAAAAAAAAAAAAAAAAAAAAAAAAGCCACCTGTATAGACTCTGGAGGACAGCCTGAAAAATCAGACCAAAACAAATTCTGTCCCTCCCCATCACTGCAAATACATAAACACAGAGAAGAAAGCAAAGCAGAACCAAGACAGCAGTGTGCATGCTCTGAGCCCTTTTAGGAGCGAGGGAGCACATGGGCAAACAAATACACCATATTTCTGCAGCAGCTCCAGCTGCCCTCCTGTGACGCATCGCCAGTTCATCTAACTTCAACCCCCTTCTGCCTCCCTCCATATCCCCAGATGTTATGAGAGTAATAAGTGCCCCTTCGGGGGTGGGGGATGGGGGAGACAGTAGGCGTAAAGGGAAAAGGAAGAGGGGTGAGGGGAACTAAAGCTGGAAAAAAAAAAAAAAAAAAAAAAAACAACAATCAGATTTGCTCATCGGTTGTTTCAAACAATCGAAAAGGCTGCTTTAGCAATTCCACTGCAGGAGAGGCAGGGCGCGTGCATGGGGCAGAATAAGGGAAAAAAAGGAATCAGCCCCTGGAAGGGGAAAGAAACGAAGCATCTCTGCAACATGATGTCACGCTGCCTGCTTTCAAGTCCCCCAAACAGAAAGGAGCAGCAGCAGCAGCAACCAACATGGACTCCAGATTTAATCTGCCTCGAAAGCGTATGTCTCGGGCGGCAGATTTGCTCGGCGGACCCGAGCTGGGCACAGCGCACGCAAGCCCTTCGCCCCCGCCTTCCACACGCATCCGTGCATCCACGCACACGCGTGCACACGCTCACAGAGACGGCAGACCGCACACGTACACACACCCCCACCCCCCCCGAGGGGAGAGGAAGAGCGGCATCAGCAGAAGGAACGGCAAAGCAAGCACTAACCTGGTAGCCATTAGGGACCGTGGCGCGGCGCGGAGCGGCTACGGGAATTCATTCATTCATGCACTTGTGCGGGGTGGGGGGGGGAGAGCGCGGGTGGGCCGGCGGTGAGGTGGGAGGGGGCTCACCTCCCGCACCATCCCCGAGCCCTCCCCGAGGGGAAGAGGGACCACGGGGCGGGGGGGTGCCCGGGGCTCCTCACGGGCACCCACAGCCCCCTCTCTCAGCTCCCTCGCATGCTGCTCGGGCTCCTGCCATGGCTCTGCCTCTCTTCCCGCCCCCCCCCCCCCCCCCTCCCGGCTTTGTGATTACGATCGAGGTCTGCGCGCGCCTCTCCCCCACCCCCCGCCCCCCCCCCCCCGCTTTCACACACGCACACACACGCAGCCTGTGGGCTGCCGGCTTTCCGTAACGCAACCCCCTTAACGCCTTCGGGATTCGTGGCTGCCGGGGAGGGGAAAGGGGGAGCTCCTGCCATTTTCTTTTTTTTCTCCCCCCCGAGGTCCCCCCCTCATTATTCCTGTCGCTTTTAGATGCTGTTTATAAAGTTTGGGCAAAGCCTCCAGGTTAAGATCCCGCAGGTTGAAAAAAAAAATTCAACATTCGTCTTCCCTGTTAGACAACTAGACCGTTCGCACGTGTGGGAGAAAGTTTTGAAACCCGTACAATGCAAGAACAGTCAGGAAAATTAAACCCTAATTAACTGGTAGCGTGCATAATCTAAACTGAATTAAACACTGTGAGGACACACTCATTTAGAATTAAGGTGACCTCAACTCCATTTAGCTTATTTCATCTAGGAAGCTAAATTGGTTTCATTTTTCATGCCCATCCATGTGTAAACTGGCCTGGGATTTTTAAAGAAACGGTATCAAGCGAAGTTTACAACTCTACAGCAGCATTAGTACAAGGCTGGACTTTACTTTGGGGGACGTACACAGCGCTGTATCCCTACACACCCGCTCATGGACATCTTCACGCCAGAATAAGGAGAAGGGTTTCAGTCCCCCCACGACACAAATTACATATGCTGAAGGATAAAAAAGAAGAGAGCAAAACAACCAACTAGCTTGCACTTCTCCTTCCAGTATTGAAACCAGACCTTGTCTGTGCAAGGAAATCATGTAGAACTGGTCTGGAACAGCTTCCCGTACTCACACCCTCAATTTGAAGCACTAGTGACCACGTGTGAAAGTACTCTGGGTTATTTTAGGGCTTTAAATGTGAAATACCTTTCCAGCATAGATGAGCCTTAAAGAGTACCCAGAGAAGGTCCTGTACCGGTGTGGCTACAGTACTTCAAAAATTTACACCTTACTGTTCCTCACCAGTCTCCTCCAGTCTACACTCACATCGCCCACCTTAGATGTTTCTTTTCAGAGTTCCCTGGGTTATCAACTGAGCCAGGCAAGCAAGTCCAGAGTATAATTTAGAGTACCTTAGTCAGGAGTCTGGCGACAGCCAAATTTAGATGCTGCGAGTGACCCCCTCGGGGACTTAACTGCTCCCCACTGTTAACAGAAGGAGCTGTGCCTTAAATTATGTAAATACTCATCGCTCTGCCCTTTGCTTTCTTTTGTTGCATCCTACCCACTCCATCCATGGGGTTGACCATTTTCTCTTCCCTTTAGAATCAGCAGCTTTCAGTACCAACGTCCCAAAAGAGCATCCTTCCAAAAGGCTGATTATCCATCATTTCACTGTAATCAAAATCAGTGGGAGCAGGAGGTGCTCTGCTCTTAAGAATCAGCGTTCCAGCAGACTCATGCCACTACGCAATTCAAATGCTGAACGTGATTTTAAGTTGAAAATGCTACCACCATACACGTCTTTATCTGGATAGTATGACAGTGCCATCGATTTTCTCGTATTACTCAAAGAACACACATGGGTTCACTGTGTATATGCCGCTATTTTAACAAATGCATTGCCCCATTAAGAGATCCACCAGCTTGATGTCAATTTTGTGACGTCCTTTTTGTGACCAAGCTTTTTCACGTCCTCCGTTTACTGTGCTGCCACCACAAGCATCTAAAACCCATCAACTTTCACTCCAAACATTAACCTGGCGCGCAAAATCTAATTTCATAAAAGCAATCCCGGTTTTTATTCCTCTAATTCCATTAGCACACATGTGTTCAGGTTGTGTTCTCAAGGTTTTCTCTGCAGTCCCGGGAGAAACCTTGGATAAAATGAGAAAGCTTCTCATATCATTACACATCTACAAGTGTGGGCAATATACAAAGAGGACCAAACAAAATGAATCGATAACACAATCACAAGAGCTGACAACAGTATTTGTCACTTCACCCAGTAACATCTGAATTTAGGCTTTAGATCTACAAGTCCCCATAAGGATGGAGCTTTCTACCTATGTGGAAACGCACTGTCTCCAACAGGAGAAGTCGGTAAAGCTAAGTAACAACTGGCAATGAAGAGTTAGGGCCAAATCCCACACCATCTTGTCCTCACACACACTAACCTTCTGCCAACACAGAACTCTCTCTTAATTTTCCAATGCCTTCTTCTCAAGACTTTAGTCTTCAATTCATTTGACCATGTTTCACAGTGTTTATGGGTAAACCTGGCGTGTTTTGCAACTGGAGAAATCCACACGCAGCAGTCTTGTGGTCCTCACCAAAACCATTAAAGTATTTCTCCAATACAAACCTAAGCACGAACCAGAGTACAACAAAATTTCATTATCCCGTCTGAAAAACCAAGATCAGCTGAGCCACTATAACTTGCACCTTGACTTTTCATTTTCATATGTGACCATTACAAGTTTCAAATGCTTACAAAAGTTTGTGAATTGGTCAATTTACAAACACATTTAAAGAAAATAGCATGTAACACATAAACTTTCCTATTCCCTGTGTCCAATGCAACGGCACCTCCATATCCGAGGACGGCATAATTCCCACTGAAGCGCTACGTCTAGGACCGTATCTAGTTTCAACAGGTGAACAATGTGGATAAACTGGACAGGGTTCAGATAAGAGCAACGAATGATAAAGGCGGTAGCAGTGAATCCATTCAACGCAGACTGGAGGTCTAGGAAATTACAAGCTTTAAATGATCAGCTGGAACACAAGTCTGATAAATACTGCATAACAGATGAAAGTGCAACAGTACCAAGTGCTGAAAGCTGAAGCTAGACAAATTCTGACTAGAGAGATGTATTTTTGGAAGTAAATAAAACTAACCACTGTAACTAATTCCAGGCTCGATTATCCATCTGTGGCAAACAACATTACGCAAGGTTTTGTGTTTTCCTAAATACTGTTCTGTACCTCACGCCAGAATCAATTCAGGCAAGCCTTATACCTTGCATTCGACAGGACTTAGGAGAGATATCTGAATGGTCCCATTTCATTTTACAGTCTATGAATCTTTCAGTGTTTTGTGTTGTTTTTTTTCCTCATGGCTTCCAAAGATGTATGAAAATGGTTGGAAGTGTGATTCTCAGCCTCTACAAATTTTAGCACGTTTTGTCTGAATGACTGTTAAGGTTTGAACAAGATATTATTTTTCAACAGTCACACAAGAGCTTCACTGACCCAAAGGCTCTGATGAAATTCAGTATAATGGCTACTTCAGATCTGGAACCATGGAAAACACACAAAGGCTCAAAGAGCAGGTCATGAAGTGGTAGGATAGATTAAATACATGAGTTTAAGACCTACCCACTCTTCAGACAGTCAGGAGAGAAGATGAATCAAACAGAAGTTCTGCATTCAAAAGCTCTGTAAGAGCAGTAGTAACAATGCAAGACTTAGAGAGAAAAGCTTCTTAGGCTTATCTGGGATGGCGTGCAAAAGGCAAAGTTATGGGCAATTTGAAAACATGCGACACCTCAAATGCTTTACAAGCTTTATCAGATCTGCAAAATTCAATCCAGAACTCTCAGAAGGACAAATACTCTTGTTACATTTCTGGGTCTTTGCAGCACCATTTGCATTACTATGAAGACAGCTTATTTCATGGTGATAATACTTCGATAATACTGCACTGAGAAAAGGATCTTCAGGAGCCTTTAAGGAAGCTCTTCTCAACGTAAAGCTACCAGTTCCTCTTTTTTTCAAGAGCTGCAGAACCCATTTTATATCGACTGGCTTTACTTGCACGTATGTGTCTCAGCCCTTGCCCTGGTACCGGTGTTAAAGAATCAAGACAAGCACTAGGGCATTATTTCATGTGCAAAGGACAGCTTTAGGAGGGCTTGAACTGCTGAGCTATTCATGGCATGAGATGGTCACACGCCACAGCCCAAGTACTGTGGGACAAATAGGACAACCAAGCCCTAGAGAAAGGTGAAAAGTCATACATTGGGAGCGCTCCCTCCAAGGATGCTCTAATTTAGACCATGCCTATCTGTGGCAGGCTCTTCAGTGCTCATGCAGACAGCATGAGCTGTACCTTTACCGCCTGCTGGACTGAATGGCAGGGCTGGTTTCTGCTCTACTGTCTCAGACCCAGCTGTAACACAAGCAGGCTCATACATATTGCATCTCTCAGGTGAGAGGAAATGATGCACTGTCCAAGTAATTAAAGCCCGGGGCTGAGGATACATACACGCGAGACAGTCCAGTGCCTGAACATCCAGGCCTACAGAGCAACGAGTGGGTTTCAGATAAACTCTATATCCAGCTAGAGCAATCTTACCCTCCCTGTAAGCCACACCAGCAATAAGGAAACAAACAGCAGCCTTTAAAAGTCCGTCTGCAAAATGTCTGGAAACAACGAGCACCTGGATTTGAGAACACGTAACGTTTCTTTCTCATTTCCCCTTCCCCAATAATTCTTTGCCCTCTTTTAATACGATCTATTTTGAAAACTTAAAGCCATTGAGACAGTTATTCCCCAACATCTCTACTTTTCCGCCGAGTTCAGAACAGAACCAGGGGACACTCACACTCCATATTACTTCTGGCCTTGTCTTCAAAAAGACCTATCAGAAATGTCAAGAAAGCGTGTCCTCAGGGTAAAAAAACCTCAGTGTAGTGCTACAACCTCAAGATCTGCAAGTAGGATTAACATTAGTGGGTAACTGACGCATCTGAGTGGTAATGAATAGTTTGCACATTTAATTTTTCTTGCTCATACCACTGTTGGAACACAGAAGCTGCTTTTCTCCCGGACACCCTCTTTAACTATGAATGTATGGACTCTGCTTTTGAATGCACAGCATTGTACGGGGTGAGTTCTCTGACTAGGACATGCGGTCCTGTTTGCTAGCTCCTGCTCAGAGCATGGAACATTCTTCCAGGCTCCAGCATGTAAAATGGGTGCTACTCTTCAAACCCCACGGTATTCTCACCCTATTAAGCAATAAAGAGCATTGCCAAAACTCTTCCTTCTCCCTTGCAGAAAATGGGCTCCTAGACAGGTACCAGATCAAGCAAAAATCTTTTTAGAGTCCACTGAACCGACAAAGGCATTTTCATGGAGCAAGACACAGTGGCTGCTAAGAGCGCATGGATTCCTACAGTAGTGGGGGATGGAGGAGGCAGGCAATCATGTGCTCAAAGGCATGGGGAGGAAGAGGGGGAGGAGGAGAACAAGGAGAGAGAGAACAAAGTGTCAACGTCTTAACTGGGACACACAAAGAGCCAGTTCTTAGTAAGAACTTAATCCAGGATTAACAAGAGGTCAGCTACCTCTGCAAGGAGGCTGCACTAAAAGGAGCTAATTAGCTCTCCTTAATTGCACAAAAGAAACCACACAGAATTAAAGACATTCACAAGTAGCAGATCCCACCTCACCTAGGAAACAGAGCCCTACCTGTTGTCCTCAACACCATGCCCAAACAATCAGCACGTGGAAAGCCAAAAGCAGGAAAGGTGAAATGATGTTAGGAAAGAGGCCGTGGGGAGGTAGGCTCAGCATCAACAAGCGAAGTGTTGGAGTGGGAGCTGGAGCCTACATCGCACAGGACAAGCATTTTTAGCATGGCCAGTATCTTTATCTAGACAGTTTCTTCAGCAACCACTGCCATCACATGTGGAACTGCCCAAGATCCCTACAGTAACTACAGCTATGACTTTCATAAACAGTATTATCCATGGGGATATTTAACACAGTTTTAGGCCTCTTTAATTCATTGTGATCTCTGAAAATGATGAGGAAGGACAGCACAAGGGCAACCAGTCAATTTTGCTGTGTAGGCCCAGCTCTGCCCGGTAGGTTGAGACTGACAGAATCACATCCCAACATAGGTAGGCATTGCATCCTGGTCAGGATAAATGGAGAACACAAAGCAAATGCATCACAGATCATGGACAGGTAATAGCTCCCGGCCTGGAAACCACCAGTTCGGGATGATGCAGTAGAAAGGCTGGCTGAGCTGACCTCCCACAAGTTCTGTCTTGAATTTCTAATCATATATTACAAAGACACTTACATATCCTTAAGTCCCCTGCCAATTTCCACTCAATACTAAATCCATCTCTTTTTTCCTCTGAAACCATTATATGTTCTATTGTAGCGCACTGATGATAAGCTGGTGCGTATTTCACCCCAGAAGCACTTGCGCTCCACTGACATATAATTCATACAACAGTCAGTGTACTTGAAAATGAAGATTAACAAGCACATCAATAATGCTAACAGATGTCTCTGAGATCGAGCACTAATAAAAGTAACTCCCGTATTTATTTGTTTATAGCACCGTGCTGAGGGCTGGGCAGCTTGCATACAGAAAGGGCCCTCACCCTGAGGAGCTCATGGTGCAAGACTTCAACCGTGCAGTGAAAGGCATGAAGACGAGAGGCCGCAATGATTTCAAACCCTACTGCAATCAAGGGAGCCACCTTAGACCACCAGGGTCTGAGTGCATCCCAGCTGCAAGATCAGTGCCCAGGTTAAGAGAGGATGAAGAGAAAAAAGCAAAACAACAGGTTGACCAGGGGAAGACTATCATGCACACAAAGAAAAACAACAACAGAAACAGGAGACCACCCATTAATTACAGGTCCCTACGGAATCATTAGAGTACTGCCTCCATTATCTATGTATCCTTCTTTTCTTATCCCTTCAGAGCAGAGTTAAACATCATGCCATTGTACTTTCAGTTCCATCGCGACGGTAGCCACCAGGGGACAAGCAGCAGCAAAATTTCACCTCAAACCCAACCCAAACAATTCATGTTATTCGGATACCACTCTGAATATGAGAAAGCCACATCCCCCCCCCGCTCCCAGTAACTGGGCAGCAATGCTCATATATGCTGTTCCTACGCAAGCTCAGCACAAAGAGAGAATTCCCTAACATCTGGATAAAGCTTCAATAGCTGCCATTGGAGAGAGCAAAATGCACGTCGGCTGTTCTGTGCCAGGGGCTGGGCTACACCCGGTCTCCTGGTACAGACATGCCCCACTCCTTCAATCCTCTCTACCACCACCACTCCTCCGCTCCCTATGCCACACGGAACAGCTCAGACCCGTGAAGAGATTATGAAGAGAAGGAAGAAGAAAAGGGCACTAATAGGCTCCGATCTCTTTCTTCAGCACTGGCTGGTGCAGCGTGTGCTTCTATGTCGTATAATTCAGTTACAGTTATGCCAGCTTCTCCATTGCGCCACACTGTTCCCAATCTGTTTCTCCCAACCAAAATCAGCCTCCTAAAGCCTTCCCCCAGAGCACTACCCCAATCTCTGCCTTCAGACTCCTCCTGAGCCACCTCTGATTTTCAATCCCAACACCCATTCACACACATGGGATTCATCCCCACTCTCACCGATTGACTTTCTTAACCTTGCTTGACCCTTTCTTCCAGGATGGTCTCAGATTGCTGCAACCTTGCGCTGGGCTCACCCAGAAACTCACGTAACAACACTAAACAGCTACTCAGTCCAGCCCCCACTCCCAAGAAGACAGAACGTTGCTCTGTAAGAGTCTTGCTTGGCATCTCTCCCCACAGCCCCATCCCTTCCACCCCGACTTAGATCTCTCAGTCAAACCCTCCGTATCTCCGTCCCAGTCCTGCACTGCGTCAGGGCATCCTTTTTCCTGAGGAACCGCCTGACCTCACAACACACGCACAAACACAAAGGAACCTGCATCCACAGGAAGGAGTCCTCCTGCCTGCCTGGGAGATGAAAAAGGACGAGCTCAACGATTGCATCGCCACCTGTTACCACATCGCATTTCCCGGGGCGCAGCTGCGTGTCTTCCCTGCTCCTCTGCTCTCCGATTCTGAAACCACCATTTAAGCTGCGGACAGAAGCAATTCTGCTGGGGGAGAGATCGTTAAACCATTCAGGAATCTTACTGCTCCGATGCATTTTATGCTCTCAGAAGTGGTTGACAAAAAGATTCCCCACTCTGATAACGGCTTGGCATGGCTGAAACAAAGCCTTCTTTGCAACTTGCTGCCCAGCTCTGGCATCTGAACTGGCTGCTGCCCACTAGAAAGAAAAGCACCCACTGTCTCTTTAAGAATGCCCTGCAGCCCACATCACTAGAGCTCGGTTAACCCTGGCTGCTCCTCGCTCCATCCACTGATGACAGCTATGAAATCCCAGGACGTCCTCTCTTCTCCGGCTCTTACCTACCTGTTCTGCTGCCCTGGTACAGCTTCTCCATGTTGTCGCACATCCCTGGCATCCCAAACATTTTTGCAGGGGCACTTTAGCAGAGCTTTATTAAATATCCCTGTACTCCCCGCTATAAAAACAACCAGGGAGTACTTCTGTGACAACAAAGGAGCAAAGCAGTCAGCATAGACCTAAGCAACCCAATTACCTCTCAGGTCAACTTCCTTACTCCCACAAAGCACTCTTCTCCGACTACTTCGTCATTGCTACAGACATCCCGACTCTTCGTCTTGCTCAGCTAGAGGGACTACGCACACTTCTCTAAACCTTATCAGACACAACACAAACCATCTACTTCCCCGATACAACAGCAGGCAGCACAGCCAGCAACAGGCGAAATATTTGTCTTCAACACACGGGTATTTCCAAATATAAACTCTTTGGAAGGCCATCCTCTACAGAGAGGTTATAAAATGCAGAAGGTAACAATGTGACTCATACTGGAAGTGTATATAAACACACATACAAAAACCTGTGTCACAAGAAAAACAAGAGACTGTGACTGATTCTCTTCCGGGCAAAGCATGAAGAACGCTACCCTACCCCTTTGCCCTTGATTTTGTACCTATTCCAAACAGGCTAATGGAGGAAATAGAAGGTCATGTCCAGCAATTCAAAGAATTGAGAAAGCAAGAAAGCAGCACAGCTCAACAGTGCGCAGGGTGAACACAAAGCAAATTAGACACATTCTTGCAACACAATACAGGAGCGGGGAAGACTAATGTCATTCAGAGTTGCATAGTGTGATCAATCATATCGCATAGAAGCTGATGAAATATTTGCTCTGTATGATCAGTTAATCTCCACCAGGAACTTTATTCTAAAGGTGCCATATAACTAGAAAAATACTATTACAGAACACAGAGTTCAAAGGAAAGCAACAAAAACATCACAATATTCATGAGGCTCACTTCTGAAAAGAAACTTGAAGGGTAAACAAAGTGAAGTGGTCAACAAATACCTGAAGAACGTAAATACCAAAAAGAAAGAGAAGCCCTATTGAAAGGTTTTATAACAACAAGCAATAGGATTATATTGAGGGAAAAAAAAATGGGCTGAAGTCAAATCCTCGCAGTCAAGAGCATGAGACAAGTGGTATAAACCCATTCACTTGTCATGTTTATAAACAGCATTAGGTAACCGTTAATAAAGACAAAGCAGGGAACTGTCCCACATTGTCAGGAGCGTGGATCAATGCCTCAATTCCATCAAGTTTTTTTCTGTCTCCAGTTCTGCTTTCCATAATTTTCCTAATAAGCAGCAGCCCAGCCTGAGGACTTCTTGGTTACTGCTGTTTGCTAGCAATGCAAGACTCTTCAAAGGGTTTGTATTTGGTTGGTGTTACAGGTATTTGAGCGTTACAATATAAAAAATTTTTGTGACTTGCTGTGGTTTTGTTCCCAAAACCTCCAAGTGAAACACATCCATGTGATTTTGAGTTTCACGTGGGAAATCTTGCAAAGCAATACCTAAATCATCTGAAGTTCTTAATCTGGGCTGTGATCCTTGAAAGAACAATTGTCCTTACGACAATTACGGCATTTCCAAATACGAGCAAGACATAGGTTGCGTTGGGGCAATTATATCGATTCAGTTTGTGACTTTGGACAAGTCACCTATGAGAAGTGCAGGGGATATGGCTGGCCGGTTTGCATTTCTGATACTAGCTCTTACATCAATATAGTTTGCGCTCTTTAAAGAACTGTTTTAAACAACAATAACGATTTTTTGCTCACCTAAGCCAAGCTTCCAGTAGGGAAGTTTTCTAGTACACCTTTATTAATTAACATGTTAAAAGTAAAAACGCCTTTAATCTCTGTGTATCTCATCTGCAAACCAAGGTTAATACTACTTCCTTTCTTCTACCCTTTGTCCATCTTGACTTTTTAGGATGTAAGCTCTTCAGGACACAAACTGTAGCTGGAGGTGTGCATGAAAATCTCCTAGTGCAGCAAGGCCCCTCTTTTAAGGGCCTCTCTCACTGTAAAACAACACAATCTTAGAAACAGATCCATTTCCAAAATCAGTTGTGCTATCACCTGTCTTTGAAACAGAAACTCGAAAGAATCAATGGGAAACCTATTATTCCTGTTGGAAAGGTTGGAAAAATAACAACATGGGCATTTGAAGCAATGATGTAGTTTTACTGCCTTGAACCAGCTGCTGAATTTTGCTCCGATTCTCTAAGCTCCAACCCCTAGACACATACCTCCTTTCATGGCCTACAGCTAAGCAACAGTTCACATCCCAAACCTCATTCCTAAAACGTACATCAGATTGAAAGCCACCACATGAGTACACCATTTCTTAATAGTTGACAGCTCTGAAAAAAATAAATTCCAGTTTTGAGGCCTGCACAGCCACAACCCAATCTCCTCATGAGCAGAGGGCACTTCTTTCAGACCTCTATAGCTGCTTTATTTCTACTCCTACAGGGTCAGAAATACACCAAAATTATAGCTTTAACTTTCCACCAACTTTCTAAAATGCCTCTGTCTCCAATGCAAACCCTTTAATTCACAGCACTTCATGTGTCATCGCTACACAAATAAGGGATGAGACCTTGCAAACGACTTCTCTGGAATCCTCAGACCTTGTCAGCTCTTCCTCCTGCCATTTAAACACAGGCTTGCTTGCTTAGTATTTCATTAAAGGAACGATTCTGGTTTAAGAGAGCTGTCCTTACACTAAAGATATACAAGTAATCCTCCCTCCCTGCCCCGCTCCCTGCTAATTTGGTGTCTTATATTATGTGCATATGTGGACATTTTTTTCTGTTACCAAATCTTTGCTACTCCTGAATATATACGTCTTTCCTCCCCATCAAGTCTTTTTCATTTAACTAATTTTCTCCTCCATTTTCCTCCTTCCAGTTCCAAGGCCTGAAATTAGGTGTGGTCAAGCCACATTCTTCCAAACCTGGTATTCCAAGTGGTTTGAAAATGATTCAAAATATATCCCCCAAATATATATCTCCCCCTCCCACCAAAAAAAATCCCAAATTCCTCTTTCTCCACTCCTTTGCCATATGCATAGAGCAGCTGTGACATTGTCAAATGAGAATGGCAGCGTTTTACTTCTTGTGTTAGTTGAAAAAACAAGCCAGAGCATCTATCCCCAGGTCACTTGGCTGTGACCACAGAGAACATTCTGTCCAGGAAAAATGGTTACGGAGAATAAACCACTGGAAAATGTAAAGTATAATCAACAGTACAGACCTAAAGATGGTGAAACGGAAAACTTTAGTAAAGGAGAAGCTCAGATGACATTCCACCATCTTGTATTCAGCATACGGCTCTGCAAGAGCATACAGAAGTTACAAAAAGAAAAGCTACTGATTTATGTGCAACATTTGTTTTGGTCTCTCCATTTCCTGAACTTAGGTATTTTATACCTGGATACTTTTATTGCTATTATATCTCAATTTATATAATTTACTTTCACCAGACTCAAAGTACTGAAATTAGCGGTTGCCATTCATTGCAAGTATCAGTTATAATAATACTAATGGTAGTCTGACATTAAGATGCACTTCTAACCAGGACTGAAATCGGAGGCATGCAAGAGAAGATCCAAGCATAAACACAGAAGCTGCTTGATCAACCAAAGGAATACCACTAACTAGTTTAGAATAGAGAGCGAAGAAGAGTCCTGTTCACAAGGGGAATTTCAGTTGGCAAATATGATTAAGCAAAAGAGATCCTGACCAGGACACAGCGATTCTTGCAGAATGTGCCACAAGAGCTTCAATGGCTCTTTCGGACCTTGAGCATGCCCACTTGCTGAGCAGAACAGCCCTGATCGAGCAGAAATTTTAAGTGAGTGTTTCCATTTAGTTCAAGAGAACTATTAACACACACACAGGGCGAATCACATGCTTACAAATTATGGAACACTATTCAACATACCGCTTCTAGCACTTGTCACGTGTAAACATCAAACTGCTTCAGTGAGAGGGAGCACAAGGGGGGACGGAAGAGACAAATGGTGTGCCTCATTTTGCCTACAGGGAAACTGGAGCAGAGGCAAGATCGTGATCCGACTGGTCAATGACAGATCCAGGTATAAAACTGGCCTCTTATGAATTCCCGCTCCAACAGCCAGAACCTCGCTTCTCATCTGAAGGGACCGAGCAGTTAAACAGCACACAATGGTCTCAGCTCTGTACTTCGGCTTTGAGAGAGAAAAACAGTATCTGCTTAATTTTATCTACAGCCTCTTCTTGGCTGAATTTGGCTCCTTCCGTGCTTTTTCCTCCTGCATATGTGAGGAAAAGAATCTCTGGAGAAGCCTCACTGCAGCCTCATTCATCAAAACTCAAGGCCCTGAGCAAGCAATGGCTGCAGAATTCCAGAACGGTTCCAAGCAGTTTGCCCCTCACTTGACATTTATGAGGCTGCTGAAGGACTAGTGAGAGAGAGCAAGGTGATTTTACCATCTGATAAGCAGGAAAGGCAATTTTAGAGCAAAACAAATGATTAGGATTCAATTAGCCAAAATAATCGGCAGCCCAAGGAGAGATCTGAAGGAGAGATTCTGGGTGTTGGCAGCAAACTCTGAAAAGCACAGCATCTTCATGGTGCAAGTCAAAGAACTCTTCTGTCTAGTTGCCCTCAGAGGGCTTTCAATAAGCACATATATATATAAGATAATAAAATAATGGACGTTTACCCAACCTTAAATAGAAAACTGATGCCAGAAGCATACCACATAACAAACAAAAAACACTAAAGGGGTACTTGTGCCAGTCTATCATCACACAGAGCTACAGCAAACCAAATCTCAGATCAAGGGCTTCATAATGACTCAGTCAGTTTTTCTTCAAATAGTCTCCTTCCAATGTAATTTTGGGGTTTTTTGGTTTGGGGTTGTTGGGGTTTTTTTTGTTACTAAAATAGTCACTTCACTTATACTTTATACCATATTACCATTGAAGGTATTAATTCAGTTTGGCAGTGTGCAGTCCAGGACAAAAACTGGTAATGAGCTGATCTTGGTTCTATTTCTGGCTCAGTTAGCGACTACAAGTACTGTCTGGCCAAGTGAACTGCATGCAAGATTTTTCCTTGACGTTAGTGCACTTGGGTTAGGCTCCTAACTGCTTACTATCACTTCCCACTACTGAAAAGCTCAGATAAATTAGCACAGAACCTGCTACCAACCACTTCATTGTACTATGAAACCCTTTACAAAATAAATCTACAAATACTGCTCAAAGTTGTTCTTCAGGTCGTCTTCATCTTATGCAACACCATAACATTTCTTCCTGTTCAAAGAGAAAGGTTAGAAACTGTACTTTATGGACAGAGGTTCAGTCAAAATGTTCAGAATATTCTGGATGCAGGGAGAGACAAGCGACCTATTAATACGGTTTCCTCTTCCTACCGCATCGACAGCAAATGGGAACATTCTGATTCGTAAGATCCATTTGCAGAATTTTTAAGGAGTGAAAGCCTCTTCCTTCTAAAATGTTAGAACGATATTTATATGTATGTGGGTCATCTTTGATGGTTTTTAGCGGAGGATTATCAGCACCTATTTCCTCCTTTTGAATAAAAAGCACAAAGAAGAAAGAGGTAGACGCAGAAGAATCAATGAAGACAGAGAAGAAAAGAACACTGAAATGTAACATTTTAACCTGTAACACGAAGGTCGAACAGCACGATATGCACAACAGCACAATTATGTAACTTCAACAGAACTACTTTGCAAGCCTTTTCCAAAACACTGAGGAATAATTGATTTGGAAACTTATCTTTCATTTGCAGTGCATTAGAACAAAATTCATTTTCACTGCACACATTAGCTCTTTAAGTCTCTGCAGTATCTATATGAAATTGAAAACTATTGAAATGGCTTCATTGTTTCACTACGTAATTAAGAAGGCAAGAATCCCAAACACCCACATTTGTCACCTTTCTGTATTACAGCAAGTGCTAATTCTCTACAGCTGAGGGCAGAACACATACCTCCTGTCCCTTTTTCACTAACCTGTTATTTTAGGCTTCAAAGAAGTTGCAAGACTGAACTGTAAGGACAGAGCTATGTAGGACTAGTGTGATAACTTATGAACTCCCCTCCCTCCCCTCTTACATACTGGTGGCCCTGAGACACTGACAAATCAATTAAAAGGGCAGGTGTCGTTAGCCTGGTCTAGATACAAAGAACTCCTGAAGTTGCAGCCCTACAGCATGCATAACTAAAACTGTCTAATGTTAATCTTCGCTGCTCCCTGACATCAAACAACTAATTTTAGCTCTGCTGTTCTGTAACCCTACCTAGTTCCCATCCCACCCCCACAACTATATAATAGATCCTTCCTTCAGATAAGTAGGGTGTTGGAACATTGAGAGGTTTTTTTCTCACCCACAGGCACTAGCAAAAAAATGAATTACAGATTTATTTTAGGTAGAGCCTTTGGGCCTTATTTTCTCTGCAGGTTCCATATAGCAGGTTCTGTGGCTCAGAAACATTCCAGTCAACAAATCAGCATAAGCAACGCAGAAGGAACCACGAAAGGAAGGAAAATCAGATGAGCAGAGTTTTGTTCAGTATCCCGTTTATGGGACATTAAGGTCAGCTACCCACTTGCTTTTGTGCCTGCAAGACTCTTTGATTCTTATTTTTATTAAAAGGTCCAAATTAGTATCCATCTAGGCTGGATTATGAGCTCCCCACAACTCCTAACAAGGAAGAATGCCAACGGCAAGCAGCACTACCCAAGATTTGAGGGGAGGGAAAGCCTGCCTGCCCTGCTGCTGTAGTTTCTGGCTTTCTGGAATTTAAAGCTCAGGGCCTGGCTCATTACAGTCCCTAAGGATCTCTGAGGTAACGGTGATGTAAGACTGGAAACAAAAAGTTCTCTCTCGTAATACTGTGTCACAACATGAAGACACCTACAACGGTATTAAAATATTACACTGTGACATGAAGATGACCTATTAAACCAAGATACTAGGCCCTGTAATGAGACAAACGTATGTTGTCATATGACAATAACAACGTACTAGGGGACTGCAGTATCACTTCTGATACCAGAATGTTGTACCAGAACAATATGATATTGCACTAGTACATCAGGACCTTGTATCATGATACAATACAGTTATGTTTTGATGTCATAAAGCTATGATGGTTATACATCAGCATTCTGCTTTACTGCAGCGTACTGTGACCACCTAATGACTCCACAGTATGCAGCTATGCTGTGATACGATACCAGATGGTGATGAGATCATTTTGGGCAGAATTAGGTGGCGTACTGCAAAAACGCATGACATCGTATTAGAGATCAGCACATTATCTTGTGCCAAAACAAGCTTGCACCGAGATTCAGAGATGGCCAGAGTTCCCCAGTAAAACGTGCTACGTTGTTTTGTGCAATCTAACAGCACGAAATGAACGGGTACTCTAAAAACAGGCGAGAGCAAGTCCTCTTCCTAACGGTCAGAGTGGGCTGCTCCTGCTGACAGCATTCTGTCCCTGTACTACTGCCCTTCCTGGTACAGAAAGAAATCATGTGTCTTTCTGAGAACGGCTCCATAAGGAAATCTGCATTAACCCCAGCAGTGCCATCTAGAACTGGAATCACCAATTCTACAGCAAGGACCAAAAGATCTGTTTGTACACCATACATTTGACGTGTTTTTTTTCTTTAGACAAATACTAACTATGTAAAGCCATTTCAATGCAAGTATTGGAGGCTGCACAACCCACATTAAAGTACCCTAACCGAGTTTGACAAACAGCAAAGAGCAGGGAACTCTGTATTACATACTTAGATCTATGCTCCTCTAGAACCATGCCAATCAGTGCAGTAGCGACAAACACATAGACTTAGATGAAACAGGACTTGAAATAACATCCTTAACTCACCCTTCTGTGCCTGGATGTTGCAGCACAATCAAATAAATAAAAACACCTGTAAACATCCTAGAGGAAGAACAGTAACTACTGCAAAGATCCAAAATACTGTATATTTTTATTAAATAAGATAAGCGATCACAATATTTGACTTGTTTCTCTTTGGGATTCAGAGGAAGATGAAGGGGGGATGCTGAAGAGGTAGCTCAAGCAGGGCTTAGTTAGCACTCTTCAAGCGTTTCGGGAAGAGCCAGGGGAACCGATCAGGGCCCTTACTGCACTCCCCACCAGAACACCCTCACCCAGGACAGCACAGTGCCCCTAGGACCCTGCCAGGAGCCTGAGACGGAAAAAACTTAAGAGGGAAGAGCGTCACCTACTGAAACACCGCTAGCATTTCATCCAGCACATGAGTAATCTTCTTATGTCCCCCATCCAGCTCCTGTATCTACCAGCCTCACTTGCTTAGCTCTGAAGTCTGACAAAATTAACAGACTGGCTTCAACCTTAATTGTTATAAATGCTGTGATAGGACTGGGCACGCAAAAGCTCTCCAATTACACGATTAACAAAAACGTCCAGTGTTGCTCATGGGTAGGTACAGAAACGAATGCAGTAGGGTGCCATGTTATTGCAGATACACATGATCACGGCATTTATAACACATGCTTCGCTCTCCCGGTAGTACGCTAAGCTATTATGCAACTCATGAGCCCAATAGCATACCACATAAAGCAGCAAATCAGTACAAGAATTGGGCTTTTTTTTTAATTAAAAAAAAAAGGGGGGGGGAGAAAAAAAATTGTGTAAGATTTCCAAATGCTAATGGCTATATCGCTTGTACAGTCTGTGTTACACATGGCCATGTACACGTCGGAAAATTTCAAAGGCTCTCAGTACAATTAAAGAAAAGACAAAATTAGAGAAATTAGAAAAAGAGATGACCTATTGAGTCATCCCTGGCTCTAGTCTGTCCCCTGGGGCCCAGTACAAGATGCTGCCTAGTGCTGTGCTACAGTGCATTTATTTTTTTACACAGAAAAAAAAAAATAGTGATAATAAATAAAACATCCAATGAAAAAATAGCTTCACTGTTTTCTCACACTTTACAGACAAGGATCTCAAAGCACTAAATTCATACTGATGCAAAACAGCAGACTTGAGAGGGAAGCTGTTATTTCTATGATTACTTCCTTTTTCATTACAGAGAAAAAGGATTAAAAAAAAAAAAACAGGCCTGCACATTGCTCTTGTCATCCACTTTGCAATTTCAATCCAAAGTCACATTCCATTATTAACTATGGAATGGTTCCCATCTGATAAAGTTCCGATTAAATCAATTTCATCACAATAATTCAAAGACTATTTACTCCAACTAAGTAGTTTTGACATACTAGAGGTTTAAAATAGTTTTGATACACTCAAGACTTCATATAAATCATTGCTGGCCAAGTTTATATTAGAGATACATATAACTGCATCCCTGTGTGTTACATACATACACGTTTACCTAGCCATATAAAATACAAACTTAACCAACAAAAAAATTTACGTGCCAACATTTTAGATACGCACACAGCTTTATTGACCGACTTTTCACCCACACAACGTTTTCTTTCACTGCCCGCTTGTCCAAACCTGGAGAGTTTTCCCCCCAAACACCCAGGCACGATCAAAAAATTAAGGAGCGCTTCGGTACCTTCCAGGAAGCTGTTAGTTCCCTCGACTCCCAACTCTAACACGTTATTACAGAAACATGCCAGTGAAGTGCATCCCCAAAAGCAGCTACTTAAGTGACAAGCCGAGCAGGAACCACTCCACGCACGCAGGATTCAAAACGTTTCCTCCGCCTTTCTTCGGAAAAAACCGCACATGTTTTTCTCTGTACGCAAATAGGTGCCGAGTCCAGACGCTCAGGTGTGCGGGTGTTATGTGCGTGCAGACGCAGATGCAAATTCATGCACAGCCATCGCGAAAGCCGGGAAGAGGAAGAGAAGGAGAAGGGGTGGCGGCGGCAGGGAGGAAGATGCAGCCAGACCAGAGGGAGGCTCACGGCACCGCACAGTCCTGATGCGGAGATGCCCGGACAGGAGCGACCCGTCGTCGCATCTATTCCCGCCGACCCCCCCGGCGGCTCCCTCCTCCCAGCCGCAGTCCGGCTCTGCCCCCGGCGGCCAGCACACACGGAGATGTCCCCCTCGGCGGCGGTGCTGCAGCGGCCCGAGCTTTGCGGCGCAGGCACCGGCCAACTTAGCGGAGCGCATCCCTTCCCTCCGCCGGCCCCGCCGCCTCCCCCCCCGCCCCCCGCCGCTGCGGCGCGCCGCGGGGCTGGGAAGGAGGAAGATTTCGGGAGGGTGGGTGACCGCATCGCCCCCTTTCCCCGGCGCTCTGCTTACCAGGCGAGCTTGAACCCTTTCATTAGTACAGTCACGATAATCCGATGCCCGTGCCCTTGTCTGCCCACTGACAGCTCCAGAGGTCCCAGGACATATTGGAGGAGACCCGGCCGCCGAGCGTCCCCCGGGGAGCGCCGAGCCCCATGCGCAGAACCCCCCGCGCCGGGGCACGGCCGCCTCCCGCCCTCGGCCGCCCCCCCCCCCCCAGACCCCCGCCGAGAGGCAGAGGGCTCCCCGCACTAGCAGCGCCAGGGGCTGAGAGCCGCCCCGCTCGCTGCTGAGCATGTGCAGCACCGGCAGGACAGCGCGGCGCGCAGCATGCCATGGCAGCCGGGCCGCGCCGCCCCCCCCCGGGGCGGGGGGAAGAAGGCGGCCCTCGGTCCCCGCCCGCCCGCCCTGCGGCGGGGCTCCCACCCGCGGCTCCCTTGGGGGGGGGGGGGGGGGGGGGGGGGAATTCGGAAAAGGGGAACGCGCCTGCCCGGCCTCTCGGCCCTGCCGGGGGTCGGGGAGGCAGAGTGCGACACCCCCCCACCCCCCCCGTCCTCGTTCTTTGCGTGGGGATTAACTAAGCCGCCGCTCCGACTGCAGGCTGCGTAACAACCGCTCCAGAAAGCGACGGGAGTGCTTAATTGAAAGGGAAATTCGCAGGGAGGCAGGAGACAAGTTCCTGCGCTGAAATGGAAAGGGGGGGGGGGGGGGGGGGGGGGATCTTACCCTCACGACACCCACCGCCCAGCATTCCCCAAACACCAACAGTCAGTGGCACAGCATCACTTATCGCGGTAGAGTCAAGACCTCTTCCCCCACACCATACAATAAAGATCTTTGGCACCGCAGCACACAGAGGGCTGGGCACCCTGGGCAAGGCCTGACCAAAAGGGGGAAGAAGGGCCAGTTATTACATCACCCCCTCGTTTCCTGCAATACACTACACTTTCCCTGGGAATTCTTCTGTTTATCTTGCAGGATCTAAACATAGCCTACTGCTCCACTGCCCAGGCACACAAATTGTTAGGGAAAATGGCAGTATCTCTCCAATAACCTATAGGTTAACTATTGCTTAGTAAAGGATCATCTAAAGAACTTCAAAGAGGGAAGCGTGGGAGTGTCCAAGGGTGAACACACACCCATACTGCCCCCGCCACACATCTTTCATCTAGGGAAAGAAACAGACTCTTGCTTATGAACCTAGGAACTCAGCAATTTCAGGGGTGGTAAAGACTGCGGTCGGCTATGTAAAAATAAAGAGATTCTAGGATCCTGAAGGAGTTTTTTCAATGCTATTTGTTATTCTTTTGCACCCAAACTCAAGGTCTGCACCTACTCGCACACGTGCACACACCCCCATGCCAATAAGTGCAGCTGATGTCTCCAGAGGGAATGATACAAAAATCCTGACCTTTAAAATCACCACCTCCGTTCTGTTCACCCTACAGTGGAGAGGGGAGTACCAGGGGTACTAGTTCAAAGGCTCTGTTCTAGTTCACAAAGCTTTCTGTGAAATTTGTCCTTAGTGCCCGAGGAAACATTGAGACCATGATGCCTATGTCCCCTTTGGGAAGTAACGAACACATGCTTCTCCACTTGCATATTTTGCTTAATAAAGGCACCCGATCTTTTTACTCATTCTCCCAAGTCCTGAACAGATGGAAAAAAGAAAAGTTCCAGTTCTGAATACAGCAGAAAGTCACTTCTGTAGGGCTTTGGTCATGCCAGGGCAGGTGAAGGGAAACAGGATCATGGCAGTGGGGCTGAAGTTTCAGAAACTGTGCAAGTAACATTGAAATGACTGTTTGGGGAGGTTAGTCGCAAAGGGAAAGCTCTACTCAGTGCTAACTCCATCCAAATAGCTTCCCAAACACTCGTGACATTGTACTGTTTGCTTCATTATTGAATACCATCATGCTTGGTGTGACTGCTGCAGAAGGAAGCAACTAGTATGAAACCGCATCTTGCATAAAACTGTCTTCCAGTCTGTTCGTGGAAGAAAGTGATGGACAGTACCCTGCAGGAGAGCCCCACACAAGGCCGAGAGACTTGAAACACCTGCTTTGAGAATTATTTCCAACACAAACTTTATGACATGCCTTTTTGTTTATTTCTAGACAAAAAGCATTAACTTAGCCCGAAAGCTGGGCACATGCATTTCCACATGACAAACAGCATGGGAAAAAACACATTCAAATCTCACCCCACACAATCCCAGATTCAGCCCTCATTAGGTCCAACCTATGTTGGATGCCTGGCTTGGACTCTGCTTTTCTCCATGAGATGCTTTGCTTCTGTGGCCTGCAGGTTGTCAAGGAGGGAAGCAAATCACAATGCTGTAAAATGGGTCAGGAGACCTGCAAGCTCGGCAAATCTGGGACAGACTAATGCTGCAGAGTCACATGTTTAGAAATCAAAGCTCAGGCAAGAAAGGTATTAAGAGATAAGCAGTCATGTACCTTTTTTTTTTTTTTTAAAATAACATGAGAGTTTGGAAATTATCAAAGGAGACAGACCACTTAGAAGAAATTATCTGTTTAAGCATCTGGCTTGCAGGTACAGCCACCTCTGCCACAATCCAGCTGGGATCTGCTCTCTCAAGTCCTCGCAGCAGGAGCCTTGGTGAAGGGGCTGTGGGTCACCCACCATCTTCAGAGAACCCCAAGCAGATGCCCCCGCTTGTCACTGCTATTTACAGTCTCAATTCCACATTCACTAGACTGGTCCACCTGTGTCAGCTAATGCTGCATGGGCAAGCCCCTTCCTTTTTCTCCATCCTTTGCACATAACCACTCCGGGGGGGTGGGGGAGGGGAAGATATTAAAATTTAAGTAAGGTAACAAAAGAGCATATATAGGTATCAAGAGAGATAGACTATGCACAGCCACCCTGTCCACCTCCGCAGTGCTAAGAATACTTAGAAGGCATACGCAAGTTGAATTCCAGATAAATTATCTACCTACTCCATCCCGAGCATCCATCCCACAAAACAGGAAAATGGGAAAACAGAAAAAGGCATAGTCAGAACCGTGGCTTGAAAGATCCAAACCCATTTCCAGCTCTGCTACAGAACTCTGTTTTGAAAATGGGTAAATCCTATAATCCATGTCTTTTCACTCACCTGTGGAACTACAAGTCGTAAGGAGACATTCCTTACATGGTTGTAATAAGCATCAATGATACATCGTTTTGGATTGTATAAATGTCAATATAAGTGACAAATCTTTGATGACTATATGTTTTGCATGCAAAAGACCTTTCCCAAGCCTTTGTTATTTTGGTAAAATTTCTTTATTTTTCCATATGAAGAGTAAAAAATAGCAAAAATAGTAATAAAAGCTTAAACATTGTTTTTCCTTGTAGTTTTTTTCTCATGTTTCATGAAAACAAGCATAATGGTTGAAAACAGTGAAAGATTTCTGGAAGCAGGTATCTTTTTGGCCAACATTAGCTATGACAAAATCCTGAAGACACCACAACAACGTTGTCTCCTTTAGGTCTCACCTACCACGGCTTCTCCTCCCTTGCCTAACCAAAATCTCTAAATTCAACAGCAGCTCTGAAACACACAGAGGTGCCCTTCACTTCTGCTGAGAAAGGCAGTAGTCCCCAAAGTACAAATACTTAACTAGAGCACCAGGATCATCAAACAAGTTGAGCTCCTGCAACTTCTGTAACCCACCTCTCATCAGCCCCGGTTCTTCCTCCCTCACCTACACCTCTCCCTCTCTACGGGACGCTGCAGTTGTGCCTCTCATGGCCCTCTGTTGACTGCCACCTCTACGCCCATATCAAAACTGCATCTTTTGCCTCCTGCTAAGCACCACCCTTCTCTACACCTGCTCCTACTTCCTTATCCTCTCGTTTCCTTCTTTATTTTCTATCCCTCCTCCATCAGCTATTTCATAACATTTTTGACTGCCTTCACATCTTTGTGTTGTGTTGTCTTCCCAGCTCCCTTTCATATCTAAAGTCATCAGATCACCTTCTTCCCTTGCCTCAACCCAAGTTTTTCATCATTTCTTCCCATACCAATCTCTTTCTTTGTACTTGTATTTGACCTATTTACAAAGCCACATGTATATTTTCACCAGTGACCACCCTTCATACAGGATGCTAGACTGAATGTTCATAATTTTCTCTTCTAGCCATAAAATCTGTAAGTCAAAGAATTTGCTTATTCCAATACAATTTTGATTGTTTGGGAAAGGGGTCTCCTTTTTTAATTGCAAAATATTAGCTACATCATTTGCTAAGCATAAACAGTAAATAACAGTAAGACAAGTTTACATGGTGTCTGTTGTCCTGCCTCATCCCCTGTCCCTTCCCCCAGGCAAAATTCTCAAACTTCAGAAAGGATTAAGCAAGATAATTTGGACCCTGGCCTACTGCCAGTAACATTTTGAGTACTTCTGGTCCAGAGCAAGAATACCATGAATACAGCCTCCCTTGTGGCTTCTGGTTGCTTCCACCGCCAGTCAGGATGAGGAAGTCAAACAGCACACACAAACACTAAAAACAGCAACAGAGTAAAAACCATGCAGAACTTTCTCAAACTTAAGACAGACTTGGAGATTATGAGTAGCAGAAAAAAGGAGTTAGAAAAAAGAATGGATGCTTTCCTGACTTGTAACTGTCAAGGCGCCATGAATGAAAAAAAAAAAAGTTAGGGCTGTAATACACAAAACCAGAGTTACTTTTTTTTTCCTGACCTCCAGCTTGGAGGAAAGAAATACTAAATGGTACTGTCCAGATGAGACAGTGCTTTACATGCCCTCTGCACAGGCAAGAGCATCTGTACAAAGTGACAGGCAGTAATGAATTAGGTCTTGGTGTTCTCTTGCATTCTGGTCAGATGGCAAGAAACAGGCAATTTGTACGCAGCATTTATGTTGCCTCCCTTGTCAGGGCCTGGATGAAAGCTGGAAGCACAGAGGCAGCTACAGAAATTAAAAGTCATACAACAGTATTTAACAATTAGCACTTTTATTCATATACCAGCTGTTTTGCATTACCCTATCATCCTTTTCCCCTTACACATACTTCTCCAAGCAATTCCAACCTGAGCAACTGCTATCTAATAAAAACCAAGGAAATAATCTCTAAGCAAAATCTTTGCAGGACTGTAAAATAGGCATCTTGTCTGGCTTTGCTTATCATTCCCATTACAGCTCATAAGAGGAACACATTTCCTTCAAGATGAACAAGTAAACCAGGTGCTTAAATATCTCCCCCCACCCCACCCTAAAAGGTCCGAGGACTTCCCATGTACGTACTTGCAGTACAAGGAACAAGAACCTTTTAGCGTCAGGCCAATGAAAGGCAGCTCACTGATTTATGTTCCTCATTTCCACTAGCTGATTACCTGGAAAGTGATTCATGCTTTCCCAGGAAGCATTCTAGCTTCACATTGGCCTGATATTTTTTTCCCCCCTCTTTAACAGGTTAACTACTTTTCCCATTGGCACTCAGCAGGGAGCAGGGACAAAACAATCAGGGTTCCTACTTTTAGCAGGGCACCATATAAGCAAAGCTTCGAGGTGACATGACATCATGTGACAATCCCAAAGCAAGGTGCCCCATAGCATACAAGGGACAAAGTTTTCTGATTCCATTAACAGTTCGGAAAAGCCTCAAGATGAGGATGAATGACTGATTACCCTGGGATTAAAAGCACAGGCTACAAAAGAATAAAAGCTGCACTCCTCTATTTTTAATGCACTAAATATGGTACCATTCTTCAGCATGTCAGGAAATGCCAGTTCTTGACATACCCTGAAAGGTGCCCCAGCAGAAAAGGAAGTGACAGTGCAACACAATGGAGAGCAGCCGTGGAAGTAACATCCTGATATTACATCCCATGGCCGCTTTTGGCATCATGTCAGACTGAGAAAACAAATCTGTTAAACCTTCTCAGAAGTTCTTTGCTAGCCCAGGGCCCAGGCTAACCCCAGCAGAAATTAAGCAAAATGAATAGGACCGCTCCGAGGCGGCAAAGCAACTGTAACAGAGGTAACAGACACAAACTCAGAGGAGAAGACAGACCATGGAAAAACATTTGGGTTTCAACACAGAATAGGGGACTAAACATTAGCACTTGCCATAGTGTAAGTCCAATAAACCTGTACACATTCCAGTAAAATTTCCATCGTAACTAATTTCCAAGACATATCTGGTTTAGAAGGTTCAAATTAGATTCAGTTTTTCGCTCAAGATACATTTTCCCCAAAACATTTTTTCAGGGGTTTTGATTTTATTTTATTTTTTTTCAGTCTTCAGTACATTCACACTAAGATGGTGCCTTAACACTGTAGATCATGTTTTCCTTTAATTAAAACCAAGAAACTATAAAAAAAAAACAGGTACAGACAAAAAGAATTTTTAAGTGGCTTTGTCGGTTTTGTCTTTGAAAATGTCTGGGTTTCAACATAGAAAACCTGGAGTCCCTCAAAATGCCACAACAGCTGCAACTGAAATGGAGTGTCATTTTCAATTGGCTCCAATGCCACTGGCCCTTCAGCATTCTCAGTGGTAATTTTTTTCAAGTACTACAACTGCAAGTGGGTTTGTAGTGACAAGCCGTTGAAACTTGAGCAAACATGATAGCGAGGATGATTTCACCTTTATAAAGCAACATTTATCCAGAAGTACTTCACACCATTTATTGACAGACACTAAAAACCTCAAAACCTGCACTGACATGCAACCCAGTCCCAGGGCAAAACAGGGCAGCTGTTCACCATTGTCACTCAGGCTTCTGGAAAATGGAACTGAAAAGTCTACAGTATTTAGAAAAGTCTACAGTATTTAGCAAAAACAAACAAAAAAAAGGAAAACTCAAACTCAACTTGAATTCTAGCCAAGACATAAGAATAAGCCCTACAATCTGTTAACAGCAGCACGGGGCGGGGGGTGGGGGGGGGAGGTGTGGGGGTGTGGGTAACCATGGACTTCTACCCCCAGGTAGAGCAGTTGCCTCCTGGAACACCGCATGCTATATTGCCATGCTAGAGCATCCAGTTCAGCGCAAGCTCAAAAGCAGGAGTTTTATAACTAGTAATGCCATTTCCCACTACCCTTTCCAAGCTACAGCTCTTTTCAGCCATGCTTAATTTCAGACCCTGCTGAGATAAAAGCACAAGATACATTTTGCAGACACATTCCCTGCACTTTAACCTTGTGCTGATGCCAAGGGAAGTCACATTAGTGGCAGGCTCATACTAGAAAACAAACCGTATGCTATGGTGACATAATCAGTGGTCCCTGCCACGAGATACAACCAGTCAATGGTGAGGCAGCCTTGTGCTTCCCAGGTCTCACGTGGGCTTCATGCTGAAGCCATGCATGGTATACATCTCCCACTTCCACCTCACAAACCCATCTCAATCCATCCAGTTCCATTCCTACAGATTTCCAGTCTGCCAGCCCACAGGAAAGGAAAACCTACAACCTGGTAAAAAGCAAGCAGCTCAGGCAACAGAGAAACCTCACAGAAAAGGGCGGATGCATCTATAAGCTCGAATTACTTTCTCACTCGGCACTCCGCCGAGATCCTAAAAAAAAAAAAAAAAAAAAAAAAAAAAAAAAAGGAAAGAAAGAAGGCTGCCAAAAGGCATTTCTACTCACACATCATCCCCAGGAGTGGGAATCCTGCCCCTAAAGCACCCTCTAGTGTCCCTTTCTCATACAGCAGCAAAGCAGGCTTCTTCCAGCATCCCCTCTCCCTTCTTGGCTTCATGGACAAACTGCCACTGACAGTAATGCAGACTCCTGTATTTCTCTCCCACCCACGACCTTCGCCTAGAACATCAACATTTCAAGATTTTCTCAAATCTTACAAGAAAAGCAACAAACAAAGACTGTGGCCACAATGTAACTTCCTCCCAGAACCTGAATCCCATCATCAACCCCAGCACTAGTACCACTCCCAGCATCAGGGAAAAGGGTCAGGAGAAAGTAAATTTGTTGATAGACAAAGTAAGAAGTTGCCAAGCGAAACCACTTACGCACAGTGAGGCCGGCAGCATTTCCATCCTACCTTTGCTGTCGCCATATCAGACGTCTCCATGTTTTCTGCTTGGCCTATTAGTAAACAAGAGCATTGAAGGAGAAGGGAGGAGAGAGAAAGGGAAAGTCAAAAGAGGATGAAGAAGAGAAGACAAACAACTTGACAGGAGGATGAGAACACTAAGAAAATTACTTAAGAGCTAGTCCCAAGTTCTCCCTCCTGCCCCCAGAGATGGGCAGAAAAAGCATCTCAAGCAGATGGTCCCGATTTAGATACTTGACTGGAGTCTGGCACATGACCTCAGTCATTGCCGCCACCACCACCCCCTGCCCCAACTCCTCCCCCCTGCCACCACCCAAAGGTCTAGTAGGATGCTGAGTAACAGAAGGGACCCTCCTCCCAGCTTCCTTTTGAAGTCTGAGCTTCAGCAGGGAGCAGGCGAGTCACCCATCTTCCAGACGTGCTGCTCTTTCTCCCTCTCGCTCTATGAGAAGGGAGAGTGACGCAACCAACCCCCCAAGTGGGTACTTAAAGAATCGGGAGAAAGGAAGAAAGCAAGTGGATTCTGGGCAGTGCACAGGTAAAGGAAGAGTGAGCAGACATGAGAAGATGGAAGTAGGGAAGGAAGAGGCAGCTTCTGAAAGGAAAGAGTGGAAGGGCTCAGCCAGACAGGTAGAGAAGCAATGGTGCAAAATAAGCATACCAGAGGCAGACCATTTAAAGAGAGAGATTTGCACGTGCAGAGAAAAAAAATGCAAGGTGGAGGCTAGTCATCTGCACCCTACTGAGAACACTCACCTCAGAGTAACACTCAGAAATGATTGGGCCTAAACTAGGAACTCTTTGGTGCACACTCTCAGCTCAGACTGAAAATATCAAATCATCACCTAAGGTAAAATTTGTCCCAGCATCCAGAGGCATCCGTAGCTGCCGGGGCCCTGCCTGGCTGAGGCGGGCCCGGATTGGTGGAGTAGAGTGACTTCACGCCGCCCCGTTCATCACCCAGCTTCTCCCTCCCCGGTCCTGCAGGCTCCTCCTGGCCTACTTTACTACAGTAAATCAGTCTGGAGCCTATTAGCTAGCCAGCCCAGGAACCGTTGTACGCAGCTCCTCAGAGCTCTCTGGCACTAGCAAACCAGACAGACGTGAGCAATCCTGGCTGGGAGGGAGGTAGAAAAAAAACACTGCAGAGCTCAGTCAAATTAAGAGCCTCTGAGGGCTCGAAACATCACTGCTTGAAAGTGCTTATTCATACAACACTGCAGCACGCTGTGCTCAGGCACACAGCAGGCACCACAGTATAGTACACAAAGACAAGGGGCACCGGCAGATGATTTACAACACACTAAACTGTTTACACACGTTGAAGGGCAGCTATGTAGTCTCTGCAAAACCATACCACTACTATTCCCTTGCGCACAGGCATACACACATGCACATACATCCCCAGAGAAGACCCACTGCATTTTATTATAGTAAGTATTTTGCAGTCTTGCCATTAGTACACACTGGAATCTATGTAACAGATGTCACCATCATGCAGATGTGCAATGTAAACAGTAAAGAGGGCCCAGCAATCCACAGACAGACAACATTACTTAGCACTTAAACCACCTCTAACAAGGGCCATCAGTATACAACATACACAGAGAACTCTCCCACCGAGTCCTGTCTCAGCATACAGGGAACGTGTAATTCTGGTATGTGTTTCTGTTGTGATGCATTCATGCAGTCACCTGCTTATACAAGTCAAGGGTGGCACACTTCACTCTTTTACTCAGCATATTCAAATACACCAACCTCATGCTTGTCAGGGACATAAAGCCCATCTTATGAGCACATACATATTTCTCTATTTCCATCCCAAGCATTGCTGTGGCTATAATGCAGCTTCAACATACCTGATCCAATGCCATGTAGGAAAAATACCACCACACCACCAGAGTTAGTTACACTCACTAGGATAAGGATTGTCATCCTTGTTGTGCACTAGGTGAATTTCCAAAATACCTCCTATGCTATAACATTGATGACAGTAATCCAAAAAGTAACCACAAGACATCCAGTGGTTACAGACATACACAAACAGCAAATGCTCACACTGTGGACAATCTACTCCCCAACCCCTCTTTCATGGGGCCACTGAAGTCCCTTAATGGCAGCCTACTCATTTGTGTGCATTTTGCTACAAGTATTCCCAGCAGCATGGGGAGAAAAAACCAAACCAAACCAACAGCCTCATGAAGGACCTTCAGCGAATCCTAAGCTAGAGAACCAGTAAAGCCTGACTTCGCAATTCAGAAAAAGCTGAATTTCCATGTTGCAGTCTTTTTACAGCAGAGGCTATCTGTAGTTCCAGCAGGGTGCAATAGCTCACGAACTTAAGAGCAAACAGGAAACATCTCCTGAGGAAGTCTACTTCTCGGAAGGGTACAACCCACTATGACACACTTGAGGTCTGGGTAAGAATTCAAAGCTCTATAAATAGCTACAGCAATAGTCATGTTAGCTCTGGGTTTGAGCTTGTAATTCCTTCCAGAAAGGTATCTTACAAATAAGAAAACATTGCTTGACACTGCACTACCTGCAAGCGTCACTGTCCCTTCAAACAGTCAAAAACTGTCACAACTCACAGCCATTAGGGCATCCTCTGTATAGATACATCATTGTGGCTTGACTACTGCCCATCATTACAGTTCTAGCTTTGCTCTAACCAGAGCAGAGTCACCTCCGAAAGATTCATGGTAACAGAAAAATTTACTTTAAGTACCCACACAGTGGAAACAAGGGGCTTAGAAGGCTCAGACAGATTAGTTCCCTAGAAAAGGTGCGTGACCTGCAGGCACAGAATGCAACATGCTACCTGTGAAGCGCCACTTCAGCTACTATTTGATTCTCCCATATGGCAAGAAAGGAAAGTCTGCAGGATTTGGGGGAGGAGTTAAAAAAAAAATTAAAATAAAAGCCGAAAAAACCCCCAAACAACCCTGTGCCTCTGTGAAACATGCGTGCAAAACCTGTTAGTAACAGAACTAGCAGGAGGGAAACCTAGAAGCAGATCAGCAAACATTACAGGGAGAGAAAAAGAGCTGCTACAAAGAATGCAAGGAAGAGATAGTTTAACTGTTATGCACCTTAGTGTACAGGTGTACAGATCCCCAGGAAAATATGCCAGATGGATAAACTCCTGAATCCTTTCCCAAGTCAGTGTTCTGCAGCTCTACAGCCTCTGCTGTCAGAGAAAAATCATATGCAATCACAGCATCTGCAAGCTAGGGCACACCTCCATTTCCCTGGGGGAAGGAAAAAAAAAAAAAAAAAAAATCTCAGAAGGGACTCCCTCTTTGCTGCAGCAGCTGGGAAGTCACATGAGACTTCATTTCCAGAAGGAAAATATGCATTTCGCACTCTTGGCATCATGGGAGCTGTAGTCAAACTGTACACAGAACAGAAAGTGCCTGTAAGCCATTTCTTTCTAAGCTATGTGAATACAGTGTTTGTCACGGCATGCAAGTTAGAACTTAGGGTCTTGGAAAGGACAGCAATGTAGAACAGCACCACAGTAGAAGCACTGTACCTTCAGCTACCCTGGAAGAAGAGAATGGAGAAAAGATCCCCTCCATCAAAAGGTGAAGAAAAATAATTCCCTATAGAGACTTTGGAGAAGGAAGAATACTATTGTGTAAGGAAAAAGAGGGTCAGTATCAGGAGGGTAGAAACTGGGATGATTCAGATTGCTACTGCTGCTTTCTTGAGCAAGAGGACTGCTGCTTTCACACAGAGTCTTTTGGCTCTTTTTCCCTTCATTGTCTTGCATGTTTTGAACTCTCAGCCTTCCATTTGCTTGAGATGGTGCAATAACCTCTCCCACCCCAGAAGAAACTCATTCACTCTGAAAGGGGCAGGCTAACAACAGAATACTTCATGACTCATGGCATGCTTCATGGAGAAATTCCTCCTTGATGTGAATTCGACAGGAAATGAAAAGCCATCTTCTAGTTTTTACTTGCCTTTGCAAATAACTTGCAGCCACTGGTGAAAAGGCAGTAAGACTTCATCACCTTGGGCAGAAGCATTATGGCCTGATCACCTCCCTTTTCATTTAGGTCAAGTTATTCTGAAATAACTCACAGCATGAAACAAGTCACATCACACCACAGCCCAAGACCTTAACAGAACACCATTTTCACTCAGAATAATGCTAAACATCTTGTCTTGACAAATCAGAGTATTTTACAGTGCCTAACAGCCAAGACTCTTCAGATCCTTTGTAACTTAGGTCTTCCAAAAGTACATCAAGCTAAATCTTTATATGGAGTCCAACAACCTTCAGTCTTTGGGCTGGCACTACCCAAGGGATAATCCATAGACACACATAGGTAGCACACCAAAGAAACAAAGCCTTCTGAAGTCATCTGGACCCATGGGGCATCTAATGCAATATCCTACCCTGGGCAAAAAACTAACCTCGTGTGTTTCAGATAAATGGGTGAAAACCTTGTAGCAAGAACATACAACACAATATTTTGGCTTTATGAATAAAAACCCTAGAGGAATGGCTGCAAATTCTTATGAGGAAGAGAAAGGTCCTGGATCCTTCATTTCTGAAACCTGAGACAGAAGAAAGTAGCTAAAGGAGAGGCTCCAGACCGAGGTCTTAAACACAAGCTTCCAGTTGGCAGACAGAGAAGTATTCCACATCAGCATTGAAAGCCTCCTATGGCCCAAGACACTCACTACCCCTTGCATGTTCAAGGGGTCTTCCAGTAGCAGTGGCATCTGCAACAGGGCAGAACCAAGGATGCCAGGCTGCAAATACAGAAGATGCCTGTTTTCCCACAGTGTCACATACCACAACGCTACACTCCATTGGGGAACCCAGAATAAAGATCCCTAGTTTCTCAGGGGAATGACGCATGGCAGGTGCTGCACAAAGCAACAGCCTGCTCAAGCTCACATAAAGAAGTCAGAGTGCTTACATCTCTAAGCCTGAAGCAAAGATTCTTTTTCAGAGTAAAGAAATAACAAAATCTTACAATGCTGGAAACTTTGATAGACCCATATCCCTCAAGCAGGCCCATATTACATATGGCCTACCATGTAAACAAGAGGAAGGGGTTAGGGAGAGAAAGAGAAAGCACATAACAGAGCATACTACAACCAAGGTACTTCAGAAGAAAGGGAAAACAAGCAGCAGAAAAGTCTTAAGGAAAAGTATTAGGTCAAACTTGCAGGAGAAAGGGGGTGGGGGGGTGGGGGGAAAAAGAGCAGAGGGGCTCAAGGACTGACCTTGGCTAGTACCATTACAATGCCTGACCTTGTTATGATGCATGGTGCAGTGGGGAGACGCATGCTGCCATCTTATCACCAAAACGCACAACAAATACTCTGCAAAGGCCAAGAAAGAAATGGGTGGGAGGAAAAACAAGGAAAGAGGAGAAGGAAAAGAAATGCGGAGGTCAGTGAGCACTCACACGGTTACAGTCATCTGTAGAAATGGGGAAGTCTGTCCAAGTGCCAATGTGCTCCCCAGCACCCTGAGGAAGCGTCACTTCAGCAGCAAGGGAGCAAAACACTGTTGAATTGAAAGAGGATAGAATCCCAGCTTGTTTACACAAGCACAGTAGTTTTGGGGGAAAAGTGGCACAGCGCAGTGACCTCAGAATCCACCGTGGAAAGATGTAATTCCACCACTGAGACAGTTCTAGGACCGCTTTTGCTGATATTATTGTAGCCACTGCAGTTGGCCTCAGAGGAAAGGAGCAATGACTAGGCTGATGAGAAGGCAGAGCTATGGAGAGATCTCCAAAGAGCTTGTTCTGCGCAAGAGGCACTGGTCTTTCTCTGCTCTCAGATTTCCTCCATCACAGGCAATTCAATTTTAAAGGCACAGCTGCCTTTAAGTCTCTGCCAGATATGCTGCTGCTATGAGATAAGACACAATTAAGAATTCTCTATAGAAACAAAAAGAATTTGAGGCTAATTACCAGAAGGAAATTCTCAAGGCCAGAATTAACCAGCTACCATTTTTCTTGAACTAGGCTGTCCATTACCAGGTGGAAGCTAACACAGCTTTTCCCAAGTCTCCTGAAACAGGGGGGAGAATAACTGGTTTGAGCATCAACACCACCACCAGTTTTCTTCTTGGTAAAAAGCATGAGTGCTTAGCTCAGAAGGACACCAGAGTATGGCTTGCAGAGATAGAGTCCATAAAAGCATGTTCCGAGCCCAGCTTGACCCATTACAAGGAACTTTTTCTGCTCTTTGCCTTTTCTGCCAGGACTCTCTGATCCACTAGTAAATAGAGCAGCCTGTGCAGCTCAGTCTGAGCTATCAGGTCACTACAGGGGAACCTGTGTACTTTATGCTTGATGATTCAGGTGCCCCCGGTGTCTCAACAAACCAGCACCAATTAACACTTCTTCCCAGGGACACACAGAGGAGCTCGTCTTACCGAGTCCAACGCTCTGCTAAATGGGCTTCATCTCAGTGTGGAAACAAGTATGTAGAGGCAGGCAAAATACAAAGTTACAGGGATCTCTTTGTAAAGTATGTAACATTTAACTACCTCTTACTTTAAGGAGCTCTTCTTTGTGCAGTGCGTTTCCAAATAGCATCTCATTTCCTATGGTCATGGAATGCAGCAAGAATTAAGAACATACTTACCATCACCACATAATTTCCCTCCTCCCCACCCCATATTGTTTGCTTATTTTGTATTACAACTCATTTTGAATGCTTGCTATTTCCCCATTTAGACAGCCAACTATAAAGTGTAAAGACGCACTTATTTTCCAAGGTAACCATTGCAAGTACTTGCACGCACCAAAGATACGTAGCACTAAAAGCATGGAAGAGACTACAATAAAGTGTTTATGTACTGACTGGAAAGTTAGGAAAAAGCTGATTTGTTCAGGGACTCACATTGAGAGCAATCTGTACAACAGATAGCAGCTATCTTACAAGAGTAAGAGCATGTTTCACCAAGCAGATCCAAAATAATTTGATTTCCCAGTTCAGACAAGTGCCCTTAGATTTTTGGGGAAATTTTTCTGTCCCTACAGCAAAGTAAGAAGAAATATCCTGCACTCAGCAGCAGGGGTTCAGAAACAGCTGATGTCTGCACTGTAAACAAGGGCCTGTAAAGGTCTCTGTAAGGGCAGAAGCACATGCATTCAAGCTGAAAAAAGCTATTCCCAGATGCCCTTCCACCACTCGTATAACCTGCCAGAGTCTCAGGGGAAGCTGAGGCAGCAGCAGCATGGGTCAACAGCACTTTCTCCTCCAGCTGCAGTCAGAAGCTTAGGCAGAATGATCAGCCTCCCTCTGGGCATTCAGCTTCCCTAAGCAATCAGCTAGAAAGCCAGGGCTGTAAACAGCAATGCCAGTTCTGAATTAGACTTATACTATGGTCCCAGATTCTCAAAAAATTGAAGTAGGAGAGCTAAAGAAAAAAAAGCCTTCAGTTTCTGCCCTTCAACATAGGCCAGTCCTGTCTATCAATTTACTGGCTCAACAAGTACGTTTTAACTTGCTGATCCCTGCAATACTCCTCCCTACCTAGTCACCTGAGCATTTATCTTCTTTTCTGTGCCCACTGTGTGTCAAAAAAGTCACTATAAATTAGGAGATTTTGCTCCATCTCGTCTCCAGGATTGTTAGGTAAAGCTTGAAAGCTTTGAGCTCTTATTAACAATTGAGGCAAATTAAAGCCATAGCAACTCAAGCAGATACTGCCTTGAGACACCCTTCTCACTCCACTGCCAGATATTACAAACCCCTGTACTAAGGATGGCAAGAGATGCTTTGTACTCCTTACAGACACTGCCATCAGCATCTCAGTCTGCTGACTTGAGTAGTCAACAGCAGCATAAGCTGAGACACTGTACGGTCCCCTCTTCAGCTGGGATGTCTGTTTGGCATCACATTTTAGTCTTTTATTGGTGATTACTAAGTGGATACACAGGCCTCATTTCTACCTCCCAGGCAGTATTCTGAAGAGAGAAATGCCCCTTTCAAACTGGCTTTTTGGCTTTATAGGCCACAGAGAAGCTAAAGGACAAGTTCTGTTACCTGCATTCTCCCATACTATTTGTCTGCTCCATCAATTGACTGTTGGCTTAGATTTACAGTTTGAGTTCTGTGCAGATAAGATCACCTTTTGCTTCCACTTAAATAGCACACCAGGTCCCAAACTACAACCAGGGATCCTAGGCATTGCTGTATGCAAATAATATTAACAAAACATTTCAGTAACACATGGCGACCTAGATTTGCAGCTATTCTATCTGGGGGGAAAGAGAGGAAGAGACCTGGTTAAAGACCAAAGAAGAAACACAGAACTCAGAACGATATTTTGAGATGTGCTTTTTTGCTGTTTGCCCAGAGGCTTCCCTAAACATCCCCGTCCCTTCACATGGAAAAGGGATTAGAAAAAGGGGACTTGAAGAGCTGTACACCGTCCCATCACATTTTCTCTTAATACCACCTTTGTTTTACTGCACTGTATTAATCAGTCACATCACATAAGTTGGAAGCAACAAACAACGTACTTTCAGAGCTTTTCTTTGCAGTGGAAGCGCCAGGCACATTCACGACATGACTCATAGGTACATCTTGGTTTCTAATGACATCTCAGTTGAAATGTTCCCAGTATGAAGAAAGGTGGGTTTCTCTGACAGGGAGACAAAGAGGCATTGCCTACATGATGCTCTTTTTGAGGAAACTCTGCACTGATTTCTAGAATCCATTCATTTCTACAAGTGTTACCAAGAAGGGGAGAGATCACTGGTACAGTTAAAATTCCCAGACCCTTCAGTTTGGGCACATGCAATAAAATTGGAAGGACAGTTGTAGCCCCTGGATGTGTCCCAGGACACACCCCAGCTTAAGAAGGCACCCCCATCATGTGTTCCACACCTTGGGAAACTCTGGCCTAGAGATTTAAAGTAGAAGTCTGCAATACAGGTTCTATAGCAGTCACTCTCTGCATCACTGTGTAAACCTGGTCACGCACTAACGGAATTAAGCATCAGGCTCCCTAGAAACCCCCTCACTTCTCTGCATCTTTGAAGGCCCTAGCTCTGGCTGCGAGAGGTTGAAATCAGTTAAGTTCTGAGACTCTCTGATGGCTAGTTTTACAGCAGGATTGAAGTTTTAGTGCTACAACAGAAGACCACAATGGCCTTGTCTGTCTTTATTGATCTTGCCCTTTGTCTGAAAACCGTCCAATTGTTGACCAAATAATCTCAAAAGACCCTAAAACAGGCTTAATGCCAACACTTTTCCTCTCAGAATGCCCTCCTTCTCCACATCTGGTTTATAATGGAAGGAGGTGCAAGCAGAACAAATCTGTTAGTCTTCTGAACAACCAGCCTCACTCTCAACAGCCAGCTGGCATCTCACAGCAATGTCTACTTAAAAAGAAGTCCTGGGTAGAACATGCAAGCAGAAAAACAAAGCTGGAAGTGTAATACATTCTGCACCACAGCCACAGCTCGACTGTAACGCTCATTGGTAGAGTTGAAGCAGCAAAACCTGGGCACTTCAAAGCACGTTATTTACACCAAGAAACCCCGTCCAAGGAGTACAGGGAAATATCTTTGAGTAGCTCACACCAAGCTGTAGATACCAGCATGCTCTTCAGCATCCAGCTGGTAGCCTCACTCCCTCAGACCTGCTGTTAGCAACACAGGGAAGGCTCGGAGGCACAAGTGAATGCTTTGTTGCAAGGTGAAACCATGCTAACTGCTCAGCAGCTGACAGCATACTTCACAAAACAGCCTGCTAACAAGGGCCAAAGAGGCTTACATACAGAACTGGAGACCGATGAAAGGGGATGGTTAATTATAATGCATCCCTTCTCTGCCACTTCTCCACAGGCTTCGAGACAGCTGCCATAATATTCTGAGAATCACAGTACTCCCAGAGGATACAGAGCTGATGGCATGACCATTACTTAAGGTCTGCAAGTGAAGTACACTTACACAACTGAAACTTCTGCTCTTGGGAACAGGAAGGAAGGGTAAAGAGTCTGCCCAGTGTCTCAGGGAAGAAGGACATTAAAACGCCTCTTCACCACCTCCTCATGTTCCTGAGCATCACGAGCTAGTGACGCAGCCATGTGAGGTCTGTCAGACCTCCTCTGCATTCAGGGATATGCAAAGCACATTAGGGTTTATCTAATCTTAACTAACACTAGTCCAATAGAGTCAGAACTGATCAGGAAATGGAGGAGCAAGATCCAAATCCTGGTTTGTCCTACTGTTATATCTAGTTTAAGATCATGCTTTTTCTTGTGAAGTTACATTACTGATCTGTATATGCAGCTTCTCACACTACAAGCGCTGTCTGAGAGCTAACTGTTTTCAGAACGGAAATAGGCAGGTATCATTTTGCCATGATAGCTTGGAACAGAAGGCCAAATTTTAAAAGTTATTTCTTTTTAGTGATGGTGGGGATTCACACAATCTATTTCACCTATTGTCTGCACAAAACCTATCCATGATATCAAAACTGTCTCAAGAGTGGCAATCAGCTAATACCCAGAGGTATGATATTTGACTACGTTACTCTAGATAGCATAAAACTACCCAGTTCTCAAGTTTGCTCT
Organism: Astur gentilis; assembly: GCF_929443795.1. Lineage (NCBI taxonomy): Eukaryota > Metazoa > Chordata > Aves > Accipitriformes > Accipitridae > Astur > Astur gentilis. The sequence goes on along the minus strand of NC_064884.1, from coordinate 900,581 downwards.
GAACTCTTCAGAGCTCCAGGCTCCCATGCGCTGAGCAACAACCAGCACCAGTACAGGAAAAGGCACAAGGAAGCCAATTAATCCTGCAAGGTCTCCTCCACATCTGTGGCCCCAGTAAGACACACAAAGGAGAGGTATCTGTCCTTCCATATCCCTCACAGTCACAGAGGAGGGAACAACAGGAACTATCCCCAATTTGCTTCAAATCAAAGTGCTCTCAATTCAGTCTCCTTAAAATAAAAGGAGAATGGGAATGAAAGAGAGTGCAAACATAGCACAATTTGATGAATTAAATCCAATACTGATTTTCTACGAAAAGAACAGCCTTACCTCCACTGACAGCAGACCGTAGACATACTCTGCAATTAACAACAGTCCATCTTTAAAACAAAAAACAATGTCGGCATATGAGGAACAGAGAGCAGGTGATGCTTCCATTCAGGCTAACTCTGCTGACAGTAGCCAATCTTGCGATCCACGTGTAAGAGAGCTGATCTTAAGCTACTCTTGTCTTCTACAGCAGAGAATCAATGCTGGGGCTCAGGAAGCAGCAGCAACCAGAAGGTGAAAAGGGAAAAAGAGTACTAGTTCTGAATCTAAATATTAACCATCTTTCCTACGTGACAAAGGAGACTTGTACCATTCTGGTTAAACTTTCTATTTAATATTAAGTCCAACTGACTTGGAGTTTGGAGCTAGATCTAAATCCAAAGTCACCCTAAAGTTATTGCAAGAGCACCAGGGTTCTGGTCTGGGACCCTCTGAGAACTCATTAGCTTGCAAGTCTGCTCCACAAAGTCTTTAGCACCACTTTTGAAAACCTCCATAAAGGCATCCATCTGTGACGGTTAAAAGTTACTCAGGGATTTAACTAGCATTAGGATCCTTCCTATCAAGGACTTGAAATTCAGGCATCCCTTACAGCTAGCACAGTTGGAAAGACCAGTGAGCTAGTCCCCCCATATTTTACGCTCTTACTAGAAAGCAGCAGCTGGCTTCTACTTAATCCTCACCTTTAAAAGGGCATCCATTCCCTTTTACTCCAATACGCTCTTCTCCTCCATAATGCAGGAGGCCCGCACCATGCTGCGTGCGTTGGCGTAGCCCAGGTGACGGAGAGCTCCTGCGCTCTGTTCCTTGCAAAATCATCACATCCGGACACACAAACAAGGCTCTGTTAGTCCCTGCCCACCGACCCCCTTTCAAGAACAGACGCAGCATGCACGGGCACCTTTTGCTCTCAGTTCTCACCTGTCTATCTGCAAGTACCCCAACCAATAGAAAAAACCTTCTACTATCCCTGAAGCTACAGAGGTAGCAATCTTTGCTGTGCCTCCACTTGCAGGCACACAGGGGCATGGTATGTTAGTGCCAACTTCTTTGTATCAAGGGGAAAGGGACACAGGCTAGGAACATGCAGCATAAGCAAGCCCTGGGTACATAAATAAAATACGGAATTTATCCTGACCTCTTGCACACACCCCAAGGATGTCATTTTGGCACATTTTCAAAGTTTGACCTCTTTTCTGATCTTTACAGAACTTCCTGGGAATCCAAGCAACCGACAGAATTTCTTAAGCTGTCATAAGTCTATGACATAAGTCTATAATGTAAGTCTTAAGACATAAGCTTATGTCTTAAGCTGTTCCCTAATCTTGCAAGCTCTCTTTCGTGAATTTTGATCCATTATTTGAGAAACCCTTACTAGCTTACACAAAGGAAAAACAAGCCCCACAGCCCCAGAACTAGCAGAATAAGGTACTGCACAGTTTAGAGGGCTAATTAAGCTGCAGCCAAGACGTAGAACGTATCAAACTGAGACATCTTCGAAACTAACTGCTCTTCCCCATCTCCTGCATTTTGATATGACCGCTAATGTAAATCATTTTGACTTACATTTAGTTTTTCATGTAAATAATTTTTATATGATCTCATGTAAACTGCCACTCGCTTCTCTCCTCCATTTCCCCACTGCCTATTGCTTTCCATCCTTGTACTTTCCATGCTCTCTTCTCTTCAACAGTTTGCCTCCTCCTTAGACTGAGTATGAGTCTAAGGACGGATTCTTCCTCTGGTTCAGTAGCTTAACTTTTATTCTTAATTAAAACATAGTATGCATCCTAAACCTGATGGGTGCCTCTTCTGTCGTATCACGACAAAGAACAAATCCTTGGATCAAACAGAAGCAGGCTCATGAACTTGGACTTAATCTAAATGAAAGCTCAAGGTAATTCATACATACTCTTGTCTTGTTACAGTGATTATGGAGTCTGTTGTGTGAGACACATCTCATCCAAGTCTCTGGCTGTCTCCATCCCAACCTCACCCACCCCTTTGAATTACTTTAAGAAAAGCTGCTATTGCGAGCACAATTACTTGGACACTCAGTAACTCAGCTCTGCCTATCTTTGTACTTATACAATTGTGGTGTTTCAGCATCTGAGCAACTCATACTTAATTCACCACCTCTATTTTCCTGTGAGGTAAAAAAAGGAATTATCCTTATTTCATTAATAGCAACATGAAATGACTCACCCAGGCAGAGAGCAAGGAACTGAGCCCTAAATTCATACAAAACCTGACTCTTTCTAGCCTGTCTGATTAAACTCTCCCTTCTGAGGCTCTAAAAATACTCATAAAACACATAGTTACCCCAAAACAAAATAAAATCTATATAGGCCCCCTCTCAGCATAAAGCAGGCATGACGGACACTTGACAACTTACATGACTTTGCAGAAGGAAAGCTTTTTCCTCAGTGAAGATACATGCAGATGGCAGACCTGCTTCACTGCTGTCCTGCAGGATGCCTTTTCAGGGTATGGGTTCTGGACCATGGCAGTAATTCACAATGCACAAGCCAACAGCAGCACTCACACCTCAAGAAAAAGAATTGCTAGAGAACACAGAATGCATCTGCCAGCAGCAGGACAAAATTCTCAGTCTTTTCTGAACAGACCTGAGGGTTGGAGCATAGTCCTTGGAAATCCATCACTGAGAAGCTGAACTCCACTAGCAGCACCCCCTGGTACCATCTTGTACAGTAAGAGCAGGCATGCAGTTAAAATCTTTGCTATACCTAGTCCAGATTTCAGCCATCCTCAGTTATGTATTCCGCTCCATTTTTTTATCCCAGAGTCAACTTAGCAACTCAGCATCCCTTTACTTTTGGCTGGAGTAGCTTCTTTCAGCACTTCACCAGATGTACTGAGGTTGTTACAGATTCTCGCTTGCTCTCTCCTCTAATCCTTCAAGTGCAGCAGAGGCTCCTTCTGCCTGTGATAGCAGAGGCAGCATGCCAAGAGAAGGTGCACCTTCCAGTACATACCACATGGTTTCTTACTCTCCCCTCTTCTGCCCTACTCCGCTCAGCCTTTGTCACAATTAACAGGCCTGCTGAAACCCTAGGTGGTCGTGGTTTTGTTTAGGTTTTTGGGGGATTTGAGAGCTGCTGTGCAATAGTCAATTGATCAAGTGAACAGAATTGCCCGCAGTTCTTTGTAACAGAAGCAGAGAGCTCCATAACTGTGGGTGGAGGACTTTTTGTTAGCAGTCAAAAATACCACCATAAGATCAGCAAGAAAGACCCTCCTAATTCAATTCTCAAGAGTCTAGCAGATTCAAGATGCCTCAGAAACAACCTTCAACTTTGTTAACAGGAATAGTAAATAAGTTCTCAAACGTTTTGTTAGCCTTCTCACTAGTTCCTGTCCAGCTTCACAGCTTACATGAAACTCAAAATGTGTTTGAGTTGGTTTTTTGGTTAAGTTTCATGAGCACAAGCCACTGGTATCCAAAGGAAGACTATACCAGTGGACCCTCATGCAATTACATTAGCAAAGAAGGGAAAAAAACCCAAAGTGGCAAAGGCTATTTACTAGCCCTTGCATGGATTATTTAAGAATCAGCATCCTCCATGAAAACAGTACTTTTGTAATTTGTAATTAAGTCTAGGCAGCAGGAATATTGCAGGTCCCCAATAAGAGAGGTCACAAGGTTCACCATCACCCCAGCTCTGCATAAATAGGCCTGAGATCTGATTGTGCTGTGCCTAAAACACGTCAGTTCCAGACAGGAAGGTATTCTTAGCACCAGTCTAGAGGCTCCAGTTTAATCTAGATCTGAAACAGGCAGCCCTTCCAAATGACTCCCCTTCTCGCTATGCTCAGAAATCCCCCATCTAAGTATTAACGAAGCCTAACCCTGTTTAACCTATGAAATCCCAGACCAAATGGTATAACAGCATACATGAAATAGAGGAAGCCCAGGTATCCCCTAAGTACCCATCTGCTTTGCTGTCAGGTTCTTTATTTCCTGGTTGGAAACACCGATCCCCACTAGTCAATTATGCCAGGCTCTGCAGCACCAGAGACTAGTAATTGAAGTGAAACATATGGAGGAAAAGGTTAGCTACAACTACCAAGTGCTAATTCTGAGCCAAACTCTGTTGGGATATTAATTAGCTCTTCAGGGTCAGGATGTTCTCTCAAGTGAGTCAATTCCTCAGATGCCTACTCAGCTGCTCCTCAGTTCTTACTCAATCCATTGGCCTTTGCCATCACAACGGGGAGTCTTGAGTTCAGTAAGCATTTGCCCTACTATACAGTTTGTAAGAAAGACCTCTGACCTCAGAGACAGCTTATGTGGAGTAACTGAGTAACAGACCTGAAACAATGCTCTTGTGAGGGACCACGCCCAGATACAAGCATGCAGCGTGGAAGACACCACATTCAGATGCTTCTTGTAACCCACTACGCAGCAGCACAAAGCAAGCCGTTCCCAAATCTCACCATATGCTCCCTCCTGTGGGCTCACCATAACCCCCAGTCACAAGATCAGCCAAGTAAAATGCAACATAACTCCACTGTGCAATGCAGTAACAAAACAATGGGAATTTCAGAAACCAAAGTCCCAATGCAACGCTGGTCCCAAGGATATTAGCAGGGACACAGGCCTGCAGGAGCTGGCCTGGAATAGAAAGGCAGTAGTAGCTCAGGGCTCATAGTTCATGCACAGCAGAAAAAATGAAGTAGATTCAGGCTCAAAAGATGAACTACAAGATACAACAAAACTTAATCATACAGCTCTGAGCAAAGCAACAATAAATCATGCACAAAAATAAGCATTCATATTTCAACAGCTTTTGTGCCAATGCTGCAATTTGAAGCAGTCATTAATCAACCTAAAGAAGAAGAAACTTAGGCTGCTTCTGGAACTGCATAGCAGTTCTCACCCAGCTGCTACACATAAGCTCTAGATACCTTAGGACTGTCACAACACATCAAAAGTAAAATACAGCAGCCAAGGTCAACATTGTCTTTGCTGAGGACAAGGACCACATACAAAATTTCACTTCTGTATTTTTAAAGATCAGAGCTGCTAATCAATACACAGCAAGTTCGATGAAGCTATCCACACCAGCTACAGTTTTGGGGAATGTGCCTCAAAAGAAAGTGCAGGGTACTTGACGAGTTGGATGCATTTGTCCCACAAGTTCTACTTTTAAGTAGGCAAAAAATGCATCTTTTTAGACGTTGGTAAGACCAATGTAAAGCACATTTCTTGTTAAATAACTCTGAGAAATACAAGGAAAATAAATAAGGACCTCAACCAGCCCAGCCCATGTAATTTCACTGAGCGGTTCCAGGCGTTCCCCCAATTCAGCCGTGAACAGACTTACCTGTCCTCACACACATGAGGGCTCAAGAACCGGGATGATTCATCATCGTGACTGCTTTGCTGGCTGCTCTGCTGGCTGCTGCAGTATGAGACAGGAAAACAGAAGCAATTAGACAGATTTGTATAAGTCCCTACAAAACACCCTGGTTTAAAGCCAGAACAAGGAAAAACACAAGGTTCATATTTGGGAGTGCAAAGAGAAAATAACAGAATACATTAAATTCATATCTGATTTACAACAGGCATGATTGGTTTGAAGCCTCTTAACCTCACTGAGTGACACTTACTTAATAACTTTCTGAAATACAAAAGTGGCCTTGCACATTGCCTGTACGCAGTTTCATCATGCCATCCCAGAACAGCTTCTTACAGCTTAACATTCAAACACCAAACTGCTGCATGTTCATATACCCCTCACTTCTCGGCAGCAGGACAAAACAGTTAAAATGAACTCTTACTAAGCACGAAGGGGCCAACACTTAATTTCTGGTGGAGAGTTGCATGCTGAGCCCACAAGATGTCACTCTGCCCCTTTAAATAGGTGTTTTGGGGGCGATTTTTTTCCGTGTACATCTACTGTATAGATTTCGCCTTATTCCCTTCTAGCAGCCTCCGCCTGCTCCGGGAACCCATGAGGGTTCCTGCATCTCATTTCTATTAGCTTTATTTCTTTGCAAGAGTTTTCCTTCTGAGCAATAGGTAGCTCTGATTCTGCCTTCAGGTAACAGACTGCAGCGCAAAGAGCAGATGTTCCTGGGCTAGCTTCAATCTACCTCGCCAGGGTACCACTGGCTATGGAGCCATGGCAACACAGCTTTAACACAAACTGCACAGTCCCACCTGAGGCACTCAGTACACTTGCCTGCACACACAGGCTGTGCTAAAAATGCTGTGGCTTCAACTGTTGGTAGGACCCAAACCATTCAAATAAAGCTAGCTTGGGTATGCATATGCATGCTTGCAATCTCAGCTTCTACTGCACTGTCAACAGATCTGCACAGCACATTGCCCAAAAGGCACAGATATACAACTACTGTATCAAAGTGGACTAAATTGTACCCTTTCATTCTTAAGAGCAATAATTCTCAGCTAGTTATATCTATTTTGGAGGGAAAACGTAGTACCGAAAACACTGCAATAGGATTTTTCCATGAAGTCTACTTGTCCATTGGTTGGGGGTTTTTTACCTGGCCTTGACCTTTTCAAACACTATAAGGAGGATCCTATCTCTTGAAGAAAACACTTGCTTCTGCTGTGCAAGAACCATTCCCTAACTTCTCTTTCCATTTCAGCAATACTCCCTTCCCTGTCCCTCTTTAAACCGATTTCTCAAAAAAAAAAATTAACAGAAATTTTTTGTCTTCTCTAGATGTACTCTATGCTTATACAAAGAAATTATGGCTATTCTTACTGACACCTACTTAGGCTTTACAATTCAACTACAGAAAGGATACTTCAAAAGGTAACATGTATATTGACTTGAATATATTAAGTCCCACGCAAAAAAAGGATTACTTTTACCATTGCAGAATATTAACAGAGAAAATACTTGAAAAGGTTAGGAGTTTATCTATAATCTTGTCTTCATACTTCCAAGGAATGACAAAATACAGCCAAGCAGGCAGGGGAGGAACTAGAACCATCAAGTTCCTCAGTGACACAATGAGAACTACACACTCTGGTACTAAACAGCATTTCTTCAGCAAATCTGTATAAATAAATGGCTCTAACGAGCCTCCATGTTCACTTTTGGGGGATCCAAACTCCTAAAATGCCTGTCCTTCCCACAAAGTATTCTTCTAATTAGTTTGTTTTCCTGGACAACTGTTCACAAGTTTTAAGGTGAGCATATCACAGTCCTTTAACATCACCATTTTTCTTTTTCACTCTTAAAATAAAAGAGAGAGAAAGGGAGGGGCTTTCTCTTCCCCCTTGAGATCAAAGTTTTTGCCAAAGTGGTTTGCAGTTTCCTCTGAAAAGAAAAAAAGCCAGCGAGTCGTTTTCATTTATTGAATATTTTCATCAACCACCTTGATTTTAACCAGCTGCTGCTCTGAGATCTTCAAGGACTCCATCTTACTGAACATGACCTTTCTGAAAAACACAATAGCTGTCTTGGGGACCCACTTAGCATTTGAGACACCACGCACACCTGGCACTGTCCACTATTTTTGCTGCCTGTTCAGAACATGAGGCAGAAATCTGTTCCTTACTGTTAAGATAAAAAGGGGAGCAGCCTAAAGCTTTCAGAAGAAACTAATTAGTGATTGATATTTACAAAATCCTCGAATAATATAGAAACTAGCCTTTGAGGTTAGCATACAAAACCACAAGAATCACATAATATTTATGACTTTCAGCTACAGATTTAAAGTACATGCTTTGCACTGAAGTCATAGGCATGCATCTTGTGAAGGCACATACACGCAATCCCATAGAGTATACTTTGCTTGTTTTCCCCATTGCACAGTATAGAGTTTTACCATCAGAGCCAAGACAGGCAAGTATTTTTGCAAAAGCCTCTCAGCAAAGGGACAGATTCACTTTTCTGCTCCCACACCCATATAATTAGTCATTCTTAAGTGTCTCATTGTAGAAAGGACAATCAGAGAATAAGAATTCTATATTGGCTTCAAGCTATAAATCAACAGCTGGGTAAGAGCAATATACCTCAAAAAACAAATAAACATCTTTCCTGTACTGCTGAGCTTAATTAAGGCCCAGTGAACTGGTTTGGAAAGAGCTCAAGAGGAACCAAATTTTCCCTTCTAATTCAAAGGAATTATATCACCCTTCTGATAGGAGAAAGCATGGCAGGAACTATTTCTGTAACTACTTGTTTCTTCATTAAAAAAACCTCCCACAAAACTTTGCCATATCAATTCAGATCAAGCAGGTATATCAAAACTTACCAAAGGAGAAATCCCAATATATCACAACCTAATAATAGCACCTGCAATGCTGGTAACCCCATGTGAAAGTTTACTTTTGGACAGCTATACAAGACAAATTTTAGACCTTTTCACGCTCACCCACCCATCACTAAAACTCTCGTTCAGGAAGCCCTCCAAATCAAGGTTTAAAATTTAAAGGAATCCAGATATTGCAACACATTGCAATACAACACCTTACCCCCTTGTCACATATGAACACCAGATTACAAGCAATGAAAACAAACTCAGACCAGGAGAGAGAAATTAGTTTTTACCCACTTGTCTATTTGATGGTATTCAACATGAGCTATGTTTCACTACAACAGTGTTTTTGCATGGAAGCTTTGCAAAAGTTTGTGAGCTTTTCACACAAAGAAAACGTTTGCAACATTCTGAATATTAGACAGTGCAGCTATTCAATTCCCTAAAACGTACAGAGCAGTTGAATGCAAAGCCTATTGTTTTATTATGCTTTTCAGTCCATTTTAAGTTGACCTGCTTTTAAAATGACAGTGTTCCTTTTAGATGGCATAACAAGAAGTTACTGTTGTTATACTGGAGATAATATAAGGAGGTAAGAAAGGTATGATTTGTACTGAAGAGTAATGGGGGGAAGATTTTAGATAGTCATGTCAGTTTTGTATCTACAGAGAAGGCCAAAAGCTGTTTAAAAAAAAAAAAAACTCAGGAAATCAGCAAAACAAGCTTATCTCATTCCAAATCTCACCAATAATAAACTTGATTTTGGACAAGGCTTAAATTTTAGGGTACAGAGGCCCAGTGTGTCCCTTTCTCTCTTATAATTTCAAAGACACTAAACATAACTTTAAGGTTTATACCCTGTAGTTTTCCCTCAATTCTCATGCAAACACTCAGACTCATAACATTACTTACTACTTCAGAAACTAATGAAGAGTTTTAAATACAGATTAACCATGCCTTTTAACAACTATATCTTTGAAGAGTTTACTTCCACCACTCCTCCATCTCACTGCTCCCAAATACAAAAGAAACATTTTTCTACTGACTGAAAAACAGGTGTTCTGATCACACGCCACTTTGTTCAAATCTGGAGATGAAAAAAACAAAAATCAATTTTGCACTATTTGCAAGACTTCTGTATAATGAAGAAAAATAAGAGTCAATTTTGCAGTGAAAGAAGCTCTATACAGTTTGAACAGCAGCAGTGTGTCGTGATAGGTGTATAAAGGAAAACGGATCCTCGAACATCTTCAAAATCGAATTTGTGTTCTGTGTTCTATTTCTTAACAATATCAGCTCAGTTGCCAGTTCATCTTTCCACCACATCAGAAGACCCAACCACCACTCTTCTACAGAAAAAACACATTCCTAAGAATGCTTGTTCTGTTACCTTTCTTTTCCACCATCTGTAATTTGTTACAAGTCTTAAACAGTTTTTATTGACTTCATGACCCACATACACACACATACTTAAATGAACAGTCACAAAACAGTTACACAAAAGAATCATCTTTTCCAAATCTTGCCAGAAGTGAATGTGAACAGACTGCTGGCACTAAAAAAAAAAGTTCAAAACCTGCTTTTGTGTCTTAAATATTTAAAGGTTTCTCTCGCACTTGTTCTTGAGAAGTTCTGAGCTATAAACTAGATTTCGTACTATTCTTATCCTCCTGCCTTTTTTTTTTTTAATAGGTCTCATTTTATTCTGAGATTTCACAGACTCTGAATGATAAGGCTGAGCCAAGAGATCTTATTTTATGCATGAACAGGCTTTTCAAGCTAAGCAGGCCTTCTACTAGAAGTTATTTGTCCAGATTTCACAAACTTCAGACACTTGGGCCAATGTTTGCACACAAGGAACTTTCTGGGACTTCTATACCATCCAGATGGGGGTGAGAAGTCCACCGTACTTTTCTTTCTGCAGGTGTGCTCGGCAGATCTTTATTCAGAGAAAATTTTTTCAACAATGGAGCAAACAAAGAAATGGGAAAGAAATGGCTGTATCCTCGAAGATAGAATCAGTTAATGAGTTTGGAGAATTATTCATAAAACTCTGTGGCCTTCAGAAGACTATTGTTATCCACAACTATTAGCAAAACTTTCAGGTCTGAACCCAGATGAATATTTTGTATTCATTTTGCTTAATTAATCGCTATATTCATAATGCTTTGGGTTCAAGTATTAACCATTTCAAAAAGGAGAATTATAGACATTGACAATCAGGTATTCTTATATTCTTCAATTGCTTTCAGCAACTGTGGCAACAGGTTTTGGAACTAAAAGCTACTACTTAAAAAAAATCTCACAATACATGAATGTTGTCATCAACATAGATTTGGGAGCTAAAAGATATGCAGACAATCAATAGAACAGTGGACTTGCATCAAGGTTTCTGTTCAAATTTACAAAGCTTTTTAATTATTTGAACTAAAGGGTTCTTCTCATTCTCACAGCTACAAACATAAAGACTTGAATCTACCCGTGTTAAAATATATCACAAAATAACTAGGATGTCTGAAGAACTGCCACCAGAAAGAGTATAGCAGTACCAATATCTGGTGTGAGTTATGGTTACTTCCAAGCTGGCAAAAAAATTAAATACATCATATCTTTTAAGGTATTTTTATATTGTCGAAATCCATATTATTTTAAGCCCAAACTCTTTTAATTAAGTCTAAAAGATTCGTGATGAAAATGGAGTATTTAAACAGTGAATTCCATGATGTGCAGTCTTCAGTTGAAAACTCTTCTGATATATGTGCTTGCCCATCCTTCCTTGGCAACATAAACACAGGATAATAAAACTAGATTGAACTTCAAGCCTCGTGTCAGAAGAAGAGGTCCCTTTGAGTGTTTTCCCACAGGGGGCATTAGCAACCCGTCAAAGACAAAACAACAATTTTATCTTTCGATTTCACCTTCCTGCTCTGTTCATCCTTCCCAGAATGTAGCCCCCCTCACGCTTCTCATGAAACAGCAGAAACAGACGTCCCAGTTGCCTAACAACACCTCATTGTCCTTGGCAAATTAAATTCCTGTCATCAAAAGCACCGTGTTACTATGGTTGCATGGATACGTAAATGACTGTGCCATTACAAATGTCAGGGAACTGCCAGGTGGAGGGGAAGGAGAAAGGAGCATAAGGGACATACATTGGAAATCACTGACCCAAGTTCCAAGGGACAGTAGTCTCCCTCATCAAAAAGGGCTGTCCTTCGATAGATCTAAAGCTTTCAGTCTGTGAATTAAGAGCCAAAGCACCCTCTCAGTGATACAGCTTTCCCACAGGTGCTCCGAATTCCCACTCTCAGCATACAACTGTAAACAACTGTAAAGTTTTCAGGGGAAACATATCCTTAACACTGAAGGCAGCAAGGTAACATCAGGCTTCTTTAATAAAGTAAGGAAGATCCATGCTCAGCAAACTAACTGCTGAACTGATACCAAGCCCTCTGGGAGGCAAGTACCACAACATTTCTAAATGACAGCACCCTTTCTGTTTACACAGTCCTGCTTCATCTAAGGACCGACTCTGAAGGAGTTTCTTCAAAGAAATAGGAGGCAAGCACCCTATTTCTATGCACATTCCACTGAAGCTGAAACATGGATATGCAGAGGCAAGAGGAAAATTAGTACCCAAGCTCAAGCAGCAAATCAGTGCAACAAATGGAAGGCAGAGCTGGAAGATGAAGTTTCAAGTGCCTTTTTTAATCTAAACTTAGAGTATGCACTACCTGGAGCCTAACATATTGCCAGCATTCCCAAAGAACCAAAGGGGCACCTACTACTCCAGACATTCATATCTTTTTAATAACTCAGTTTCATTGATGGGAGGGATGTAAAGCAATGTTTACAGTCTAAACCCATTATTAATGATCAAAAAAGGTAAGGGACAGTTGCATATATCATATAGACCATCATCGAATTAGCAATAATTGTGTCCTTTTCAGTCACATTCAGAGTTGGAGAGGCAGAGTGTGAATCTGTAGCAGAATCATCTTCCCTCCTTGCTGGAAAAGGTTACAAGGGGCAGGATGGGCAAGTTTCTTCTTCTCGCTGCATTCATTTCATCAACATCATGTTCAACATGAACAACAGACATCTTGAATTTCAAAATAGAATCCAGTGGAAAAAACTGTCTTAATGAACACAATGATTAATTGTTTAATACCATCAACAGGCACAGTCCTGTGTAAGACATGAAATTCAGTCAGTACAATGGTAAATATTTGCTGACTAGATAAGATCAACAGCATTTAAGTTCCAGGCTGTTTGTAAACCAGTTAATTTTGACACTCTTGTGTGACTGGTCATCCTATACCACACAAACACCGAAAGGCAAATATTTAAAAAGAAAACCACAAAGGCAGTAAGATTCAGCAAAAAAAAAAAAAAAGCTGGTGGGATTCACAGCCACTTAGCACACATTATCATAAACAAATGACAAAAACCTGCAGTCACAGCAAACAGTACATCAGTACTCTTGATAAGAAATATGCATGCATCAGTTTAAAAAAAAATTCAGTTCACTGGAAGCATAAATTAGGTCTCATTTGAACTTGCAGGTTCAAAAAGGAAAGAGACTACGATAACAGCCGAGTTGCACATTACATTAATAGCCATCATTCATGCACTCTCACATTTCCGACGAGAAGAGATACCACATAAATGGAAGTTTGTGCTTACGGACTTTCCAAAGCTACCAAAGGCAGAGAAGATGGGCTGTTTACTACAGAGATCCAAGTCCAAAAAACCCCACAACTTGTGCCATTTTTGCTTTGAAGATGCAAGAGTAACAATACTAGTTAAATACTAAACTATGTATTCAAGTCCCAAATTCAATCCATAGGATATTCACACGTCACTCACACTGTTTTCTGGAGCAAATAGAAGCAAAGTTTTACACATAGTTTAAAGGATTAACAAGGGGAGATGTATTCCAAAACTTTGGGACAATATTAAAACATGTTAAAAAATAATTTGTCAACACCTCTCTACACTTCAAAACACACCACGTCTGACATTTGTCATCCCGAAAACCTCAATTAACGAACTCCAGCTACAAGCAGAACATGAAAAAAGGCAACCCATTTGCCTGTTCCATTAGGAAATCCCTACGGAGCTATCAGTTCCTCACACAAATCAGATTGACAAGAATTTTGTCAAAACTTGAAAAAGCGAAAGTGCGCTCATAACCCCAGTACACACACCTACCACTTCTGCAGCAGCTTGCTGTATTTCTACCAAAGGAGAAGCCCCACTTCTCCTCTGACTTAAAACTGAAACATGGAAGTTCATGAAAGCCAGAGAAACTGAGAACTACAGAATTTACAGTTACTCATTTTGGATCTTCTTTGAATTGCGTGGCATGAAGTGAACAAAACCTTAGTCTACCAAGCCCTTCTAGTCTTCTCTAATCATCAGCCGCACAGGACTTTAACAGTTTTCTCTTCATCAAGTACTTTTTACGAGGTTAGTAAATACTGCCACTAATATTATCTAAAGACAGTAGTCTTCTTGGATTGCATTTCTGTAATGTGAGAGGGTCTATAGCCTTGACTCTTGCAGCTTTTTGTTTTGTTGGGTTTTTTTTATTATTTTTCACATTCAGCAGTTACTTAGGGGAGAAAAATCACGTCACTGTCTCAGGCTTTCATGAGAGCTTTTTCCTCTAGAACACACCACAATATTTTTCCTAGGTGTGGAAGGAAGAAAAAGGTGAATGAAGCATTAATATATTCCCAGAAACATTCAGAATTAATTTCTATTTTATTAAGGAACGCAAAAGCATTATGACCTACTTGAAATCAAAGATTCATTTATTTTTATAAGAAAATTCAAAACAAGACACTTGTGCTAAAAATATTTACACATATGTTGCAACAAATCAGCAGTTCACTGTTAACTGATATATCTTACAAGGGTGACCAAAAGACTTCAGAAATGAACTTTTCTTCTTAAGAAAAAAAAAAAATTGACGTTTTACCTCTTTCTGCCACAGAATGTGAAGAGCAGCAGCCACAGAGCACATAGTTGAACAGTACTAAACATTTTCCTAATACCATTTGTTTCATACTATCAGATAAGGTATGAAGATTGTCTGTAAAACCTCTATGGTTGTGTGTCCAGCAGCTCAAGAAACCTCTGTCTCCTGAGCACGTACTCTTTTCTAAGATGAGATGAGTTGGAATGCTTCCAATAATATACTTCATTTTTAACATCTTATGTTAGAGGCATTTTAGGACATAGGCGAGTCTTTCCCTTTAGCTGAACCTGTCATTTAGGACTTCAGTAAGTGGCAGTCTCCAGCAGAAGACCAAACTGAGGACATTTGTCTTTTGAAATGTCAAGAGCTACAGCACAATCTTTTCCCCACTGACCCAACAAAATCCACAGCAAGTTTTACATTCTTTGGAGCACCAACATTTTGCACTTCATTGTTAACTACTCTGGATACTGTGACTGACCAAATTTATCTTTAGGGCAAACATTAACGCAAGACAAACCGGGTGATCTTGGAGAGCTCAAGGGAAAGGGAGCTCTGGGAAGGGACTGCAGGCATCAGGACACCACAGCTTCCAGAACCTCCTGCAAAAGCAAATTCAGCAAGGAATAATGACGAGTAAAAGATGATTCAAACCCTTTACCATCCTTGGCATTCTGGCTTATTTCTTCTCACGGTAGGGGAGCACATTCAGATTACCACTAGTATGATATTTGCCCAGCATGACTGCCTCGCAGGAAACTGTTCAAGAACAAAAGAGTTACCATACTTCAACTATTGCCTAATGTACTGTTGTTGAGCATTCACAGAGGAGCCTATGTCAGGCAACAATAGTGCAGGACCACCTATTTACTCTCAGCTTCTGCCAGTAGCAAGGTGGAAGCACAGGACCTCAGTCCAATACTGATCTTATGCCAGGAGAGCAGTACTGTAAGCGCAAGTGATCTACCCTCTCAGCAGTTCTCGCCTTACACATCAAGAATCACATGCAGTTCAGGAGATTACTAGCAAGGGTGGCTTTAAGAAATAAATAATAAATTAAAGCAGAGACACTCTCACATCCCCACATGAATAATGCATGTTCATTACATGCATAGCAAAATGCCAACAGATTGCATCGACTAGCCTGTGAGGAAAGAAACATCATCGTTCCTTAATAAAAAATTTCTGCACTTGTGTGCAGGGTTCATAATTTATAAAGCTGTATGCAGGTAAATAACATCTATCATTACCTGAGTAGCAAATGATGGATGAGGAGTATAGGTAAGAAGCTACCTGCACCCCTTATAAAAATCATCCTATTTATCATCTGTATAGGCCCTCAGAGCACCGAACTTGTAGCTTGGGTCATCATGATTTTGTACAAGTTGCAGGTAAACTCCTACCCCCAAGAAACAGCTGTTTCCCGCTTTTTCAACCTTGAACAAAACTGTGTCATCAGCAAGCAAAGCTCTTACATGCCATCTCTGCTGTTTAATGAAAAGAAATAGTCTCTTCTGCTCTCACTACAGCCATCTAACAGCTTTTAGAGCATCAGCAGGTAAACAAACCTTAAAATTATCTAGGCTGTTAAAAACTAACCAGTGATATAGATAAAACACTTTGTAGGCTGGAGTTTACAGATGAAAAAAGCAGCCGGCCTTCACCAGACCTGGAGCATTACAGACAGCATTTCGAGTCCTAAAAGCATTTGTTTATTCACTTGGATGCTTACTGTATGCTAATGGTCACAGAGCTATTGCTCTTGCTCAGGGGCATGTGGAAAACACACGCATCACTGGAATAAGTCAGCTGGTGCACAGTTTGCTCTCCACTACCAGCTTTCCTGGGAAAACCCTGCCATACAAACAGGCAGATATCACGCCACATGAAGGGGGTAATGGTTACCGGACTCTAAAAAAGTTCCAACTGCTTGATAACAATTTAACTAGAAAGAGGGCGTGACTGGAAGCAAACTGCATTCATGTCTCTGGTGGGAACCTCATGCTGATGGCTGCCTCCTTTACCAGGTGAAATTTGGGAACCTGCATACTTAATAGGCCACCTGCACTCCTAGCAGATGTATGGCACACTGACCACATCGGGAACCACTGTCACAGTTAACGAGCTGGATGGTTCAAGCATCATCACTGTAGCTCAAACCCCAAGACAAGGCTTGGTGGAGAAACCGCTGGACAATATGTTTCAGACTTTACTCTAGTACGGTAGTCCCTGTTGCATTTAAACAAGTGATAAGTACAGTAAATGACGTAACTACCATCTGTTACAAACAGCAACAACATAATAAAACAGCAGCAAGAGAGAGCCAGTGCTCTAGATGACCCAGTCTAAAGTAGAGGAAGGCAAACAGGCAGTATCTACCTGCTTTCATAAAGCCAGCTTCCTGCCCTGCTATTTTAGAACAGGGTTTCACATACAACAGCTTTGGGGCACAGGAAGGTTTACCCCACAGCACTAGCTGCTAGTCTCTTGCAAATTAACGCCACAAAATCCTTTAGGGTTCATCACTTTTTCTATGACTAACTCCCCACAGATTCTGCTTTCTCTGTGTTGTTTCCATGCCTGCTGAGTTTTGAAAGCCCAGCAATGATCTTTGCATTCTGCAAGCCCAGAGGCTCAGTGCAAAGTGACTGGCAAACTGTTTTTTGTCATCATCCCCCCCCCACTAGAAAGGAAGAATTCCATTGGAAAAACATCATCTTTCCCATTGCAAAAGGGATAAGATTTGGAGCCTGCTACATTCGAAGAGAGGAGGTGCCATGCTGGCTTTGGTATGCTAATGCCACTTAATCCATCAACCACATCAACTTTTTTCCACTCACTGCTTCAAAAACATAACCAGGGTTAAGGCAGAAATGCCTCAGTGATGAATAAGCAGAAAGCTATCAGCATGGCCATGGAGATATCACGTGTACAAGAATGAACCAAGTTCTGTTACACATTTTCAGCTGAAAAGCCATTCTCTGTTGAACTTCATACACTAACGTTGTGATTCTGACACTTCAGCATATGCCCTGTGCATTATCTTTCTCCTGTTTTCTATAACTGAATCACTACTTGTATCACCACAGTTAAGTGAAAATCAGTAATATTTCTCAACCAGAGATGTTGTTCAATGGTAACTTTTTAAGAGAGGGATTATCAAATCCTCGATGGCATGCATTTATTGATGAAACTTCCTCCAAACTTAAAATCACAGACTGACCTTGCTAAAGGGACCTCATGTGAGAAGAGTTACCACATAATCAGAGTGAATATTAGTAGAAAAAAAAGCTCTGTCCTATAAACACTCGAGCAACACAGCAGTCAGTGAGTCCATCTAGTATGTTGGGTGCAGAAACATATGGAAGTACAGTACATACTTTCAGGCATAAACCCACACAGAAGGCTGCATGGGAGTTGCAAAGCAACAAAAGAAAAATTGGCCCCCCACTAAGCTAGTATAAGGATTTATAATGTGCTAATTTCTCAAGAGAAACCTTTGAAGTGTCTTGTGTATTTTGGGCCTCCAGGAAAGATAGATTATTCCACTCTCCCATTAAAGGTAAACTACACTGCCTGTTGTAGACCCTGATTACATAAGGTATAGCTTTTTCTTCATGTGGCCACACAATAACTCCCTGGGCATTAATTTTCCTGTGTTGACAAGCTCTTGGGAGTCTTTATTAATTATTTGTCCCCTTTTGAGCCAAAGGGCTGAGTGACTCCCAAGCCTGTAAAGCAGCCAAGAGCTGAACCCAGACATCTTGACATGCAGACCCATGTACTAGCCACAAGGCTACCTTGTTTCTCTATTGTCCTCACCTTCTCCTAATATCAGCTAATGAAGGAAGGATTTCAGAGAACATCTCAGTGGTAAGAATGAACATCACCAAAAAAACCACTGACAAAGATTTGGCATCATCACTCCCTGTCCTGGTAATCCCAGCAGAGAAGTCACCTCCTCTCTCTCAAGGGTCTCTGCAGGACATCTTAATGAGGTTAAGTCTGATCACCCACTTTTTCAGGACAGCCTCCCTCACTCAGAAGCAAGTTCTTTTCACTGGCTCTGTATTACCTATAGGAGGTACGCAGAGAACCGTGAGCAAGGACAGATCCTATCGCTGCCTAACGTGCCTACTGTTTGCACATAAGGATTAGGCCATCTGGTCTGGCATCAGCAAGTCCAATCAACTTACATTACGCCTTCCAGCCAATAGGTGAGGACAAAGTCCCAGGGAAAAGCACGCCAAGATTACTAGGGGAACAACAGACCCTACCTACCTATTGTGAACAGGCTCTTCTTGGAAGCAGGGGAGGGCGAGCGGCCAAAAAACATACCTGCTCTCACTGTATTCCTTCTTCTCTCTCACACGCAGCCACTTCCGAAGGAGGAAGCGCTTGCGCCGCGGGGAGGCACTGGGTGTGGAGCAGTTGGACCAGGGAGTGTCCTCATCACTGGAAGGGGTGATTTCAATGGATGGGAGCTGCAGGTATTCCTTGCTGGAGGAAGGAGAATCCTGATACCTGCTGGCCTCCAGACTCTGCTCCTGCACTTTCTTCATCCGCCTCATCTTGAAGCGCTTCCTGCGCAGGGTTGGGGTGGACGAACTGGACCAGGCACGGCCACCTTCCACCACCTGCTGCTCTGGGACTTGCAGTGCTGGGAGCTGCAGGGTTTCTGTCATATTGGCAGCTGGCATCAGATGCCCTTTCTCTTTCTGCTCCCACCCCCAGGCACACTAGGCTCTGATCTCGGTGTAAACCACACCACAAAACCACAACTTGCCTTCCTCCTTCCTCACCCAGTCCAGTACTGCCCTCCCTCTCAAGCAGGCAACCTCATGTTCTTCACGTGCTTTCATTTAACAAACAGCAGGGTGGGGAGAGGATGTTCAGGACACAGACATGCCACAAGGGAAGCCAGTTTCAAGTTTCTTTTCTCCTTCTCCTCTCAACAAAACAAAGTCCCTCCCCTGCCTGGTCTCTCTCAAAGCAGTAGGTTTAGCACCGAGACAAGGGCTGCCAGCAACAGCTTGGCTCACTTTCAGCTTCCTCCCCACCTCCCCTTTGCCTTCTGTCCTTTTTGCCTAATGCTGGCTCAGGAAAGAAAAATCTCCTGGGGCAGTGCTAGGAAACTCAGCCGTGGTCTTCTCGAGAGACGAAGCAAGTATGGAGTGGAGCGGCGTGGAGCTGTGAGGAGGTCAGAGAGAGAAACAAAGAGAGGGAGGGAAGCAACAATACTAGATAAAAATCAGGAGAAAGAGTAGGAGGAGCAGCATGTTCTTTTTCTGTAGCGGGTAAGACATACGCAGGCAGCTGTTGCAAGTGTAACTGCACTCTTAATCCCAAGAGACAGGGTTTATATTACCAAATATGCTGCCACTACAAATCAACCAAATGAAAAAAGGTAAGAAGGGGTAATAGCCTTCTGTAGAAGCCAATTGGACAGGCTTTCCCCTTGTCCCACCTTCCTGCTCAGCCAGCCCACCCCACGGAGGGAGGGAGAGCACAAACTCGGACTTACAGCCTTCTTTCACAAATAGATTTATTTTTTTTTGTCCCCATTGACTGCTCACAGAGAAGGCAAAGAAGGAGAGGGACTGAGAAATAGCGAAAAAGGCAGTAGCAGCAGGTGGCATCAGAACTGGGAGGCTGGTTGGTTTTTTAGCTCAGGTTCACATGAGTGAAAGCTGATAAAAGTTCTTGGGGGGCAGCACTGCTTCCAAAATGACAGTGAAAGATGGATGGTCTCAGGTCCAGGAACCAACAAACACACCACATAAAGACAATTAGCCATGCAGAACAGATTTTAGACCAGGAAAGACACATAGTACATGGAAGATTCCCAGGCATTTAACACACTAAGAAAGCTCTACCAATGTTCAAGCACTGGGAGGAACAGCAGCCTCGGGACAAGCGTTGCAAAATTCTGGCAATGAAACCAAACAAGGAAAAACAGTGTGACAGATTCTCTATCAAGATCCCCTGAGTTTCACTGAATGCTCCTGAATGAACCTGTATTTTCAGGTGGAAAAGTGACAGAAAACTTAAAGAATTTAAGGGAGTAACTACAATTCAGCTGTGCAAATTTCAAGTGTGCTGTAAAAAAACCAAACCTCTAAACCAATCTTACACAGCTTTAGTTTTCATTGTTCAACAGCCTGAACCTTTAAAAATATTTGTTTCAAGTTAGAAAATATTTGTCAACCCAAATCAAAATAGTTTCTTGCATGGACTGCCTCTGTTTTGTTTTAAAATAAACTTCACAAGAACTTTGAACATCAGAAAACTGTCATCTAGGACATAGATAACTAAACATGTCAGAAAAGGAAGATTTATAACAGCAGGAACAAAGGGGAAGGAAACATTTTCATATATTGTGTTTTGTTTTTAAATCCTCAGTTGCTATATTCTACTTTGTTGTACTGTCCTTTTTTGCTCTGCTCATCCTGTAAGTTAATAGCTTGAGCAACTCTTCAAATCAATTTCTGGAGCTCCTGTTCACCTTGTTATCTATGCATCAGGTGCGCACAATCAGAATGCCTTCTACAAACATCCAATGAAATGAAAAAGTCAAATAAAACACATTTTTTTTTCAAGTCCAAGAAACAAAAATCTACACATTAGCCAAAATGCCGATATTCCATATTTGAAGACTTGCACAGGTAGCTGTGCATCCTCTCTGCCTCTCAAGGCCTGATACCTTTTCTTCCTCCTCCACAATATGGAGAAACCTGAACCTGAGTACTTCAGCCACCTGTTGCCATGATTTCTATCACATCACCACATGTTCCAAAGCCACCTGCAAATAACATTACTGGCTACCTGTTAACACAGAAAATTAACTTTCATCTTCTTCCCATGGCATCTGGGAATCAAAACCCCACAATATCATTCCTAAATTTTAACCGAGGGTAAGTATGTGCAACTTCAGGGGAAGGGATTAGTAGCACTTTGGAGGCTATCATAAAGAAGTTTTGCTCCATGTATTAATGAGCTTGATCTCCTGTGGAATCTTTTATCAACTACACAAGATTCTCATTCAATTGTAGAAATAAGTACAAATAAGAAGGGTCAAAGTTTGCACTTTTGCATGCTTTCTTCAGTAATAAATTGCACAGTGGACATTGCAAACCCTCAAAATCCCCACAGATGTTATCTAATTAATCAACAAGAGACTCATACCACACTGCTCTGGGTAATAGTAGCTTTTGGTAATTACTTTCTTTGGCAAGGAAGAACTGGCCCTTTCACCGGTCTGCTTTTTGTTACCATGGCCCTGCCAGTACAATTTCTTCACCCTCGGCCACACTGAACATTAGTGGAATTCACTTCAGCGAGACAAGGGACCCCTTCACACATACAAAACGGAAGAATTATTCTCTCAGGCTGTGCCATGAGACTCCTTCCGCTTAGGCCAGGGTACACATACATGGAGACTATCCCTTTAATTCCAAGTACTTCACTGATTAGTAAGCAACACTTATTTGCACTCCAACATTCTCAGCACATTTTTATTTTGGAGAGAGGATGCTGGCCACCTGTCTGATGCTCTTAGAAAAAAGAGAAGCTATGTAATGACAGACAGCTGAAACACCTGACCCACAAAGTGAAAAATACCAGCCACATTCAAGCACTATTTCTGTGCAAATCACAACAGCACAATTTGACTGCTTCCATGAGATCCTCTGTGTTGCTAGATCCTTGTTTAATGACTACTCCTGTAGTTTAATGATCCATCTAATGATGGATTCATTAGAGCAGCAAATGGTTGTCAATGCTTCAGGTTGATCAACAATCTCTCTGATTTTCTCCTGCTCAAACATTCTGGGTTTTCCAGTGTCCTTAGAAAAGGACTTATGAATTAAGCAAAGAGGAAAGAAAAATCCTCTGACAAACTAAAAATCCCTTCCCTGAATGAAGACCATGAACTAATGCCAGCCCAGATTCCTTGGCAGTCCTTTCCATAACAGCTTTCACATGTGTTTAAGGGACAACAAAATGTCATCCCTGGTAGACGAATACAGAGTAGGAGATGGCACAGAGTACACTGTAAGAACACAATTTATCAATTCAAAGCAGTTATTTTTAAATACAGGAAATACAACTTATTCAGAAAACTACAAAGTCACTCAGACACACAATGTCTGGCTACAGAAGCTCTGTCAGGTCAGGCAGGGAGATGACTGCACTGACAGACTTGGAAAAATTCAAGCCTTAACTTCCCAAACTCACCTTTTCCTACAGTTCAGCAGCATATTTAACTTATTTTCCCTTCTGCGCACGCAGCTCAAAGTTGCAGCTTCTGCATGAGAAACCTGCCATGCCTACAGAGCAATCCCTGCTAGGTCAAAACTCTGATTTTCAAATTCCAAAACTTGCATGGTGTTCTTTTTTCTGTGAAAATTATAGAGTAATTCTGTGAGTTTAAACGAAAACCCAATATATCTATCTGCATTTACTTTTGTATTCCAACAGTCTTCTGCAGGAACAGTTGTGTTATCTTTGAAACTGGAACACTTCCTTACACTAGGACTTCAGCCATCTCTTCATCTTTGCATATTAAATTAGAATGAGGCCTATTACAATTTGACATATGACAACTTGTGGATACATGCAAGGAGCACATATTGGCTAGCCATTCTTACTTTACTTTAGTGCCCTACAGATCTGTCCCTTTAAATCATGCACTACCAACCAGCAGTTGCTATCATTTGAACATACACAGTCAATTTTATTTTGGATATGTGATACCGGATACCTGCATGTGTTGTTCTCTGAATCCCAAGGACTATGTTACAAGACAGATGACACAAATTTCACAGGCTGCAGAGCAAGAAATACCAGCAACAGGCTTATACCTCAGTGTATTACAAAGCAAGATGGAAGCACTCCTGTGGCCCATGCATTCCCCAGTTCTTCCCTGCTAAGCACAATATTTACTCAGGACCTGCCATGACCTCTTCCGCAAGCAGCCCAATTCAGAAAACAGTCTTGCACATTGTTTAGTGACCACAAATCCTGATTATTTGGATTAAACACTGTCTCAGCACCTCTTTCTTCATCTCCCAAAAAACATGCTGTGGAGGAACATAAATGCATTTTTACCCCAAAGGACTCAGGATGTCCCTTCCGTGCTGCCTGACCAAAGAACAGAACAGTTTTCATTGTAGTTTGACCAAAAATAATAGAAGTGCTTTCAATCAAGTCTCAAGTCAGCGAGAAATCAGCTTTTGGATAAATTGCATAAACCAGCCTCTGGCCTAAAATTTTAATATGTATATCACTTTGGTCAATAATAATTGGCCTCTGAATTAAAATACAGGTGTATACATACTCGTAGTCACAGTGCAAAGCACAGCCTACACATGTGCTAAGTGCATTACAGAGGTTACCTGATCCAAAAACTAGGAGCAGTAACTCTCAACTCCTACCAGAATCACGTCATTGTCATCACCAACAATGTGGGTAACATCATGGGACAGAAAGGGGTTGCAATAGGCTTAGCCACATTGTATGTAAACTCTCCTACGAAAGCCAAACAAAACTTGTGGAACATACGTTGTATGACATATAAGTTGCTGGTCATTTTAACAATACTTTAAGAAGCTGAGAAGAACACTGATCCCAACAGGGCTTTGTGCTTAGAGGTTAAGCTATATCTGTTTGTGCCTTCCCTTCCAAAAGAAATAATTCTAATGTCAGCAATAACCATTAAAGACTTCAGTCCGTGAATTCTTACTAAGAGTACCACGAGTAACTAGGCATTTAAATTTTGACCTTGTACCCAGTAGCAAACCACAGATTCTTCAGATGCCATCCAGAATTCCAGAAGTCGTCAAACATGATTCAAATAGCACAGCACATGATCTATTTTTTCAGCATTAGGACAGCACTTTCACAGTTAGTTTCTTCAGGTAGTGCTCTTCCTCCAGATTAAAGGAGACATTTGAGCCAAGGATAGCAAGCAAAAAAAATTAAACCAGTGTCATGACTTTGCAACAGTAATTCATCAGAAGATGGCAACAGGGCAAAGGTTCCAGGACTTATTTCTCAGTTTGAGTTTTCTTTGCAGTTTAGAAATGAAGTGAATTATTTGGCACTGCCTATTGACACTGCTCAAAGCCTTCTCACTTGAGCATCCGAAAGGGAAGTTCATGTTTTCTCACAAATTTAATAGAGGGAATCTAGGCTGGATCAACTAAATTATAGTCCCTCATAAAACAAAGGGCAACCCATTAGAATAAATTTCCATAGACGCTTGGTATTTGGTTTGCACTATATACATTGTATATTAAGGAAACAAGGGGACTCTGTCCAAATTCCTTGGAATTCTCTACCTGTACAGCACTTACCTAATAGCTCACAGCACACACCATTAACCACAAGAGAACAAGCCTGTAAGTACAAAAGGTCTCTGAACAGTACATTCTTCCCTATCCAGCTAAAACACCTGCTTCACTAGCTCAGGTCAGTCAAGTTTGCTGTATTTAACCCAGACCTGCACACAGAAACATGGACACCAGCTCAAGGACCCCAAGCACACTGAAAAACTCCATTCAACTATTTGGGAAGATAAAACCCATTGCCTACACAGGTGTGACAAACTCTCATAGTTCTCATTAAAAATTTGAATATGCCTGAATTTTATTTGCCCCAAGACCAGCAAAGTTAAGATAAAAATAAATCCTTGCTTCCCTCTGCTAAACCACATGCAAGAAACACCAGAAAGCTGGATTCCAAATCACACCCTAACAAGTGTTCAGCATAGCAGTAATTAGGCCTTGTAGCATTTGTGAGCAACTCGGCCAATACTCACAAACACAAGCAACAGAAGTTAGACTCTCAACTGAAAGCAGGGGTGAACAAACACATACTGCTAAACAGCATACTGCATTGCTCACCACAAGATTAAGTGTTCTCCCAGGTTTTACACACACATATTCACCCAAATATTGCAATATAAACCCCTACTCTCTAAAAAAAAAAAAAAAAAAAAAAAAAAAAAACATTTTGCTTTACTGTGATACGTTCACAAAACAGATTCAGTAAGAACTTAACTCTTCCCCCTCTTCAGTTTAGCCACCAAATATTAGGTAAATGGCTTAAGTCCCAGCACAATGCTCTTGTAATATTTACCACTTGTGGGTTTTGGACAAGTAACTGAAACAGCCCCTTTCTTCCAAGACTGAAAATCAGCACCCAACAGACTATTCTGAAAAGCACACTATTAGCATGAAAGCATGAAGATACTTCCACAGATAAAAAGCCCCTCTGATCAAGCAAGCACAGACCACAAAGTACAAGGTGTTACTAGTTGAAAGGAGAAAAAAATTCAGCGTTCATAAGAAACAGGACAAGCCAAAGTACAAGAACACTAGGTTTCGGTATTTGCTTCCATTCTGCACCTGGACAAAATGAAAAACTTCCAAACAAAACTAAAAAAGAAGGAACAATGTTTTGGTACAGAAATCCCTACCATCTGGTGACTGAGACTCTCACAAGATCAGCCATTTTTCTTCTCATTCAAGGAAGATGCAACTAGTTACTTGTACAAAAAGCAGTCTGGAAAAGGATAGCTTTAATCAGAACTCAGAGACTTGAATCTCAAACTCCTAAAATACATGCAGTGCCCTTCCTGTAAGTAGGGGTTACGTAGATCTGCTTCCCACCTGGGCCTTTGTTTTAGCTCACAAAGAAAAACACCAAATGCTTTAGCGAGTACTGTATTGTCCTTCCTAGGATGGCCTGACTCCAATTAAAACTTGTATTTGGCTAAGAGCAGCGGTCCCCAACTCATGACTTGCATGCTGTTTGCACGACTAATACAGGAAATAGAGGAATCTAAAACTTGAGTTTAAAGAGAATAAGTAACATTACCTGTAGACCATTATTTTCTGACAGCATGGTTGGAAGTGGAAGAGTCTTAAGTATTTCTGCTTTCTGTCTTATATTTAGGACAACTAGAAACAATCCCGAAACAACTGTCATCTTTCTCCTTTTTTTCTTTATGATATAGGAAAAGGTAGAACATTTTTGTCCTGCAAAAATACTGTGGAAAGGAATGCCTACTGGAAAAAAGACTTTCTTGAGTCTTATTCTGCACAAGGCCAAATGGAAATCCCCAAAACTAGCTCTGAACTCCCCAGAGCCACCAAAATGGCAGGACAGAAAAGCTTCTTTCCTGTAATCGGTAAACTCATATTATAATAAGCGTATAGAAATTGCTATTTAAATACTGTTCTTGTCCATCACCTCAGTTATCCACAACTGCAGCAGCAAGGCTGATAGAGCCCATTCCTTCAATTAAACAAATGGCAGATGACAACTGTCATTTTTCTTCATGATCTCTGAAAGAGAGATCTTTGGAAAATACTTCATGGACAGTTGAAAAACATCTCCTCCAGCTGGCTTTGTCATTCACACTTACAATCCTGCACTTGCTGTTATGGAAATGATGCCAGCCACGTGCATTTCTTGCTCCCCAGCACATATTCGACATGCACATATCATAGGATACAGACACAAATCTCTCCATTGATGTTTATTACATGCCATAAGCATGTCTGATGCATGAAATATGCACAGACTGTAAAACTCATACCCATGTTTCTTGTTTGCATAACAGAGCACATGTATCACATCTGCAGCATCAGCAGGTAGAGATTAGAGTAAATGAGTATGGAAGAGTTCTATACATTGCGATCACAAAGCACTGTCACATGCATTGTCAAAGTAGATGCCACATTTATCATCTATAAGCAAGAATGCATTGAACATGCCCCTCGGGCAGAAGTTTTACCCGAGTACGCAGGTACAGGTGTAAAACAACTGATAAAGGCCTCCACAATACACTAAGGAATGTAGCAGACCCTGTATTATCTTAGAAAGTCATTACAGCTATTGCTCAGACATGACAGACACCACCCTCCTGGTTACATCTTCCCAGCAGCAATCTGTTACTACCGTTTTCATTTGTTATGGCTAGTGATGCCTTTGCTGCAACAGAGCAGGCTACACTAATATAGGTTGTAAATAAGCTAAATATACACACACCATTTCGAGTGCCACAAAGTCTCTCACTGACCTAGTTCCAAACAGTTGCTGAGGATCATCAGCCTAATGGTCATCTTTTAATGAAATAGTTTTGAACTGTCAGGTTATGTCGCAATCACCAGAAGTCTGCTTCCTGTATTTTCCCTCTAACTTACCATTATATACACTTTTGTGAGACTATTGGGGATAGCAAGGTCAAACTCTGTAGAGGCACTCAATAAAGGTCAGAGTCAAGTGCTTTGGGGAGAAGCTTACACTAACAATGCCCAGACTGTGCTCTATCTATTTCATCTATCCCCAGAGCTACAAGCACCAGTAATGACCATAAACTAAAAGAAATTCTTTCCTTTGTTTGCCTTTTCATATAAAAGTAGCAACAGCAGCAAACAGGTGACACTTCTTCAGCTGTTTGGGTTTTTAAGTAATGCTGAACAATCATAATTTCTTTTTTTATATACCAAGATTTTTACCCAGCAAGCATGTTAGATTTGAGTAGCGCTAGGTTTTATGTGTGATCACAGAGGAAAGGGTTTGCACCACACATCACCTTTTCTACCCTGTAAATAGCCTCTCAGCAATTCTCACAGGGTTGCAAACAGTATAAAGCTTCTGCAAGCAGAACTATTTGAAAAGGCTTTATTTTTCCTTAAAGCCAGGGAGATGAGGCATAAGCTATTTAGATTGTTGCTGAGACTGCATATTAAATTTCCTGGGATACAATCCTACTTTTCTCTTTTGTCCTTTCAGAGAAAGCCGCTTCACGTTTTGTCTCAATTTCCTTGCAAATAAAATTGAGGTTAAAAGAGCTGCCTGATGTGGTAGAGCCACCTAAGTTTCATTTAAGAAAGCATATAAGTCATGTGACTTTTTCAGAAGACAGTCAAAACGCACAGTCCAGGAGTCTTGAAGAGTTCATCTGAGCTATGAAAGCTGGAAATTCCATGTCCTGTCACCAACAAGATCAACTGCAGTAAAAAACAAGCATCCATTTCAAGGTGGTGAATAGAAAAATAAGTAGTTTATTATTTCTCTCTCCTCATCAGAGCTGAAGTATGCATTGGAATCCAACTGCTTGTGAACTAGAAAATCTGTTCTGCTGAAAATGAGTAATTCGTAAGGGTGACAGTCTAACCATCCTGTGTTTTTTTCCGTATGAAATTTGGGCGGGGGGCGGGGGGGTAGTGGGCCACTATTTGCTGAGCTTTGCTCCTCAGTCAACTTCTCTAGTTACATTATGTGTGATGCCAATTTCTCTCCTACCATGTCTGAACTATAGCTCAGAAACTGTGAACAACAGAAAATAGTCTCAACTTAAACATCATGCCAACTACTTCAGTAACGTATCTTCTGCTGTTTGTCTCTGCTTTTTGTTTCCAGCTCCTACCAAGTTTCACGACTACTGCCACATGCTTACTATAATCTCCAGTCACAGGTGACTTCCAAAATGCAAGGACACAAATTTATGTTTAAAGTCCTTCTTAAACCAAAGACCAAGATGATTGCGATGTAACAGTACTATGTGCAACACCATCTACACGAAGAGAAGAAAAACAGATAACCTAAAAAAATATTAAAATTAGCTACCCATAACAGCACCAGAAGATACAAGCTACTTGGTACAGGGGCTACGCACTTTCTCTTTCATCCAACTAAATGTGGCTTTTATTTGTCATGTAATTAAATTTTAGAAAAGATAGCATCTTAAATTCACATTACAAGTCTGTCTCTCACCATCTTAATTGATTTAAGTGGAACATCCACGACAGATCACTGCTTCATCCCGAGATTCCTTGGATGTGTCATGAATCCCTAAAACGAGATGCATTTGACATTTGGTCCGGGTTCCTCTTCCTGCCTTCCAAAGTCCACAGCCCCACAGGTTTCTCTGAAGACTAAATATGGCAGAAACAAAAGAGCTGCTAGAGGACCCTTTACCAACGGGAGCCTGCTGCTCTCTAGTGGTTGAGAAGCTGCAGGCTGTATAACAGCCTAGTTTGTACTACACGGTCAGAATGAGCTTGCATTTAAAATGGTTCCTTGCCTCCAAGATGCTGTTAAATACATGCACACAGGATTGACTTTTAACACAACATTGCAAGTGTTTGAACATTTGGCCGCCACTAAACGTTGCCGGACTTTCATGCTTAACAGTGTTATTCTCTTGTGAAGAGCCTGTAAATTCATAAGCCACCTGCAAAAACATCTCTAACCCCAAGAAATCTGTCAACCATTTCACTGGGGTGCAGCAGAGTCTTAAGGCAAGCCAGACATGTTACCCATGAGCCACAGAATGTCTTTCTCCCAGAGCTGAGAACTCTGATTACCTATTGATCCTCTTCACCAACTTTGGGAACTGCATTTGAGCTCCTCAGCACTAGAGTTTCTTCATAAGCTAAAAGGTATTTCTTCCAACATTCCAGTTGCTCATTTTACATCCTTCAATCATCATGAGTCTCAATGCTTATATAGAAACTAAGGATTTTTGCATGCTTCTCGCCTCAGAGTACAAGATGTTCTGAAGTTACATCAGATGCACTTAAAAAGGAAAACGTTATGAGGAGGCACTAGCAGATCAAGGACCAAATTGGCATAAGAGAATGAGACACAATCAGACAAGTATCTGAGTTGGGACCTTTGTCTTTCTTTCTGGTTCAGAGGGTTATTCCAAGAAAATCTTGCGGGGGGCTCTTCCTGGGCAGACATTCTAAAGAAAAGCTGAAAGACCTAGCTAGGTACAGATAGGTTTTTGCTAGTCAGGTGTGGAAGATGTGGTACATAGCATCCGCTGACAAACAATTTAATCCCTGGTACAAATCAATGAAGTCAAAGAAATTACATCAGGAAAGATTCAATTTCAGATTTTATCCTCTTCTCCCACTACATTTTACAGAGTTAATACTATTTCTTCTTTTTGCCAAAAACTGAATTCCACAGAGATCAAACAGCAGGCTTGATTATACTTTTTTCTCCCCTCAGTAACTTCTTCTGTTTCAAAAAATAGAAACAAAAAAAAAAACCCAAAAAGGATATCAGTTTTAACCCCTGAAGGGGGGCAGAGGATGTCAAAAAACTTTTCAAGGTAAAGTTGATCCTTCTTTCATAGCTCTGCTAGGCAAGTAAGAAAATATACAAGAAAGAAAATGGGACAACAATTACTAAAACCAAGGAAAGCACATCAGGACTTCAGCCCTTAACTTCAGTATCTGCTACAGACTAGCTGAATCATCTGTGGCTAATCACTAACTGAATCAAATCTTTCAAAAGTGTCTGCATCTCCCATTTTGCCCAGTCTATCGAATTTAGAAATCAAGGGCTCCTTTCTCAGAGCAGACTGTTTCTGGATGTTAAAATATTAACCGCTGCTAATTTTAGAAGCGTATATAAAGTAGGAAGGATAGAGGACACAGGGAACATGTGTGGATGCATGTGTGGAAATAGTATAATTCTGAGATATTTCTAATTTGAACTATTTGTCTGTCTTAAAAAGTTATTTGGTTTGGGGGGATTTTTTTTTTTAATTTCTACATAAGGCTATGCAGTACATCTTAAAGACTGAACTAATAATTTACAAGCAGAACAACATCTTATTCTCAGGGTCAAATTCCAGCAGTAGTGAGGGATGGGTGGAAAAAGCCAATTGCAGCAAACCACGTCACTGCATTTGGAACAGAACTGGAAAGCAGAGATGACATCTTTGAACCATGAATTTAGTTTCCGAAGTTCTGACTCTTAGTTACGAAATTATTCAGCCCAGACTCAGCATCTGAGTCAATAACCTCTGCAGGAATGAATACTTAGTTCCTCAGAGATTCTTTTCAGTAGTTACAAATATATCTGCCATTCATTCTTGCCTGCGTGCAATTTTACTCCCACTTCTTCCCAGCCAACCAATATTAGATACAAGCAATGACACTTATTAGATTATTTTAAAATTATATTTCTGGGCCTCTCATTAGTTTGCCTATGGCTAAACTGCACAATGACACCTTTATGAAGTTGTAATAAAAAAGCCCAGATCAAATGGAAAAGAAAAAGCTGTGGTAAGCGGAACCTCAGTGAGGCACGAGATAAATCTCTGTCTTTAATACACTGCAATCTGGCAGTTACCTACATGGGATGAATGAGTGTCCCTGATGTGAATAACATCTTGCAATTAAATCTAAGGCACAGAGCTTAAGTGCTTGATCTAGATCTAAAATTAACCAAAGGGCTTTATAATTAGGCATATTTAGAAAGGTACTGATAGCAGTAGGACAGCTGCCAACTGCCCAACGCAACTCCCAAAGACTTCTCAGAGCAAAGTTATTTATTTAAATACCAAGAGTGTACAAAGAAAGCAGCAAACCTCTTTCCATCTTTTTGGGACAGAGCCGGGGAACCTATTGCTCCTCCTTCTCTTCCACTACAACTTAGTCTGCCTCCAAAGAGAACAATCAGAAATTTCATCCGTGACCTAAAAGATTGGATCTGTTGCATCTCTGATCTTTACATAATGATGTGAAATTGTCTCAAGCCACATCAGTATGTTTAAGTTATCCCTTGGTTTAAGCACGTTGGAAAGCAGCTCATGAGCTTCAAGCATGTGCTTAGACCACTATATAGAATTACCATTAGAATCCCAGAGAAAGTCTGCAGATAGCAAATTTGGCTTTCATCTCCACTACAACACAGGTAATTAATACTTTTACCAATGTTTACCTAATAGAACTAAGGCATAGAGGGAAGGTCATTTGTCTGTATTCTTATACTTTGTTTCTGCAGTCATACTTCAACAGGATTTTCAGATAATCCTTGAGTGTTATAGCACTAACTTTCACCAACTTCCAGTGAAACTTTTGCTCCCATACCAAGCAGGTTTTTAGAATAAGAGTTATTGCTAATACCCCTTTTATAAGGTACTTGTGCTCAGTGGCATAAAGTACTATGCAAGAGTTGTTATTTCATTCTTCCAAACTTGGACAGAAAAATCAGGTATTCAAATACCTACACAAAGAGCTGTATGCCCGAGACATGAAATTACATCTCAGATCAAAACAATCTGGCCACATCGTCTAAAATATAAAGCACTTAATAATGAGGCAGAAGCTCAGACAGATGGATGAGCAGGCTGAGTCTCTCCCCCTCAAGAAGTGAGGATTCAATAGCATCTGCTCAAGACATCCAGAAGGTTTCTGTCACACAAATAAAAATAATCATCTGTCAGTCTCAAATCACTTTAAACTCACATGCATAAAAAAATTGAGATTCTCAGCTCTAGGGAAACTAGTCCTTCTCCAGAGGACTTGCACCAAACCTGTGAACATAAAAGTCAGCACTGCCCTGGGAGCAGGGAATCTCCATTGCATGTCACTGCTGGCTGGTGTTTCCCACATAAAACTCAAAGGCGACTGCAAGAATTAGGTATTTACTGAAGTGAGCATGGTAGGAACACATTTCCTCAGCAGGTGCTTACACAAGCCATTTTTTCAAAGGAACCTATGCCAAAAAATTAAGACCAAAACAAGGAAAAGCCACAAATCACTTGTCTGAGGACTTTTTTTAAAACCCACTCTTTTAAGAAGGGCATCAAGAGAAAGGAGAAACAAATGAAGATGTAAAATCAGAACACAATGTTGCAGTGTTCCCTCTCAGCCTGGAACAAAATGCCCAGAAACAGCATTGCAGCTGTTTACAGGTTAACACAAACTGAGTCAGGATATCTCAGTCTCTTCGCCACCACCACAGCTGACCTCAGTGTTGTGAAAAGGCTGGGAAGCAGCATGGGCTCCTTTTCAGATAGAGTTGTTAACTGTGACAGCAGTGGATGTGACACTAATCTGACTCATTTACTGTGGAGAATTTGGATGCCACAAATTTAAGTTTGTCATTGAAGTGTGATGCTCAGGGCTGCTAACAGAAATTGCGGGAAAACTGTGGAAGTCCAAGAGTGACTGCAGCAGAGGGATCAGCAGTAAAAACTATCAGCAAAACATGCCGAGTGTCCCTTGCTGCACTCCAGGAAAGAGCTGAGTATTTCCTCTCAAAGTTACACATAAGTGTTCCACACAGCATCCTAAACTTACGAGTTAGGTGAGAAAGTTAATTCTCTTTAGCCATCACCCTATTGACAAATAAGTGATCATGCCTGTTTCAAGAGCATACAATAGTTCCATTTGGCTAAATATTCGTTGGTCTCCACCTCCCTCAAGAGCAACGTAAAACAGAAACCAGAAAGCATTCAGCTACACCTTTTTAATGGGTTTTATCATAAGCTTCTCCAAGACATGAACAAAACTTACATTTCTTGTGTTCTAGCCACATAAAGGTAGCAGACTTTCAAAGAAGTTCATTTACTGGGATTTGAACATGTTCATCCATCTCGGATTTTGCCAACTGATCAAGTAGAACAGTTCAAGG
Organism: Astur gentilis; assembly: GCF_929443795.1. NCBI lineage: Eukaryota > Metazoa > Chordata > Aves > Accipitriformes > Accipitridae > Astur > Astur gentilis. The sequence goes on along the minus strand of NC_064884.1, from coordinate 866,551 downwards.
GATCAGAAATAACACATTTCAAGCAAACATCAACTGTTAAGACCAAATAGGAAGTTTAAGCAGTTACCCAGCCCTCTAGGAATCAGCTGACAATTGCATTTTATGGTTTTTAACGCTGTGAAGAGTAAGTCAGCTGTTCACACAATACATAGAAAACATAAGCATAATACAAATTATTCACTTAGTATTATGTACCTCACAAATCAGATCAATTATTTAGGAATGCTGAATGTACATCTGCTATATTATTATAAGAGAACCCCATGTCCATACATAGTAGTATATTAAACTGAAAACAGTGTCCAGGGTTAGGTTTTATAAACACACAGCAGCATTTCCTTCAGCAATTATTTTACCTTTCATTTGCACTACTGCAGCCCACAACAACTACTTCTTAGGTGCCAGATTTACACCCATACAATGCCTTGAAACCTGTAGGATGCTATTCTTAAAGATTTCATTTCTACTTCAACACCTCTTCTGTGGTCTCATCTTGTCAAGGAGCTGGATCAAGGGTGGGGATTTTTGTCCAAAAATCGATCAGAGCCAAAGAAAAACCCATGCTTCCACAAGAAGTGGCAATGAAGACTCAGTGCATGGCCTTCTTCCTTCTGAGTCACTAAGCACAAGCCTTGCAATGTGTGCTTAAGACTGTGCTGCTTGCAGATACCTACATTCAAAGCACTATTTCACACTTAAAACCGTCTCAAAACAATCCTTAAAGCAAAGCTCAGTTTGGCCTTGGTGCAGCTGAAACAACAAACGCTTAATCATTTTTCTTGCTCAGCCTAGAAAGAGATGTAGAACTAAGCGATGACCATTTGTGGCTGGTGATTCACATTTTGGACTTCCCACTCGAGCCTTGCTAGTGTTAAACATGTCAGCATAGGTATATTATCTTCTGCCCAGCTAGGTGTGTTCTTCCTTACCCTATCCTAAGCTTTCACATTAAATACTTTGGTACTGTTGCTATATTTTCTAGAACAGCTCATATCTTAATGACAGGATATTCCTACCCTCACTCTCCCCCTTTCCAATTTCCCCTTAGTCCAATATTTGTCCAGTGAAATCTTTCAATAAGAAGTACTAACCAAACATATAACCACTATCAAATTTAGCTTTTTTTAAAAGCTGCTCCTAAGTATAAGTCTTATCATTACCATCAACTTCTACCAGAAAGTTGGATATTATTTTTTTTCTAAAACCTTTTCTAAAAATTTTGTCTGAGCCAGACATTTGAAATGAGTCTTTTCAACCCTTTGATTTAAGCAGTTCCAGTCAAGGGAGCTTAGATTCAGATACTAAGCAGTGGAGCACTGGTTCATGATTCAACTTGCAAAAAGGATGGACCCCAAAAGGTGAAGGCAAAATGGATCTCTAGATTAGCTTGATACTGGTTATTCTGTGTAGTACCTTGACTTTCAACTTTACTAGCAGACAACTCTCCCATTTATATTGCACTTTGACAAATATATGAAGCATTCAGTGATGTATTTGTCCTTTGCATATGTGATACATTCCAGCGAAGGCTGATCAATTCAGTTAGGACAAAATGACAACAAAAATCATAGTTCTCCAAAGATTGCCACACCAAGACCGTTTCTGGTCTTGACATAAGCATCCTCTTACAATCAACATGATCTGCTTATTAAGCACCAAAAAGAACCACTGACAGCATAAGTTTTATGCACAGTTCTGTCTCTGCTTACAGTATATTGTTGGTCAAATCTTTGCCATAGGTCCTATACAATGTAGAACATGATACTTACCTGCCAGGTGAATAACTTCAGGGATCCAGCACAAAACTAAACCTAAGCTAGGTATAATAGAAAGGAGACCAAGATCCATTATTTCCACTCAAATTGGCCACCGATAAGCCAAAAGACGTTAACATCAATTTAAGTAACAACCGAAGGCTTGTATAAACTCACATTCTTGAGATCTCTTCACACTTTACTGACCAATTCCATCTCTCTCAAAGTATTCTCACCACTTATCTTATTTGAGGATAACAAAGCATCTAACATTCATATAAATACAATTCTACTACAGACTAATATCTATAGTATGCACAATGGTATTGAAGTAATTTCACCTGTACATCTCTGATCAAGAATCAGTATTTTACAAAATTGATCCAAGTAACATCTTTATGCTTCTTCTGTATAGCACTTTGATACTCCAATTCCACTAGCAAACTCCTTCACATTTTTTGCAGTTTCCTTCACAAACATATAAAGGAAGCTGTTATTGTTCCTTACAGCCTCACATAAAAAAAAACGCATAAGCTAGAATCAACAAGACTGTTTAATACCCACTGTTGCACATCCTCTGTCACACTTTTCTCCCTTCTGGTAGCTGAAACTTTTTTCAACTAAAATTGCCTAAGTTTAAATAGTTAAATGCTCAGTAGAGTACACATTTCAAATAGTCAGTATGCAGTGCACATGGTAGTGCAGCACTTACGGGGTTAAACAAACAGCAGAGCGCATAGGCAGTCTTCTATGGCTGTCTTCATCAGGAAAACCTCTAAAACACAGCACTAGATTCGTTTCATCACCTTTGGGAGCTGCAGTGGTGTTGAAGTGAAGGCACACTCTGTATGGATTTGTATGTGGACAGCAAAGAGGGAGAGAGAGGAGTAGGGAGGATCACCAGATCATAGGAAATCCTGCTGAATACAGTGTGAGAATCAGGCAAGATCTTCCATGGGTCTCTTCCCACTGCTATCCTAAAAGCAGTCGCAAAGCCTGAGGCAACAAACAACAGGACTACGGCTAACAAAGTTTGTTCACATTTGTAACACTGGCCCTCACCTGTCTGAAAGTGGGGTAAATTAACAGCTTGCTCTGGCATTTCAGCAAGCACAGAAAGCAACTGCAAGCAGCAACTGCTACTACAGCAGCTGCCACAAGGACTAGAAGGAAAGTGAGCAGTTGTCAGGTGAGCCTTCGGCCTGCAAGCATACGCTGATGATGATGAGTACTCCAAGAAGCAACTTTTGTGCAGCATCTGTTTTTAGGACAGAAGGCAGCAAGAGATGCGAGATTGTTTTACATAATCAATGTTAAAGATACAACTTTTCGGAAGCAACTAGTAATTCCACACATCCTTTTTCACTCTAGAAGGGGTCAGTAGTCTGACTGGATGTGTAGAAACTGGGGTATGCCTGACAGGGTTTCTTCCCCCCCTCAAAAATTACCAGCTGACTGCAGCAGGAGTTTGGCTTATACGCAAGTTCCTTCACTCTTAAGTGCTGTTTATGAAAATACACACAAAACAGGAGCAAAAAGCGAACCGAAGGTTGATGTGAAACAACAGCTGTCAGTAATCCAAGTAGCAAAGATGCACATGAATGTTAAACTGATCCCTTACTAGGAGTTACTCCACATTAGTCATTTTCAGTACAAGAAAAGGCAAGCAACAAGAATACAGAGAGCTGTAGTTTTCTAACAGAAGACTCAAGGCCCATGTCTTCCAAGGTTCACATCATTTTTCTGCTGGCACTTCTTTAATGCAATGGTTGCTAATCCACCTCCAGACACTCAAAGAACTTCACTCAAATTCAAAGATTGCCACAGTCTACCCTTTCTTTACGAGTCATTAGCAGAGCCTTCCCATCTTACTCTATCAGACCAAGTAAAACATCTCTAGAAGTACAGTGAAATGCAGGCATATGAAGGACATGCCTATTCTTGACTACTTGTCTTCAGTGACAAAATTAAGAGATCAGTAGTTGTTGTTAAACATACTATATTTTTCTCACTTTCAATCAGTTTGAACTGATGTTCAAATAGCTAGCTGGGGAGCCGGGGCGTTGTAGGAGAAAACGTGGCAAAACTCTGTTTCAGTTAGCTTAAGACCTGCCTTCATGTTTTCCCCCAAAAATGTCTAGTAGCTTTTTCTAACCAGCTCCTGTCTAGACTCTTTGTATCAATCCCACCATACCACAGAGCCTCAGATCAGACTCCGATATTTCAACTACAGTCATTTCCTGATCTCTGCTCTGCTTCCAACACAAATGAACTCTGCTTCCTGATTCTCCTGAAATTACACAATGCTGTTGGTGTTGGCATTCACATAATTTACAGCGACTATTTTACTTCCTTCCCCAAATAAATATTAGAAATTTAAAGGAAAAACTATTTTTTCTCTAGACAATCAGTTTATTTTTAAATAATTCATTTTAATATATTGTTTTAGAACTTCTTTAAATATCAAAGCACAAAAGCTTATGAATTTACAGGACTTATTACTATCCTTCTAGATTTGCTGCCATTGAATGAAGTTACATTGCACCATTCATTTTTGATCTCAAATGTCTTAACAGCTATACACAGCATGACACAGTTAAGTTTAACTGCTCAATTATTTTTTTTTAAACTGTAACTTTCAGAGTTTGAGCTTTATTAAGTCAGGCAGTCCCTCAGGCTTTTTTTTAACGATATTTGACATAAGCTAGAATAACTAATAGGGCAGTGAACACCGCCAGCATTTGTGTTATGAGCAAACAATCATACATGGGGTTTACCAAGAATCTGTTCTTACTTGCTTAAGATATCATGGGCCTTCCCTCCTCAGATGTTGCCATAGAAACCTCAAATTATGTCTATAGGGGAACAGAAAAAAGGTTTCCTATGGTATGGATGAAGTAGCTCCATGGAAACAAGCCCTGACTATCAGAGGAAATGAACGGAGGGGGGTTGTGTGGGAAGACGTCAAGATGATCATCATCTAAATATGTAAAACAAAAGCCAGGCAAACTAGGCAAGCTGTCATTCAAGTACCTGCCTACTTCACGACTGACACTGAGACCTAATGGCGTAAGAACTCCCGGCATACTTGAGATCAGGTGTCAGCCAGTGATTCCAGTGCCCACAGGCACTGGAGGGGTACAAATATCTGTCTATACCCTTATTATACATCATACTGCTACTAAACCTAGAAGCCAGTCCAGTGCAGCCTGGCATAATCAAATATGATCCAAGCTAAGAAAGGTTAGGAGAGGTCCATAAATTCACACACACAAAATTTCTCAACCTCACCAATCTGCAAGCCTGCTCTGAAAGAAAAATACGAAGAGGTTTCTGGTAAATTTCCATCCCACTTGTCTACAAATATCACCAGATGAGACACTTTCAAATAAGATGGTATTTGTTCTTTGAGGGGATGTTGGAAGTGCAGACTCTGAAACAGGCACCATCTCGTGTAAAAAACAGCAAGAAGCCTTCTGGAAATTCCCACTTTCTTCACAAGACAGAAAACTAAACCATAGCAATGCATATTATTGTTGGATTGTGCTCTAGTCACTGAGGCTAAGTGTCTGTTACCCTAAACATCTAAAAGTCTGATGCAGTTACCTTGAGCTCCTTCTGTAGTACTCCGAGGTAAACACATGCTGTTATTTCATGGTGAAATAAGCTTTTAAATAGTTCAGAAGCCTAGAGCAAAATGAGTCAAACCTGATTCTTGATCAGCACATGCTAGTCCTCTAACCTCAAATTATTTAATGCTGGTTATTTGAAGCTATCTGAGCAGCTTGTTATCTGCACCTCCACTCCCTAGCTGCAAAATAAGAACATTATCTCAGCCAATACCCAATTCATTCATTAAGCACTGATGAAGGTAAGTAAAGCACAGGAAACATTCAAACAGATATGGTAGTGTCTCAAATTGTTCCAGAAAAAAAGAATAATCAGTTTTTCCAGCATCTGGCTGCTTTGTCACTGATTAGGGAAGAAACATTTTGTGCAAGGTTACAAAAGGTACAGAGTTACAGTCGCAGCCTTTTTCTCAGTTTTTTTTTCCCATTCCATTTCCCTTCTCCATTCTCTCTCAGATTATATTTACCTGAAAAGAACTTTTATCTTCAAACACTGTTTTGGAAACATCCAGCTATATTTCACAACCCTGAACTTGTGAAATATTGTGAAACCACACACAATCACAGCTCACAGACGGACAGGCTACACACACAGAACTCATAGAAACTATTCCATTTTTCATGAAGTTAATGCAATGCAAGACTTTTCTCTAATAAGACCAGAATTCAAAGCCACTCACAATACCCTGCCCTGTCCTTGGCTTTCCAAACACTCCTATTTCATGTTTTTGCAACCTTACACCACAACTTTCAATCTTCTTCCTGTCCTGCTCGATTTCACATTCCCCCCACTGTTTGCCAAAACCTAACTCGCGTAACACTTCCCTTATAAAATTCCCCTCTCTTAAAGGCTCAGGAATAGCCTTACTTGTCTATCTTTCACCAAATCCAGTTTAAGCCATCTCTCCAGCCCTTATAATGGGTCTGCTATTTACAGCTGGAAAATTCTGCTTTCTCCACTGCAGAATGTTAAATCATACCTATGGGAAAAAAGGTATCACAAAAGGCAAATTGCAGTTCACCGGAACAGAACCATCAAAACTCAAATATTATTTGAAACGGGTCTCTTTGGATCTCAGAATTCATTTTCACCATATGCTTATGAAGATGATCAAAGCTGAGCTTTGGGCGAAAGGCTAGCAATTATTACAGCAAGAACTAGTCTCAAAGTAAGTTTACAACTTTAAGTCATTAATTTCTGGGGCCTTCTGTTTCATTCAGACAAACATTTTTAATAAGGAGTTGGTGAAGTGAACAGGAACGGATACGTAATCCAAGAAAATAAATTTTAAGTAAACACCTTCCAAATAAAACTATGTTATGTACAGCTTCAATAGACACCTGTACTCCTCTAATAACCACTCTTTCACATCTCAAAAGCACAAACAAACCTTGCTTATCTTGGACTGCCAATCATACAGCTACACAGGTTGTATAAATAGGCATAAGACATATCAGTGTTGTACAGACTGAAGCTGAAAAACATTCTCAATTCTTGGGCAATTGTGCTTCTCTCCTTGCCACAATTAACAGAAGTTAAAGAAACATTTTCTACAACTTTTAAGTTGTAAGCATCTTCCAAATTCATCTCATCAGAGCTGTTTTTTCCCAGCACAAGCAGCATTATCATGCAGTTCTTCTGCAAAGTTTAAGTCAGAAACACTAGGAAAAAAGATGCAATTTGTTAATTTGTTTACCTAACAGTTTTCTTTCCAGCAAGACACTGAGCTGCATCAAAATATTTTACACCTAGACCAACTGCATATCCACAGTCATGAAAATTAATGAGTTGACCAATATTTCAAGTAAGCATTTTCACCCAGCATCATTAACAAGATTTGTGCCATACAAATAGATTTTTGGGGGAAGGAGTCCTACTTTGAACCAGCTCAATCTGTTGAATAGATGCTTATCTGCAACCTATTGACAGTTGTCCTACATAATGACAAAAGGAAGGAGGACCAATGGGAACTGTACTGGCTACCATACTAGTTTGAAAGTGTTTCAAAGATAACTTGGTTTTATAAGGGTATGCACTTCAGTAGCGCTGTCCAGAACATAGCGGAGTCACGTATCTGGAAGTAAGCTGCCAAGCATGGAAGATAAGAGCTTCTGCCTCACACACAAACCCATTTCTGGTGCGGAAGTAGGACAGCAGAAAAGCCAGAAAAAAGTAGGGGCATGGCATGAACAGCCTGCCTGAAATCCAGGAACTTAACAGAACAGGAAGAGTGAGGTAACTCTTTTGTCTGTTTTTATAAAGACAAAGTAGGAAGATTAGATTCTAGCTAACTTAAGGTTTTGGAATACAACTTACAGGATTGGAAAGTGTTGAACATAAAAATGCTACAGCTGGGGCTGCAGCAATGGTAAAGTCTTCACAGGTCATTCATTCGTTCCAGTGCCTATCATCACTAGAATTTCTCAGAGTTTTGCCCTTACAGCAGCCTTTTTATTCCTTTATCAGGGAAGACCTTAAGAATACCAGCACACATTTGCCAATTTATACAGTTTTAATGCATATGTTTGCAATAAGACTTGGGTCTGACTTCATGGAATACAAGCTGCCCTTCAGCTCCCAATGGACTTCATGCAAGACTCTGTGTTTTCTTTGGATCACAAATTAAACGGTTTTCTTCTATGAAAATGTTTTACTTCTCTCGGCAAAGAAAAATTGTAGTAAAGTAATCAGTGAGACACCAATGAGAGAACAAGGCAGGTACATAACTGCAGAAAAGCCTCACACAGACTACATTACACAGGTTATTTCACTGGCTGCATCCACACTAGCAAGCAGCACAGGTGAAAAGAGCTCTGAAAACAGTTGATACTGAGGACCTGATAACATTCCAGATGCAATTCCCCCCCCAATCTGGTTATGTGGATTGAATGCACTTCAATGGTAAGGAGTACATCTTAGAATTTAGCTTCATCTGAAAGCAATCCAGGCTATGTAAATAGCATGCTCTGTGATGCACACCAAGTCAGATTGGAAGTTTGGATTCAAAAATATATTTCTGATCCACACTAAAATACTCATGTAGAAGCATCCATTTACTGGGGTGCAGGGATCCAGCAGTAAGTGGATTGGGATATCTACCGGGGTGCTGCTTTAATTCAGAAGCAAACCACCCACATGGACAACATGTGGTCAAAATATCCCAAGTAGCAATGACTAAAAACACCAGTAGGATCTCACAGGGGTGTTTCATTTTGTTGTCTTTTAAATTTGGTTTGCATTGAAGACCTCAGATAAAGCTGTCCAGCCTGTGTCATAAAGCTAATGCTCCATTTTATTCACAAAGAGGTACAAGTTTTTTTAACATCTGTCACAGCCTCAGTTACACCTGAGAAAAATGTGCACACACCTGTAGTCCTAAACTTACAGGGAATTTACATTGCAGATCTCCCTGGTGAAATGTTTCAGGTTCTTCAGCTTGTCTGAACTTTACCTACGAATTCCTTTCCATTTTTCCCAGAACTTACAATACTCAAGCCATTAAGCGGCTTTAAACAGCCAAGAATAAGACAACAGCTAAACAAGTACTTCTTGCTCTGCCCCAAACCTCAGCATAGAATATTCTTCTCCCAAGTATTTACGCCTAGCCAGTTCTGAAAATTTAAGATATTAAGAAAATGCTTATGTCGTCTATGTAGAAGTAAATCTTCACAAATGTAAAATTCAGTATATAGTGCAACACTCGGGCTAAGCGCTGGAGGGGGCCTCGGGCAAGATGCTATCTTCAAATAACATCTACCAGTATTTTCTATGGAAAGAAATATATACACAATTTTTTTTTCCTCCCGGACTCAAAAGTACAGAATTTGTATCCCTTAACTGCATCTTCCAGCCAATACTATGACAGCTGAAACTCACCCAAGTGCCCAATGGTAAATTCCCTATTTTCTTCCAAATTCTTAATTTTGTTACTCATATTCCTTGCTAGCATTACAATTCAAGTGTTCCCATAATGGGAGAATATGACTTTTATAGCCTGTTTGTAGCATCTCAGTTGCAGAATTATATCTGTTAACATGATGAAGATAGCAGTTTAGAACTACAGGCAGTTGGACATTGTCCACAGTTTTGCGGTAACTTAAGCAAAATTCAAACCGAAAAAGCAGCCATTGTTCAGGGGTGCCTTTCTAACAGATTTACTACCACCACTGACCAGAATTACCTTGATAGACTACTCGAGTGTTTAGATGTTCTACTCTTAAGTAATCTTCTCTAAACTGCCTACATTATGTTCTCTCCCTCTTTCTCTCCTCAAATCACTTCATTACTTCTATTTTAGTCTGATACTGATGCATTAACTTGCATCTTTTGTTGCTCAGCATATAGAAGCTGAGCTCTGCCCGTTTTAGTGGGGGCCTTTTGCTTTTTTTTAATGGGATCCCTCCCTAATCCAAAACACTCAAGTAGGTGTAGGAGTTCCTGACTTCATTTCCTCCTCAGATAAGAGTTCCAGTAAAACAGAAAAATGAGCTGAATTAAACCCTTAAGAACAAAAAATACCATCTCAGGAATTCTGCTTATGATCCAAGGGTGCTAAAGAAAGGAACAACATACAGTAACAATTAGCAAGTTATTCAGAGCTTTACTAGAAAACACACAGATGGCACACAGACAGTCAAATGCTACACATACATTTTATGACATTTTGGAAGCAGCACATTAGGATTTGAATACACCAAGCTGTTACTCAGAGCAGCCATCAACAAAACTCTACCCCATTTATTTTCATATTTAAACACATATGCAGCACATATCTTTGAGCATGCTCATAGTAAAACTATTAACATGGATTTGCTATGTTGCTGTGATTTGTTTTCTTCTCCCTCTTGAGTCTGGAGGGAGCCAGAAGCCAATGGAAAAAGAAAAGCAATATGTAAACCCATGAAAAGGATACCTAAAGGAACAGACCCCTTTCAGAAGCTTTTCTTAGTCCCAGGTCATGGAAGCAGTCACTGAAGTGACCTTTAAATGCCTCTGCCAACTTGTCAAAGTTCTTACGGACACAAGCCCAAGCGTCTTGTACTTTATCCACCACAGAGGTTAGACAAGATGTTCTTTGCTGTTATCATGCTTACCAGCCCATGCAGCAAATGAACATGCCCAATTCCCATTTTTAAAACAGATTCAAATAATTTCTGGCAGTTTTGCAGTCAGCTAAACTACGTCATCAGAATCCTGCTCCATTGCATCAATATGCCATAAGATTCATGAGTACTGTTACACAAGATACTAAAATATGCTTATTAAGTGAAAGCCATTTCACAGGTTTTATAAATAGTGGTTTGGTTTCTTTTTAAAACTGAGGAAGTAGAGCTGGTAGTCTTACAGCTCTGCTCTTACAGCAGCAAGGGAAAGGACAGACATACAAATTCATGAATTTTCTTAAGTAATCTTGTGTTGCAAAAAACCCCCAGAAACATCTGCTCTAAACACGTAGTGCAGAATTGTGTAGAATCATCCAGCCACTCGCCAATATCCATCTTCAGAAGGGCATAACCTAGGAGATGCTGACTCCCATATTGCTGCTATAAACCCTAGCCTACACTGAGCTAACCTCAGCTCTCTTTCAGGGTTACACCAGAGATCAGAGAGACTCAATTACTCCTAATAGTACCTTTAATAAAAAATTACATGTTCTTATATAAAAGTTCCATCACATTGCAAAGAGGGCAAGACAAAACGCTCTCTTACCGACAGGGCTTACAGGTTTTGGCCTCAAGCAATCTCATTTTCTGTTTACCCTTCAGGATGAGGAGATGTCTCCAGAGAGTGAAGGGCACTAGTAAGCAGATCATTTCAGCATTAATTACACTTGACATTTAAATTATAGCCCAGGATAATTTCGTTTAAGCCTTCACTGAGTACCAGGAGAAAAACAAACAAAAAAAACACCAAAAAACCAAACAACAACAAAAACAACAACAACAACAACAACAAAAAAAACCCAACAGAAAACCATCAATAAACATCACAGAAGAACAACAGGCCTTAAACTCCTCAGATTCCTACACTTTGTAAAAAAGACATGAATGGCGGAAAGGGAAGCTACAAAACTAGCCTAAAACCCCTGCTTGCAGAACTCAATTGCCACTTAAAAACAGGCAGATTAAACCAGCCACTGCACAATCTCACAATAACAAGTGTATAAAAACTAAGCTGCAAGTAGAAATAAACAGAGCAACAGTGACTGTGCCCTATTTGGGTGAGGAGTGGTTTTCAAGGGCCTGGAATTTGAGCCACAGTACTTAATGACATCAGCTTTAGCAAAAGGATCTTCACAACATATTTTAAACATCCAAGAAATTTCTTCTGTTGCCTTTAGAATGCTGAGGTCCACAGCCACTCTAACCCTTCTACTCCATAGTATTTAAACTCAGAGTATTCAATAGCATTTAGGGATATCTCAACCCATCTCCCTTTTGACATCCAAATTTAAAAAGCTTTTAGTGTTGATTGACATTTCAACAAGCCAAGTCAAAGGAGATAGCCAACTTGGGAACAGCACTAGACCTGTTAAAAAAAGAATTTTGCCCTCAATGGCAATGCCAGCAGAAAGTAAAACCAAAGCACTTATTCATTCTCTGGAAGGCTCCTCTTACATGCATTTTGTTCTTCACACCCAGTGAAATACTGTCAAGTAATACCACCTGGCCTACTCTGTTCAGTCTCAGTTTCTGCCATTACCAGTGAAAGGAGATGAACGAATGAAAAGATGTGGCCACATAAAAGCAGAGACTTGCAGTGACATGGACAGCCCTGCAGGACCACGTTAAAAAGCAAATCACTCCAGGCAAAAGTTCTTAGCTGGCATAAAGTGGAGCAACTATTGATTTCCATAGAGCTACATCAGCTAGTATTGAGCAGTGGGGAGCTTGGCTTTGCGTCCCCCAGCTGCAATCCATATCATCTGTGCTCTGGCACCAAACATACTTCACTGAAAAAGACAACAGTTTGGCATATAAACTAATATTGAGATTAAAATGGTAATTTTTTTATTTCCTGCTCCAGTTAAATCTCCTGTTCCCCAGAAAATTTCTCATGTCTGTCTCCCCATCACATATACAGGGATAATACCTACACAAGAACAACACTGTTATTTGTACGGCATTTGAGCCAAGGAGCTCCTGTAGATGCTAGGGGCCCACATCTTTAAATTTGAACTACTCAAAGATAGGCCCTTCCTCAAAGATACATCAAGAGATAAAAAGCTTACCTACACAAATAGTAAACATACAGCTGCCTGATCTGCTTACTCTAGCCATAATATTGCAAGGGCTTGGAAAGGGAGCACAGACATTCCTGAGCTAAGCTCTTGTTAACTCAGGGGCAGCACTTAAGTGCAGATGGAGATAGAGCATTTCCAGGTCTGAAACGCCTATATAGCACTGCACACAGAGCTTAAAAGCAGCCAAGAAACATGAGTATCAAGTGATCTCCTAGCAGGGCAGAGGCTGAAACATTGCTGGTGTGAAAGAGCAGACTGCCTCACCGAAGTTCAAAGTTAAAAGCTTTAGGGACACTGACCCATTTTGCTCTCTTCCAGCTTTGGTAAGTGACAGTTCAGATAGACTTGCCTTTGTACCCCAAGGTCTCATTAAAATAAAATCAGGAGCTTCTCTCAGACTACCAAGGTAGCCCAGAGCCTCTGTATACACTAGTCACATTTTTTTCCCTTTCTGTCCCTTGTTACAAAAGGGGAAAGTAACTCTTTCAACAGTTAGACTGATCTAATATTAAATAATTAGGTTCTCCCCCCCTCTATCTAGCCTGGATCCCCAGAGCTTTCTCTGGCAAAGGTAAGGAAGAGCAGATGTTCAGTTCAGATGAGATTAAAGACAAATGTTACCTATTGGTTTCCCTATCCTGTAAAATAAAGCAGAGAGATTAAAATGAAAGTCAGGGAAAAAGATCTCACAAATTTGGTAACTGATTCTATAGTTTAAAAAAAAAAAAAAAAAAAAAAAAAACAAACCACAAAACCAAAACCCCCACAATCATAGGAAACTGGCCAACTTTGCCACCAAGTGGAAAATGTGGCAGAACCAAGCAATTTGGCTACAAAAATTCCCATGGCCTAAGGAACTTGTGTTTCCAGTGCACTGATTTTATCTTGCCAACCACTCATAAGACACTGAAACCAAAGTGTAAAATACTGGTTAATTATTGGGTACCCCAGAGCCAGGAAAAGCTAAATATTAGAAAGGAGAACAACACTGGCAGAAGAAAGAAAAGTCAGGAAGAATAGAGGAGAAATTGTTAAACTAGGCTAAAATAAAAAGTTTATATGTATACCTCTTGGCTGGATGACAGCTGCAGTGACTCATGATAAAACATCACACAGCCAACAGAGTTGTTTAAAGAGGTCTCCAGAGTGTGAAGCATGGAATAACAGGTTAAAAACGAACCAAGACAATTATGTGCATGTTTCTTTCCATCATAACACAGCTGAACTTGAGGGTGAAAATGTAGGCAAGGGGTGTGGGTTGAGGCACAAAGAAGGATTAGGGCCATTTTGTAAAAAAAAACCAAAAACAAACAAACAAAACAAAAAAACCACACAAAACCAAAAACCCAGCACCAACAACCCTAGTTTGTGATTTCCAGCCTGGTGATCAGAAACAGATTGTTCTGTAATCATTTCCCAGCACAAAGGGTGGAACCAATTACGGAAAGAAGCCATCTTTCCCATGCCTTTTATTAGGGCTACACTAGTCATAACCATGGAAAACATCACAGCAAACAATCACATAGACATAATGAACAAGCCACTGATTTTCTCCATCCTGCTGACCCACTTTTCCAGGTGTCCTGTTTCAAGACCATTTTTTAGCAGAGTATCTGTAAATCCTAAGCATGATCACTGACCTGGCATTGTCAGGTATCAGTCTTAAAACTTTCTCTACAGCAAGACTGCTGGTAAACCTGCCTGGGTTGGCTTGGGGTTTTGAACACACTACTGTCACCAGGCTATTCATTTTTATCTCTACTAATCCAATAAACCTCTTGCTCTTCAGTCAAGAAGTTAGGCCCTTCTAGTATTTATGCTCCGAAGACTCAGGATAGCATTACAGCATGTCCAAGTTCTGTTCCCATTTTACTGAAAGTTCAGAATTCACAATAAGACAGGTAAGAATTACTAAACTGACTTTTTTGTGAGCATGTCACAGCAAGTTTATGAAAATCACCTATAGGAGTTTTTTAACATTTTAAATGCTTAAGAATCCTACAAGGGAAGTGACCCAAGAGAGTCCACAAACCAAAGTGCACATACTGCAAAGAGAATGTAGTCCTGGACACCTTAAAGTGAAACTACAAGGAGTTACAAGTCATTTATGAGCAATGGCCACAAAGTTCTATCAAAAAAAAGAGAATCCCCAAGCTATTTTCAAAACTTGACCTTTATACGTGCCTGACATTATACAAATAACTTGCTCTCTCTTTCCACCCATTTCCTCACCTGTAAAGGAGAGAAAGTATAAAAAACATTGAGGCCATAAGACGTAAGAAGTGCTAGGGCAAAGCATCATCACTGAAATGCAATAGCTAATCCAGGCCAAGCCTAACAGAGCTCCCATTTCCCTGCCTGGAATTTAAGGTCACAAGAGTAAAACTAGCAACACAAAATGGGTTTGCATCTAGCAGGCAAATACAGACCAAACAGATTGAAAATGTAAGAAGAGGTGTGCCTGACTTCAGAGAGAGGACAACTGAAGGGACAGGAACTAAATTTGAGCAAAGGGAAAGAACACACAATAGGCAGACAAGGGCCAGATGATAGAAGTAGCATTTCTCATTCTGTGTGGCATAAATCCATCACTTGAGTCTCTCAGCAGAAGAGGAAGAAATCTGCATAAGGCTTGCCTTCCTTGGATGAATTTGTCAGTATGTCTTATTCCCTCAGAGTTGCATTTAACAAAAAAAAAGTTTTCAGTGCAACCTAGGACTTGCTTCTGATTGTTTCTCTGCTTGCAGTAATTACTGGGCACAGAGCTATTTTTAGCATCACAGATACTCTGTGCATCTCATCACACCAACTCTACAGTGCCAGGTCTCAGCCTGCCTAAGCTCTACCAAAGACACACTAGTAAGCACATCTCAACACATGTAGCTTAGATGTTGTGGGTTGTATCACAAAACGCCACCTGGACGCAACTTTCCCAGAATCATACCATACAAAATGTCATGCAAACTTGGAGTGCAAGGCACTGGTGTTCAAAGTATGCATCCAAGAATACCCTTAATACCATCATGCAAGTAAAAAAGTGGATTGTGCTCTTTGATATGTACATAACAATATCAGACTTGATCAAGCTGTTTTCAAAGCCAGACAACATTTACAGTGCTGCATCCACAGATGCCATAGGAGCAATACTTGTTTTGTGTACCTTTAAATGCAAATCCTCCTATAAAACTTGAAAACGCTCGCCCAACAGATCTGCATCTGTAAATCACAACATAGTAATACCTGTATCCTGATCAGCAACCTCAAGGCTTAAATAATAATTCAGATTGAGAAGGTGAATTTAAGACAGAGGATCACCATCTCTAACCCTCCACAGGAACATTTTAAAATACACGATAAATTCATGTCTTGTTCCTTGCGTGACTAGTCACTGACGTAAAGCCAGTTCTCTATTTTCTTGAGGGTAGTGGCATGTTTTAAGGAAATCTACTATACTACAAACATAACAGTAGTTAAGCAGATGTTTCAAACAGGAACTGTTTTCAGAACACAGCACATCTCACTACATTTTAAAAAGCTTATGACAAATACATGCATATTTGCACAGGATTCTTTGAGATATCTTTGAAGGCCATCTTCCTAGCCCTTTGTCATGCTAGATGCTGTTATGTGGGCTGTTTCACACATAGTCTAGAAGAAGCTGCCTTTTTGCAAAGTCATTTATTTGAACTTGCACTCTCCCTTATAATAGTTAGTTGTACTGTGGTAGTTTCTAGAAACTGCAAACCAAGGTCACAGCTGGGTGCCTTGCATATAGATAATTGCAGGTATAGAAGTAACTGCTTCAAGGAACTTCAGATGGAATAAATACACTTTGCCCATCTTCCTTTCTAGTACTTAAAAATATTCTGCCAGCAAATACTGCAAGCTGAAAGATCACAAATCATTTGGATAAAAACCCCCACAAAACAAGAAAACCTCAAAACACAAACAAAACAAACAAAAAAAAACAACAAAAACAAACAAAACCAAACAAACAAACAAAAACCAACCAACCAACCAAACAAAACCAACAACATTAACCCAACAGGGCTCTCTCCTGGGGCTCAGGCCTCAGCCAACTAGTAAGTCATTAGCTGGACTCTGCAGTTTCACCTCAATCCCAGCAGTCCACCAGAGCTGCTCCTTGATTAATCTATTTCAACACAGATTATCTGTTAATGTTTGAGGTTGTTTGTCCTCTTCCCCTGACACAGAGTTAATTAAAAATGTAAGAAAGAGAGTAACACAGTTCCAGGAGTGAGTTTTTCCTGTGGTATCATCAAATAACCTAATATATACATTGGGACCTGCAAGCATACCAATTCTGTTCTTTTTGACCCCCCACTGCAGATTTTCACGAGAGCTGCTTAAATACCTTATTCCTTAAGTAAGAATTGGAATAGAGAAAACATGTGGCTATACTGCAGTTGTCAGGCCTGCCAGCTAGGCATGGTTACTGTAAATGACCTAGTTAGAAATGGAAATGCAAGAGAGAACTCTGCAGAAATCTCACACTCAGTCAGCACCACAGCCTACAACAGCACACTGAGCCTTTAGTTCCATTTCCCTATCCAGCTGTACTCTGTCCTACCAAAAGCAAACACCCCTCTGAATGGCACAAACAGTTTCAGGACCTGAACTACCTGGTTAGTTTAGCATTAGACAAGCAAGGCACAGCAGGGATTTGCATCCTCCTTCCCTGTACATGCTCTGTTCCGCATTTTATACAATTAACTTGAAAACCAAGCCTGTCAGATCAGGTAAACTGTTCTTTTTTGAATGGGTTCCCTCCTTGCTTAAGGGCACAGGAGGGCAGCAAGGTTCTACAGCTTGTGGGTCTCTGCCCTTTCTACTGCATCACGTGTCACAGCAATAAGTGTCACACCACAGACAGAGACAACAGCTTGTTCTTTCACATTAGCTTCTCGTATAAGACATAAGGGCTGAAGTCAGTCATAATTATTTCCTAATAGCATTTCCAATCCCTCTTCCTTCCAATGTAGTACGCATAGGACACAAGGAGCACTACGATCCACTCGTCTCACAAGGAAGAGGTGGTGGAAAAAATGTAGGGCAACTGTTCAGAATTTGGGTCTAGGTTGTAGAAAAGCCTAACACACCACGGCACAAAACATGGGAGCTAAAAAGCTAGAACACAGCATGGTAATTCTCCTCTATTACTCCTGCCTCATCTGCAAAAAAGGCAAGATGTTCTACAGCCTGATCTGAAACACCTCCATCCCCACCCCCACACTTTTCCTTGCCAGCAGCAGATACAGACACATGGCCAGAAACGACATTTTCAATCCCTTACAGGAGTCACTCCATTTTAAACTATTTTAGAAAGCAAAGTATCATCATCCTTATAAAAGCCCAATTCCTTGCTGTCCATCTTGCCAAACACCCAAGGGAAGAGGAGAGGGTAGAAAAGGACGCAGAAAGATGTAGGCATGTGAGAGAAGTGCTGGAAATAGCATAAAGCTGATAACAAAAATAAGGCTGTGGATCAACAGGAACTAGATAGGCTGCAGAACAGTACAGCTGAAAAGCATGACATCTATTCTTGGTTTAGAGACAGGAGGCACTACATAGGACACCACCCATATTTTGGCAATCTTATAGTGGTAGAATGCCACATTTTGATTATAAAGCATACATCTTCAGTGGCTCAAGAAACCCCACAGCAATATGTGTAGCACCCCACAGCAGCAGGGAAATGTTTACAAATCCACAGCACTGCTGTGCAAGGCTGACAAGCAACAGAAACAGAGTGGTTCTCCGAAATTGAACAACATCAGCAGGCTCTGCCACAGGCGACAGGGCTACCATTTTGTTTCACATCAAATTTTCAAACCAAATCCCATAACCAGACATGGGAATGGCATAGCAAGTGCTCTCAAAGTATTCAAAGCTAAGTAAAAGGGTCCAGGACACGTGAGGTCACGGAGGCAGTCATGGTATAGTTACCACAAGCAAGAGAAGAGACTGTGTCTGAAAGAAGCAAACCTAAGCAGTCTGGAGGACAACAGAGGAAAGGAAAAACTGTAGTGCTAGTCTAGAAGCAATAACAACTCTAGTCTATCGGTTAAGTTGTTCATCTGGTTCCCATTACAGCTATAGAGCACTTTTCTATTTCTTCTGTATTTATCATTTTACAACAACATCCTCTAGGGTGATGCTGGCATCCTCCTTGCCAGATGCTGAGGGCCAGCACAGCTCGCACTCATTCAACAGTATTTCAACACTCAGATACCAACAAAATCAACACCAGCATACCCATAAAATGGCTGACCTTAAATGACCTACTTACTGTCCCCTCCAGAAGTCTACAATGGAGCAGGGACAGAACTTAAGCCTCCAAGCGTCCTATGCTAGCTCTCTAACCAACCTGTCATTATATCTTTAAATAGAAGTTTGAAAACATAAATCTTACTGCTCATCTGCCATCCAAGAACAGCAGGCTTGATCCTGCCTTTCATGAATAGCTAGATTGCAGACAAACCCAAGGCCTTCAAAAGACCAGGGACAGTTAGTTTCACACTTGTTAATTTGTACATGTGAAATGCAATGAAATTTACAATATGCACACCTGATCCAGTTGAATTTGCATATTGTCTGACTTCATCTCCTGTAAGGAAGTTATTTCAGAGACTAGAAAACTGAAAATATGCCTTTAACTTCACCCTGCACCTGTCTCCCCAATAAAGACTTATCAGAGCATGGAAGCACAGGAGAGTGATTTGCATTTCATTACCATAGAAACTTATTGCAGTATGCAACTCTGTTCTGAGACCCGAGATCTCTGTATTTCCAGAATAGACTACTAATAAACTTGCGTACCACAACCCTTTGCATTAAGTAGCTTGGGACAGACATGAAGTGCATAGGGCAAGTGAGCATCAATATGTAGTATCAGGAGAATATATACACACCTTACAGGTTCACACAACTGCAGCATGCGTGACAAATGTGACAATATGGAAAGTGGGGCAGCACCTTGCTCTGCAACACACAAGAGCAATGCATATAGAAGCATTTATTAAGCACGATGCACTAAAAGAACATGCTAACCACAGGCATGCCAGACAAACACACACATTGCCAAAGATACAGTGTTATAATCGGCAATTTCATTTTGGGGATCAAAAAATAAAACATGCCATGAAAGCACATCAAAATACGACTGCGTTCCTTAGGCGAGGTAAGGCTACGCTTTGTCCCTTCTCTTGTCCTACAGTACCTTTTACTATTGATGTTTCAAGTCACTGCTCATCCCCAAATCAATTTAAGGTTCTTCCTTAACCAAGAGCCCAGAACTCCAGGACCTCATCCTTTATGGTGTAAATCAGATTTGGTTCAAGAGAAAAGCTTGGCTTCAGAAGTCTGTTAGCCAAAAAAAAACCCCAGACAAAGAATTGAGTGTGAATAGCCATAGTTACATGAAATAAGACATTTAAAATGCATTCGTGTAATTAAAGAGCAACAGATGCTTTAGAAATAGTAAACAGTAGTGCTATTTAGAATTGAACAAGTTCTCAAACTCACCGCTCAAATTCATCTCTGATATAGGCACATTACAGTCTAACTACAAGCATAGTATTTCCCAGACAGCCAACTATGAATTCTTTGTCTTTTATAAATGGAAACTTCATAGAAAGTTCAGCCAAACACACAATGAGATTATTCCCTGTCAGGTGTTACACTTTACTTGCTTCATTTTCTTCCTGGGAATGACAGTCTCCTCCAAGCTTCAGAATATTTTCAAGATGCAAGGTAATCAGAATCATGTGTCTTCTGCCCTTTGGCAGCATGCAAAACCTTTCCATAAATACCTCTTCACTCTAGAAATCATTTGTTATACACGGTACATATTCCAGCTTGTACCGATCATCGAGGTCAAAAATACACTCTTGCTTCTCAACTGAATAAGCAGAATCCTTTTTCCTTTGTGAAATTTAAATAAGAGACACTTTAAGCCAACAGTAAGGCATGGTGTTTGAAGCAGGGGGAGGGGTGACTTAAAGCCCGTACACTCCCAAGAAGTTTACCATTTCCCACCTCTCTTCAAGGTTCTTCTCCCCACTGCTGTCACATACAGACATTTCTATGCCATTGGACAGGCCTCCCTTTTCCTCTTAGCCCAATGATTTATACCACCATCTCTCCCAAGACTTCACCAGCACTCAGTTTCACAGCTGGGACACGGGCTAGGTCCAATAGCAGATGCAATTGACTGTTGTTGCCCCAGGTAACAGTGCTAATGGCTGACAACAGGATTCTCCCTTTTCCATTAGCAAGGGCCATCTCAAAAATGGAGAAACTCTACCAGACATTTCTTCAGCACACATGGATTATTCCAAGGTAGCCAGGTAATGTTACCTACAGCAATATTTTGTACTTAAGTAGCGCACATTCTTAGCTGCTGCTGAGCCTCAAGAGCATCGTTAAGGGAGTGTTCTAATTGTGTTCCCTCCTAAGATTCTTCTGCCTAGGAGTCCTTGATCTTTGGCTTCCTAGCAAGTAATTGATAAATTGCCAGATGAATTTTAGTAATAAAGACCTACATTCACAAACAAAAACCGTTGCTATAAAGTGCTAAGAGACCACGTTCTTTCCAGGAGAGGCCAAAGCTTGAAGTATTCACTCCCCTGCTTCCATGCTTAAGGAGTAAAAAGGCAACAGGAGCTTCAAGCCTTAAGCTTTTGGCTTTCCAAGACCTGAGCTCCAGTCTTGTCACTAGTATTCACTGAATATGGTTTGCAAAGGAAAAGAAACAAGAACGATTCAGAGGTCATCTAATCCAGATAAATCAAGATCCAAATCACAGTCTTTCTTTAATATATGAAAAGTCATAGTTCTGTAACAGATCTCTTATTTAACATTTACCTAATTGTTTCAGGCTTCTTACATGGGAAAGCTCAAAAGCAGACAATGGTAACAGCACCCGATCTCTCCATACAGACCTTAAATTTCTTTTCCCCTATTTGCTTCAGCACTTTTTCGTGAAACATGCACACAAGCACAATGAATTTTATATCACATCATGCAACATTTTGTTATCAGATAAATGAAAGACAAGCAGATCAGCTCTGGTCACAAGCCATAGTATTCTTTCATTCCAGTTTACATGCCTGCAATTGCTATAAGCAACAGGACACTAAGTAGCTGTGGAGAAGACTAAACAAAAAAACGGGGAATACTTCCGAGACCCTAAGTCAAGTTTTCACCTGCTTTTTTCTTTCCGTTTGACATTTGTGTCAGAATTCTAGTGGCTTATAAAGTTTGCCATATCTTCATTCACTCTATACTTGTAAACATACAGGGCTAACAGCTTATAAATGTTCTCTGTCAAACATTCAGAGAATCAGAACCAGCTAACAACCAAGATTAACAGTGTCATCTTTTATTTAAGGCCTAATGCCTGCTTCTGAAAAGGTTCACTATTAATAAGATTAGGTGCGTATACATTTTACGAGCTGAGTGTATTCACAGAATAATCAATGTGTGGCCAAAATCCTTGCCTAGCTCAGCCCACGCTCCAGCCAAGGATTTCTGACAACTCTGTTCTTTTACTGCGCTAAGTAATGCCTCCTGCCATATGTACAGGTGTATATATATGAATTATACAAGACATTCAGGAGCCTTGTTTAAGTTAATTCTAAAAGCACATAGACAACTAGCTATGAAAAGTGTGGTCAGACTGATATTAATTTGTTGTAATAGCTTTTCTGACAACTCAAATGAGAAAGCTAGACTAACATGCTGTGTTCAGTAGCCTGCTAACTCACGTTTAGCACGCTTTTTCCAAGGCAATTGCTTAAGTGTGCAAGCCAGGAATGTGTTGACAGAGCTAAAAGCTCTTTAAAAAAAAAACAAAAACCACCACCACCACAAAAAAAAAAAAACAAACCACCACCACAAAAACCCCAACAACTAAGAAATTAGAGGAAAAACCCCACTGAATTAGCAGCTATGAGAACTGAGCAAAAAGCTTGTTTTTAAAATTGAAGCACTGTCTGCACAAGTGTTTTGCAATATCCAGGAGGTCCACAAAATACTATGTTATTATGTATACACTTATTTGAACACAGCACCCTTCCTGTGTGAAAAGACGCGTGCCTTCTACTCTTGCATGGTGTGTAGTATTTTAATACTGTGACTCTAAAAGACCTGTCTCAAAGACATTTAAATCTTGTGAAATCAAACAAGTGAAGAGTAACAGAATTTCTTATCCCTCCAAAAATACAAGCTGATCTTTTCCATCACAGCCTTTTCAACAGTCCATGTTAATAGCTTTACTATCGGCTTGCAGTAACTTCAGTGCTTCAAATAGGGAACATAGCTGACAAGACGATGAAAGTCTCCTCATAGACACCTCCAGAGAGGACAGTACAACAGTGTCCTCCAAGACTTGTACTTTTTATTCCATGCTAAGAGACAAGCACCGTCACGTATCTGCCTGGCTTCCCAACGACCATCAAAACCCAGTGCCTACAGTACTGCCACCGACTCCCGGCTGGAAGGGGAACAAGAGTAAGGCTGTCTTACCTGGCTCTGCTTGGAGGGACACTCATTCATCAGCCAGCCAGCGCCTCACAGCAGCATGCCCGGGTCAGACGCCGCGGTGCCAAGAGGGGAAGATCCCATTCCGGAGAGGCGGGATGCAGGGCTTGGGAGGCGGGGACCTTCAATGCGAGCCGGACACCAGCTCCGGAGATGGAAGGTCAGTCTGACAGCCGGCAAAGCCAAGAGAAAGCTGCTCCACTCCTCTCACGCTGTAGCACATCTCTCACTGCCAAGTGCACACGCTGCCTGCACAGGAGCCGTGCGCCGTGTTAACCCTCTTCTGGCTGCAGGGCAGGAAGCAGGAGCTCTCTCAAGGCATCTTCCTTACCCTGTGCTTTCCAATCCATCCCCTCGGAGCCTGGAGAAACCCCTCTTCCGCATCAGGTGGAATTTTGCAACGTAATCTAAAAGAGAGATTTAAAGCAATGACAAGAAGCTGCCAAACCAACACCGCCACCACCCCCCCGCCCCCCAAAGGAGCTGCAGGTGTGGAAGGTACAAACAAAACCCATTATCAGCAGAACAAGGGTCTGCTATGGAAAGAGGGTGCCTACTGAATCCCACACTGTTACCAAAAACACAGTACTGGAGGTGGAAAGCAAGCTGCTTGAATCCTACAGTGGAGTGGTCCAAATATTTATACTTCCTCCATTTACAGGTGGATTTAGAGAGGGTCAGAGGACTTGTGCATCTGTCCCCACCATCTGCAGCAAGAATACAGTTCTTGGGAACTTTAAGTATTTATTTGTTCCCAGAGTCAGAGAGGTTAGGGCACTAGGATTATATATTCCAGACAAGAGTGATATACAGAAGACATACGTACTGAGCTAGAGCAGGTTAATGGGTAATCAGGTTTGTTCAGCATTAAGCCTCTGAGTAGAGAATACGACTCCTCTCTGTCAAAACAAGCTCACAGCTTTGATGTGATCCTCTCTTCCTGACCATGATTACATTGCTTTTGCACATTGTCTTAATTCAGTGACCACAGACTAAGTTTTCCCTCCTTAAAAACATGCCCTAGGGATTTGGACACCAAGACTGCATTAACCGCGATCAAGTCAAAATCCATCATGTAGCCTGAGACCAATATCTGGGCCTACTTTTTACCACAGTTCAGTACGGCACCTAAGACTTCCAGTTCTGACAGAAACACTAGATACCATTCTGTGGTTGACAAGTCTCAGGGGACAGACTGACTTGTACAATGCACGTCAGAGAAAGCTGGTGGACTGGTTTTTAGGTTGATGTGACCCACCCTTATCAGAGAAAGAAAAAAACTGAAAGCAGCAGCACATTTCACCAAAGACATTTAGTCAGAACCAAACATGTACTGCAAATAGAGCGTGGTCAGAGAAACAAAAATGTAGCTTCGAGCACATGGTGTAGGCAGCAGATTACCAAAAAACCTCCACAAAACAAACCCCAGCCATCTCCAACACTCTTCCCCCACCCAAGACAGTCTAATTCAGGGCTGCTTCTATACCATTTGTTCTCAACACAAACCTCAGCCTTCCTAACATAGTTTTAAGTCAGATATTGGCAAACTTGTGTTTGTTCTTTAGTACCTGTGAGGGCATGTGACTGAGTGCAATCACATTTTGCAAGAATGTTAAAGACTGTAGCCAAAGAGCAAGTAGTCTTCTAGAGGACAACCTTATCAAGCACGAAGGAGCATCACAGCAGCCAGACAAAACCACAGTCAGGGACTAAAGGTTTGTCTACACTGCAGTACAGATATCCAGGTTATCTTGCATAGCAGATGCAATCTAAACAGAGACAGAGCAGCAGGGTGCATTAGCCTATTCAGCATGACCCACACTGTGCTGCTAGAGTACTTGGCTCACGTACACAGTAGCATGTACAGAGCAAGTAAAAGCAAAAACTGACATCTCCCAATTCCTTCAAGTGGAAAAGACAGTCTCCCCCTAATTCCCAGTAGGAAAGTCTCCCTTCACAGAGGGTACAACTTACACATTGTTCTGATCTAATACAGAATAGCAGCATTATACATGCTAAGATGCACCACTGCTATGATTACCACTGGGTTGTAGCAACATTTATATACATGCTAGCAATTAACAAGCAACAGAGCCACCTCGCAACAACTTCAGTTAACTGCTGTTCTCTAGATGTTAAGCAAAAAGATTTGCTCAAAGAACTTCTTCCTGCAACTTTGCCTTCTCTTGGGAGCGCAGCCAGCGTTTAAGCCCATCACAGCATAAAGCACTAGCAGTCCACAAAATATCACCCCATCCCTTGACCTTTTACTAAAGAAACTGTTTTGCCTACATTCCTTACTATATACAAGTACAGAATCAAAAGCCACTGCTCATCAGCTAACCAGGTATCCCCAAGTAAAGCACTGTTCACTGTGCTCTGTAGGCTGACAGCACAAGTAAAATGAGCACTGGTCTGTCTACAAGAGATCATGCAGACATACTGCAAACTTCACATTGTAATCAGTGTCTTGGGTTAGTCTACCCAGACTGGAAGAAAAAAAAATATCTGTGCCCAGAAGCCAAAATTTACAGATACGGCCATTATTCAAAACAGCCCTTACTCAAACAAGTTTTGTTATGTTAAGGTTATCTTCACCTCTCTCGTTTTGAGTGATCATCTGTAAAAAGCAAAGCTGACCCTTTCTAAAAGCCTACTCCTTCATGCATCCCCTGATGGCTCAGCAAAGCATCCTTGAAGACAGACCTGTCAAGGCACAGCTTAAAATATTCTTAAAATGACAAAAGGGACACAGGGATTTCCATAGGAGCTGAGATGGTAAGTTTTTAAAAGGTAAAAAAATACGGTAGTACTACCAAAAAGCATACTTCCTGTGCTTACAGTAATTATGCAATAGGACATCAGGTTTCCACCTGCCTATTTTCAGATCTGAATCTGTTCCCTTGGGAAGAGAAAAGATTTGTGCCACTGCAGCCAACTCTACCATTTTACCTCCCACAGGCTCTAATCTCTCTTCTGCAAGCAGGGAGTCAGCACAAAGCTAACCCAGTGCTTCTGAGAATGGAATTTGACCTCAAAGACTTGTGGATATTGATAAGCAGCAAAAGAAAAGCAGTTATACAAACAAGAAATAAAACACTTAAAATAGCCCACCTAGACATGGGATTAAGTCTGACTGCACAACAGGTTTCTATTTATTCCCCCAAATATGAAGTCTTCTGCTAAGACTTTACTCAAGGGTAAAAACAGTATTTCATTTTTGCCGAACATTCAGTTTCTGACAAAAGTCAGTCAAATGCTGCTTTTTTACTACACAAATACAGTTGTTGCTCCCTGCCCTGAGCAGGCACAGACAGCACCTCTCCTAGAGAAATCAACCACAGAACTAGACTTTGCCCTTACGTAGTCTTCCCTGCTTTCAAAACACCACAGTAGTACCCCTTCAAAGCAGAAGTACACCATCCCATAAAGAGAAAGAAAAGAAAAAGATGGGCAGACATGGGATTAGAACTTAGGACCAAAACCCTATCCGCACTAGAGAACTCCTTCAGTTATCCCATTGCTTTGCTTTTTGCAGATAGCATTAGTTTAGGGCCACATGTTCATTTCTGTCCTGAACCAAGTAGAGAAAGCAGCTGGAAGCTCAGCACCGCAAGTACAACTCCTAAATCATTCACAACTCCAATTGGCTCCATCCAGCTAGGAACTGCTGTGATTAGCTTTTACTTTTTTCAGCTGCCAATTAGAAAGAAAAGCCAAAAAAGACCTCATTCTTCATTTGCAAGTCCTTAGAGGAGACCTGAAGTGAAATTTGGCCCTTCCATTCCAACAGAAAATAGAACAGTGGAATTTATCCCCTTCCCACCACCCATAAATTTGAATGCAAACCAGTTAACCAGTGAACTGGAAGAAGGAGAAAGGAAAGCAGACTACTTAGGAAATTCAAGAAGAAATTGAGCAGCTTCTGGTGTTGCATAAAGCAGCTGGAGCATGGGATCTGAGTGACTTCATATGATTTAAGAGGTCACTAGACATCTATTCAGTTCCCTTGGGCATTCTGCAGGATTGTTCCCCACTGGAGATTGATAGAATATGTAATCCAGTGTTTGGGAGAGGCTAATGTGAAATGGCAGAGCCAAAGATGGATTCACCTTCTCTTTTAGGAAACAACAGTGAACTCAGATACATCTCTTAAAAAATGTTTCAGCAAAAAGCTCACTGTTTGCTAGCCCACATTATGTAAGTTTAAACTATTCAAACACCCTTACCAGAAAAAAAAAAAAGATTGGTCAGCCGATCGCAAGGTTGCATTTGCAATTTGCCAGCTAATAAATACTATACAAACATAAAAGGAGTTCCTTGGGGAAACGGGTTCTTTTTCTGAGATACAGTGCTTCTATCAAAGAAGCAGGTCCTAGGCTTTGACCTAACTTCCTTCCTTCCTTTCTTTTTTTTCTTCCTATATAACCAAATCTAGTTTCAAACAAAGACATCAAGCAATTCAGAAAATAAAAGCCATCTTAGTACCTGTGAGTGCTGAAGCAGAGAAATTAAAGCCCATGTAGACTGCAGAGAACTTGAAAACACAAGTATTAAGTTACTCTGAACCATTTTCATGAGTTCTTGGCCTACATGCCATTTACACCAGAAGAACTAGACATTCCTCAGGTTATGGAGGTCAGGCCAGATTTGAAAAATACTTTTAACAGATGCATCTTTTCTCCAATTGAATACTCATGGTAGAAATGCTCAACTGTAGGTGGCTGAATTTCTTCAGTGAACCAACACATCCTACTCTTAACTTGTGTTTACTTCAGACCATGCACTTAAAATAACGAAAAAGCACCGATGAGTAATTGGATGCAAAAAAAGGTATAGTCTCAAAAGCCCTACTGCCCCAACAACATGGGTGGGCAAAAGAAACCTGGCAGCAAAGAATGCGATAGCTTTGAGCTTCCTTTTCTCAGGAAATAAACCTACTATCTAACTCTTGCATGCTGTAAAATTACTCCATATCTTGTATTTGGCAGAATTATAGCAGAACTACACATCAGCGAAACTTTTAAACTATCAGTTTCTGTTGCAATCCATAACACTTCGATAAGGAGAAGAAACAAAGATATTAAGACAATCAAGTCCTTGACAGGCTGACATGGCCCTTTTTGAAATTGTTACATGGCTAACTTACCCACTTTCAGCCCCCGACACCATTCGTGACCAGCAAAAAACCTTATAGAAGGTCATTGTGCATTTCAGGGAATGCATAAATGCCTGCTGCTAACCTTAGGGCAGAGTTAGGAGCTGCGCCCTCTTGGGCTAGAATCCAAGTCATTTGCCAGAGAAATGGCCACAACCAGTGACTTTTGCTTTAAAGGCCAGAAACCAGACACAGAAGAGTCGTGACATCTTCCCTATACTCCTTTCCCCTCCCATCCGAGTGGTTATTGCCATCAAGGCCAAGATAAGCATAAAGCCGATAGATTACACTAGAGACAGACAGGCAGCAGTAAACAATAAATACCAGAGATATAAAAGTTCGTGAGGAAAACTGGCCTCAAGGCTTCTTTCAAGGACAGGGTGTTTAATAATAAATGCAAGATTAATACAGCTTTCCACCACCGGGGCAGGCCTTCAGGGAAAAAGACAGGGCTTGAGGCTGTTTTATTAAAGTCATTTAGCATATTCACAATGTTTGCTCCATACCAAAAACATTCCACACAAACAGATGCATTGTCCAAATTTAGCTCTTCAATTTCCCCTTCTTTCTAGCACTTCCACACACAAAACATTCTTTGAGAAAATCTTTAAAACAGCAAAGAGAACAGCAAAGCAAGTGAAAAATCACCAGTATATCAAGGGTATCATTCCTGCTCAACAGCAAAACAGTTCCTCTTCAAAAAAATCTAATGAGAAAGCTTCCAATGCGATACCAGAAAAGTAATTGCATTGAGCATATGGGGAGAGCATCTGCCTTCAAAATTCTAACTTTCCTAGTCTTTCTGGGATAGAACTAACTACAATAAACATTCCCCAGGCTGACCCTGGGAGCACAGAATACTATTGATTGTCACTGGTTTACATAGATATGCCAAACCCCAAGCCACCTCACTTGAAAACTCATTATGCCTTAAACTCCAAGACATGTGCTTAGGCAACAAGAACTATCAGGTGCCTAGAGCTTCAGCATGACCACCCTAAAAACAGGGGGGTTGATACCTACACAAACCAAGGGAGTTTCTTAACCCTACAGAGAAGGTACCAAACTTTCACTTCACACAGTGAAGTTGAAAGAATGCAGCAATAAAGTCACAGCTGCTCTCACCTCTTCGATCTAGTCACTGAAACAGCTGATTATAATATTTTTTCAAGTTATTTAAGCATGCCTACTCCAGATATTCACAAATCTAACTTAAAAATTTTTGCACCTTAAAATAACTAGAAAGCAAAGGGTTGTTTGGATTTGTTGACTATGGCATCTATTTTTATTACCCAAATTATAAACCAAGAGCACCAGCTAAGGTATTATAACTGAGATTCCAGCAGAGTCACCAGAAGATTGATTACTTCAGCACCAGTAACATTTGGGGATTTGCAATTTTGTAACAACGGCTCATCATTTTCATGTCCCTCTACTATACTGTTTCAGTAAAAAAACCTTTTTAAACATGCAGATATGTACAGAGCACGTGATAAAGAAAAAACCCTTTCTTTAACGGCTAATCCATTCTTCCTTCAGAAGAACCTCTTTAAGTCACTTACTGCAAGTACTTGCCTTTATCTGCCCAGAAGGAACTCTGCAGCTGTCAAGCAAATTCAAGTTCCACAGATTAACAAAAAAGCCCAGTTATTGCTATTAAATCCACCAATAACCATGAGGTTAGGAAAGGAGAAAAATCATGTAACAAATTAATACAATTCAAAACCTGGAATGAAATATTTGGCTCAGATTATAACATTTGTACTCAGAACACTTAAACTCAGATTTACAGCACCTACTCTAGGTTTTCTATCAGCCTCTAGACAGTTTCCAGAAGACTAGGCAGAAAAAGGGGCCCACCTGCAATGAAACAACAGGGTTGAGACAAAAAACTCCCCTTAAACCCTACTGGTCAAGGCCAACACTTAATCATAAAGCATAACTGCAAGGAAGTCCTCTTTCCTAGTCTCTCCTCCCCATGCAGAGACTCATGACCATTTACATCACCAAGCCTGAGGTGAAGGGAACAACAAACGCACAGCAGATCAGACACATCAGGCACTCGAACAATTCTCATTTTTCAAGGACCTACCCCTTCTCAGAAGCCTACAGGTACAACTTCACCTCACAGTCCTGCTTTTTTGGACAGGAAAAAGCCAGCCACCAGTAACAGATACTCTTTATAGCAGCAGAGACAATTGAGAGGTCACTAGGACACTAAGAAGGCAAGAATTGTAGCAATCATAGATGATTTACTGGATTCAATGGAACTGGAGACTTGAACACAGGCTTGCTGACCCCCCAAAAAGCAAGTGTCCTAAAGTCTTCTTTATCCCCTCTTTTTTAATGTTTTTTTTTCAAACACACAAAAGCCACAGCCTCAGCAGACAGCCCTCCAACAGCCCTTCCCCCCCCCCCGAGCCTGGGGGACTTTCACCCCCAGACAGCATGGCAGACACTCCTGGCCCTCAGCACACAGGATGGATTCAGACAGGGAAAAAAAAAAAAAAAAAGAGGAAGAAAACAAAGTTACCTGTTTATACCCTATTGCATTCTGCACAATTACCCCTGAAATCAAAGGAGGTGGCCGTTACCAGCCCTCAGAGAAGGCTTCTCTCTCCCGCCGGGCTCTGAGGGTCACCCGACACAGGCAGAACCTTCCAGAAGCTGAGCCCACCCACCACCCCAGCCCTCATCCTACAAAATGGAATACAGTTACCTTGTTCCCAGAGAGGCACTGCCACACAGAGGGGGGGACACACTAGACTGCGGGACCCCCGGGGAGCCTTCATCCCCTCAGGCGAGTGAGGCCGCACAGGTGAGTCCCCTCAGCTCTGAGGGAGCGCAGGCCCCACAGCTGTGCCCAGGCTCCCTGCCGAGGGCGGGGGGGGCGGTGAAAGGCTTCAGAACCAACCCCCCCTCAGCCTTTTGTCACCTC
This sequence comes from Astur gentilis, assembly GCF_929443795.1. Lineage (NCBI taxonomy): Eukaryota > Metazoa > Chordata > Aves > Accipitriformes > Accipitridae > Astur > Astur gentilis. The sequence goes on along the minus strand of NC_064884.1, from coordinate 835,265 downwards.
TCAGCCAAATTTTTTTCCTCAGGCAATGACTGTCTCCACACACAGGTCAGGGGAGCTGAGCATTGCAGTCCTGCAGCCCTTTGCTTCAGCACCTCTGGCAGGCCATGTTCTTGCCAGGGTGGGCACCTGCAACCCTTCTCTTGCCATCTGACACAAAACCCTACCAACTGTTCCTATGAGGAGCATTTTGGGAGGAGGTTTCCAGCAGGTGTGTTGATTGCAACTGCTAACGCCTTTGCTCAGGCACTCTGATGGTATTTTTCAGTAGCTAAGGTTCTTTTGTTTGAATTCCCCATTGCACTAGATGAATATTTACCAAATTAAGAACCTTCCCTGTTTTGGGGCAGGGGGTGTTGCCTTTGCTGCCACATTGCATCCGTAGATACTAAACTAACTTCAAGTGAGTACCAACCTAGCCCACCCAAGATACAAGTGAGGAAAAAGGCTTGCTTTACGCCATTTTCCATCCAAGCCTGCAGTTCCACAAGCACCTTTCCAAGGCCTTCAGAGCACCTGCAGAGGAGACTGGTAGCCTTGCAAGATTAGCAAACACAAGTATTCATATAGACCTGTTTCTTATTTAAGTCAGAGCTGCTATTGTCACTGGAAAGGGTCAATGAGGAATCATTTTTAGGGAAAGGTTACTATAAGCTAGATTTAAGTTAAGTGACTTGCTGTGTGCCACCTGGGGAGCCTTGTCAGAGTCAGAAATAGAGTTCAGCTGAATTCTTAATACCTTCCTTTAACTGCTTGATCATGTTGCTATGGGCTTTTTACTTCTTGCAATTCATTTAAGTAGTAATAGAGCTGTGTCCAGGCAGGGACTAGAATAGAGCTAATATGCCACTGTTCCTTTTTCTTTCCCTTTGGAAGAAGGGTAGGGAAAAGTTCCTGCTTTAAAAAAAAAAGACAAAGTTCCTTCTCTGATACTTCCTTCCATTGATGCAGAGAGAATTAAGACTAAACCAGAGAACAGAAGGCTGGACAAAGACAGGTGATTCTAGTCATGGAACCCTAACCCTCACCAAGCACCTGCCAATTATCAAGGGTTTCAAGATACAGGCAATAATTTCTCATGTGCCTGGTATGCAAACAAACTCAGCTAGAACAACATGCAGCATATATGCCTTTTATCCTAGCAAGAGGCTACCCTGTCATACCTTCTGTCACCCCATGTCATTGTGGTGATAGTATGAGCTTTCTAATTATTCCAGTAGACTCAAACAAACAGTAAAATACAGCTTGCTTCTATTAGGCAAGGGCTTTTTTTTTTTTTTTTTTTTTTTTCCTCCTTTCACAGCTAGAGGTAAATTGAGGATGCTGCTATGTGAAGCAACAACCAGTCCCACTGGTGTTTCTCAGTAGTATCAGTTAAGTTTTAGGCAAGCTGAAACACAGGATGACAGGTTCCTTTCTGACCCTTATTTCCTTACAGCTTGACTTTTCCTTTCTTCTCTAGTAAAGGACACTTTCTGAGGTAAAGCAAGTAGTATGCTACTACAGATCCTTGGGGCCTCAGTTGTAAATCTCCCAAGGAACATAGTTTGTAAAACTGCCCTTAGATTACAGGGAGAACACAGTGAATAAGAATTGTTGAATAAGCTTTCCTGTCTCTCAGTTCTGCTTTGTATAGTCTTACACACAAGCTGCCTTGGCAGAAAATTTTATACCTATCGTCAAATGAACGAACTTGTTGCTGTTGTCGCAAACATCCCCAAGACATACTAGTAAAAGAGAAAAAAAAAAAAAAAAAATCACTATTCTTTGACTGAACTTTTAAACTTATTAACAAACAAACAAAAAAACCAGGCATGCTAGCCTTAGTTCTATGGAAAAAAAAAAGCTCTAGTCATGTCTTAACACAATACACCAGGTAAAAAAACCAGTCCAGTATAACAGCAAATTTACCTCTTCTAGGGGTAAAGATTAGATTATTTCAGTAACAGAGAAAAGTTGATATGAAATCTAAGGATTCTCCTAACCAGATATAAGAGACAAGTCCTTACATGCAAGAATTGATAGAGGGAAACCTCTTGCCTGTCTGAATACAAAGGCTGGAGAATTCTGGCATACATCGTTCCTTCCAGTCACATACAAATTCATTATTCCATTACCTAGATCCAGATTATCTGAACACCTCTGATCCAAGGCTTAGATTATGTACATATTGTTCACCAAATAGAAAGTATTCATATTCATAGTTTCCCGTGGTAACATGTTTTAGCCTGTCAAACAGTACAATATTCAATAGCAATCATTCTGTGCAATATCTACCAGCAAACAACCTAGGGGAGGAAAAAAGATGTGGTGGCATTTGCCAATATTCCCCTTCAGTGCAACAAATAAAACCTAAACCAAAAAAGCCACACAAGATATGCTAGCAATTTTTTATTTACCCCCTACTTCAGTTGTATTTTTAGTCTCCATTATCAGTACTGGTACGTACACTTGGGTCACATTGATCTTTTACCAAGACCATTTTCTAAGGTGAAATGCTCTAAAGAACACAAGTGTGGGCTGTCTGTTGAGACAGAGAGAAAAGATGGAGTTGTTCTAAGAAATCTTGCTGCGATTCACTTTTTTAGCATGTCCTTCCTTCAGGATTTGTGCTTTGTGAGATACGGAACAGCTTCCTGGTTGACAACAGGTTGGATAGCAGTAAGCATAAAAACATGTTTCCCAGAATTAAAAAGTAGATGTCTTCAGCCAGTCTCCAGTATGTAAAGGAAAACTAGTAGGAGACTGTAAGCCTTGGGGGTCAGAATGTGCCAGGCAAGGCCAGCAGCACATTACTTACTTTGACTACCGAGAGGTTATGGCAGTAGAAGGTCTGCCAGACTGGAACAATCACTGTTTCTAGTACTATGGCAAATTATGGACCTTCATATGACCATGAACCTTCGTGCTAAACCATTTTTTCACAGCTACAGGGTTTGTATCAAATATAGAAGGATTAATTCTTTTTGCCGGTATTATCCAGACTCATGTTCCTGCTGCAGTTTTTCCCCCATAAGGCTTTATTACACAACCACATCCAGAGCATTCCCAGAGGCTACATTTCCTATTTTATTTAAGGCAGTGCCATGTGCATTCCCCAGTCCGAGTGGAGGAAGAAGAACTGCTATCACATCATGTGAAGTGAGAATATGCATTACCTTGACCGTTTTCTGTCACAGGCTTCAGCCCTTCTAGCCTCCTTTAGTAAATCCATGCCTCATCCAAGTTGATTTACACAGACTGGAAAAAAGCATGAACTTTGCTACATAAGCCGCAACATTGTGCTGTACAAAACTGGGAGGCAAGAGAGAGACATTGCATACAAAAGGGTGTTGGGGCAGGAAGAGCTGTCCTTAGATACCAACATGTTACCTTAAAAGCTATAACTGAGCTAGAGACCTCCGCCAGGACATAAAGTTACCACACAAGAAGTAGTTTGTGTTATTTCCCAGGGAGACACACACAGAATTTCCCATCCCGAGCTGTCAGGTGGCATAGCCACACTGCATTCAGAAGCTGCCACCCAGAGGTAGCTGTCATTGTGCTTAAGTCTCAAGATGCTTCCACAAAGTATTTTGGGATTGCATTCAGGTGACAAGGTCAGTGTAAATCCAAGTTTATCACCACTTCACCTACAAATCCCTCCTTTGTTTTCAGACCACCTGGCCATTCCAGGCCTCACTCACTATGACCTCCACTTTGGTCAAGAAAAGCTGCTTTGTAAAGTATGTATCTGGACTCATACCTCACTCCAACATGTAAGGGGTGCTCTAATTCATCTCAGTTGTGCTCAAGTCTGTAGTTTTCCAGCCTGAAGAGTGGTTCCTCATGCCCTGGGCTGCAGAAATTTCTGTGCTTTTTCATGCTAACCTTACAAACCACCTAGTTTCAGAGCAAGCCTTTGACTTCCTTATTTCCATCAAGAATATATGCTGCCTTCCATGTTCAATCAACATTTTCGAAGTGCAGCTTGAATTGCTATCCACTTGAAAGGCAGACTGATTGCTACTGAAAACACCAATTGCTATAAATCATTTGCTCTCTAGGGATGCCAGCAGGACGCCACTGACAACTGAGAAGTCAGATTTCAGGTCTGAGTACCAGAAGCTAGCAGAACAGAAAAGGGAGCATTAAAGGCGGCAGCATACCACTTAACACAAGAGCATGACACTATACATAGACTCGCACCATTGTGCAGGCATGCGTGCATTCCCGCATGAAATATTTGCTTAACATCTTAACTCACACTACCTACACTATCTTCATAAATGAATACCACTGCTCAACTAAAGATGTCAAAGCCCTTTACAAATTTTGGCTTTACTTGACAAAGCTCCAGCTTTTGTGCCACTGCTTTCATCCATTCAGGAAAAGAGACTAGCACTATAAGCATAGTCTCTTCACTAAGGAGTATTCCAGCACACCTTGGTTTTTAAGTAGGCTGACCACCCTTCCCACAGGTCCTCAGGGAAGATTTAAAAGCTCTAGTGGGAAGGATAATTTTACTCACTTGCAAAGGAGCAGAAACTTTCCCTTTTGAGAAAAAAAAACATTGTGCTCAAAAAGAGGAACTCCAGCATTTTTTCCCTAGCCTTCTGTGTCTTTCAGCCTGGACAAGCTGCTCAGATGTCAACCACAAAATTCCATTGAACAGGATGTGGTAAGGCTGAGCCTCTTTGCAGCATGCCAGCAATTGCTAGAGTTATTTTAACCTTTCAGTAATTGACTTAATTTGCATGCAGTATACTCTGTAGGGCAGGAACTCTCTTTTGTTCAGTGTTTATACAACACCTAGATAAACAGACTCCTTGTCCATGCTTATGGCTCCTACATGCTAAATGATAATAGGAATAGATTTATGCACCCTACTGTTGAACTCTCTGGCCTGGGGGATTAATACAGTACCTCAGGGGAGTTCAAAGTTAAGTCTTTCAAGATGTGACAAGAGCCAGACACCATTTTCAACCATTTACCCTTGAAAGCCCTTTCTTGGGGTCAAATGGAAAATTGTAATGTTAGTGCCCATCAGAGAGGGCTTCTGTTCATCTGTTTCAGTGATGCTGAATACCACTTTTATGAAGCTGACATTCTGGCACTTATGACGCTGAGGAAAGTAGATTAGCAAACTTAGACAACGCTATTTCATACAAAACCCCTGGCGATGCTTCTTTAACAGCATCACACTTCTTCCCCCAACACCCTGTACCATCAGTGTACTCTCTACCACATTCCTCATTTTAGACATCTCTGCCCCAATTAAGTTCTCAAGTGTGCTTCTGTCATACAGGAGAATCCACAGTCCTTATATGCCCTCTTATGCCTTACTATGTAGCCTAAAGCACAAAACCCATGCCTCTTGAATCCTTCTTATGTTAAGCAATTCAGAAGACATATTTGCATACATTCACTTGCATGAAATTCCTTTCCATGGTAAAATGTCCACCAGCAACACACAACACATCCAGACTGGCTCTTAATTAGCATTGCCTAATAAGCACCTTCCAGCTTGAATTTGCTTTCCTCCTATGCTAAATAGCAGCCTTCCCAGCTAGTCTTACACAAAGGACTTTCACCCAAAAAGCAAATGATTGCATGAAATCTTGTTAATTGCACAAGTCCTGGCTCCTCATTTTGCCCTTCGGGGATTTTGTTAGCATCCAGTAACAGATAAAAGCATATACAGGTATTTACAAAGAACATTACTAGGCCATTGCTGTGACATCTGTGAACAGCTGAAGCAGCCATCTGTTTTTTTATACAATCTGTTTTACTATAGTCCTGTTACTGCCCACCAAAACATACAGGTACGGGAAATGGCCATTCTATGAGTAGACATACCTGCAGACCATTCTGGGTTTGCGAGCGTACATGACCCAGTAATTTGCTTCAGAGTGCAAACCCTGACATTTGGCACCAAAATAACATTTGTTCCCTGGAGCATTTGCAAGCACATTTTACATATATATCACTCCTAACAAAAAGTCTTTTAAGCTGCTGTGGAAAGCAGCCACCAGTGCAGGTCACTGAAACACTGTAGAACTGTAAGAGTCATCAGGCAATATTTCCTTTTGATGGAGTAACCAAGATGACAAGATACTATCCGCTTTGAAACAAAACCAAAAATAACTTCAGACAGAAGTACCACATGCTATTTAATACCAATAACCATACACCATCAGGACCTCACTCTTTCACACCACAAATGTATCTCAGCTAGTACATTGCCCACCAAAGTAACACGGAAGATATCCAGCATGAATTATCTCTCCTCAGACTTCGTGGGTTTTATTTAAAACTCTTCATTCAAATGTTAACCTAGGCTAACCTTGCTTAACTTCCACTGCCAGATAAAAATCATGACCTAGAAAAATTTACTGTGGAAAGCAGCAAAAGAGCATACTTGTAACTGAAGTACAAGTAACAGAAAGATAAAAGCATGAGGGAAAGGCATTAAGTTTCTCTGGAGGCCTGGGGAGAAACATATTTAAACTTTAATGTGGTATGACATGAGTAGACTTAATAAACTGTTGTTAGATCATGATCCAACCTACTGCATCCTCTTCCCCAAATTCCTAGCAGGCATGAAGCACTAGGCTCTGGTCAAAACTGCTTCAGTTTTTTTCAAGACGTTAAGTGCAATGGGTTTACCAGGGCAATTTCTTTTTTCTCTGTTTGTTCTGTGTAGCAATTTCTTTATCTTCTGGATCTTTCATGCAAAGAAATAAGCTTCAACTACTGCCCTTTCCTCCTTGCCCCACTAACCCTTGCTTTGCAACTGTTTCCAGACTTTTTGCTGACCAGGGAGTGTTTAGCAGATGCAGCAGTAACTGAAAACGGAAAGGCTCAGCGAGGGCTCCATCTGCTGGGACACAGGGCAGGCCTCAGGCTCTGGTGATGCTTCATCCCAACACAGGAACGAAGAGCCAGCAGGCAGTTTGTTGCCTCTGACAGTTGCAGCACTGATGCATACCTTCAGAATGTTCATACAGCTGCAAACCCAAGAGGCAGACACCTGGATAAGGCAAAATTAGATGTCCTGTTCTTACTCAGGCTCTGAGCCCTACTGAAACTCATTTTTCACCTTTTCATCTACTGAAGTGATCTACCCTTCCCAGAGCATCTGTGATTGAGAGCTAAGAACAAAAGGAAAGTTGTTTCACAAAGCAGTCAAGTGAGCCTTCCAATCCCTGCTGAGAAGGGCTACATTCGAACAGAGGCTCCAGCTTTAAACCAGAGCAAACACCTCTCAGCTAGCTAGCCTCCCCTGTTTTCTTTTACTTCATACCTTCACATCCCCTTAGCATTTGTAGTTTCTATGCCAAGTATGTTTTCTGATGGGCCCAAATCCTTGTCAGGCAGTGCTTAGTCTGTGTATCAAGATAATCATTGCTAACATGTAAAAACTGTTGGCAGTCTCCCCCAGGAATGCTTGTTATGAGATGGAAACAGAAGGGATGTTTCTGGTTTGCAGGCAACCCACGAGCTCCTTTCACACACACTTGTTCCTTGTGACAGAGAAATCTAGTATTTCAAAGGCAGCATGAACTAATAAGCAGGCATTTCTATTTTTTCCTCCCAACCTTCTACATTTAAGGAGATTCTTTATGATATTGTAAAATGTTTAGTTAAAAATGCAACATTTTAGCATCTATTTTCCCTTTCAGAACCAGGTTGTTCTACAGTGAAACAATGGAAAAAAAATACAGAATTCTAAGGAAAAGATCAAAATAGTGGTATGTGTACACAAATTTTTCAGGCCACAAACTCTTTTGGTTAGCTTTTACAGCAAGAACATAGTTAGCACACAGAAATATACAGGTTACTACTGACACCTTATAGGAGAACCACATAGATTCAGCTTGCAAAAACTGTCTAAATGTCACATACCCAGCACACAAAAGGTTCATCCCTAGTGATACATGGATGGATTCCTAACAAACCAAAGAAAGATAAGGAATAGAGGTGGAAAGATGAGGTGATGCCTATACTACTGCCACAGAATCGAAGCTTATCAATGTTCAGGGGCTTGGGGTAGATGACGAGTTACTCAGTTACTGACATGTAAGAAGTTGCCATGTGTCAGCTGAGTGGTTGGAGACACACAGCCCACTCCAGTTCAGGGCTAGGTGTGAATGACCAGGTTAGTCACACACGTGGCTCAAACCCATGTGGCTCTTTGTTAGCCAAAGCCTCTCAGCTAAGCCCCCTTTTCTTATCACTTCCCCTTGAAAATGACAGGAAAGAGTACAGATTGTTCCTTTCATGGATGGGATCCACCACTTCTAAGCCATTGGACATATTAACTCTGACATGAGACCCATGGCTTGAGCCCAAACAGTAAAGAGTTCTGCCAGTGTGCAAAACATTGGGAGTCTTTAACAAGACAGACAGTCATTTTATGAAGTTAGAGGATTTTTCAAATCTTTTTTTTCTTTACAAAAATTAAGGAGACCTACTCATAGTGGGGAGAAGGATTCCTTTTTTCCTCCAGCAAATGAGTAGAACAAATCCATGTAACTGCCCTGTGCTCTGCTATTAACAAAAGTGTTTTCTTCTGTCCATCACTGCCACAAGATATCACAGCATGTAATCACAACTATTTTTGTTGATGCTGCAGGCCGAAGAGTCCAAGTGTTCTCTGTACCACCCTTTGCCTCTGAAAACGTGCCAGATGTTTCACTAAGAGGAAGAAAGGTGTATCAACTCTTTTCACAAAAGGATTTTTTTTTTCTTTTCTTTTTTTAGGACTTGAGAACAGCACAGAAAATCAAGTGATCTCATTCTTCAATGGTACCTCAGCAATATTGTTAAGTGGAAGGGTTACAGGACAGCCCCAGGTATTAGAAATACCAAGAACTTTTAAGAAGCTACTTCTCCATGCCTCATCTATCTCAGATGGGTGGGGGATTTAAGTACATTAACCAACCTCTGAGCTAAGCCCTTTGAAATTTTGAGTAAAGAAACAGTGTTCAGGAAGTACAAGTTCCTAAAATTTCCAATGAATGAGCTATTGGAACTATATTTCTTTGATATGTATTTGATAGAGATGTCCAGAAATTCAAAGTTACTACTCACTGCTTTTAAAACTGCAAATTAAAATCCACCAAACAGGCCTTCTCTTACTACAGCAGCAAGAAGTTGAAAGTAACCAGATAGCAACTGAGTAATTAAGTGCAAAAAGTAATTGTTAAGTTGCTAGGTAAGGCTGTATAATGGTAAGGGAAATAAGCAGAACATTGACAAAGGGAAATAATACCAGCCTTTCCAAAGCACTGGATACATGCTCTGCTCCCTCGTTTCCAGCCCTGCCCAGTCCAACTGGCCCCCCCGTTTCGCAGAGCCCACCGCCCTTCCTACCGATCAAGCCCACTAGGTGGCATCGTTACTAAAAGAATAAGACCCTGGGAAATTCATTATTTCACAATCCATTAACCAATAGTCAAATAAAAAACCCCGAGCTTTGAAGTTGGAAACTGCATTTTCATGAAACACAGTGGCTTTTGAAGGCCGAGTTTTCCCTTAACCCAACACCGAGAAAGAAAAAAAAAAAAAAAAAAAAAAGGTCAGAGACAATATCCGTTCTGCATTTGTAGAGCATCTGATGTCAATGTGCATAGCTCTGAGTGAGGCTCTTCACTACTACTGTAACTCAAATAACACGCAGCTGCCCCCTCTGAGGGACAGCATGAGACATGGAGGCTTGCTTCAGTATAATTTTTAGTTTTAACATCAGCTACTGTCTGGAGTGTAGTTTTAATAAACCTGTGTCTGTTATGCCCCAGAGCTTTCATCTTGTTGTGCATCTCCTCTCCAGTCCTAATTTCCCTAACAATAACATCAACAGAAGCACTCTCATCAGTTTCATTGGTTTTGACATATGCCTCAATATTTAATGACTGGAATAGACCACTGTCTTCCACCTTTCTGTCCCTTGTTCTATTTCAAGTTACAACTCTGAGATTTTTCCTATTCCACCTTCAAATGATAAATATTCTAATTTTCTGTTAAAATGCTGGGGCCAGCAATTGTTGAGAAATGTTGCATTTCTGTTTAGCTCAGTGATAACAGGTATACTTCTCCTTAACAAAAAAACATATTAGCATTTTTTCCTCTCTCATGGTAGCACTGTAACAAACTCTCCTACAACAATGTCAATACCCACAAACTATGTACTGCAGGTATCTAATGTGAGCAAAAATTGTACCCACTACGAACCACTAGATAAGGATCTAAGTCAGAAGCCTACATTCTCGATGTAGGCTATAGAATGAAGTAGCGCCTCTAGTTATGGTGGAAGATCCAGAGAGAAACACATCCAATGTTACCCTGTCTTAACTCCAGGACACAGCCTAGCCACGATGATATCACCTTTCAATCATCTCACATCTTCAAAACCTTCGGGTGATACAAAGCTGAAATCAAAGTTTGTTAAAATCAGTCCTTGTCTTCACCTCACTTGTCTGAGCACAGGGGGCAAGTGACGCCTACTTCAATGATTTCCTCATCAATACTACACTCAAAGCACAAAACAGGGAAAAAGAATGTATCCCTAATTTAAAAAAAAAAGTCTTAGTGCTAGATAAGTAGGAATAAGAAATTGTCTTATTTTATTTCCAACTCCATTGGATAGTGATAGCCAGGTTGAACAATTTATAGTGTTTCCTGCAGAGCATAAAAGCTGTAAGAGCCATGGGTTCTGCTGCTAAAGATCTTCCTGTCCTTCTCTAAGATCATTGTAATCAATGTGACAGGGGGGAATCTGAAACAAGGTGACAGTTTCTACTTCACTGTGCAAAACACAAAGTAGGACTAGGTTACTTTCCCAAACTACCAGCAGTCACAAGCGCCTTACCAACTGAAGGAAAAAAAAAATTTACAGACAAATACCACACACTGTATGTTTTGTGTGCACACATGCATGAATGGCAGAAGCCCTCTGAAAGATGGTGTATATGCCTTCCTGCCAGAGGAATGGCAAATAACAGGCCCAAAATTTATTCAGACTTTTCTCACACAAGTCAAGTTTCTATTCTTCAAACACTAAACCCACAAAATGCATGGAAGGCTTCCCTCATCTCATGTCCTCCCTCTGAGGACATAGCAAGGCAGGCTATGAACACCCTCAGTGCATTGTTATTGTTTATCCTCCCCATTGTTTTCTAGCTTGGGACTGGCTTTTCCCCAGGCTTCTGTGGAAAAGAGAGTCCCCATACAGGCCAAAACTCTGTTCCAGGAGGCAGCTACCCCATGTACCCATTATGAGTTGTCTGCTCTGTAAACACTAACGGGTTAAGAAATATGAATTTATAGCCCTCCTTTAAAAGATGGGAGACCTAGGCATTGAGAGATCAAGCAAATAACTCCACATTACCCACAACTTTTGTAGTGGAGCCAGGAAATTAACACTGATTGCAGGAGTCCCAAGACTACTGCCCTTCTCCCAAGAATTACCCATCCCTTCTCATCAGGTACCTACATGTACACTCAGCACAAGTGAGCTAATGCCAAGACTTAAATACACCTGGATAACAGCAGCTTCTAGTTCTGTTCTCATACCAAACCAAGCAAACATGGAGCATTAAAACCAATGGGAGAAGACCTTTCCCTCTGGCCTAAGTGAGAGAGGATCAACCCGTAAAAACTGGGAAGTCTAATTAAAAGAAGCAACAGAACCTAACAATATTTGCAGGTGATATTGGTCAGCATGGAATTTATGCCACAACAGGTGGCTTCCACTGCAATTCTCAAATTCATGATCTGTTCAACAACAAAGTCCTGGAAGAGAAAGCAATTTCAGTTCTTTTACCTTTCACTATAACAACCCAGCTCATTTAGAAAATGAAGGCAGAGGTGTTTGGTTACAACAATGCATCCTCATTGTTCCTGCAATTTGTTCCTCCATCTGACCCTACAACTTAAAAAGATTAACATCTGGTAACCACTATTCCAACACAGAAGCTACAGAAAAACAGGAATGCTGATAGGTATCTGCCCAGTTAGAGGCACTAATCCTAACAAACAGAGCACAACCTGTGAATTATTCATTAAGCAACATTTTTCTTTCCTTTTTGCGGTTAGACATTGAAAAAAAACCCAGTATCTGTAACAACTTGCATATCTGCCTGAAACATACTTTTCCTTTTAACAGGCTTCTAGTTAAGTTCAGCAGAGTGTAGAACTTCTGTATTCAGACATCAAGGGACAGCTCCCAAAATGTCCATGTAGCCATGTCAGAAGCGTGCAGTCCCCCCCAAAAAATCAGCAAGCATCATGGAATGCAATTCTTGAGGTGCACATCCAGCCTTGAATTCACATTGCAGCATTAACATCACACTTTTGATCAGCAGATGAGACATTCAAGTTAATCTCCTGTCTTCCTTCTCTATTACATAACTGCTTCAACTCCCTTTCTTCCCTTCAGACATCCCATCATTCCACTGTAGTGAGGTCATGTCAAATTTGCTGCCAAATTATTCTGAGGAATGGATTAATTAAAGGGCTGCGGACCTGTCAATCTAGAACTTTGAATGAACATCCACATTCAAGACAGAGCATCAGTCGACAGAACAAGCAACAAATCACTTGACCTTGACAGTGCAGAGAAGACTCTACATTTTATAGCTAGCCTCTGATTCTCAAAGATGAGGAATATTTGCTGCTCCCTCTGCATCAACATTCCCACCCCTCAATGTTCCCTCCCACCCCTATCTCCCACAGTCTAAGGGGGAAACTTTTTTTCACATCACAGTAATGGGACAGTCTAGGAAGTAATGAGGGTTCTTTGCAAAGAAGCTGAAAGGAAGAATACAGACAGACAGCTGTCCTTGACACTGAGTTGATTTCCTATACACTGTGGGAAAGAGCACCAATTTCAGACACTAATGCAGCTGCTGCCCCCAACCTTTAACTACTCAGCATTCCTACTTGAACTCATTGTAGTTGAAGTGAGACAAGGTAAGAGCCAGCTCACAGCAAACACTTCAGTATCAGCAAAGCCTTCACTTAAAACTGACTGAACAAAATACACAACAGGGAAAGGAAGAGTGATCTGCATAAACAAAGAAGATACTATCACATGCATTATTGCTTGCACAAGAGAAATTTTCAGCAGAAGGACATAGCTAAGCCCCCATCACACAGAGTACATTGCCCAGCAGATGCTAACAAGCATGTCAGCTTTTTTGCAATGTGTCTCTGCCTATCCAGTCCAGCAGAGTAACTGCGGGTGGAACCCAAAGCAACAGTCGTCCTCTCGCTCTCCTTTGCTTCTGAAACTCAGGCAAAACCAGAGGATTAACAACTCCAGTTATTCGGTAAAGTGATCAGAATCCTCCTGCCAAACAAAAGGTGGTGGTGCAGGAAGAGCTAAAAGTCAAAACAGCCAACTACCTGTGACAGAAAAGTTGGTGCCAAAAACTAGTGAAGAAATCCTTTTGCCTGAAAGGCCAAGGTCACTTCTATTTCAACTCCATGCTAGTGTCAAGCAAGGCTTAGAACATGGCCTGTTCTGTCTGTTAGCAAAACCAGAACTATCCCCCTTCAGGTAACTATAACAATATCAATGATCAAGTGTCCCCTTTTCCCCTTTCTCACTGTTTTTCTTCTCACTATGAACAATGGGATACAGAATAAGAGAAAAGCTACATCTGCATGCTTTACAATGCCAGAACTTGCTTCCTCCTGTGTGACAGATCACCCAGAATCCTCCTGCTCAGAGACAGCAGGGCACAAGTTCCTATAATTTAAGTTCCAAAGAGCTTTTTGCTTTATCTCCCAGACATGTTATTTTGTCTTCAGCTCCAAACAGACACACAATGTACTTACAAAATATATTTACATTTTGAAAGCATTTCCACTAACTGCATTTTCTTTTTTCCTTGCTTTTTAAAGGTCAGTCATAAATAATTCAGAGCTACATACGGGAAGAACATGCAAAGCTCAATTTTTTTTACATACACTAGAGTTAAAGGACCAATTTTCCATTAATAGGGAATCATAGATATGGTAATCTGTGCGCTATTACATACAGTATGTAAATCTATTTGAGCACAGGAATAATGCAGCACTAAGTACAAAAACATGAGGTACTTCAAGGAATTCAGTTGCATTAATGCACAAGCATACTTTAACTTGTAACACAAAAGATGTTGATAGGCCACCTTATCTAAATGCATAGTTACAACCATAACTAAGCATACAGTGACTCATAGTAAAGCCTAAAACTGTTTATGCTCTCTGAAATTTTACAGAAACAGAAATGTCATGGGATGCTAGATAAAACATTGAGCCATATACTTGTACAAAACAGTACTGAGTCATGAATAGACTAGATGAAAACAGTAGGTTTTATCTTCCAATTTCCCCAGCTCCATTGAGTTAAAATAGTTTATTTTTCAACCGTCAAACATTGGGAGGCAGTTACAGCCTCTGGCTCAAGGAATCTTCAAATCGCTCCTTGTAAAACATCAGGGTGATGCAAAGGAGAAGGTCATACTGTGCTTGCCTGCTTCTTACACCCATCCACTAAGATTTTGCTAAAAACCAGCATCACACAAAATACTACAATTTCTGGACTTCTGCTCTGATCAAGTACAGTTGTTCTATTGTTTAGATTTTATCTTCCATTAGGCAAGGAGAATATTCTTGTTCATGACCACAACTAAGACAGGACTGCTAAGTAACCCTGCAGTAGCTGAATCAGGTATGATACCATTACAAATGTGCTGCTGCTTCAGAAATACTATCATCCTCACCAGGACACATGCACACAATCTTCACCTTAAGGTTTCTGCTACCTTGTGAGCTCTCAACTAGCAGCTGTCCTCTTAGGCTGAGGCTGGGTGGGTGTATAATTAAAAACCTTTTATGTTTGGGCCACTGTCAAAGTAACAGCATCTCTCACATTGCTATCACAATACAACCTGTTTATGGAGACTCTTGTTAATTTTCACAGCAACACACTGTGACAACTTGCTTAAAAGTTCATTAAAAACATTTATCACAAAAGCAACCAAAAACATTTCTCCAAGAGGAAAGAACTAGGGTTTTTTTCTTCCTCTCCCAACTCCAACTCCTCATCCTCAGGTTACCAAACTTAAAGGAAAGAATCATCATCTAAAGGAACAAGACTAGTAACACATGAGGAACAACAAAGGGCAAGAAGCCAAACCTCAGCTCTAGTGTTTTCAGAACAGCAATGATGCCTAGGAATTCTATTAACTGAACAGCCTCTGCATGCAGTTTCTAGCCAGAGAAGGAGAGTTAAAGCTCATACAGTTAGCTGCAATATATCTGATGAAACTCTTTTCCTTTGATAAGTGAGCAGTATTGCTGAAATCTGAAGGTTTCACAGGACCATTAATGTCAATTACTTAATTCCTGTCCACCAACAAGGTATGAGGGACAGAGGGGTAGAAATAAAAATATCTGAACATTTAATTTCACAAGTCAAGGTATTTCCTCCTCACTTTTTCCTTTTTTTTTTTTTTTTTTTTTTTTTTTTTTTTTTACTTTAAACCATCACAGTGGCTTTAAGTAGTAAAACATCCAAGTGATATCACTAAACATTACTGTAAGAAAATTTTTAATTCAACTTTCAGTTTGCACAGGTCATTAGCTGCTTGTTTCTATGGAGAATTTTTTTTTTTTAACATGGCTGTTGATCACGGAATGGAAGTTCTAATCCTAGGCTAAGAATACCTCATTAAGAAAACCCACCTATATAGCCAGCTGAAATTAGAAGTTGAAGCAGAAAAGTTTATTTAATGAAGTATTTCGAACTTGAGTTTTGAACCAATATAAATTGACAGCAAAAAATAAGTGTAGCAGGTTATCTGATAGCTCACTTAGAGTACATGAAACAGATTAATCTCATTGTCAGTTAGGCAGCAAAGCTTCCCTTCCTTGTTTCCTCTCTCACTCTTGTATGACTTTATCCCATCACATACCTGAAAAACCTTCCCAACAAAACCAACCACAGACTGACATTCTGTGAACGCGATACATCTCCTGTATTTATTAATACAAGTCCTTCATTCAGATGTCTAATTGAGCCAGAGTATTCACATCCAACATTCTTCTGTTTCAGTAATCCAAAGCTGAAAGCATCTGAAAGCAAGTTGCTCCATCTAGTTCCTGTCCAGATGCAAGCAAGCAAATATCTCCCAAGGTATTGTACACAGATTAATTCCCCTAGCTGTAAACTGAAGTGGTTATTATGCAAAGCAGTTTCCTCCAAGCAGTTAATACACAGTAAACTTCCTACATATAAAGCCCGGACAGATTCTAGATTACATGTCTCGGGCTAACACATCTCTTAAGTCAAAGGTTTAGTATTTGGTTTTACTTTATTCTTCTAAGAAAGCACTAGTGGGAGGTGAGGAGGGAAGAGCACTCCCTCCCAGGTGGGAATATACATACTGCTTCAAAGTGGCTGTCTGAAAGCTGACATTAAACATGACCTGGTTTGAACATCAGCTTAATACAGAGGTTCCCAAGCACCACAGCCTAAGCACTGAACGTCTTCCTCCATCACAGTCTAAACTGAGCTGCATAACCCTGCAATCATAGTGGCCTAAGAGGGTAACTATCACCATGCAACAGACACACAGTAACCGGTTAAAGCATGTAATCTTCACGACATAGCTCAAGTCCTCTAACACTGCATCGTATCCAAGTCATAGTCTGCAGGGTTGATTAACTTGATGAAATTTATTGCCACGACAAAAGACACAACCGTTACCCAAGGCAGATCCAACGTGTATCTGTTAGAAGCAGGAAATGAGTCACCTAAATCTGGAATCTACTTTCTTGTAGCATCTGTTCCTCATCTGATGGTAGACTCCTAAATAGCATGATGCTGAGAATTAGCTTACAGGATACACATATTTGAATCTAATACACAAAAGAAGGTGAAGCTGGTAACCCAGGAAGGGTTAGCCAAAGGACCTGACTGGTGAACAGTTTTCTCCATGTGCACTTGAATGACAAGAGAAGGAAAATCCTGTTCTGAGTTCAGTGTTTGGCAAAGGCACAGTATTCTGAATGACTAAACCAGCATGCAAGTGAAGATCTTCAGGTGACTAGCAGTGTACAAATGAGATTTCTCCCCCACACTGCTTCTCCAAGCTAAAGAATTTCCATTTCTACCTTTAACCTCTCTGTCCTTCCCCTTCACCTTTTAAAAATATTTTGTATTTTAAGTTAGTTGCAGAAATTTAGTTTGGAGCTTTTCCAGGTTGGAGCCTTCAAGTCCCTGTCAGCAGAAGCCTGTGAGTTAAGAGAAAGAAATTTGCAAAAATCTGACACCTGCCACTTCCCATTGAGCTTTGGGTGGAAAATGTCCCTGGCCTCTTCCATTTTTAATGTCAGACTCAGCCTGGTGGAAAAGATTACCTCCAGGTAAAGTCATTCAGAACAGGAGTTTGTCTGCCAAGCCCCTCCTCTTTCACCACTCCACTGATGTACGGGAACAGCCACATGTACTTAGGCCAAGCATCACCTTTTCAGTGGCAACCTTCTATAGGGGAGGTGCATGCAGCCTGCACAGACAGGATTGCTGCCCCTCAGATTGTATTTGCAAGGCTAGGGCTTTAATGATATCCTGATGAGACTCTCCTCTTCTGTGAGAATACAGCATGCTGTCTCCTCTGCAGTTTTTTCACAGTAAGAACCAGCTCATTTCAGGGGCTGGAAGAGATGCCAGAAGTTAGCAATGTGGGAACCTCCAGCTTCCCAGATACTTAGCAGCCCTCAGATGCCCTTACTAATCGTCAAGGGGAGAATCTCAGCTGGAAAAACTCAGTTTTGTTCCAAAACCTATAGGATTACACATTTTGAGTCTTCCCAGCCTGGGCTACATTGATACTAAGTGAACAGCCTCCTCCTGTGCTATACGTCAGCACTTCCAAAGCATTTCTGTGCTGCAAATAGGAAATAAACAATCATGTAAATAGCTGAACTACTTGAACCAGGAGACTATTGGGCATATTCAACATTTTCATGGAGGTTGGTCAGCTTTAGGTTTAAATACACTTGGATTAGAAGTGAATTACATTGAAACACTTGGATTCCCTCCCACCCCATTCCATCTCAGAGATCAAGATCTCTAGCCCAGCAGAGGAGGTATTGCATGGAAGAACTGTTGAGAAGCATTCCTCTTCAGAAGGGGACTACATAATACAGAATCAGCAAGGTGGTACCACCAATCTACAGTGGTACAGCTTTTCATACACTAAAAGCAGACAATTCCAAATAAAAATAATACTGCCTTTCAGGTGATCTATTTTAGATTAGGACTCAAGCAATAGCCTGTAGGCTGCCTAAATCTTAAGTAAATGACCAACAAGGAGATCACTTGAATGGGGAAATCTGGAAGGGGCAAGGAGTTCCTGAGGGAAACTCAGTGACAGAACAGTCTAAAAATGATTCCCTCATTATCTATGTAAGAGATAACAGCTGTGACGTGATGAGAGCAAGATTTTATCAAATACCAAAGTAGCCAGATAGTGCTCATCTCTTAATTAGTACTGGACTAATTACTTTTTTAAAACCTTGATCCTTCTGAAAAAAGAGGTTTGAAGTTCCACTACAGTTACCGTCCCTGACGGTATCCCAAAAATCCACCAGCTGGCTCTGTTTCCTTCCCTACATATGCTTATTGGGGAACCTGCATTCCTGATATTCCTCCAGGACCCATCCAGCCTGAAGTCAGGACATTCAAACCTGTGAGCCAACTACCTCAGACACCGAGGTGACTGTGGAGAGAGCTTAGGGAAGTCTTACACAGCTGCTCACCCCCCACTGAGTTTAATGGATTCCTTTAGTGCAACACAAAGTACTTGTGGTTTTTTTTTTTTTTTTCATCAAATCCTCAGAAACTTGCTTCAAGTGTCATTTTGAGCTGAATACTATAACCCAAATGTTCCAAAATAGAAGAAAATAAAAGCAAAAGATGTCATTCTTTCCTCACTAATGTCATAAGATACTGATGCTCTTTATTTATTAATAGAGTGCTCTCACTCCAACCTAGCAATCTCAACATCTTCATGAATATTTCTATGCACACAGGAAGGAGATCTTTCTGCTTCTCTCCTTACTGCTGAGACCATGAAAATTGGTTTCCTTAGAGATGCTAGGCCATTGTAATTCAGCTATCAAGAAACCCGAGCAAACCCGTCTTGTCTATCTGCTCTCCTTAAACTAGAACACCTTACAGTCAACAGAAATCCAGTTTCAAGTATCCAGGAATACCTTTGAGAAGGACTACTCATTTAATAACATGATTAATTCACAGCACAGTAAACGTGTGGTAAGCCTTTTCCAAATACTTAAACCCATGCCATCTCCCAAGAATAGTCACAGTAGGGGGAAGAAAGTGAACACTAGAACAGTAACTCTGTTCATTGAAGTTTCAGACCCACATTAAGGAGTCTTAATTCTCTCTCTGCTTCAGAACTTGATCAGTCCTGGATGGAGTCAGTCCAGCACACCCATCTTAAAATCTATACAAAAAATTCCAAGAGGAAGCAGGCTATAATATCCCAGAGGAGATGAAAAGAAAAATAGATAAGATGTCAGAATAGATGTTCTTGTTAAACAACAGGAGACAGGAGCCTTAATTCACTTCAGCAAGCTAAGACAGGGGTCAAGAGAGACAGCTTCTACTGAGGTACTACCTCCTGTGAAACAGCTAGCTTGTACAGAAAGCAGTTGCTCCCTAATGTACTGGCCTGAGCAGCTTATGGTCCTGATTCTTCCAGCCTGCCCCCGATGCCCAAATGATTTGACTGTCACTCGGATCACCACACAAGAACACGGGACAGTGAGGAAAGAGTCGAGGGATTTCCTGCATTAGCCTGCAGCATTCACTGCTTGAGCTCTTCTGAAGAATGGGGTGGATTTCACCCAGTCACAACTTAATAACAAAGCAAAGCTGTAAAAGGAACTTTTAAGAATGTTGCCTGCATTGGCATCATAGGTTCCCATCACCTGTGTCCCTTGTCTGTGTTCAAGATAGCCTATCACTTCTCAAAGAGTCCTTTGGGTTTAAATGGCTTTGATTGGTAGAACTGGGACTGTCAGAAAAGGTTTAGCAACTGAGCAGTAAACCTTTCTGAGTGTCTTTTAGCCATACAGAGTCAGTGTCATAGCCTCGGTGACCACGCTGGCATTTTAATAGGAGCTGAAAGAACAGGTCTTGGAACCTTCATTCCTTACAGCTCACATTAAATTAGTAATATACATTAAATGATTATCTTAGATGGCATTATTTAAACATAACCTCACAGGACATTTGCCTCAAGCAAACTGCAACAGAAAAGCTGAGAGATTATGTAGCTCATATATGCATGAGTGTACAACAATATGTTTGCACATGTAAGTATGCCCAGGAAAGTTCACTAGCTTCAACCTTTTTTTGAAGCATATGGAGACACAGGGCACAAACCCAAACCCATTAAGAACCCATACCAAAAAGCCAGCATTTTATAATTGTTACAGTCATTTTTGAACAGGCTGGAGGCCTCCCATTTTCAGGAAACTTGCACACGACTACTTTTCTTAAAAGTCAGAACCACCGGTTTTCTTGGGTCAGACACCCAAAAGTCTCAGGGATTTCATGAAATCTTAAGAGAAATGCCTCAGGGTACCTACACAGAGGTTTGCCTAGCTTTATTCATTAGCGCACCAGTACACTAAAATACAGTTTACTGTAATTAAATTTAACAGTCACATATAGCGTTAAGCAGCATGCTGCAATACAGTCTACAGCAGCAACTGAACAATAAAGCTGTCATCAAATAAAGCAATCCTTGTACACAGAATTGCATACAGAATTTAGTGACATACAGAGAAAGTACCCACAATGTAGCCTCAGATGCAACAAGACCACGTCTGCTAAAACAAGCCCAGAGAGAACATTCTACATAAAAAGGCAAAGAAAACTATGTTCAGACTCTCCAGACATTCCTTCAGAGTAATGTAGGCATCACTTAACTATCCTGGAAACTGGATGAAGTCTTAACCATCTGTAAGTAGGAATGGGACATCAAGTTCAAGACACCAAGATAAAAGCAGGCTGAGAAATTCACTGACAACACATTTTCTACTTCTAACCAGTAGCGAGCCTGCCCAATTACAGTACTGCAGCACACAGTTAATGCAACGTTCTGATAACATTTACATAAGAATATTTAAATGCCAGGACAGCAAGTCCAGAGAGCAAGCTTCATGACTGAAAGTTGGTACTCATTAAAACACGGGAAGTCAACTCAAATTCAATAACATTCCTTTTGATTCAAAGGGACATTTTCAGGTTCGGTATCTCTTCAGCATCTGGACCTCAGACCCCTCTTAGCAGACTGTCATACATATTCCACTTAAGCCACAGGTATCAACTGACAGGTTGCACAACAGCTGCTTTCTAAAAGGACTTCTTTTAAGTCAGGATTCAGACAAACATAGGTATAGAAACCATAGTATTCATATTCCATTATAATCATGGCATTGCCGGATTTAGCAATGTTCTGTTTCTTCTGGCCAGTATAGCTCACCATCATTTGTTTGCTATTGAAAACATGGATAAACACATAAGCAGCTTGAACTTATCACCACATGCACTGAAGATGAGTTGGGTTACACATGTTGAACTTTTCACCTGCAAGTTAATGCAATTGCAGTCAATGGTTGAAGAAATTTAGTTAATGTCCTGCTAGACAAGTCATTCATTGAGACACTAAGACACACAGCACATTCACAAGTATTTTCCTGATTTCTTTCTCTCTATTTTTTCCATTTTGTACCCAGATCGAGCTCGATTAACTCCAGTAAAAGCAGCAATGGACTAGTAACAGGAGCTACCTACTTTTAAGTACCCAATCAATGAATAACATGTGGCTAAGCAGAAAAAAAGTACCTGGTGGTGCTCATACTGTAGGCAAAGGGTAGCATTTTAATGCCAGCTATGGCGACTCAAACATGCAAACACATCCGTGAAACATCTTAAATTTTAGGTCAGCTTAACACGTACTCCACACATTTGCACCTGTCAGCACAGTTGCACGCTACACAGTATTGATAGAATAGCTGAAAAGCAATGAACAAAATACTTCAACAATGTATTCAAGCAGCTCCAACCAAGGGAGGAAAATGTGCCAGTCTTACCCAATAAAATATCAATACAGCCATGAACAGTCATTAAATGTAGATATTGAGCAATTACAATAGAAACATGCATACTTCAGCATTGACATTATTGTTGAGAGTTCCTACAATTGACTCCACGAGGAACTACATGCTCAGCATGGCATTGACAAACAAAAAAATTTGTCCTAATGGCTTTGTAAATGTTTCTTGCAACACTGGATACCTAATTAAATTATCTAGTCATTCTAGCCACTGAGGTTAGAAAAATCTGACTGCTGAAAAAGAAAATACAAAAGTGCAACAATTGTAAGGCAAAGGACAAAACGGATCCCATCCTAACCAAACTACCTATAACCTACAGATGGGCAACCTTGATCTTACATTGACAAAGTGCTTAAAAGCAGGTTCTAAGCAGCTTGAAAAAACCTTTTCCAATGTATTTATGGCGATCTAAACAGAGGCAGAGCTTAACAGCCTGTTGTATCTCAGAGAGTAGGTGAAAGAACAGAATCCAGGACCACACAGGTGCGCAAATGTCACACAATCATCTCCACAGCAGTCCATCATGCCATTCCAGTTAATGTTTTATATGGGCTGTCCTTGATTAAATAGGCTCTTTAGTTATTCCACATACTCTAAGCAAACTCTGTGTTAGTGAAGACTAAAACAAAGCTCCAGGGACAGAAGGCTTCTGCCTGGCCGCCATTCAAAACCACATTACCCCCATGTCATTTTCACTTCACAGTATTTTTTAACATTGACCTAGAAAAAAATGTTTAAGAATGAGCCCACAAGTCTCCACTAATCATTTTAACTTCATCCTTCCCCTGCCTCTTCTGCTAGATCATTGTAACAGCATGTGGGATTAGTACACCCACTAAGCAGTTGGGTGAAGTTTTCAAATTTGTTTCCTATGGCTCTGTAAACAGCCACTGCACACCAAAAACTTTTGCCCGCTTCCAAGTTGATTGGGTAGTAGTCAACAGATCAGTTTTATGCATGCCATTATCCCAAATGACAAGGTTATTAGATAAGAGGGAGAAATTTCTACGATACAAACTGCTTCTTTGCCTTTTCTGGTTTGATACGAATCTTTCCTTTTTTTAGGGTCACAGAAGATCTTGCCCAATTGTTAAACACTGCTGCTAACAAACTGGTGACTGCTCTAAGAGAGCAGAAGTGAAGATAGCAGGGATGTGGAAATCATACAGAGTGACCATTTCCACATAGAAATGACCAGCCGGTTCCTCTTCTTCCCTTCTCTAAGGCAGTGTAAACAAGAGGTGCGAGAGAACTAGACTGTGGCTTGGGACTTGCAGTTTCAGTCTCAGCGTGGGTATTCTTAGATTGCCCTGCCTACTATATACAGCAACTTCAAGTTCACTGCTAAGCATTCATAAACATATTTATAGGAAGACCTCATAAAGCATTTATTCCTTCCCCTTGATTTTTTTTTTAAGCTGCTTCTTTCCTAAGTCAGCACTTCTAAATAATCTCTTCTAATATGGAGAGGAAAATCTTGTGTGCTAACCAAGATGCGTTACATTCTGTTAACCAAGCCAAAGGACTTACTTTTCTACAGGCAGCTGGCAATACCACATCATACAAACTGCATCCTATGATGGAAGCAGTTAAGAATGTAAGCTTCAGTTTAGTTATTGGTAGAAGAGATTTTCAACAGCAGAAGTACTTGGACAGAAGTTACCTGAAAGCAATTCAGAAGCACATTATGGCTTGCTATTCTGGAGCATATTATAATTTTGTTCAAAAGCAGCACTGATAGTTATACTGAAGGTATCGAAATATTTGCTTCAAGCTGAGAAAAACAGAAAATTCTAATGTGAAGTTCACCTTTTCCCTTCAACAGTTTTGTTTAAAAAGGCTTAAACGTTTTTTCTTGGGGTATAAATAATTCTCCTTAATTATTATGCGGGTCAGACTTCATCTCTACCAACCTTTATTGAGTCCTTTGAAGGAGGAAATTTCTACAGACAGTGCTCATGATGAGCCTTCTCACCTTCATTACCCTTGAAGACAGACAAACACTCCAGTACAAAAAACAGCTGCAAGGAGTATTGGAAGTCTATTAATCAGTGCTATAGGACTATATATTAAAATTAATTTAAACATTCTGTCCTCCAGTATTGATATCTTACCTGTTCAATTATAGTAAGCAACATTATTGCTTTCTTTTGCTTCTAAGCATCTGAACAAATTTCTGCTTTACGTTTAGTTTCATCTATTCCTGAAAGAACCCTGAATTAACAGTGTTCCGTACTGTGAAAACACTTGGCAGACAGACTTCCTAGTTTTTGTTTCACGATGATGTTTGAAGGCTCCAGCTAAGACATAGATTTGATATTGCTAGTAACTATAGTAGCAACTACTGTGCTACATATGAAGGGAGTACAGAAAAACAAGGGGAAAAAAAAAATCCAAAGGGGTACTGTGCTAAATAGCACACAAAAGGTCAGTGACAGGGCTAAATCAACAAGGCTCAATTCAAATGTGTCAGGTTACTAAACTTCTTATTTCAAAGAAACAGCTACATGCTGGGAAAAGTAACTTTAAAAGTTTAATCTGGTAAGAATTGTATACACGTCTTCTCTCATTAGGAGCTTCAACAGCGCAAAAGCTTCTCCAAGAGAAAGCTACACCAACACAAAAAGCACTATCAGAACTAAACTATTAATGCTCTGAAGTCACAAGCACTTACAAGAAAAACACCAGTTACCCAAGCCTCCCTAAGCTAAGGTTCAGGCAGAGCAACACCTCAGCAATCTCACTCAATCTTTTTCCAACATCTTTCTTTGTATGTTTTCTTATGTTTTACTTACAATAAAATTAAGTCCACATGCTCAAACCATTCCCCAACATATAAAAATTATACTTACTTGAAAATAAATTTATACTAAAGTAATAAAAAAAAAAGTGGGGTTTAGTTACCTTACCGTAAAAGCAGCAAACAACTTTTCTTCTTTTCTTTTTCTTAGCCATTACTTTCACATACATATTTCTTCCTAGCTTGATTAGTCAGCTTTTCCTCCAGCATTTTCTATCACCATTTATTACATATACATTAAAATATAAAATTAAAAAACTATAAAAACCTTCAAACTCATAAACCATTAACTTTTTTCCTACAATATCTCCTCTACCTAAAAAATCAACCATCCTTCTCACCTGCTTTTCGACTTGTGTTCGGACCCTCCCTGTTTAATCTCATACACTCTACACCTGTGTTCAGACCCTCCCTATGTAATCTCATATGCTTCACACCTGTGATTCATAGATAAGCTTTACTTGACAATTTTCCAATCTCACAGCTGGGAAATTAAAGCATGGTGTTTCATTGGCAGGTTTTTCAGAGGAAATAGAATAAAACCCAGCATTCTTGATTAGCCTGTGTTTTGGGGGGTTGGGGTGTGAGGTGTGGAGAAGTTATGGTTTGCTTACAATGTTTCTGTGTTTTATTGGATTTGCTGGTAATGTTTTAGTTAAGGGAATGCTTTCTTTTTCAGGAAAGCTCTATAATGGCTTTAAAAAGAAAAGCCTTTTATTGTGAAAGTATTTAAAGCTTTTGGTGTTAATGAAAGTGAAAGCTTGCAGATTCTGACCTGGTTTGGCTTCTACTGTAGAATCAATAGTACGATCCAAGTAGCTTATGTTGTGCTCAGTTCCTAGCTATTCTAACAACAGCTTCTAGTCAATAAAGATTTAAAATGTTTCTGCGTACAAGGAACTTCTTACTTTTGTTCCTCAAAGTATAAATGCAGATTAAGTTAAGTCCTTACATAGAGAATAAGATCATCCAAAAAAGTAGTAAGCATATTTTCTTGTAGAACAAACAAAAATATATATTGGAGTAACAAGCTGTGTGGACTGAGGCACTTCAAATTAGCTAGAGCTTTAAGAAGCTTTTTGTTTGTGTTTCTCACATATAGTTACTGACAGTGTGAGTGCTAAGGGATGTTGAAGTGAGACTTTTAACTAATATTAAATGACTAATAGTGCTTTTATGATCAATTATTGAAGCCTGCTTAAGAGATGAGAGTTTCTTAAAAAACAACAGATTTATAAGTCAATATCCACGTCCTGATGTATAAAGTAACATTTCCACCAGTGGCTTATTGTGGAAAGAAATCTGTGTGAAGGGTTTTATTTTTTACCCTAATACTCCTTGTTGTCTGTTTTGGGTTTTCTCGTTCAGAGACTGGATTCTTTGTGTGGTTTGTCTTTCCTTTGTCAGAGTGGGGTTTTTTGTGCTTTTTTCAGTTGCAAAGCCAAAAGCGGAACAGGGCATAGTTTTGCTTGAGAGATTCAGTGTGCTCATCTGGCTCTCCTGGTGGATGAACCCTGTTCTACTGGCTGTATCAATAAGCTCCTGAAATAATTTTACTGTGTGAGAGAAATTTGTATTGGGAGTCTCGAAGAACAGACTTAATAAAGATCAGTGCAGGAGGCTAGCTGTGTAGCAATAGTTTGTGTAACTGCTATGTAATAACAGTTCTAGAAGAACATAGGGCTTCTAGCTACGTTTTGGGGGATGGGTGTGTTAGAGCTGCTGCTGCTGGGCATATGCAGCACAGTTAGAGTTGAGAAGATAGCATGCATCTCTGCAGCAATGGTGGGCAGCTACATCTTGAGGAGCTGTTTCCCTGGACGAGGAAGAGCAGCAAGGGGAAAGGAATAACCTGATACAGAAAAATAGGGCTTTAAGAAAGGATCCCCCCATGTGTTTTTACTAGTTGAGGTGCAAGAACAAGCTAGCAAGTGTGGGGCAGGCTCCTGGGACATGAAGGTTTAAGGCAGCATGTTTTCCTGAAAGGGGTTACTCATGCTAATGTGAAAGGGGCTGAAACTGTGACAGCAGCAGGGAAGGCCACAAAAAAGCTGGTCTGTGGCCCGTGAGGATTCCTACAGTTTCTTGTATACAAGTATTTTAACCTGAACCTACCCCAGACTTAAAAGTGGGGCCTGTCAACAGCAGTTCAGGCATCTTGAAAACTAAACTCGGTTTATAAAGGTTGTTTGAACCCTTTTTGCTTAATGCTTATGATATCAAACATCAGTTTCTTTCTTTTGCTATTCTCCCTGCTGAGGAGTGCATGATGCTTATCTCCCATGCTGTGCTAGCATTGTATAGTACCAGGTGAAAGCATTCACAAGCCTACGAGAAGCATTTGCCCTTTCTGGAAAAATAATGTTCTGTAGATATGATCTATTTCCCCCCAGACACAATCAGCAAAGGCTTTAAGAGCATGTGCTGGTGCGAGTGGCACGGCTGTCCTTATATGTACTTACACCAGCCCTTACTAGCCTCTTGCTGGAACTCTTATGCAAACAAGTGAGATGCCCTTGCCATAATAGGCGTGAACACCAGAGGGAGAATCCCCGCTGAACCCCAAAGCATAACTTGCTCTTGAGGAGCTTCCTGAAGGGGCTGAATGTAATGTGAGAACAGGCTGTGGAATGGCTCGTCCAAGATGAAGAGATTTCGCATGCATGGCCTCCTCTCATTTTCCACATCCCCCTCCTCCTCTGCGTACATCCCTCAAACATCCCAGCTCTGTGGATTTCGGTGGAGGCTGGGCAGTGAGTGCAGGGTGACAACACTTCTCTCTGTCTTGGTTTCTGATGCATTGATTCTATTAAAGCAGAGCAGTATGCTGGATATTTACAGCATAGCTTGGGATGTCTTCTGTCAGACTTGTAATGCAGAGAGACAAGCTCAGTGCTGCTTGGCTTCTGGAGAGTGGGGGAAGGGATTAAATGCACTTTTCTCCATTGATTTATGTCCTGCACTGAAAATCAATGATGTTCTCAGATCCACTCAACTGTTTGAAAACTAGCAGCCTGTTTGGTCAAGTGTGTGGGGAAAAGTTCTGAAGGAATTGGCTCTTACAATATGGGTGGATGGGATAGATGCGGCTGCTCTGTAGGAACTGTTATATTCACCTGATGATGATTGCTTTTGTAGCATCAGTCTGTATTAGTTGAATATGCTGTTTAAAACACTTCCTCGCTGCTACAGAGAGAACAGCTGTTTTGAAGAGGAGGAGCCAAATGCTGTTTTTCTTTCTATCTAAGGCTCGGAGGGGCAAATGAAACTTTAATGAAACAGAATGCAGAAGGATAATTTTCATCCATGTTATTTCTCTCTGATGGGATCTGCCTGAATCTAGGGTCCAATTTTGCCCAGGGTAGCAGTGTTTCTTGTCTTCAGTAAATGCTCGAAAAGCTTATACTCTAACGAGGAGCTAAGGTACTGAATTCCTAG
The DNA here is from genome assembly GCF_929443795.1 of Astur gentilis. Classification (NCBI taxonomy): domain Eukaryota; kingdom Metazoa; phylum Chordata; class Aves; order Accipitriformes; family Accipitridae; genus Astur; species Astur gentilis. Next base: position 806,845 of record NC_064884.1, on the reverse strand, counting down.
AGAGCTTCTAAGCATAGTGCCTCTCATTGTGGACTTCATGAAGATTGCTGTATTTGTTTTCATCCCTGAAGTGGGAGAGCAGCATACTATCCCTGGTTTTACAATGGAGGTATATAGAAACTATGTGTTGATGGGGTTACACAGGGAGCTAATGAGAAAGCTTGAAACTGAAGTCTGATGTGTCAAACTGCGGGCTGGCAGCCTTGCATATGGCCTGCTCTTTCTCTTAGGTCTTAGAAATACTTGCATAAGTATTCCTAAAGGAAAGTACTTTTGTTCTGTCTTCCAAAGCTTTCCTCCGTCCCCAAGTTGCACAAGATGGGTAAATTTGTTTGATTTGCACTCAGCTGTTTATGATGGACATTTCTTTGTGAGTATGCCTATTTTTTTTTAGAAAAATATGCAGTTACTGCTTATGTAGATGCACCTTAGCAGACTTTAACTAGCTGGAGTTCTGGTATCTGCATAGCTGTGGCAATACCTAGATCAGCACAGGATAGCCACCCAAATGCTTACTCAGCTTCTTGAATGGTTTTATAGCTGCTGTAGAGTTTCAGGTAGCCAGTGTTACTCTACTGTTAATATCTAAATAGGCTAGCTGGCAGTGCTTTGCTTTTCTGGAAAGCAGATGTATTTAGGGCATAGGGATATAAAGGTGTAAGCATGACTTGTATACGTGTAAAGTGCAATAGATCAGAACAGTTGTGTATATGCTCACATGTATAACATCACTGTTTGCACAGCCTTGCTGTGAGCAGTGAGATTTAGAAGTGTTTTACTAAAAAATAAAGAAGTTCTGTTCTGGCTGGTTCAGCTCAGTAGATGGTCCAAGTCATCTTCTGTGAACTCTATTCTCTACCACATTTGATCCTTCTTACAGATACTGAGAGGTTTGTCTTCACTGCTATGATGACAGAAATGGAATAGAGTAACTAAGCCAGTTTTAAAAACCTGCTCACTTGCTAACTGCACTAGGGTGAAGCTGAAGATGGGCTGTAAATGTCTCTTGGGCTGCCTTAAAATGGCCTTTGGGAATGAGTTATAAGTTGCATCCTATAGCAGTCACTAAATGTAGACAACCAATTTCTGCTTGATTTGGCTTTTTCTCTCATCACTGAAGCACAGATAAAAGCAAAATTCAATCAATTTTTAGGAATCTTTTCTCTCCTAGAAATTAAAAAAGAAAACCATTAAGCAAATGGAGAAAGTATTCCACTAAGACTAAAAGCTTTAATTCTGCAATTTACTCGCTACAAAAGAGAATAAAGATAATGCATACATGTGAGTGTGTTTATGATTCTGAAGAGCATGTGTGCTTTTTTCCGAAGAGACTCTCTAGCCCTTGAGTGACGAATCTGATTTTTTTCTGTGCTGGATTTTTACTGCCTACAAACTTAACTGTTTTGACACTAGAGAAATCCTCTTGTTTCTCCTTCAAAGGTAAGTATATATATTATTGCTAGAAATTAACTGTACCTCACCCACATGACTGGTCTTCACTATTAATCCCAGCTGATGGTAGGGAGGGGCTCTTCTGGGAGGCAGCCATGTGGTGAACATTGAGCACAGTGTTTTCCCCTGCTTCTCTCCTTTTCAGACAAGCAAAATTGTTCTATGCTGCCGTAGATGTGAACTCCTTGCTGCACTGCCTCTGTCTCTTCTTTTCCAGAAACTCAAGGGCCTGAATTACCAGCTGCAGAGGTCTAAAAGCTCTCACTGAATCTGGATGGAATATGGACAAGGAGATGAATAGCAGAAGGGAAGAAAGAGTGAAGTTGGTTATTTTTCTGGCACATGGATGCAATTACACTCAGTGCATTCCAGAGGCGTTCCTTTGAATCCTGTGCAGGTCTGTCTGCTGTTCCTGGGAGAAAGGAAGAAAAAGGGAGGAAAAGTCCCTCTTGCTTGGAGACGGAATGTCTGCACTTTCAATTCTCTTTTTAGGTAGGTCGGCTTTTTGGTTTTGTTAGTGTTTTTAATCAAACTTCCACGCACCCTCTCTGCGTGACTGAAATTCATTTCTGATGAGCTAGAGAAAGGGATTTGTAAAGAAAAAACTTTTATGGAAAACTCCAATTTCAGTGTCGTTTGGGTTCTGATTATTTTCTTCTTGCTTTATTAGCAGGTTGATAGCCAGAGATCTTTTAATATCTGGATTCATTTTTTAGAAGTGGTGGTTAGACTCCTTTTGGAATGTATGTTTCTTGTTTAAAGAGGGCAGCGCTTTTAAGCAATGAAGTAGCAAGGGGCTTGAACCTCTTTGGCAAAACAAGGTGAACAAAATGTCTTTGTTTCGGGCATAGTGTCAAATTTGTTTAACTCTGTTTTGATTTGCTTGGGCATTTAACATTCAGATTTTAAAATAAAAAGGGGTTATTGTTTCCAATTGATGCCTAAGATTAGAAACAGATGTGTTGAAGTGCAGGAGGGAGGAGTTGGGGGGAAAGGATGGGAGAAGGGAGATAAAGGGGGAAGGCAAGAAATGGGAAGAAAGAGGGCTGCTGAAAGAAGGGAAAGAAAAGAGGTAGACATTGACTGTTGATAGGAGAGGAGCGGAGAGCGGGAAAGGAGATGTTAAAGACATTAAAGGAGAGTGAAGGCAGAAGGGCTGAAGAGAGCTGTTTGTTAAAGCCATAGACTATGGAGAAAAGAGTTTGCAGCCCTGAGGTCTTTGAGGGAGCTTGCCTGCAAGACTGACTCAGAAGCAGCCTGGGTTTCTGCATCTCCAGAGGCACTGTAATGTGATGAGTGAGCTTCTGTCTCCATTCTGCTTGCCAGTTCTGCCTGCTGACAGGCAGACAGCCTTGAAATCTGTTGTGGTTGGGCAAAGGCTGTGATTCCTGGCTCTTCCTGTCCCCCAGGAACCTGGGTACAGGTGTGAAAAAGTGCATTGGTCTTTAATTCCCTAGGAAGAGTTGAGCCCTGCAGTGTGGTGGACTGATGTGGCTGGGCACAGGTAGAATAGAGGGTTTGGACACCTATAAAAAAGGTGGCAGGGACAGCTCTGCTCCTTAAGGGTCACAGGTGTGAAACATGGACTAGCCAGATTTTGAGATATCTGAAAGATAGGCGGCATTTGTAAAAGTGCTGAATAAATTGTAGAAGAGGTTTTTGCTCTAGGGACTGCTGTTAGCAAAGGTTTTATCTGTAGGAATGTGGCAGTGGGCTTGGACATGCTGTGGAATCTGCAGGGGAGTACAGGCAGCAGTTTGTCCCCCCTGAACATTTGCTTTGGCCATTTGTGTCTCAGTATGGTGGAGACAGCATTTAAAGAAGACTCCAGGAGATGAGACAGCAAGGTTAGGAAGACCAGCTAGGCTTCTGCTAGAGGTGTCTGGGCTGGGTCAGCCCTGCAGAAATGGCCAGGAAAGCAGCTCTGTGGAAATTAGGAGACAGAAGGATAGGTTGCTTACCTCACTGATGGAGACAAATGGGAACTGCAGTCTTTGGTCCACCAAACCTATTCAGCTGCTGAATATTCCCATGTGTTGAAGGCTTGGAGCAAAAGGAATAAGCTGTTGCTTCAGAAAAGGTGCTTTTGGCTGTAATGTAATGACAATTTACCTTTGTGTGGCTAGTGCTGCTTTTATCTATAAAACACAACGGGCTTTATAACTGTTATTCTTATGTCTTTGGCATCTAGGCATCTCCACTATGCTAGTAACACATAAACACAAAATAAAAGACAGTCCCTGCCATCAACAGCTTATGCCCTCACCCATGAGGTGAGTTTCTCAGCCTCTCTGTGGGAGTTGTCCTCCACTTACCAATGCTTGGACAAGTGGCTTCCCAAAGCTCACAGCAAAACCTGGCATGTTTTGTTTCCTGGTACTAATTAGTCATTGAACTGCTGTTTGTCTTGCCCATGCTTTACCTGTCTTGTCAACAGATAACTTGGTCTTCCTGCTCTGTGTCCAGCTTCCTTCACCAATATTAGAAGCATGTTCCATGGAAAAGGAAGTATTGTGGTTCCCTGTTCCTAGATCATCCTGAAAACAAGGAGGCTGGGGAGCCTCCTTTGCTAGCTAGAGAAAGCCTAATTGATTTTCTGCAGTAAAAAGGTATAGGAGTGCCAATGATGGCCTGCTTTTCTTGCTGATAAAGTGAGAGACTAGTGTAGAAAAAGGGGGTTAGAGAAGCCAAGCAAACTTGAAAGGAAGGTTGCCTGGTTTGGCTTTTCATTCTTAAACATAGTAATAGCACGGCTAATATATACAGTCCTTGTCTTTTACGCTGTGTACCTCTCTGGGGCAAGTGAACAGCTGTGTGAGGAGACAGGAAACAGGAGCCAATTAGTTTTAAGGAGACTTTTAAAACAAGACAAGATGAAAGACTTTCCTAAGTGTGGGCAAGAGCATGACCATGCTTACTTCCCTAGTAAAGGCTAGGTAAATGAAGCAGGAAGGAGTGAGGAGTGGAAGGTGATGCATGCTAATGTGTATGCCTACATGTAAGTGTGACATGATTCTTATCTCAGTCTACAGCTGGTCAAAATTGTTTCAGACTCCTTGTATAACGTGCTGCACTCAAAAATCAAAAGGGAAATTTCCAAGGGAAATATCTGTGATTCTTCTCTTCTGAGTGTAAAAACTTCATAATAGAATGTTGCATTCCTCAGCAGGTAAAAAACTAGCAAATGCTTTAATTTAAATGGTTTACTGAATTGGCTTAAATTTTCAGGTGCTAGAAGTCTCCTTTGCCTTCTTTCACACCCTCCAACTCAATTTTTAATATTTTTAATGAGCCTTCCATTAAAGTAAAAAGCTAATTTTCTTGTAATCAAATATTTTCGCATGGGTAATGCTTGTATGCCTGGTTTTGACACTTCTATTACATGCTTTTTCTTCACTTGTTGGCTACTGTATGTGCTATGCCCTTCAGAAACAAATGGGTTCGAGATTCAAAGCAGTAGATGTGCCAAGCCAAAGCAGTCATCCAGCTTTCTGGTATCCTGCTATTGGCAGTGAACCTTTACATTAGTGTTAGGGGTTGCTCACCGCAACGCACATTGAGTCTGACTTAACAATTGTCTGACAAAGATGTGTTCAGTGTATTAGAATTCCTATGTTATATGGGGGTGGTGTTGCTTGAGTGGGTGCAGCTGTAATAGTAAAATTACCTTTTGTACTGACATTGCCAAGCTCTGCCCTCTAAGCTCTGAGGTCAATGACTCTCTTACAGCACTGTCCCAGGGGTATACAGTCGCTGCACTGAACACCAAGACTCTGATTGTCTCATTGCACTGGGAAAAAGGTTATGGCGCAGATCCTTCCAGTGCCTGTTGGCATGAGCAATTGGGTCTGACAGCATGCGCTTGCCTAGGTATTCACCAGACTTCTAGCTTGAAAATCCGTGATGATATGGAAGCAGCTCTGCAGCATTCAGCGGTGGTAGGTCAGCCTGAGGCTGTGCTCTAGTGTGCTGACTCTGGCCTTCTCTTCTGCTTTAAAAGCACAGGCAACCTGCAGTGTGCCCTATCGCATCTCCTTGAGTTCCTTCTCCTTAAGCCCTTGCAATGCTACACTCCAGCGAAGCCAAGAACCACTGCGGTGGTTTTTTTGGGAAAAAAACGCACTCCTGCTCCTAGTGAGGTTACTGGGAAGTTTTACATTTTAATGGACTGCTTCTGCCTGGAACTAGTAAAAAGCAAGGGAGACTGTTTTAAGCAACCTGAAAACTAAGCTGATGGATCTTACAGTTCTGCTGATTTTCCAGGTATTTCCTGAATTTCTCAGCAGTAACTAACAGTATGTAATATACTTCCTATTTGCTAGTTTTCTCGTCGCTCCTTCTCTCTTGCTTTTGCCTGTTTGCTTCATGATGTACTTAGAAGCTTGGTGGGACAAGGATTTTGCCCTATGTTTTTACAGCACTTAACAAAAACAAAGCCTTGGCTCAGTACTAGAGCACAAAAAGAAGAATCTGTAGCTGTGAAAAGGGTTTTTGTATGTGATTTTGATCTGCGGGTTTTACTTTCTCTTTGAGTCACTGGATTCTGAAGGAACGCAGGTAACTTCTTGGTGTATTTAGCTCAAAAGACCATTTTCCCAAGGACAGCTTCATATAATTGACAATGTTGCTGTCATGAAAACTCTAAAAGCAGTCAACAAAACATCAACCGTATGCAAGATTCAGCCTGTTAGAGTAGTGTGAATTTAGTTCTAGGACAGAGGAAAGAGCTCTTTAATAGAACACTACTCTAGGAATACCTAAGGAAAGAGAGCAAAGAAAAGCAATGTTTCCATTTGGCACTCCAGGGCGAATTCAAAGGAGCTAGACATAATTGAGTTGCTATCTGGCGGGATATCAGGGTTAACACTCCTTGTGAGACACTAAAATTCTTCTAAAGCCAGGGATGGTTTGCATCAGATATTTTCTGTCAAGACACTTTGTAGTGTTTTGGTTTATATGGAATAGTTTGGATTTTTAGCATCTAATTTAAAAAATGCTTATTTGGGGGGTTATTTTTATCCTTTTTGTTTTTCTGGTTTACCTTGAGGAAGAAAAGGAGGAAAAAAGGTAACCTTCCAGAGTGAGGAAAAGCAGCATGCCAAAGTGGAGTTGAAATCCTGAAGATGAATTCATTTTATGGGAAATAGAGCTGAGGGGGGAGGCAACTTTTCTGAATTTCCCATGGAAAGCAAGTGGCGTTTTGCCTTTGTGCCCATCCTGGACCTTGTCTCCTCCATGTAGAATTAGTGGTCTGTTTGTCTGTGGTACTCTGGCCTACTTCAGAAGAACATTTTGTGTTAGAGAAGCACAAGCTTCCCAGAAGTGTCATTGCACAACTGGCTTGGAGATATCCTGGTGTTTATCCTCAGGATCACAACAAACGCCCCTGTTTTCCTCAAGGCAAATACAGGGCTTTATTCGGAACTTAGCAGGTTTGCAATCTGGGATTTGTTTGAATTTTCAGGAGCTGCCTGAAAAGAAATGTAAACAGTCACTCTGACAAAGCCTTGTGTGTATTTGAAAAATCTTTTGTGTGTAAGTGTGCTTCCTACACCATACTAAATGATGGCAAGTGTGCGTCTAGTACCAATGAGGTGGGGTGCTGCAAGCTGCTTTCTGTGCCTTTTCTCCTCAGAAATAGACCCTGCGGCCTTAGTCAAACTATATGTTGGATTTCTAGCTAGATCAGTCCCCTCTGTTAGCCAAGGCAGTAGTCATTGCTTGTGTATCTGTAATGTATTTTATACACTTGCAGAGAAAGCTTGGCTCATGTGTGCACAATATTGTGCTTATCTTGCATGCACTAATGTGTTGCAAAAGAGGCTACTTTGGGTGCAGTGGGAACTTAGTGGTGCCCTGTCTAAAAGATGAATGGGTCTTTTTTTTTTTTTTTTTTTTTTCCCCAAAAGCTGTTTCTTCATCTGTTTTTAGAAATGGTTAGTTTACAGAAGCAGCCCAGCAAAAAGCCAAGGGTGAAGTCAGGTCACTGAGGTCTGTGAATAGATACTCAAATGACAGGATAGTGGAGGATGCAGAAATGGCTGTGCAGGAAGCACAACAATGGAAAATGTGTGAAGTGATGGAAAGTCAACAGAAGTGAGGAGGGTGAATTTCCGTCTTGTTCATTTCTTAGACTCTCTTCTCCCTTCAATCTGCTGCTTCAGTGTTGCTGAGTGGAGTAACAGCCCACTTCTGCTAGCCAGGAGTTCAAACCTTGCCTAAAACATGCTCTTCCCTGGGCAGAATACAGAGAAGGTGTATGGAATAGTGACTGGGAGCTCTAGCAGTGGGTTAGTAACCCAGAATAAAGCTGGTCTTTTTTCCCCAGAAGCTCCGAAGTACTACAAAAAACAACTAGGCAATGTGAGGAGGATGGGTACCGCCCTGCCTCAGCAAAGCACCATTGCTAGGCTTTTAAGCCACTTTTTTGGTACCATGGTTTCTTTATGCCACTCATTAGGTAGCTCTATCCTTTCTTTGTTGCAAAGAGGACTGAGCAACTGTAAGATGCATTGAAGGTGGTGAATGTGATAGAAGGTCATGAAAAGAGTCCTGTCCTCATCTGCTCCTTCATCTTCTCTAGGAAAGCATTTGGCAGTTTAACAAGGCAAATGTTGTAACTCAGCATTTCTCTTAATGGGCCAGACCCAGATTAATGATGTCAGAATTGCTGTCCTACAAGAATCAATATACATTACAGTGTATTTTCAGCCCCTCTCTTCTCCTGTGTAGCTGACATCCATTTTTGTGGCTGGAAAATGAGTATGAAGCCTTACTGTATGTGACTTGTTCCTGACTGAGTAGGTAGAAAGGTTGAAGTTCAGCTTAGCGCCTGCAGTTTAATTGCCTTTGGTAGGAAAAGGTCAGTGAAAATTTGGTTGTGCTTATAATATGCACTGGCAGAAGAGAGGCTGCTCTCCTGTAAACAGTCTTTTGAAATGGAGCGTGCACAGTTAGAGGCAACTGATGACCATGACTAGACTGCATTTGGTCTACCATAATGCTGCACTGCTACTACTTCTGTAGCGTGCTTTATGATGTGTCCCACCTACATAAAGCTTTGGGTAACTCAGTCCAGCAGGGCCATAATGGGTAGAGAATTATATAAAGCCCAACTAACAGAGGAGGAAGCCAAGACACGGGTGGGCACACGCTGCCTAAAGGTAAAGTAGCAGTTATGTTGCGTGTCTAGAATCCATGCAGCTTTGACTTAAAGCTGTTTTCCTTTTAATATGTCCTCAAATGTGGGTAGGAGTAGTGATGGGCAGATCATTGACAAATAGCTGAGTCCATCAGCTACAATTTATCGACCCGAGGCCCTTCAGCTGGAGGGATGACTTCTAAGCAATGGGAAGGTTTGACTTATCCTTACTTTATAATATAATACTTGATAAAGTATTAATGACTTTTTCGTACCTATGTGCTGAGAAACTCTACTTATAGTGTGAATGACTCCTATGTTTACCAGAACAGCCCTAGTATAAAGGAAATTCTGGGTTGTATGCTTAGTCTCTGAATTATTTTGTTCTGCATATGAAAGAGGAAAACCCAGGTTTTTTTCTAGCTAACATATACCTATGGAGTAATTACTTGTAGTTAAGGTGTCCATTGTGCTGAGCTGCTTGGCAGAGCAGAACCTGGAAGCCAGCTACACTGAATGCTAGGTGGGAGTCTCCTGTCCTTCCCTGTGGCTTTTGACAAAGGAAATATTTTTATGTCTGTCTTAAAGCATGAGCACCAGCATTCACTCAAAAATTGAACTGCTCCTTATAATCTTTTAACTGGCAGCAGTGGCATAGTAACTCTAACAACAGTGTACTCTATTAGTGGAAATGCCTCTCAAAGGCTGCTTTGTAGGGGGAAGTGGTGTGCTTTGCTGGAGTATCTGAAGGTAAAAGAAAAAGCAACAGCTCAGCAAAGCATTAGGGAGTGGTCAGTGCATGGGTTGGGAATCTGGATGCAGTTCCCTGCTCTGTTCTAGATCTTGACAAGTTTATGTTGGTCCCTCTGTAGCTCTTTTTCCACTGCCTTGTGCCTTCTACTCTTTGGCTATTTAGGCTTTAAGTTCTTTTGAGCAGAGACTGTCTTTCCCTATGTGCCTGGATGGCATTTAGTGCAAACTGTGCTGGTAAGAGGCCTTTCCAGAACTGGAGTGTGAAGAAAAAAGAAAAAAAAGGAGTGACTCCATTCCCTTCCCCTCTTTGTGCCTCAGCTAAAATACTAGAATTAGGTGGTTTTCCAGTATTTGGAATATTTGAGATCCATGCTGGCTGAATCTCATAGCTCAGACTGCTTAAGCTTTTTTTTTTGTTTCTTAAAGGCTTGATAAAATTTTAAAAGCCATAGAAATGTTTAATATAGATATGAACCTTTATCTGGAGGGTAGGGCTGCAGAGTGCCAGGAAATGGTGGGGTGGTTTTGTGTGTGCGGGGGAAGTCTTTCATATAACACAGCAAGCCTTGAATATTGAACTAAACCAGAGTCAGGCACTTCTTTTGTTTAAAAAAAAAAAATAAAAAAATAAAAAAAAATTGCAGGGTTTTCAACCTTGAAGGCAAATCACTTTATGACTTCATTGTTTAAATTTAGGTTTTGTTTTGCGGGGGGATCGTTAGACTTGAAGCAAAAGCCTTATAGCCCAGGGACTGTCACTTCTGATTACTTCCAGTGACACTTCCAATTATTTCCAATCACAATTCCAGGGACAAGAGGAAAAAGGAGCCATGTTCTCCAACATCAGGGCTTTTTTTTCTGAACAAAGGACCATTTATCAAATCTTTGCAGAAAAAGGTGCAGAGCCAGATTTGAAACTCTGCTATGGTAGGGTAATTCCAGAGCAAATCTGCTGAAGTGAGACTTGAGGCCTGTGTCTGGCAGAGTGCTGGGAATCCTGCTGTAGATCCTGCCTTGTTGAGTAATATTAAGGAAATTGCTTCATTTTCCCCAGGCATTAACTGGCACTAGGACTCATTTCAGTGCAGGAACATGCAGCTTCAGTGTATGTCTGCTAAATGCTCTGTGGATGTTGTAAGACATGAGCATGCAAAAGTACTGCTCATGGAAAGGAAGCAGCTTAGTGTGCTCAAAATGGGAAATGAGTTTGCTGAGGGAACTTGACTGACTTTAGGTACATGAAGTGAATAATTTGGTGCAGTGTGTTTTACCCGGTGGTGAGCCTATGAGCTATTGTGTCCTTCAGAAAATGAAGCAACACGTGATTGCCAATGGAAGTCAAAGCACTACCTAATTTTCAGATGTCTCTGGTAGCATTACTTCAAACTGCTCAAGTGTAAAAACAGTCTTAAAATGGTGTCACAGCTTTCAATCACACTTAGTGAAGCCCTTCATTTCCTTAGTCATACTGCACTAGGCTGTGATTGAAGTTGGGCCTGCTGAGTGTAGGGGTTATTATTAGCAGCTGCTTGCTTTCTTTGCTTTATAGTAGTTCTTTAAAGACCCCAGCTAAGATCAGGGCTCTGCAAACACTGGAGAGACTGTTTTATGTTGATGTAGATGACAAGCAGCAGACCTGGTCTGATGTTAGGAGCCAGATATTTAGGAACCTGAGTCAATTTACAATGGGAGTTGCATGCTGGACCTCTGCGGATTTTGAAAGCAGCATCAAATGAATGCGTAGTTTCATGGGGTGACTGAGGATCCGTGACCCTCTACTTTTTAAAGTGGAAATGATATGTATCAGTGATCTAGCTGAATGAAGTTCTGGTGATTACTTATTACTGCCATAAATAACCTGTTGTTCCTCAAGTGCTGGTAGTGTTCCTCATGTTGTGTGTTTATTCTGGTCTGCCTGGAGTTGGATGTCATGGCGAGCTGCCTGTGCCAGCTTCATCTGTTTTCCTGTAGACACCTAATGTGTCTTTTTGTAGAATTGATGCTTCTGTAACATACAAACACTGGGTATTTGGCACTTTAGCACAAAGCAGACCACATGCATTCTGTCAGCAAAGCTCAGAAACTCAATTCCAGATAAGTAGTTTGGCATTATGCTTGTTCTGAGACCTTCAAAGTATTCCTGGTCATCAGTTCTGGTTTTGTGGCATTTTCTTTTTCAATTGCCTGGAGTAGGTCGATTCCATTACAGGCACCCATCGCAAAATGTGACTGAGGTGGCACTTGCAGAGAGCTTGATGCTAATGCCCTAGGAGTCTCAGCATTTCACATAAGGAACTGTTTTACTCAATCCATCCAATCTGGATGGATGTTTCCGCAGTACAGCTTTGTCTTGTTCTAATGTGGTCTGCGCTGTGGGCAAAATCCTTCTTCATTTCTATTGTTTCAAGCTCTTGCTTGGAGACAAAGGGGAATTTTAACCAGACAAAGCATAGCTTTTGTGTTGACAAATGCTGTGATTTAAAATTTCTTTTCCAAAGGGGAATTTTAAGCAATTGTGAGTGTTTTCCGGTCAAAGCGGCATTCAGGATGTCTAGATTCTACCCTTGGTTTGGCCGGTGACTCAGTGATTTAGTAATTCAGGCTCCATTTTTAAGTATCTGTTAGTTTTGAGTGTCTCCATTTCAAGTGTTATAAAGGGTCAGTACTTCTGAAGATGCAAGTCTAGGGACACATGAGCTTGGTCACACCAACTATGTGTTGCTGTCAGGTGTCCCTTAAGCAATCAAAGTTTTGGAGGTGCATTTGAAAATGCTGGTTTCAACTGCTTTGTGCCTCAGCTGCTGTTCTGCAGAGTAAGTGTAAGAGCACTCAGAAATGTAGCAACCTTTCCCTCCTGAACTGTGAAGTGCTTTGAAATCAGTGTAGAAATGGAGCTGCAAAGTCCAAAGTGATAGTCTGTTAAGACATGTCAGGCACTAGTTTAATGGGTGAAGAGTCTTCCCATCAGTGCCACTCAGCGTGGCAAATGGATCCCAGCTTATCTGGCTTTGTTGGACCTCCTTCCATTTACCCCAAGGCTACCCCTGGAGTAAACAGAAGAGACTATTCTGCAGCTGTTGGTTAATTCAGACCTAATATGACCTAGTACAAGAGAAGTTCAAAACTCTGAGCTTCTCTGCTCTGGAGCTAATGATCCTGCATTGCACAATACTTTTCCCTCTAATTACTTGAGCTTGCATCTTTTTCCTATTTAGTAATGCCCTGGGCATGTTGCTTCCATTGTGGGATAGCAATGAATACATACCCATTAGTAAAAGGCATTGAATGCAGTGGAGGCTGCAGTGGTTTTTTTTTTTTTTTTTTTCAAGTTGTCAGCAAGCATCTTCCCCTGCCCCATATCCTCTTCTGTGAAAGCACCAGAAGAGAGGAGGCAAGCCAAAACCAGAACGTGAATGGAACAAACTGAGCCTTATTGTACCAGATGGAAGTATTTAGGATGATATTTTCTGGGTTGTAAGTGCTCTGAGGCAGGGACTGTTTCTTTGCCCGTTTGCACTGTTCCCTACAATGCTGCAGACTTGAAAGCTGGCATAGCAATCCAGAATCTCTTAAACCTAGTTTTGTTCCTGCTTGCTGTCTAAACAAGCCAGGCAATAGGTTAGCGTCTATTCATGTAATTCTAGAGCATAAATTCAGGCAGTCAGAAGGCAGAAAAGTTGGGATCCCGAGATATTCAGACATCTGAACAACCATTCAGATGGGTTGCTGAGGGTGCTCCCTTACTGTGGGTTTATGTAAATTGGGCTTGTTCTGGCCAGATCACAAAGCAGTATCTGCTAGCAAGTTTATTATACTTTGCTAATGGTCCTAACTACTAAGCAGCCCTGTAGTGTGCAATTAGGATTATTGGACTTCTCAGCATCTCTGGATTTCAGCACATTAAAACCACAGAAGAAAATGTAACAGAAATCTATTCAAGGTATGCCTGTAAGAAAGCCTTGAGATATCCTGATATACACACAGCAAGAGGGATTTTCAAGCAGTCTTGCAGAAAGAACTCTGCCCCTCTTCAAAGGTAAAGTTAGAAGGAAATTGAGGGCAGTGTTGAAGGTTGATAGAGTACATTGGAGGGCAGAGGATTTCATTGTTGTTATCCTTGCACTCATTTTAATCACTTTGGTAAAATCTTTCTTTCAGAAAGACAGCCAGGCTTGGTTTGAAGGCCTCAGGTAGTAAAAGTCTCCCATCAGTTTGTCACCAAGATTATATATCTTCTGAATAACTTGAATATTTCTGGTTTCAGTTCTTATAACGTCTCTCCTCTCTACCTTTGCCTGACCTCCTTGTGCTTCTCCTCTTTATTTAATGCTGGCGTGGCTAGAAAAAGAGATTTACTGTAGCATGGAGCAGACTTGTGCCACACCTCGGGTGCTGTGCACCATGCATTTCTGCCAAGTGCTTGGGACTAATTTAGGGGTTTATCTGTTAGGTCTTGAACACAGATCCTTTAGAAGCCTTTCTGAAAGCATGGTACCTGGGCATTTCAAAAATTTCTTCTTAGTTACTTTAAGCAGTCCTCTTATATAAAAGAGACTCTTAAATCTGGGAAGTCATAAATACTGTTCTTCAGGTATATTCTTACATTGGTTTTCTCAGCTCCCAGAGCAAATTTGCATACTAGTTTTTTAAAGGTAATGAAAATGTTGCTTAGATTCATTCTCTCATTTGCCCCTCATCTTCTCCTTAGAAACATCTTTAAGCAAAAAGATGGGGAGAAGAGTTGATTATTCCTGGATGTAGAAGTATTTTTCTTTTTAACTAGCTAGTTAGATAATATTGGCATCTTGTCATTTGTTTCTCCCTTATTAGTGGTTCTCTGAGGGCTCCTGCCGATGTGGACTGTTCCCTGTTCCATTCTTTGTTTCCAGAAACCAATGCACTGATAATTCATGCTTGCCTAGTTTTATAGAATATAATACTGGTGTACGGCACAACCTACCCCAGCTCAGAAATATGTTAAATGAATAGTAAAAAAACCAATTGTTTGCTCAAAGTGATTTACTACTGCTGAAACAGCTATAGTGAGCACTTTCTATATACTTTAGAACTCTCAGTTAATGGAGGCTGTGCTGGGCAGAGGCATGTCCTTTATTTTGACAAAGGCTGTCTTCCCTGAGGAGAATCCTTTGAATGCAAATACTTTTATCACTTTGCAATGGCATATGACATATGAAAGAACCTTGCCCCTTCCTGTGCCGCTCCTGCCTGTTTTCCCTACTTACAGAGCAGAGTTGCAGCCTCTCCCTTACTATGTGGTGCAAAACCATGTGTGCAGCACGCTTTGCTTCTGGCTATAGCTTTCCTTTTAGTCCCTGTCCTCTGGGTTGTCCTCTCAAAATTTCCTGTTCTGCAACCATGTGCATGGAAAACCTAGCCTACCCAGAAAAAGAGCAACTTCAATAGCTGCTGGTGTCCTTCATGCCAATGAGACGTGCTTTGGTTATGCTGAAACTCTTTTAATTCTATATGCGTATCTTCTCTTGTGGTTTTGGTCTTCATAAGCCTTTGATGGGGTCTAGGATGTTTGCTGTAAATCTCCAGATTCTGGCAGTGTCATAGCAGTGGCGTGGAAAATCTCTCTAAGCTGAAAGCACCTGATGTAGTGAGTGTGGTACAGGAACATCTTTAACCCTTGGAAGGGAAATTAATTTCCTGTTCCTGCAAAGGAGGAGCTTATTCAGGGAGGAACTGGCACTGCTTTTCCATCTTTGCTGCCAATTTAAATGCTGCATCATTTTTTATGATGATCTTGTATAAGCAGAATGGAGGAAAAAAAAATCCACTAAAAGAAAATAAATTCTGTTTTTCAAAAGCATCTGTGTGGAATAGATTGGAACTGAGCTCATTCAATATTCTCTTCTTAAAAAGATGTCTTCTAGCACCCTTTCAGTATGGATCTGCCTGGCAGTATGATTTAATTACCCTGGGTTTAGGAGGTTTGTCATATTCTTGGCTTTTATTGAGTATGTCCAAGTCTCTTCATCTCTTTATGCCTTAGTGTCCCAGCCCCAGTTAGTGTAATGTCTGTTGACACTGGGCCATAAATGCTTTAGTTCATGGAGGGAAGACACAGTGTGTGGTCTCCTTGTTACTAAAAATTGATAATCTTATCAGCAAGTGAAGAGTGCATGGTGGGGTGGAGGCTGTCGAAGGGTCTGTGACTTGCCCTCCCTGGATGAGGTCTGTAAGTAGCCAGGTTTAGACTGGTTCTGAGTTACAGGAGGAAAGGACAGTAGTAGCTATGTCTTCCTGATCTTGAGGGAACAGCCCTGCTCATTGCTTTAAATCATTCTGGGGTTTTATTTTTCTGTGTCAGCACTGTCAGAGCCTATAATCCTCAACCAAAAGAGGCCATCCTGCCCTACCAAGAGAAGGACTTAAAGTGAGGAATCCCCTTCAGCAAGGATGTGGCAAGCAGACTGACAATGTAAAAGAAAGGAAAAATATCCTGAGCCAATATGCATAAAATTAGGGCCTGATTATGATGCAGAATTAAAAACAAAACATGAAGAATTCCCCTAGTACAGGGAGCTGGTGGAGCCACACAATGGGCAGCACTTGCTGCCAACCATGCATTTTAACAACAGTAATTGAGCAGGTAATGATTATGCATGCTTTATAAACACCCACCATCAGTTACGTTCATACTGTGCAGACAGGGAAGACTTGATGTAGCAGATAAATGTTATTTCTGCAGACATTTTAAATAGCAGTCACTGTTCATATATTCTCTACATCCCCCTCTGATACAGAAGTAGTACATAATATATGAACATTCAGGGTAGATGCCAGGGAAAATGTCCTAGGCAGCTGTGAGAGATTAAAGATACTGGAACATCACACTTGCATCTGTCCTGAGCTGTTCTATGAATGTTGAGACAGGCTGGCCTTATGGGCAGAGGAGCTCTGTTTATTATTTGGCTTTAAGCTCTCCTGGAAGACCGACCAAGACACTTCCTTTGTGCTTCAGGTGGAGGTAGAGACTTTCTGTAGGAAGTACAGTGTGACAACGCATGGAAAATGACGTATAAAACTTGGTAATATCTTTATAGCAAGAGAGTCAGAATTGTTTGTAAGGAGAAGAGATGGGAATACAGGAACCTGTGGTTTTCTTTCCAGTTCCAGTGGTGACTCTGTAGTCTATTGGAATGAAAACTTCTCACTGGTAAGGTTCAGATCTGTTGTTCATTAACTTGTCTCATCTCAACCGTAATCCCAGTAGGTGGTTTTACAATTCATTTTGGAGCCTTGGTTTCCCCATCTGTAAAAAGGGAAATGTCTCATTATGTGATGTGGTTTATGGTCTTCAGACAAAACAATGCGAAGTATTGGTAAATAGTTTGATTATGGTTTTTATCAGCCTGCCCCTTCCAAAGAGTTTATAGCTGCTGTCTGTTTGTGTTTGTATTTCATGCCACTGGGATGTAACTGTGCTCTGACAGAGCCAGCTCTTTCAGCATTTTGGGGAGAAGAGTTTGAAACCTTCAGGAGCCATGCAAGTCCTTACTTCAATTCTTTATAAATTTTGTAGGAAATACATTCAGCCATACTTCCTAAAAGAGGAAATGCCTTAGTCCTGTCTCCTGTGTTTAGAATAAACATAATCCAGATAATTTTATCTAAAAGGGAAATGTTCTTTTGAGGATAAACAGCCTGAATAAAACATTTCTAAGCAAACGCATGACAATGTCGTCCCCCCCCCCCCCCCCGCCCTCGCCTCTCCCCGCCCCCCCCCCCCCCCCGCCCCCGCCAAAACAGCAGTTTCTATCCTGAAGGATGCCAGAAGCAGCTGACTGATCAAGGGAATTGGCCTCACTACAAACCAGACTGTAAATCTTACTCAGGATACCCTGTTATTCCTGCTCCAATCATGCTGGTACCTATGATCATCCCAAATGATCCTTAAGGATTAACTGGGACCCTGCAAGTGGGCACATCTTATTTGGCTTATTCTGCATAAATGTCAAGAAAGACCCATTGCCTGGCAGACATACTTTGGTTTTGTTTCTAGATGTTAATGAGGGTCAGATGCAGAGACTTGTGTGGTCTGGGGCTGATGAACCGCTGTTATCTACAGTATGGAGCCATTTGATTTCTTTTCCCTTCTTTACTAGGCAAACATAATAAACTATTCTCAGTGTTACGAAGCTGTTGCAACTTTTCCATTTGCTGAGCTTGCTGGGCTGAAGAAACACAGGAGGCAGAGACTGGGAGGTTAAACTCAGGCTTGTAATAGGGAAATGAGGGGTGTATATATCCTGTCACTCCAGATATGGCAATCAAAGAACAAATAGGCAAGTTAATTGTCAGTGCAAGATTCGCACATTAAAACTGTGTCCTGCACAGAATGCCAGCAACTAATAAGCATGTGTTACAGAATAAGAGGTACAATAAGGGTTAGGATACCCACTTAGCCTGTTATCTTGTTTCCAGTTACTAATAGGAGTTGATTTGAGGAAAGGAATACAGGAACAGGGTAAAAAAGGCACTCTTCCTTGGCCAGATTTTTCTTGATACTTATAGTCGGCGAATGGCTAATGTACTCATACTTCCTACTGCGGTCCATACGTTTGCCACAGTTATTCGTGCCCTTGATTCAGTTCTGTGAGCTGTCGCAATTGCATCAGACTCTGACAGATGCCTTGGAAACTCTACAATAACCCTAATAAGTATTTCACTTCTCTTACATAGATTCACCCGGTGAGTCAGATGGGTCCTGCCTGAGAGCAAACATGGAAATAAGGAGCTAGGAACTACTGGACCAGATGTGACTAACAGTTTATCTAAGTGACTGTTTCACTCCAAAATGGTCCAGTATCAGATGGAGGTGGAAGAAAACCCACAAGTGATAGTGTGTGGAATCACATGCTTATGTGGGAAACTTATTGCTGAATATTAGGCAGTTAGGGAAAATTATGTATTTATACACTTGAAGAAATAAATCTAATGTAACTTGTGATTGAGCTTTCTGAATATCTAATGTCTTCCTGAACAGAAGTTAAGCACTTTGAATCTATTTTCTGGCAGCTGGATGTTCCATTTCTGAATCTGCCTTCCCAAGCAAACTGGGTCTTCTGCCTTTGCTAGTCTGTAATTCGGCAACACTAGGTGCTTACCATCATGTCTGTTTGAAGAACTGCAAACTCAAGTCTTGCTTTTGCTGTTCTTGTGTTGTGGGAAAGGACAATGTGTCAGGTTCTGCTGGTACTGCAGGTATACTGTTCTATTACAAGGCCACTGTGACTGCAAGTCTGTCTTCTAAAGGATTTTAAGTCAGTGGCAGAAGTATATCTGCACAGAGAAAAAACTGGGATGCTATTTAGCACATACATATCCTTGACATGATGTACCCAGCTTGCCATGGAAAAGAAGGAACCAATCTATGGAGGGAACTTGCCTAAGGTGTGTTTCAGTGTGAGCTTACTGAGATTTTATTGGAAAAAATGTTTCATGGCCAGTATCTCAGTATAAATGAAAGGCATGGACACTGGCTGAGTATATAGCTTTGAACTGCTGAACTTTGGTGAATCTGATGAGTCGACTGTAATGGAAAAGACAGGCTGGATCATTTCTCAGATTGACAGAGGAGTTGAAACAAAGATAGGCTGGGGAACCTGTTGAGGAATTTGAACTTTGTCTTTGTGGAGAGTTTGATGTAGCCTGGGGTGGTCTTGTGAAGAGCTGGCTTTCCAGATCTCCCCCGCAGCCTTACAGCCATGCTCTTTTTCTCTGGCTGGTTCAGGACAGAAGAAATGTGTAAATAATTGGAATGTGGTGCTTTGTTAGGAGCTTGTGCCTGGAGAGTTTTGCTTAGTCTGGGTCAGGGTAAAGGTCCCTGCAGTAAACCCCTGGCACAAGGCTGCTTTTCAGCTTGTCGAAACAAAGCAGCGGAGTGGGGTTTAGCTCAAGGAAGGAATGTGAACTGTTGAAGACTGGGCGAAGACTCTGGGCTATGCTTGCTGTCAGATATACACAAAGCTCTCTCAGAATGTGCTGTCTGGCATCTGCTGGCACCTCTCATGTTTTACCTGCTTACCTTTTATAGTAAATGTTTTTCTGATGAGCACCAATGTCTCCAGGTGAACACAGACATAAGGATGACATGATAGACACTTTGCCCAGATAAAGGCATTGGGGTGCTGTGATTAATTCCCTGAAAAGAGGGAGAGAATTAAGTTATGTAAATCCCACCCTCGGTTCTGAATGAGCCCTGGATCCGAACATCGACCGACAGCTAGGGTCGGTTCATGCTAAACCTCTGCCTTCCTGGATTCGTGCCCAAGATCAGGGCAGCCCCTGCTGTCTTTATTAGATAACTGTTCAGAGGGCTGTGTAATCTAGAATACAAGGGTCTTTAAGAGCTGGTAGCTAGAAGTCGAACCCAGACAAATGCAGGATAGAAGCTAAGATTCAAGGAATTATCAGGGAGTCTGATGTGTGACTGAACCAGCAAGTAGGGCTATTTCTTGGAAAGAGATGCTAATAGAACTGCAAGCTGTCAAACTGCAAACATCTTGGTGATGTTCTGTGGTCTCTGCTGTACTGAAAACTTGGGTGATCAAAACGCATCCATTCTGGCTTTGAAAATCTATTAATAAATGTTGCATTTCATTCTTACAATTGTGTTATGGATTGAGACTTAATTTGCTAACATTGATGGAGCTACACACTTACAATGTCCCGTTGAACTGTTATGGGCTTAAAATATGCATTCTGAAGTAAAACTGCTGTAGTTCCACTGAGCTGCAGAGTGTGTTAACATTAAGTGAGGTGGCAAGTGCAAAAGTGGGTAGACAAGTATATATCAATGAGTGGACCAAGTCAGTTCTTAGACTCTAAAAAAGACCATGCAGTTGTCTGACTGACTCTCCAGTGTCTTTGTTTTCTTTAGTTTGTCTGTTTAAATATCTTCTTTTCTTACCCATGGAAGTTTGGTATTAGAACAGAGGCCTGACTTATCCTTAGTCTTATAATTTATCCTAAAGATATGTACAAGGCTTCTTTTGTTGTTTTGAGAAACCCCGTGGGGTTTGAGGCTTTGTCAACTTCTCCAGCTATTTAAAAAAATGCTTAACAAACAGAAGTTCACATATCAGTTTTTTCTGTTGTTGTACCCTCAAGTTTTTTTCAGCCTGAATCAAGTCTGTAAAAACAATGGACTTTCTGGATATAGAGCAGCTATTTGAATGTTGCATCAAGAGGAAGGTGCTTTAATTCCTCTTCAGAAGGCAACAAGCAAGTACTATGCATATGTAGGGTATAGAGTGTGTTCTTTCATTGCCCCTCTTTTTGTATCTGTTCTGTGCTATTACTTTTCCCATCTATCTGCTGCTTCTCAGTGTCTGCCAAAGAGCATATAAAACCAGCAGAATTTGAATCAAAGTACAGGCTTTTAAATTTGCAACATTTGAATGGGTTTGAAATTATGTGAGGAGTTAACATCCTTGTGCAAAAAAAAAAAATCTTCAGCTGTCCAGTTTTTCCCCAGCCACTTGACAACCTAAAGATCTTAAGTCTCAAGTCCACTTCTGTGAGTTTCCTCATCAGTCTCAACTTCCCTGTTGTCTCTTCTTTTATACACAAATTTTAAGATACCCAGAATCACAACTGTCTTTGTTATTCTCTACTCTATGCAGCATCTAAACAAAATATATCCTTGTCTGAGGGCTTAGCCTAATGTAAATAATATCAAGCCACATGTCTAACAGACATCTTCAATTAGCCAAATTATGTAGTCAGGGAAAAAAAAGGAGTAGAAGCAAATTTTTACTAAGTAGTAATTTAGCCCTAAACATGAAAGCCTCAGATGCTCTATTTCTCAACTGCCTCAGCCTTTGAAATAGTCAGATTCACCACATCAAGAGCCTTACAATGGCAGAGAGGCACCAGGCTGCTGCTTGCGTTTGTCGCGTTTATTTTTGATTGTTTATTTATTTGATCTTAAAAGTTCTTTGGGGGAATCTCTTATCAGCTCTAAAATGCGGTTGCACTAGTAAATAAGAAGCAGTGACATTAAAAGTAATTGACATTAAAATGTTTTGACATTAAAATTAATCATGTTTGATGGATGTTAGAGACTGAATCCACAAGGCTCCCGGGTTCATGTTTCAGCAAGTTTTGACATTTGTTCTCCCCCTCGGTTCCCGCAGCGCTTACGTAACTGCCTTCCACAACCACTGGTCCCAAAACCTTGTGCAGGGAGGTGTCGTGGAGGGAGGGGATGCTGGTTTGGAAAGGAGAAGGCGTTTTCTTCGAACTCACTGCTTCATAGCTTGGGGTGACATGGCTGGCTTATCTTCCATCCAGTGAAGTAGCGTCAGATTCTGAAAATCAACACAGTACTGGTGACATTGGTTTCCTAATCAGCAACAGAAGGTTGAAGATGAAAGGGACCACTGAGGTGTTAGCAGCAGAGCTGATGGAGTTGTTCTGGAGTGTTTGTTCCCTCTGTGATGGCGGTGCCAGGCAGAAGCAGCCTTGCAAGAAAACCTGGCTCTTGCAGTGAATAGGGATTTTATTGTTGCCATTTTTAGTCAAATTGGAAAATATTTAGTTTTTGTAACAATTGTGCAAGGTTCAGAAGGGAACACTGTCAGTTGCCAGATCTGCTCATGTGGCACCAGCACTAAGTGAAAAATCTGACTGTTTTTCTTCAGGACCTGGAGTTTCTCAAAGAGCTGGAGGGGATGCGGTATAACCTGACACCGGTATTTTACAGCCAAGTTCTTTAGCAGCCGCCAAGAATATGATGAGCGTCAGGAATGGCCGATGGCTGGTCACTATTCCCATGCTTACTTTGTGAAGCAACAATCAGGTGAAATCATAGCAGCCTGCTCTTCTTTCTTTGGGTGGCCGAAGCTTACCTAGAGATGTTCCCTCCAGGCAGGGAGTGAGAAGGAGAGATGCAGCATTTCTTGTTTCCAGTATAACATTTTCCAGCTTCCTTTTTTAGCAATGTGAGGCTTGAAGGGGCCTCAGAAAAATGAACTGATGTGTTGGGCAAGAAGCCAGCTACCTCCTTGCAGCTTGAGCTCTGTGCTGGCTTCACTTTCTGTCCTATTTGGAAACTAGAAGTAGTGAGCTGACATGAGCTGATTTCCACACCCACCACCCCACACCCCCCCCCGGTCTGTATAGGGTGCCAGTCTTTGTGAGTGTAAGCATAGTGGGCATACAGCCTTTTTCCATGGCCTCTTCCTGGCACAGAATGGTAACTTGCATGAGATTCAATGTAACTTAACTTTTATAAGAAGCAAAAGGACTGTGCTGTAAGTTAATTTAGCTGGAGTTAAAGCTTGGCCTGGCGATTAGTGGCGCTGAGAACTCCTGCCTTCTGCAACCAGCCAAGAGGTGTATCCAGTGTGTAGTTTGATTTGGATGGACTCTGTGAATTGTAGATCTTATTTCCAACTCTGCCACTGTTTCCTTGTGATCTTGGTCAGTCTTGCTGCGTCCCTAGCTATCCATGGGCAAACTGAGCTTTCAATATCTGCTTTTTCCTTTGCAAACTGAAAACAATGATAGTTAGGCCCTTCACTAAGGGGCTGTGAAAAGAACACCGAGACCTTGGCGTGGGAGGGTCAATGGGAGAGTCATGATTTTGTCCTTTTCATTGTACAATGTGCACAAGTCACATTGTGGTGCACCAGTAGGGGAAGGTAATGTTAAGGATGGTTTTGCTTATGCCATATGAAACTATTTAATTGATTGCCACTGGATGAAGTCTGTAAGGTTTAAAAAAAGTAAATAAGTGACAAGCTTCATTCAATATACTATTTCCTTTTCTTTGTACTTTTCTATTTCTCTTTGGTGATATCCAGGTCCCTGAAGTGTAATAGATAGGCTTGAGCATCCAAAATTTCTGGATATGCAAGTACAAACAAGTTATTTGAGATTTTTTGATGGCTGGTTTGCAGAGGTGCTGAAAACCTGCAACTGTGCGTGCCCTCAGTGAAGGGTATGACAGTGAACAGCAGCTTGGGAGACAAAGATCAGAGGGCTCAGTTTAGATGGTGGGTTTTGTCTAGTCTTTCTTCTGACTGAAAATCCCTTCTTAAAGGGGGGGGAGGGGGGGAGAAGCTGTGTCAGCTCCTATTAAAGAACTGGATTTTCCTAGAGAAGCCAAACCAGCAAAAACCCATGAGTACTGCAGAGACTAGCCAAATATTTTGGCGGCTTTTTGTGGCAAATCTGGCTCGGGAACACTGGGAATTTTTGAAGACAAAACTAACCCATTGGAACACTGAATTGCAATAATATAAAAAGCTGATTTCCACTTGCAGGAAAGCATATTTTGTGGCTTTTTCAGAGAGGGTACCTCCCTGCAAACCTGAGTTTATATGGATTTCCAGGGTGACCAATAAGGTATGGAGACAAAGGAAGCAAACTGGAGTGTTTGAGCTCCCCAGATATCTAATTCCCCAAATCAGAGCATTTGTGCAAATATTAAGGTTTTACCTTAGCACATTTGCTTTGCCACTTTCTGTAGTCAATTAATGATTGAGTTATTTTTCTGGCACTTTGAAATAAATTTCAGTATTGCCCAAGCAAATATTGGGGAAAACTCAATGTTAAATATCTATGTCTTACAAATTCAGGCAATCAAGAAACAATATCAGGTGATGTATCTGGTCAGTTATAACAGATTGTTTTTTCCATCATGTGGAGAGAAAAATAAAAAAAGCTGGTACTGGAGTGAAACTGGAGACAGCTGTGACCTGCTCACAGATACTCTCAGCAGCAAAAGAGGTTGAATTCATCAAATAAATTATGTGCTTAGTTATCCCCACAGACCACACATGCTAGGAGGGCTGGGGTTTACTGTAAATGTGGCTGACAGATGGCTGCCAGACATTACAATGGACTTAATCATTGAAGACCCCACCACCCTGATCTAACAGCTGTGTACACAGTTTGTGTCATGGTGGCTGAAACCAAACTGTGGCACTTGGGAACTTCTCTGTAGCTAAGGCAGTGGGAGAGGAGCATTGCATGCTTTTTTCTGGGCAGTCTAAAAGTTGCAGGGAAGCAGGAAGGCCTAAGGCTTAGGGAGTGGGACTTGAGTCTCATGGGTCTCTCCTTGACCTGCTCTAAGACTTAGAGCTTGTCACAGAATAGCATAAATTGGAAGGGATTTCTGGAGGTCTTTGGCTCAAAGGGTCAGCTTATATCAGGGTGATCAGGTTTTCAGCCAGTCCAGTTTTGAATAGCTCCAAGGATGCTGATTCCACAATCTGTGACCCCCTGTTCCAGTGGTTGACTGTTCTCATAGTGAATTTTTTTACTAGTATCTGACCAGAATTCCCCTTTTTAGAACTTGTCTATTGTCTCTCATCCACTCATCATGCACCTCTGAGAAGTCTGGCTCTGATTTCTCTAGAATTTTGTTGTTCCCTCTGTAAGCTTTACATATGCATCCCTGAGGCATGCAGATTTTCTTACACAAATTGAAAAAGACAGAATTGAGGTACAGAAAAGCTGCAGCTTGTCCAGGAGACCATACTTCTGCAACAGGGCTTGAGGTCCTTTTCTAGCTTGAGCTTTCCTACCAGGAACTTTAGGTGAATTTCCTGGGAACTCCCCCCTCTACCAGGTCTCTCAAATCATTCAGTAGAAATTTCTTCCTCCATCACTTCTCATTAGACAGTACGGAACCACTGAGATCCTTGTTTCCATGGAATGCTTGTATTCCTGAACTAGCTCTGGAGTCCTGTATCCTGTAGCTTATATCCTTTGCCCTTTGCAGATAAAATACCTGGGGTTCTCTGGGACAACAAGGTGAATGTGAGTTAGCAATGTGCCCTTGTAGCAAAGGTGGCCAACAGCATCCTGGGCTGCATTAGGAAGAGTATAGGTAGCATGTCAAGGGACGTGATCCTTCATCTCTACTCAGCACTGATGAGATCGTATGTGAAGCACTATGCCTGGTTTTAGGCTCCCCAATATGAGACAAATATACTGGAGTGAGTCCAGCAAAGGGCCACAAAGATGTTTAAGGGACTGTAGTGTCTGCTTGGAGCAGGGTATCGGATGAGATGATCTCTGGAGGTCCCTTCTGACCTCCACTATCCTGTGGTTCTGAAGCAGTTCTGATGAAACTGAGACATCAGGAGTTTATGGTAGCTGCTACAGATATTGTTTGTTGTCCTCAACAGCAATTTTAAAAGTGACTCTGAAAGATGATGCATGCACATTTTGATCACAACAATCCAAAACATGGTTCACAGGATAGGAAGAAAATGTAGTATAGTTTACTTTTTGTTTTCAAAGACTAGCCTTTTCTCCAACACTTCAAGATTTCTTCAACATCTGCTTTATGATAAGCCAGGGCTGTTGATAGAAGTGCTTCTTGATGTTGAGAAGATCAGTTTGTCAAGTTGTGGTAGGGACCCCTCTGAATAAGAACACAGGAAAAGTTCACTGATGCTTTTAAGTTGGTCAGAGCTCTTAGATAAACTGAAAATCAGGAGGGTGAAAATTTAGAGTCCCAGTGGCAGAGCTGGTCGTGTGCTACCCATTCTTCCTAGGCTTACTTCTGTATACTTCACCTGACCTTTACAGCATGTATGTTGATAAGATGTCTGACCTTTTCACATCCAATTAGCAGATTTGTTCAACTGTTGCCTGAATCCCGTTTTTACCCTCCTCCCCCTCCAAACCCCTCTTCCTGTTCAGCATCTTGGAAACATTGTGCTTGCTCACCGGAGCTGGATGATGTACTGTAGCTCTCAGACAGGGCTTTTTTTCTCTCAGAATGCCAATACCCAATGCCTGGTTTTACAAAGGGCTCTGCCTCTCCAGTCTTACTTGGGGCATCCCTCACTTTAGGGAAGGGACATGTGCCAGAGGAAAACTAGATTGCTCTTTTGAGCAAAGGTCACAGGAATATTTGGCAGGCATGATGCTTGCATGTTCTCATTCAGGGCTTCCCCTAGCAATGGCCCTAGGCTTCTGCACATTTTGTTGCTTTGCAGAGCCCTTGGTATTTGCAAACATGCAAAATATATATAATATGCATTTCGGCTGCTGGCATTGGAGCCCAAAGGTGAGCAGAGAAGAAAATTGCTTCCCTGCCAATCTCATTCCTATTGCAGAGACAGTTCGTTTGATATGCCCATTAGAAATGAAATAGTTCAGTGTGGTTAAGCTCTGATAGATTCTGAGATGTTGAACTCTGGAATAGTATCTCTCCCTGTTGTCGCCCCAACAGTTTGCAGGTTTTATTTAGCTCAAATAATACCAAAGCTTTGTTTTAGTCTTTCTACCTGCATGTTTGAAAGCCAGTTAAAATTGGATTTGCAAAGTCAGTACTTTAAGCGTGCTTCCATTTCTGAGGGAAGTGAAATAGATCTGCTTTGTTTTAGTCCTTATGCCTTTTCCAAGTGGCTTACATGGTAACCGAATTCATGCTTTGAACTTTTAAAGACTAGGGTCTTGATAAATCTACACTAAGATTAAATAAGAAAGAACAAAGGTTTAAGTAAATAAGTAGACAGTTGAAAACAAATAAACAACACGCCTTTCCACATGCTTTTAAATGGTCCAAAACTTTCACAGAAGCAAAAAAAACCCCACAAAACCTCATCATTTTCTTACATTGTTTCTTAGGGTGCAGCTTTGTTGCTGCATTTAACCAACTTGATTAATATAACTTTATCATATAGTAATGTCCTTTTTAGGATTGTAGGCTGTTAAGTGGAATGGATCCAGAAGTTGGAATTTGGCCCTTAGCTCACACACTGCAATCCTGTGGGTAGTGGAATCCTCATCGGACTTCGCTGTCTCTGGCTATTGTCAGTGCACGAGAATGCCTTAGGTTCAGCTGTACTCCTGACAGTCACTGAAAAAAAAAAAGTGCAGGAATCTATCATAATTTGTGTTAAATAACATTTCCTCATTTCCTGTGTCTGACTTTTCAGTCCTTTTCTTAACTTCAGAATCACTTGCAGCAGCTGTGTAGTGTTGCTGTCAGTTAAAATAGCTGTTGTGCTCCTTTTCAGAAAGCTGTCCTTCTGAAGGGAGAATGCCTTCCAAATTATGCTTGTCTCTTTTAAAGTCAATGCAAGTTCTCACGAGTATAGTATTCAGTCTAGTCTTTGGTTTATAAATGTTACTGGGAAGAAGCTCGGGATCATTTTGAGCACAGGGCTTCACCGTATGCAAGATCAGACTTTCTTCAGTACGATGTAAACTAATATTCAGTGTGCAGAGATTTAGTGAGTTGTGTACATGATGCCAGATTCCTAAAATGGAGTTGGTGGGTGTCTCCTCCAGCGTTTACATTGGGGTTTGCATTCCTTGGTAATCCTCACTTGTTGAATTTGTAGCTCTGATTCAGAAAGTGAGATTTACAGAGCTCCGCCTCCACTTGTCCAAGACCTTAGTGTACATGTCCAGATGCCATAACTCCTGGTAACAGTGGAAAAAACAAGAGAAAAGATGTATCTGTTCTCAGAGTCTGCTTGCAGCTGGTATGCTGTTGTGCCAAACTCTAGGAAAGACGCAGGGAGGGAGTTGAATCATAGTGATAAGAAAATTCAGACCCCTATCCTCCTTTTTTCTTCCTTCCAGTTCATACTGAAGTCAGTGCAAGGATGAGGATTAAGAGAATGAGGTTTCTTTAATTTTTGAACCTCTGATGGGTTTAGTAAATATCAAGTAATTGATCCTAACTACTATAGCATTGGTGAGAAATAGTGGCTGCAGACAGCTGGCTAGACAGTATCTGTAACATAACTCTTACAGAGTTAAGCTGCTGTTGTTCCTGGTCCTGTGCTCAGACCAGAAGACTGCACCGTGTATTCATCCCAGAAGTGCTGCGGAGTTTAATGTATGTTGTTCACAAGACTTATGGGCGTGATGGGGAGGAGCTGCCGCTGCTGTTCATTTTCTGCCCTAGGGTAGGCTGTAGCTGAGGATTTGAGATTGAGTGAATATGAGAATATGAAAAGTGACAGAGTGCTAATACATTAGGCATTCGTTTTGTATCATATTAGTAGGGCTTGTAGTGGACAAGTGAGATGTTATACTGTTATGTGCAATTATGAGTATGCAACTGAACATCTCGCTGAGGTAACAGGGATGTGCTAAACAGAGACTGAAGGTTGTACCTTAAAACCACATCAAACTTTATAGAAAATCTCTGTGAGAGAAAGATCCAGAGAGGTGAAAGTAAAGATGAAGTTTACTTTTGAGTATCTTCTGGGTTTCTTGGTACATGTTTTGGCAAGCTTAAAATAAGTGGAATTTCTATGACAAAAAGCAGCAGAAAAATATGATCAGTTCAGTACTTGCTGGTTAACGTCTTACACTCTGCTGAGGAGAAAAAAAGGAGAGGGAATCCTCAGTATAAGAATGGTTTTATTGGGAATCTTTACCAACCACTCAAGTATCTTCTTCTCTACCTGATTTTCAGTTACCTCAGCTGATGCAACCTACTCCTTGAACTTTGAAATTGGTGAAGAAAGATCTGACGGACAAATACTATTTTGAAAACAGTTTTGTTGCTGTCTCTTTGGGTTTGTATTCTGGATTCTGCTTGGTGTCTGCCTTGGGCAGATAACTTCATTTCTGTGCGCCTTCATTTTTATGTCCGTGAACTGACAGCAACAATAGGCTCACTGAAAGACTGAGGCCTAAGCATACTTCTCAGACAGAAGGCACCCTAGAAATTATTACTGAAACCATTTTTCTTCCCATACTTTCAAGCCTCACTTGAAACCAGGCAAAAGGTATGAAATTTCTGTTATCGAGGGGTGGAATGTCTTTGTTCTCTTGCTTTCTTCAATGCAAAGCTTTGTAAGGTACACAAAGCAGCCCAGAGGTTCTTGCAGAGAAAGGGACTATCAAACAGCCATAGGTGCTTCAGCCCCCAAGGAATCTGTGATATGTACTGACAAGCTCTCTGTACAGATCTAGTCCACACAGCTTGAAATCACCAGCTGCATTACTGAAAGGCTTAGCTGAGCTGTGTTACTGTAAACAGAAGACACCTGGACCACTTTACTGATAAAATTGCCTGGACTAAAGGGACTTCACACATTCCTCTGTACAAAGGTTCTGTGAACCATTAAATAGTAAGATGCAGTTCTGATGCCTTATTTTCTGTTCTCTGGTCTCCAGGGATGTAAACCCAGAATCTCCTGCTTGCACTTGATTTTAAAATGCAATGAGGAAAGGGACAGCCACAGTATGTACATAGCTGCTGGCTGCCTGTGAAGATCCTCAGCTAATGGAAAGCTTCAATGTTTTTCCAATATTCCAAAGTCTCTCCAGGCTTTGGATTCAATTGTGTGTGGTGGTGCTGAAGACAAACTTCTTGTTGGCGTTTTCAGGGACAGAATTTTACCTCTTGATTCTAGGAATGTATAGGTAAGATCCTTAGAATGCGTGTGGCTACTGCGTATCACAGGATCGGTCTCTCATCTGTCTTTAATCTACTAGAGAAACCCTGAGTTTTCCCCAGGAAATATTGCATCCTTGCTGCTGGGACCATTTGTGAGACCCAGACCCGCACTGGGAGAACCACCTCATTCGTGCCTAGGGCCAGCGTGAAGACGTAGTGCATTTAGAACGCACATCATGTGCACTGCCGCTATGCTGGTAACAGCTATGCCCCTTCCCCCTCATCCAAGACTGCCCAGGGAAGGATTGGTGGCCAACTCCTGCCCGTGCTTCCACAGATGGTGACATTTCTGTTGGTAGGAGCCTGTGTATCACCAGCCATATTCTAGGTCCCTCCCGCACTCCTGCTTAGTCGTTGCAAATTTCTAAAAAATCAGAGGCTTTGCTTTCTGAAATGTTGCTTTTTCTGTTCTCCTTGGGCATTCCTAGCTCCTCGGCGGTTTCAATTCCAAATGCTTCACGTCATCCCTTGGAAACTCGGCAACGTGCAGGACCCGTCCTCTTTGGTTTCCGTTTTAACAGCCTCCTCAAACCCCAGCCCCAAGCACATGTGGTTCCAATTACAGAGAACCTCTGCAATGCTATGAGGATATGGATGGGGATAGGCTGACCTCTTTATTTTAACACAGCGAGCCTGTTCCAGTGGGAGCTGACTGTTAGCTCACATTTTTCTTATTTGAGATGCTTTTGCTTCACAACCAAAATTCCTGAAATCAAAGGGAGGCAGAGGGGAGCAGGCTGCAGGCAGCATGCACTGGGGGCCAGGTCTTGGTCACTTGGAGCGCTCGAGCTCTCGGGAGAAGGCGACCTTTGGCCTTTATGTCTCTGCCAGCCAAAGAATACAGAAAGCAGATGTCCCAGAGCACAGCCTTGGCTGAGTTAATTATCCTTAGGAGAGTTCGGCTTCCCCCAGCTTCTCCTCCCTTGTGCAAAGAATGCAAAATAGCTGTCTGTAAGGAGACACCACTTTATATTTCTTTTGGCCTAAAATACTGTCAGGGTAACTAACTGCTAGGGCTAGTGTGGTCTGAGGGTGAGCAGGGGGTGCTGACCTTGTGGGTTCTCCTTACAGCTCTGGAACAAACCAACATAGGTATTCTCCATCTTTCTTGGTTTATCCACAGCAGAAATGGGGAAAAGAGTCAAAGGGGAGATAAAAGCCTTAATGTGCATGTGTCTGTCATCGTTACTGAACAGTAATAGTGGGGGGGCAGGGGGCGAATGCTTGGTTTCTCAATAGATACCTTAATTTTAAGGCTTGCTGAGACTTAAATACTTAACTGTAGAATTAGTGTCTGTAGTGCCTTTAGCGCTTAGCTGATTTGAGCTTTCAAGTCACTCAAGTGTCTCTGAAAGTTTTAGTCAAGATGTAATTCTTTGGCCACAGAAGTAGTTGTCAGCCTTCTATTTAAGCATGTAAAATTCTAAACTCGCTTATTGCAAAATGCTTAGATTTTGCTCGTTATGACTGGACAGAGTGGGGACAGGCTTTTGCTTTTCCATAAAGAAGCTTAGTAAATCATTTCCTACAAGACTGTAGCAAGATCAAACTCTAACAGATGTGAAACATCTTAAATTTCTGGCATGGAGGAGTGGTGCAAAGTTGCAACATGGCAGGCTGTCTTGGGCTTTTTGTTTCTTAACTGTCAAACATATTATTTCTGTATATATCTAATTTAGACATACTTTGTTTTCAAATACTTTCTTGAGTGGGATAAATGTTTTTAGCACAAGTGAGTCAAATGTGCAGGATTATTCAGCTAGAGGAACACTACAAGCCTGAATAATTCTCTGGATATTTATTCTCTTTGGGCTAATTTAAAATGTTTAAGTAGACAGTTTTTGCTAATTTGGATCATTTTGACTAAAATGAAGTGCTTACACAAGCAGTTCAGCCTGCAGATCTAGCTGAGACCAGCTATAGCATGGGACTGTTGGATGCACTGAGGTGTTTTTTTTCCAACAGCCTACCTGGATTTTGAGAAGAATGTGTGAGTTACTCGGAGGACTACAGGACGAAAACTTCCTTCTCAGAAGGACCCCATTTTCAGATAGTGGAATCACACAGATGTGAAAATAATGTTCAAGAGTATCCCAAGAAGGACTCAAAATCAGACCACAAAATTACTGGTTACACTTGAGAAAACTTGTCTGTAGGGGACTGTTCTTTCAGAAAGAATGTGATGTGCCATGACAACAGTAGCCATTCACCGTTCGTGTCACACTTTCATCCAGGAAACTTTTTGATATTAATGAACAAAAGCAGATAGAGCACCTATCACAGGTGAAATGGAAATTGTCCAGACAGTGCTATAAACTGTGTGTGTAGATACTATTGGACTTCCTACTTTTGCTGTTGGTATTGAAGGTTTTCCTCAGCAGCAGGTTTGAGCCACTTGCTTTTGAGTCCCCTCCCTCAGTCGGGTGCTAGTACAGAATGTCTTGAGTTGCAGGAAAATTATAGGTTGCATTTCTGCTTCTCCTTGGACATGAACGTCTTGGAATAGCCTATTGCAAATGTTGTCTTTGATAAAAAGCCAAAATAAAAATTATAAAAAGTGTAGCTGAAAAATAAACTTCACAAATGTTCTTGGAGCAAATGAAATTTTTTAAGACCCATTTTGGATATTCATATCTTAAATGAACTTGGTGTAGGTATGGTTTGGGCCAAGTTTACAAAGCATCATTATGGATTTCTTGTATCTCAATTCTCTGAATCTTTTCTGGGCTGTTCTTCCTAATTCCAGCAGTGCAGTGATATAGCACAACTTACTGCCTTTTTTTTTTTTTTTTTAAAGTATAATCTATATTTAGCATTGCTCCCTAATTCAAACCTTCTTCTGAACCTAATGAAAGATTTAAATCTGGAAGCTCTCTAGCTTTTAGCACATGAATTTGCCTACAAATAAAAATGTCAGCAAAACATTTATTTTCACTTTGATTCTGCTTGTATGTTTATGTATATTTGATGTTGTTGGTATATACGTGCATTTGTGTATATACATATACTTGTTATTGGATGGGCATGAGAATAAACTGTGCTTCATAATGGCATGTATATGAAAGCATATGTGATCATGTTAAGGATTCAGACAGGAAAACACTATTGTGGATGGTCATAATCTGTGATAAGACCAAACACACAGGCCCAATTTGCCAAGCACTTGGCTGCATTGCCCAGGAAATGGTTCCTTCCCGGGACACCCATTTCAAAGGGCTGACTTTTCTGAAATTCAAACCCTCTTATATACATTCAAAATCAGTAGTCCGTTAAAAATGTTGAAATGAGTTCGAGGAAATACTTTGGCTGGCATCTTTGCACGAGAAAGATGCGGGATATTGTCCACAATTTTTTTCTTTAAAATCTGCTATGCAGGCAAGGCAGAATGGCCTGTTGTTGAAAGGGCTCAGAATCCCTTTGTGTGCCCTGGCTCCGTCTGCGCCCTTCCCCTAGCACATCTGTGCTTGTGCTGGTTAGGTACCGTCTGTTTAGGTGCGCTAGCTCCGGTATTGTTTAAAGTATTTGTTGTTCTGTATTTCTTGGATATTTAAAACATGAGTGAGGGATCAAAGGCAAAAATCTTTTTCCACTGCCTGCAGGGTGTTGGGTGAGTTATTGTCCTCTGAACAATAGAGCAAATGTTTAAATATTACGGGGGTCTCCTCCCCCCCAAGTACAGAGCATTGCATTGCCTGTGGTGTGTCAGCAAGCCTGGCGCTGCACTCAAGACTCTCTTTTTTCAGGCCCACGGCCAGTGCTTTCAAAATGCTGCAGTTTGCAATAAGCTTAGGATTCCTGCTCCGCAGGAAAAACAAACCAACCTCCTTCTGAAGTCATGGGACATAGGCTGAGTAAAGCTGAAAGAAGCAATTCCCGAATTGCTCTTTGCAGCATAAAGAGCCGCCCGCGCACAGGATGTGGAAGGGGAGGAGGTTTTTGGGGGCTAAGAACTGAGGAGCCCGCAAATATCTTGGATCCGACTTCTGGGAAAACCATCTATTGTCTTAATCTATTGTCTGCTGGAGCCAGCCCTTAAGGTGTTCGATCTGAGTAGACTCTGCCCTCGTGTGGCTGCGAAGCCTCTTGAAGGGGGAAAGGTATGGAGCCAGTTGTGCCACCCCATCTAGCAAAGCAGAAGCCCATGCCAGGAGCAAGCTGCTTTTTGCAATCCAGGCAATGTGTGTCCTGGCCGGTATACGGAGGCGTTTGCCGCTGTAGGGGCTTGTCCATAAGCAGGCACTCTGCTTTAGTACTCGTTTAAATGAAACTTAAACTGGTTGGGGGAAGGTGGTGGTGGTAAAAGCAGTGTGAGCAAAATCTCATTTCTTTGACCTGTTCTTCCTAGGTGGCATCGACACAAATGCAGGAGAACTTCAGACAGCATTTATTCTTTGTCAAATAATAAAACAAAATAAGCTGGAGGGGACTTAGATATATTTTCTAGTTCCTTTTTCTTTCTGAGGCATATACTGTAAATTCTGGCATGTATCTAAAGGTAAATTTCCATTTAATCTCTGCTTGCTACACTGAGACCCTACCCAAACTATTGCAAGGCAGGAGATTTGTTCACTTTGAGCTCTCTTTGGATTTTTCTTGCATAATTTCCATCACTGGCACCCTATCTTGGGTATTTTTATGAAGCTGTGTTTTGAGCTTCCTTTTGACTTTGTATAGGTATAGATGACTGGAAAGAAAATAAAGTGAGAGTCTTGCCTAGAACACCTGCAAAACTTACAGGCTTCCGTGTGAGCTCATGGCATTATTAAAGAACTAGTAAGGACTAAAGGGACAAGTGTTTGTGGGTTTTTTTGTTTGGTTGTTTGGTTGGTTGTTGGGGTTTTTTTTCTTACTAAGACTGACACGTCATGAAAAAGTAGGAAATGTGCGCAACAGTCTGGTCATCAGTTCAGTGGTGAATCAGCTCCAAATTATCTCTGATTGCATGTACCTTTGAAAAAACAAAGTGTGCTTTAGAAACTTGCAGTCACTATCTCGCTGGATGTCTCCCTGATCTTACTTCCATTTAGAAGATGAGCACAAGGCTCTTTCTCAAATCCAGACCATGTTTGCTAGGGGCAACAAGAACCAGAACGAGTCTCCTAAAAACAGTCTGTCCAAGCCAGAGAGGAATGAAAATGATGCTTGTTAGAATCCCTCAAAACGGATCTGTAATCCTGATTAAGGCTTTTAATGTAAAACTACATTTTAAAATGTAGAATACCCTGTGAGGTGTGCACAAAACCTCAGTGCTCTGCTGGCACAGGACTTTGAAAATGTTGCAAATGTTATGTGAATGCTCACTAGCATGGTGCTTAGATTAAACTTATTGATCGCTCATTTAGTGACCGTCAGTGTGTTAACGAAGGCAGCCCGCAGCAATGTGGGCTGTAGGAGAAAGCAGGCATTCATCTTAGGCAGAATGTATAATTGTATTTGGCAGATGGAGCTTTGAGACTAGTGCATCCAGTGATAAGCTGGATTACTTTTCCGTTTAAAGAAAACAGCTAATGTGGCTGAAAAGGAGCTTTTACTCTCCATCAATTCATGCAGAGATCTGTGCAGGGGAGGAGAGCTTAATCCTTTGCAAGACTTCACCTGTCTTAAAATTCCAAGTGTTTTATATGTGCGCATGCACATAGTACACGATACCTTTCATAGAAGTGCTTGGCAAGTATCGATTAAATATCAGAAGCTCAGGAGCTGAGGGATGGTCATGCTAACAACTCGGAGGCAGATCTGAGAATGGGAGCAGGAGCCGAATGAATTTTCTAAAACCAGAGTTGGTCCTGAAGCAATAGAAAAAGCTTGAGGAAGTGTCATGTTGGACATAATTTTTCATGGTTTTGGGTTTTTTTCTTCATTTAAAGGTAAAGGGAAGGTTAAAGATCCACTGTTTAAATACAAGTATAGGAACACATTCAGCCTGTGTAACTAGAGCTGCTTATGCTCTTGCCACTAATCTTGCTATGTAATCACAGGATTGTGTGTTCAATCACACATGTGACTCCCTGGTGCTGCCAACTCTCCTGGTTTTCATCGGTTTCACAGTAATTAGTCCAAGAAGCAAGACATTTCATCTCACTTCATAGAGGGGAAAAACAAACCAGTTTTAGTCTCTCTTCTTGCACAGCAAAACTTAAGAACAACCCAACTGCACTCTGAAGATTCATGCGCGAAAGGCAGATGGCATTTGTGCCCCAGAAATCCCCAAGGAAACTTGGCTGGAAAATTTTTTATTTGGTGTCACAGCAGACCTGGGGGGGGTCCCTGACCTAAGTGCCTGTAATTTTCCACACCTCTGATCTTTTGGGTCAATTTTAATTGAGTTTGAATTTACCACGGTGAGTCCACGTGTTATCAAAAGTTAGAGATGGGCAAAGCCAAGAACCTATCCCTGATTTTGTTCAATTTTAGTAAGGATGCAGTATAGAAACACTCGGAAAGAAATTGCGAGTTTCACAGTGACTAACGCAGTGCTGGTCGAACACCGTGTTTCTCTGCGGCGCACCGTCTGCTGGACCAAGTTTTAGGCAGTTAACATGCGTTTGGGGGGTTTACCGGTAACATTTAAAAGGCTCTGCTTCCCTCTAGTGGTTCAGCTTGGCAATTTCGTCCGTCCCCCCCCCCTTTTTTTAAAAATCCTGACAAACCCCTTTTGACAAGTTATAATTTTTTTTTTTTTTTTTGACGTTGCTATTCAAAGACACTTCACTAGCCTACTTGTACCGTGCCTTTCTTAAGGTTAACCCTCTTGTTCCCAGGCTGGCCTCTTATTTCCAGTGCTGAAATGCACACAGCAAACATCATCTAGCATTAGGAAAGAGACTCCAAGCCTTGCTGGACTGACACAGGAATAAAGGAATGGGTTCTGAAGGTCTTCTGGGAGGAAATACTGCTCATGAATTAAGGTAGTAAAAGGTGAAGGCAAAACCAAGGAGATTATTTGAAATTTTGCGTGCATAGAGGATGTGGGTGTAACTTTGGTATTGACAGCCCTGGAGCGTGAAGCCATCTGTTCTTCGTGCTTAAATATTAGTGTGAAACTAACTACCTATGTATGTATAGATGTCCCCTTTAATCAGCTGCCATCTGTCCAGGAAGCCAAGCTGTTGGGTTTTCTTTGGTGCTGTGAAGCAAATGAGGAAGAATCCAGGGAAACGTAAGCTAGCAACGCTTTTCAGTGCAGAGGTGCATCCTTAATCCTGGCCTCTGACCACCGGCATCTGTCTTTCAGCTTCCTGTTCTGTTTGGCTGTCTGAGGCTCAGACTGAATTTAAGAGAGTAGCTGAAGAAAACGTGACTTTGCCCTGTCATCACCGCCTGGGCCTCCTGGAGCAAGGGAGCCTGGATATTGAGTGGCTGCTGCACATTTCCGAAACAGTACAAAAAGCGGTAGGTTGAGCCACAATTAGTTTCTGCTGAGAAAATTGTCTTATTTCTATGTTGACGTCAGCAGCAGCCATTGATTTAAAGAGACTTCTGTGATGATCTTTGCAACTTATTCTGATGAAGTAAGCAGTGTTTAGAAAACAGCTGATTTATTTAGAGAGATTTATAATGTGTAAAACTTATTTGATATTCACGCATGCTGTATTGGAACAGGTTGTGTTACAATCGAGTTTTCTTTAAACTAACACTGTTATGTAATCATTATTGGACAAACTTCAGAATTGCCCTTCAGGTTTTCAAAAATGACCTTGGATTTTGCAGGCCCAGTTTTTGAAACCTTGGTTTCACATAAAAATGTAGTAGTTTAATACTTATAAAATCAGGTCTGCAGTAGCTTAAATTATCTAGCCAAACCCCACCAAAATTAAGAACTGCTTTTATATATTGTGGCATAAGCTGACGTCTGTTTTGACACTAGTATAAATGCTCCAATATACATTTCTAGCACAAATACAGTTTTATGTATTAGTTTCAGACTTGAAATGCAGGTTTAATTTTCTACGCTGGCACAGGCTTCCTGCGTGACCCTTGGCAAGTCACTTAACCATGTAGAACCTTAGTCTGCAGTTCCTGGAAATGCTTTGATTTGTTGTTCCATGTGAAAGTAAATTTACAGCTGGCTGATCAGTGACTCTCTGCTCCTCAGGTGATCACTTACTCTGGAGGCCGTGTTTATGATGACCTGAATGAAGAACAGAAGGGGCGTGTTTCCTTCACATCCAACTTCCTTGCTGGAGATGCATCCTTACAAATCATATCACTGCAGTCCAGCGATGCAGGGAAGTACATATGTAAGGTTAAAAATGCTGGTCAGTACGAATGGGCTCGCATCACCCTGAAGGTTGTAGGTAAGGTCATTTTATTGTTCTTCCAAGGAAAAAAAATAGCTAGGCTCATTTCCTGGAGAGAGATTTATTTCAGCAGGGTATAAATACAAAGACATTTCATGATCAGGTTTCACTGTCCAGTTCCGTTTCTGACTTTGCATTTTTTGGCAAAGGCCAGGACGCAGGAAGAGCCTAAAGAACTGTTTTGAGGTAAGTATGATCACCTGCAAAATCATATGAACTGTTCTTTCCAAATTATCTCTATGATCTCATGACACAAACTATACTGATATTCTAGCTTAGTTGGCGATCGCCCTGTCCAGATCTCCAGCTGAGGACTCTGGGTTCATGTCCCAGGACCCCAAACTGATCCAAGTCAGTGGAGGTGACAAATAAACTGCCGGGGTTAGAATTTCTCTTCCCTGATTTCAGTTTATTGGTTGGCTTTTTCATGTACACTGTCATCCTGTGGAAGAATCCGGCCTGCCGGATGCTGTGGGGAGAAGGAAGAAATGGAGAAGTAGGGGGAGGGAAAGGATGTTCTCTAAATAGTACCTAGAAGAGCAACACAGTGATAGAGCTCCTGATGCAGATATCTGTGAGGCAAATTGCCCCAGAGTATTATAATGTGTCATTTCTACGTCTGAGCCAGCCAGCTCCACTTAGACCATGAAGTTGCACACAGTTGCAGCTAAAGTCCCCTAACAAACATCACTGGTGGAATTCCTTAATGAATTCCAGAGAAGGCAGCTCTTGGAAGCTGCCTAAATTACATACTTTGCCAAAGAAAGGGTTTCCACCAAGAAAATCATTTGCTGCGTTTACATGACCCGTCTTCTGCTTCTTCTAGAAAAGCCTTCCAAGCCCAAATGCTGGCTAGAAGGGGAGCTGTTGGAAGGAAAGGAACTGTCCTTGCAGTGCCATTCTGCCTCTGGCACTGCACCCATCTCCTACCGATGGCAGCGCATAAATGAGGAAGACGAGAGAGCGGAACATCTCCCGCCTACAGCAAGAGTCAGTAAGTCAGGTCATTTCCTCGTAGAATTCTCAGTACGCTCAAAGCCAGATAGCCGCCCACACGTACGTGCATGTTTAGAGTCAAGTGCCTGCTTTTTAAATGGGGATTACTTGGTGGCAGCGATAGCAACGATATAACAGTACCTCTCAGTACTGCAGCTGGACGTTGTGGTGTGCTCCACCCTGAGCAAGGAAGTGTGTGAGGAGTTTGTTTAGCGTTTTGCTGAAGGCTGATAAATGATCTTTTGTGAGGCACCATTGATTGCTCTTGAACTGATTTGATCTGGAAGTTCAATTTAGGCTTCTGTGTCCTATCGGCTGTTAAGGTTTCTTAGTCTGTTTTGGATTAATCCTGGTGGCGTTTCTCCCGTTTCAGACATTTCTAATCCTGGGCAAGTCCTACTGAAGAATCTTACACAGATGAGCACAGGGTTATACCAATGCATTGCCACCAACGAGGCTGGACAAGAAAGCTGTGTTGTTCAAGTGACAGTGCAGCGTAAGTATTGGCACGTAACTGGTGTTCGCACCACTGTATGAGCAGTGCTGCTTCACAGCTGTCTCATCTTGACCGGTAAACTCTGTGCCATGCCTTTGCTCTCTCTTACTTGAATCACATGAAGTAGTCCATATTTATCACACTTACGGTTTGTACAGCAGTCCTCTGTATAATCAGAAGGGGTAAATACCTTATTTGGGCTCAGATGTTTTCATCTGTTAGAAATTTTGATTTTGAGAATGACTAATGAAAATATGAGGGGAAAAAACAGTGAGCGAGATGTTCCAGAGTCTCCAGCTTTTGAGGTACTTCTGGGTGGAGTGATTGCATGAGATCACTCTCAAGCATAAAACCTTGGTGTGGATATTCTATCATTCCAATTCCAAATTACATCTCTCTCACACTTGGGACAGTGAACTATCTAAAGGCAGCTGGAAAGGCTGATTTTGTCATGAAATGGTGTGCAGAATAAAAAGCCACTTTTGACACAGTTTGGTTTTAATCTAGATTTAATAAATCCTGTCCTGAACACCAGAGATTAAAATCAGCGTCTTACCTGATTAACACCATTAAGGGTGTGTGCACGTCTAGGTACCTACGTACTTTGCATATAAGGAAAAGGGTGGAGTTTAGCATCAGCATTGAGGACAAATCCAAATAATACAGTTTAGCAGGTTCTTTTACATGCAGCTCTCAGGGGACATCAGCAGGAGCTGGAAGTGCTGTGATAAAGGACTGCTAGTAGAGAAGTCTCTTGGAGATTCCATAGCTTTGGAATTTTTCTGCCCAGCCAGGCCTGAAATAACTGGAATATGGTCATGTAGCAAGGAAAACCTGTTTGCCTCAGGCATCTGAAGTAAAAGCGTCCAGGCAGCTTTTATGCCAATTGAACTGAATTGGTTGAAAACCTCACTTTGGTTTGCTAAACCCTCCATAGGGACAAGCCTTAAACAACTTGCAGCCAAACCCAGTCTAACCACTCTTATCAAAAGAGTTGTCATAAAGTATTAACTAAGGGCCCATATACACTAGGAAGTATCCTTTCATTAACTTTGTTATTTTGGATGAAAAATGCCTTACACCTGCACATATGTCTTCCATTCCTCCTTCCTCTCTACCGCCCTCAGGTCACTTTTTCCCCCAATTGAATAATTCATTCTGCAAGTGGATTGTAATCATTTCAGGGTGAGTTGACGGGGGGAAAAAAAATCATCATGGGGAAACATCTGTAGTTCAAACACTCTTCTGCCTCTAGCAAACTGCCTGGTGCTTTGTTTCGCATGTGGGTTGTCCTGTCTGTCTCTGTATTTTCTGTGGTTCTGTGCTCTTAAGAGAGGATTTTCCCTCCTCATTGCAATTCTGACCGATAGCTGAAGGCATAACACTTGTGATCCCACCCTTCCAGAGGTGAGTACTTATCCCACTGTCAGCTCAGGTTTAGAAACAATACCTGAAGATAAACTGGTTCAACTTCTGTATGGAGACACGCCTAAATAAGTAGACTAATACATTCTGTTCTGATTTATACCCAGTGCTATAAGTTGTAGTGTGGACTAGAATCTGACCATATGACCCTAGTGAGAGTTTACTGACTAACACGTTTGTTTTCTGGACAACAGATGCACAAAATATCAGCATGATTGCTGGAGCCGTTTGTGGCGTGGTGGTGGGACTTTCCCTCCTTTTCCTGGTGGTGAGGCTGACAATCAGGAGGAAAGAAAAGAAGAGATATGAGGAGGAGGAGGCACCAAATGAAATCAGGTAACGCCTTTTATTTAATCCCCCACCTCCCACCCTCCCTTCTTTCAGTTTCACACATCTTTTCACTACAGTTTTAAGTAACCTAGGTATAAGTGTCTTAAAAGGTTGTTCTAAAAAGCTTTTAAAGTCTCCCTGAAATACCAGTGACACATTTCTTGAATGTGAGAATCTTTGTGAAGACTTTCCAGAAAATTAGATAGATGATAATGTCTTCCCCCCTTCTCCCCCCCCCTTCCCCCCCCCGACAAATTAGCATAAAACTCAGCAAAATATTCTCTCTCATGCTTGCAATTTCAGCATTTAAAAGCATTTGCATAATCCTCTCCCATACTAAATTAAACCCACTTGTCCATTGTGGTTCTGAGAGGTTTGTTGGTTTGGTTTGGGTTTTTTTTCTTTCCAGTTGCAATTTCTGTTGGGAATGCTATGAGGCAGGCAGGTTCTCACAGTCTTTCTTGAGTCTTTTGAACAACTGTGCTTCTGGATTTAGCTCAGGGTGAAAAATCCCCTGAGCTGCTGTGTGCAGACTTGAGAAGCCTCACCCTGAGCGGGTGTACCAAGAATGCTGACGCATGTTCTTTGAACTCATCTGTTACAAGCATGTGAGGTCTGCCACTTAACTCCCCTAGGCAGAGATTGGTCTCTAGCCAATGGAGCCTAAACTTCTCAGGAAGGAAAGTGCTGGGAAAAGAAATTTCCAGGAATGAGTTTTAGCTGCTCCTGCCCTTGAAGAAACCCCTTGCCTTGCTCCATCCTTATGTCTATTTGTAAAAGACTGCCTGCCCTTGTACAACATCTATGTACCATTAGGCATCTCTATAATCCATTCAGCAGCTGATTACTCTGATGGTCAGGTTGCCAGCAAAAAGGTAGTCTCTGCTGATTTCTTCCCTTCTCTTTTCCCTGTTCTCTTTGCTTTCAAATCTTGCATGCCTTTTCATTTTTAGTTTGAGCTTCAGCCTCTTCTATCACCTTTTCATGCATGACTGTTAGCTCTTCTCTTTCTCTCTGGGCCCACTTCTCACAC
The DNA here is from genome assembly GCF_929443795.1 of Astur gentilis. Taxonomy (NCBI): domain Eukaryota; kingdom Metazoa; phylum Chordata; class Aves; order Accipitriformes; family Accipitridae; genus Astur; species Astur gentilis. Next base: position 764,494 of record NC_064884.1, on the reverse strand, counting down.
TTCTTTCACTACCCACATTTTTTTTAAAACTAGAAAAACTGGTCTCAGCTAGCCCTAAGTCACTTGTCATTATGAGTAAGGATTACAGAGCAGACAGTTCTAGCAGAACTGTTTGCACTGACCCTTGGCATTCGTTCCACAGACCTCAAAGCCACACACAAAGAGCCAGTCGTGTGCAGCAATGTATTCTAAATCCATTTGACCAATAGGGAGTTCAGTCCACAAAGTTACGCAGCACAGAATTCAGAAAACCCTGCACCTTGCTCAAACTGCTAGACAAATATGTCCTGGTGATTTGCAGCTTCAATAAGCAACTGCTTATTGCAGCAGCAATTCTGCCTGGTAAAATGTATAAGCGTTTCTGTTCCCGTATTTGAGCCCTGTCATCTGTTTGATTGCAGAGAAGATGCAGAGGCACCCAAGGCCCATCTTGTCAAGCCCAGTTCCTCTTCATCTGGTTCCAGGAGCTCACGCTCAGGTTCCTCCTCAACCAGGTCGACAGCCAACAGTGCCTCTCGCAGCCAACGGACTTTGTCAACGGAAGCTACTCCCCATCTAACTCCTCCCCAGTACAGCCAGAGGGAGACGGAAGGAAAAGAAATTGAGCCAAAGAAAGTCGACTATGCTAACCTGATGAAAATGGGAGCAACGCTGGTCATGGTGCCTGCCCAAAGCCGAGCGTTCCAGACCGTGTGACTCCTCACCAGCTGTCTGGAGACTCCTGCTGTCCAGAAACACTTCACGTACCACCAGCCACATAGGAATTGTTAGATTAGCTAGTTATTTCTCTGGTCAGCTTAATTTTAATCACTTGTGATTATTCACACCACAAGAAGCCCTCCCACTCAACTCTTTCTTACATCCTCCAGCACTGAGGTTCTGATACAGAATTTTTTTTTTTTTTTAAGAAAGATACCTTTGAGGGAAAAGGGAGCCTTCTTTTTAAATTATCTTTTTTGGAAGTGGAACACTGAGCATTTTAAAACTACAACAGCTAAGTGCTGTACAAATGAAATGAAGCCAAACCTCAGGATTTTTTAAAAGGGATCAACAGAGACATAAAGATGCATAATATTCCAGAGAGGTTTTGTGGGGAGGGAAAAGTCTCTTGTACTGGTTGCGGAGAACTTCTCAAAGATGCATTGTGTTATCTGAAGATTTTGAGGCAGACTCTCTGCTGAGGGTAGTCTGATGTTCAACCTCAAAGGGAACTGACAGACGCTTCATGTTTTCTGCATTCAGTCTTCTAGTGAAATACTTCTGAAGGCTGTAACTGAAGTGGAAATGAAAGGATCACTCAAAAAGGTCAAGAGATGCAGTATTAAGGCATGTGTCTGAACTAATCTCTGTACTAAAGACAAAGGACCCTTTAATGTCAAGGCAACAGAGGTGCTTTAATTGCCAGAATAAACTTAATGATGCACGCAGAGAGATATGGTCAGCACTGCAAAGCCGCAGTAACTCCACTGGAGTGGTATCTGTGGCAAATGAGCCTTAGTGTGATGAGAATTGGCCACTGAATCCAGAAGGAAGGCAGTACCTCCAAAAGTGAGGGCCACTAATCTACCAAAAAGCCTGGATGAAGCATTTGGAAGATATCTTTGCTATTGCCAAGTTGTGAATTCACCAGTTTTGGGGTGAGCCATGCTGTAGAAAGAAGCCTTATGGAGAGCTCTTCCCAAGACTGAACGAACAGCATTCTTGAGCTGACCTTCAGGCATCCAGGTAAGACTGAAGGATAGAGTGACAGAGCACATAGTGAGGAAAATACACCAGGGACAGGGAAACAAGCGCAATGCTGCTTCCATTAGAAAATATTTGTGTGTGTTGTCCCATTTATACACCAAACGCTGGGCCACATGCTATTGTTGAGGCTTAAACCTTAGCAAGACTCTTAAAAAACTGCAAGAATCATAAAATATTTTATGTGATTAAATTAACCAGAATAAACATTTCCAAGGAATATGAAGTCTTACACTTCAAGTTGAAGGCCAACAGGACACGGTAGGAGGTGGGGACTCCAGAGGCTTCCTCTGGAAGCAGATGTTCACATAATTCTGTCATTGATATTTTCCTCTGAAGAACTTGGCTCTGACCTCTACTACACACAAGACACTGAGCTTGTAGGTTCTAGATTCCTGTATTCCTGGACTGATGATTTTCTATTTAAAAAAATGAGGTGTGGGGTTTTTTTTTCATTTGAGGGAGGGAAAGTTTTCTGCAATTTGTGGAATGAACCTACAGGAGATGGATCAGCACAGAAGAACCACAGATCTGTAATTCTTTCACTCCAGGGACTGTAATTAATCTCCTTTTCTGACTGAGACCCAGAATGCTAGCTTCTTTACTTGAGATATTAGACAATCTGAGCAAAGCCAAGCCCTGCTTGGGCTACTTCCTTATGGGAAATAGTTTTCAAACTTGCCCTATACTATCTGAGAACTTCTCTTCCTAGGAGCGGTCACCCATTTTCATCACATGTACCAAAATGTCACTTGCTCTCTCTACCCCAGAGTCAACCTATCCACCTTTGGCAGGACAAAGTACTGATCTGTTGTGCAGTTAAGTCACAGATTTAAACAAAAGACACATCTGGTATTAGGTGTTTGATAAGCTTCTACTTTTGTGACAGCTCCTGGTGTTGGATACTGTGTCATTTTCCTTACACAGTTTCCCTGGATACTGCAGAGGCACATTCCTGGATCAGCTGTGTTTTGGTGGATTTGGTAGTGGCTGTCACTGTTGGGAAGCAGCAGCTCTAAGTGTCTGCGATTCCTCTGCAGTTGCTCTTTTCCTGGACCCCGAAGGCTTAGGCACTGCAAAGTGCTTACAAGGTACTCCAGAACTGGGAAAGTCCCAAAGAGCATGAGCAGGACTGCTAAAGTAGTTCGTGGCTTTTTCTGTGGTTGCTTATTTCGCTTAATGTTACCTGTGTTGCATCTGAGGGTACTTATTCTATGCATATAAAAACAGGAGCACTTTTCTCAGTAAAGAATACATGCCTGAGCAACCAGAAGCTTATTACCACAAAGCAAGGGTAACGATTCAAACAGTTGAGCTGGCTACAGTCCGAATACCAAATGCTGTAGGTTAGCTTTGAGTCACAGGCCAGACTTGCAATTAGCAAAGAGGAGGATGCTCTGTCTACAGCCTAGAAGCCACTTGCTGCCGGCTAGGAGAATTTGCCCAGCCTGCTCCTGGCAGTCTCTTTCCTGGAGGCCTTTGGGAATCGGCTGCAGGATAGATCAGCTGTGGCAGCCCTCTCCTGGTCTCCAACTCTCCTGGAGCAGAGAAGTCACTCCTTATCATATGAGCCATCTGTCTGATTGCATGGGACGAAAGGTATATGGACCTTGGGGAAAAGAAGTTAGTTGGAAGCAATTGCTGAAGCCTGGTGTGGGTGATCGTTCCAGGCTGTTCCTAGCCCTGTTGGGAAGCAGGCGGTACACATGCCCGCTGTCCAGGCATGCCCGCTGTGTCAGAAGAAGCACCGTGCCCCAATCCTGCCATGGAACAAAGGTGCAAAGATGCGTGGCCCTGGTTAAAAAATGTGGGCACCGTGATGATTTAAAATCACTAAGTCTGAAATGCTGCGGTGCTTTTCAGACCACACATCAGTGATCTCGCAGGTGAACACAAAGTCAATTCTGCACTTCAGTTGCTAGCACAAAGCCCAAAGGGAAAAGTTCATTACTCAAAGGAAATACAAGAAAGGGATCATTTCAAAGGTATTCTGTTTTCAAAGGGACGTTTTCTGAGCTCCGGATGATAATATCAGGAGTTGCACAAGAGAAGCAAATGAACCATAAGCCAAACTCTGTTTTGTAAAATAGTGTACTTAAAGCATTTACTGTCATATACCAGTTATTACTAGTGTGATTAAATGCATACAATGTTATGTAGCTTGCTTTTGTTTCTCAGCAGCTAAACTAAGCTTACATCTCTTCTACCTGCTATAATTGGTGTACTTGTACTGTGTCTGAACAACTCAGAGGAAAGCAAATATTTATTATTGATTCCTTTGAATCAATGATTTCGTAATTTTTTTTTTTTTTTGGTTGGTTGTTTTATAAATAAATGTGCTGCAGCTGAAGTGCTGCAGCTCAACTAAACTTGTACTAACATTCCATCTTCTGTGGTATGATGTGTTACATGCTGTCAAGCTGAATCCAAGGAAAAGAAGTACAGAGTCAAAAATACCATTTTTATGACTACATGCATATTTGTGTAGAAAGTGTGGGGAAGCTGGTCTTTTACCTGGGTATTTTTTCAGTCTGAATTATGTGACATGGTATGAAGTATGTGAAACCTTGGGTGTACTGAAGTAAATGGCATTTTGACTTCCATGCAGCTATTTCACCTGAGATATTTTGGCTGAGGATGTAGATGCTTCAAGCTAGTACGGTTAATAGTGCCAGCATAGACACGGCACAGATACAAAACTCCAGTGACACTGGACTCCCGCATCTGCAACCTTACTTCTGAACCAGCCGCTGAGTTTCAGTTCATCTCCAGAACTGGGCGTGAGATGACAATGAAACCTTGAAGAGCTGTGTTCAGACAGTTTAGATCATCTCTGCAGATAAACATTTTTAACTAGCTAACAGGAATCTCTGGTCAGGGAGATGTAGGCGGAATTTAGTGTAACTAAACATAACTGTGGTTGATTTCTCTTGCAGTGCTTCAGCCTTCTTTCCCTGGGGGTGTTTTGCGCAGAGGTCTCCCATCATCAGCCATCTTCTTTACTGAAATCTGGGAGTAAAAATTGCAACATAATTACACAGTATTTAAAACAAAACACAGTGACAACACAGTGGTCTCATAGGTGTGTCCTTCTGTCTATCCCTGATTCATGAGGAAATGCTATTTACTGGCTCCCTCCTGAGTTGATGACATCCAAAATCCTGATTAGGTGATACGCATTTTGAGAGGAATTGTGCAACTGCATACTTTTGTACAGTATCGGGAATCTTGGGTTATTTTTAACCTCGATCAGTTTGTACTGACACACTGAAGGAGGAGAGCCTGGTGGGAAAGGGATGGGACTGCCATGGAAATGTGTGATTTTCAAACTTCAACCGGGGCACGCAGATGCAAGTGCTGTATTCATAACAAACACTTCTGTTGTGAATAGGAAGTGTGTCTTTGATACAATCTCCACTCTCTTCCCAATTCTGTTTTAAACACTTAAAGGAGAAGCAGTGCTTGATCTCTAATGTGAGATCTCTAAATTGGCTTCAAAAAATAATGTTGGAATTCATCATTTGAAAAAACTCCACACACAATACTTGTCAGTGTCCAGCCTGCTGAACCTTAATTGTTCTGATACACAGTAAATGAGCTACTTTTGTCCAGTATGTTAACAGCTTTTAATTTCTAATGTAATGAGTCATTTGCAAAACTGCCCTCCTCCCTGCACTGACTCACTGTTGTTTTAGGCTGCCTTCGCTTGCTATCAGTCTGTGGAGCAAAGTACAGTTGCACATCTAAATATCACTGTTTAATTTCAAGGTGCAGGTAGTGCTATTCTTGGGTCCTACTGAAATTCTGCTCATGATTTAAAAAAACAAAATGCAAACGTAATCCCTTGCTAACAGCATGGCTCCTGTGAGACTTGGCGTGCAATGTATTCAGGGCAAGTTAGCACTGCATTCCTGAGAAGCATCTCCTGTGTAGCCTGGGAGCTGAGTGCTCCAGTAGGGCGTACTCTGGACAGGGTGGAGTGTGCTTTGCGTGCCATACCTGGTCAGATACAGGGTGATGGTTCCTATTGACTGCCCTTATCTTTAAAGGCACAGGAGAGGGACAGTTAGCGCTCCATGATATGGAGCCCCTTTCCTTTTACTGCTGCTCCTCCTGTCTCTAACCTTGTACACCCAAGTTCCCACTCCAAACTACACCTGCTGTTGCCACCCAAAGATTCCGGTTCAGGTTCCAGCCCTGCGCGTGGCAGAGCAAGAATAGGAGCCATAAACTGTTGCTTGACAGGAGTGATTTCCCGTGGGCCAGCAGACCCACCACACCTGTCACGGGAGCCTGGTGGTGTGTGGCGGTGAGAATCTGCATGTTAGTGGTCTGATAATGGGTTACCAGCTGCCAGCTGATCTGGGGTAACTGCATCATGTTCCCTAGTAGAGGTCACTCAAAATTGCCATGAAAGAAAGAGGGGTTGACTCCTATCTGTCTCAGGGTGCAGGCTTGCACACAGCAAAGTATCAGAGTGACAAGACAATCAGGTATCAAGACAATCAGTCATTTGTTTGGGATAAATCTGAAAGGAGAGATTTGTTAGTGGTCCCGCCCCCCCCCCCCCCCCCCCCCGAGTATTTGATTTTTAAGCAGTCACCAGGAGTCTTTTGTCTAAGGCTAACCTTGTGGGCAGTGTTAAGAGCGCACCAGAAATGCTTTTTCACACAGTTCTTACCCCCCCCCGATTATAGAAGTTCCTCTGCCCCTTTTCCCACTGTACAGGGTCACAGAGGCTGGCTAGGATATCAGTTCTGTGTAGCCCTCCTCCTAGCGACTCCCTCTGACTTTTCCGCTCAGCATTTTATGCCATGTAAACATTTGACGCAATTCACAGCGCTCCTGCTAGAGCCTGACCTTATGTGATTTATGACCTCTGATCAGCTTTCAGCCTAAGGCGCTGAGACCAGCTGAATGTTTGCGGTCGTCCATCTGCTCGCTTGATCCCCAAGGACACTGAACAGCCATGGTTTTCCACCGCTGAGATCCTCCGTTTCCTTTCCACTTAAGTCAGTCGTGCTGAGAACATGCAGTGAGCAGCGCTGACATACCAAGGGATGTCACCTGGTGCCTTAGCACCGATTGTGGACGAGAAAAATCTTAGGATGGATTAAAAAGTAGGGCTGGAGATGCTGTGCAGGCCGCGTTTTGCTGTGTGGAGAAACCGATGTCACCTTAAAACAGCGCAGACAACATGGTTTCCTCTGCCTGGGTGAGAATGAGGTGTGGGGAGAAATCGGAGAACACTGCCTTTTGCCTTGTTGAACAGAACAGGGAGGATTAGAGCAGCAACACGCTGCTGGCATGCTTTATGGTGCTCCGAGAGAGATTTACTGGCGCATACGCTGTAGGAAGCAAAAAAATGAGAAATGTCGTCATTCCTCTCGGGGCAGAGGGTGATCTCCCGCCCCCCTCCCCCCCCGGTACGCTCTCTGCACCTCCAGCTTTCCGATCGGAAAGCGAAACGCTCGTTTCTGGCTGGATTCGATTAGCCCGCCGTTAATCCTGCTGTTAATTGTGTTTAATCCCACACGGTTGCGCAGCGGTACGCGAACAACACTGCTCGCAGCCTACGGGACCGCCACCCCAGGGACCGGCGTTCAGGCCGCTCCCGGGGGCACGGAAGCGGCTCGTCCGCCGCGGGATGCCCACGGCAGTGCCGCGCTGGCGGCCCGGGGACGATGAGGAAGGGGGTCGGGGCTGACGGCCGGGCTCCGCATGGCGCCGCCATTTTGTGACTCCCCCGTCCCCACCCGGCTCCCCCTTCCCGCCGCCCGCGACCTCTATGCAAATCAACCCGCCATACCCGCGTTCTGATTGGTCATTCCCACCCCAAGGCGCCTTCTCGCCCCTTCCCCCTCGCGCGCAGTCTATGCAAACGAGCCTCTGGCACCGTGTTGCGATTGGCTGCCGTTCGCTCCCCCCCCCCCCGGCGCTCTTTCTCTGCCCCCGCCCCCTCCTTCAGCCCACGCTACCCGGTGTCGTCACCCGCATGCGGCCGCTGGAGGGCTCTCATTGGCTCCCGCGCACGCGAAGCTCCACCTCCCCGTCCGTTGCGGGCGGGGGGCGAGCGTTGCGGAGCGGTAGGCGGTTGGGGTGGGGGAGAGGGGAAAGCGCATGAAAGTTCGAGAATACCAGCGGCGGGGA